>NC_086248.1:63625974-64296373 GCF_021018805.1 Prinia subflava | reverse complement strand
TAATTATTCAAGTTTAGCTGATTTAATCCTGTTTGAAAAATACTCCAGATGATCTACGAGTGAACTCTCAGAGGTACTGATGACTGGTCATTGCAAATGTGTTGTTTTACTGAACTCATCTGATGTCATGTAAAAGGTGGTTCTCCCTTCTGCTACTATCCCAGAGAAGTGAAAATTTTCTTTTCCCCTTTCAAATATGCATACCCTGATCTTTGTAACTAAAAATCTTGTTTCTGAGCTTTGGATCTCTTCTGTAGTTTTCAGACTTTTTAAATCTCATCTCCCCTCACTGACAACAGATTCACCCAGCAGAGATTTCTCTTTATTTACATTTTTTAATTCATTGTTCCCCTTCCCTTGTTTGAATGCAAATTCAGAAAGCCAAACAGCTCTTATTGCCTACCTATTGGAATGTGAAATCCCATTTGATCTGCATGGCTGTCCAGAATCACTGTACTCTAAGATAGCAAGGGGGTATCTCTATTTCAGTGTCTGTGTCCATCCTCATCATCTGTTTCTATATAAAACATACATACACACTTTTCCAGTGCTTTTGAATTTTGTTTCATGTTATGAATTACTGTGCAAAATGAGGAGGTAAAACAAGAGTGTGGTGTAGTCCTGTGCTGCCTTCTTGTTCACCCTGTGGCACACACAGGAGCACACACACACACACACACACACACACACTCACACACAGAGATCTGTGTAGGGAAAGCAGGAATGCAGGCGAGTTTTGACCTTCGGTGTCCACACAATGGGCCGCGGACGATGCAGAAGGTTGGCTGCTTCTATACAGATCTGCTTTTGTGCTCTTGTCCAGGGCTTGATCCTTGGAGCCCTGTGTGCTCAGTAGACGCCAGAGAGATAGATGTGATCTGTTAGCCTCATCCAGTGCCGGCAGCTGAGCCATTTTCACACAGGCAGGCAGGTAT
Organism: Prinia subflava; assembly: GCF_021018805.1. NCBI lineage: Eukaryota > Metazoa > Chordata > Aves > Passeriformes > Cisticolidae > Prinia > Prinia subflava. The sequence continues at coordinate 64,295,438 of NC_086248.1, read as the reverse complement.
GGCAAAGCCTGGGTAACAGATGAGAACTCATGGGGAGCTCTTGACTATGGAGAATGAAAAATCAAAAGAAACCATATTGGACACAGATACAAAAGGAGTCCCCCGTTCCTTTTCTATCCCTCCTTGTTTCTTTTCTCCTCTTCCTTACCAGGCTGTAATGAGTGTGGAAAAACAGCTTCCCCCCTCAAAGTATTTGAGGACGTGTAGATTCCAGATGCTATTCTATGCAAATACTTCCACTCTTCCCTGCCCACAGCATCCTGAGTTAATCCTTCTGTCTAGCTCTTTGCTGCCTGTCACTTTCTGTGCTGCAATAGGAAAGAAAAATATACTTTTAAGAAAACCCTTAATCATTATTCTCAAAGGAGAGATTTACACCCTACGTAGTGTATTTGGGCTCAGCACAGCTGCAGGCACAAAGCAGCAGTTAACACATTTCTGGCACTGAAGTTAGTTTGATGTTTTAATCATGTAACATCTTGAAAAAAAGAGGTTAATTCCTAACAGCATTAAGACTGAGCTCTTTCTTGAAATCGCTGTTTCTAGCCTGCCCAGTGTCAGACATTTATCTCAATGAAAACAGTCTGTTAGAAGACTTCTAGCATAAATGCATGCAATTTAGAGGAAATTAAAGGAGCGTACCTAAAGCACAGGAAGCTTAAGGATCTGTTCCTTGGACATCTGTGAGTTTTTTGTCTCCCACAGGGAGATTTGCTTCACATCAGCCATAATGCAAAATGTTAGGATATGAGGGATTGGGATACTCCTAGTTCTGCTGCTTGTGTATGAGCCTCACAGAAAACATTTCCATACCCAAAAAGAAAAGAGAGATGTGGAGAGAAACAGGAAAAGCTAATCGAACTGAAATTACTTTTCTTCCAAAGGAAAAGAAAAACCTCTCATAAAGGTTTTATCTCCTGAGACTCTTCTACCATTTAAACTGCTTTCATGGGCTTTCTCTCTGTAATCCCTGAAGTCATGTGTGTGTCTATCTGGGTGCACATACCCCAGGATCACCCTAACAGCAGCAGTGAAGCTTTAGGGTTTAGATCAGTATGAAATACAATTTGATTTAGTTCCTCCCTGAAGTTAAAAATGGATCGCTTACTTTTGTTTTGACAGATTGATGGTGAGATTTGAGAGATTATGGTAAGAGAGAGAGGTCTCAGGTGTGAGCATAGAATGCTCAAACATTCAGACATTTATTGATAGAAAGACAGATACAGTCTCCTCCACAAAATAAATATGCTTTTTGTATGGCTCTCACACATTGTGTTTCCTAGCAGTAACCCTCTGCATCTGGTTGTGTGGGAATCAGACACTTATGAGGATGTTTTGTTAGCATTTCATTAGGCTTCTTAGGGTTTCCTTGAGTTGCAGGATATATTCTGCTCCATTAAATATGTTTTACCTAATTTGTAGTTGAGACCCTACACAGAGATGATGTGGGCTATCTGCACTGATTTGCTTTAGATGTCAAGACCACACAAAACTTCTTATGAACTTTGATCATACAATTTAAAAGCATCTTAAAATTTGGGGGGTTACCTCTTTGGTTGTAACTCTTCCCTTTCCCTTTCCCTTTCCCTTTCCCTTTCCCTTTCCCTTTCCCTTTCCCTTTCCCTTTCCCTTTCCCTTTCCCTTTCCCTTTCCCTTTCCCTTTCCCTTTCCCTTTCCCTTTCCCTTTCCCTTTCCCTTTCCCTTTCCCTTTCCCTTTCCTCTAAAACCCCATGCATTTGGGGCTGGGGTAGGTGGTTGTATATGTGCCTTGCCTCTGTATATGTTAATATCTGTCAGAGTTTTCTAGTATTTAAATTTCCTCTTGTAAACATGTTTTAACAGAGAGGAGTTATTTCTCTGTGTATCTTTTCTCATCTTAACTTTGAATGCTACACTGAGAGCTTACTGTGTTACCTGGAAATCTGTGTCTGCCGTGCTAAAGCTCCTGTAACAGCCTCCATATGCTCTCCATACCTCCATCTGTTTTCCAGACTCCCTGCCTTGGGATGTATATGTCCTCCCAGGCTGCAGCTTCTTTCCCTTCAGAGACTTTCTGCTGTGTTCTTTCTGATATGGATTTGGGCTTTAGCTTATGATGATTCTAGAACTTCTGAAAATCTCCTAAACTTAGAAGTTATTCAGCCCCTAATGACTGCCTTGATTACCCAGACTGACAGGAAAGCTGTCTTTCCAGCAAGCTTCACTGCTAGATCTTTCCTAGGTGTGCTACTTTCTAGCAACAAACATAAAAAATCTCAGACACTGACCTTGGAACTTGGCAGATGACTAAATTGCTAAGAACTCATCATTAAAAGAAGAGGCTGCCTAGACTCAGCTGATGAACAGGGAACCACCAAATCATATGGCATGTGGACTTCGTGTTTTGGATGCTGCTACAGCAAAGATGGGTGAGTCAATAAGAAAAGTGGGACTTCAGAAGGATGAATAAGAAACACTGAAAACAGCCATATTAGAAATTTTTTATTGTCTTTGGAAAGATGTGCAAATTCATGAATGAAACAGAGCTTCACATCTTTTCCAAAGCACAAAGTGAAATTGAAACATAGTTTGTGTAGATAAAGTGTTTTAGGAAAGCCAAATGATTGTTCTTCTGTAATTTTCCTTTGTAGACAGTTCCAAAATAAAAGCTCATGCATGACAACGTATAGTATGTTGGCAAAAGAACTGTGGTGGCAAGGATTGAAAAGTTTATTAAAGGAAAAGCATTAGATATGTTAGAAGAAAAATAACAATGTGTTACTACAGTCAGATAAACAATATTAAGGTACAATGAAAAATTGACAGAAATAATATTGAAACCGGTGTTGGGTCCCATTTTCATAACAAAGCAGATAACAAGGAGATAAAAAAGTCTGGAGTATCTGATTTAGAAAGGTAATTTACCCCAATCACCCATAACAGACTAGATAGAGCTGGTGTATCATCTGATAAGGTATTTCTAGACTGGCAGAGCCAAAGCAAGTAGCTCTAGTGAAACCTGCCTTAGAGAGAACCTGCCTTAGAGAGACAGCACCACATGACTTTGAACAATGGCTGTGATTTGAGGATATGTGAATTAGAAACTCCTGGTGCTATTTTGCACGCTGGGCAGGTGGGGCAGGTCTGATGGAGGAAAAAACTGTTTTATGAAGAAGTGAGATTTGTTCACTAATTAAAAGCAAATCAGACTATGGAAGAGGACATTACCATCTTGTTCAGACACTGAGATGTTTGCCCGTGTGGCCCAGCATTTTGGTCCTTACTTGGTCCCTGGCACCATCTCAGACCAGCTCTGCCTGCCAGTGCTGCCATTCTGATGGCTTTGATAAATGTTAAGTGCACTCCAAAACAAAATGCAGCACTGGTAGATTTAAAACAAAAGATTGGTTTACTTATAGATGTTACTATTGACAACTCATTTCTTTTTTCCTTTTCCTCTCTATAATTTCTCTGCAGAATTATTTGATTACATATTGTCACATCAACCTTTATATATCAAGTACAAGAAGTGTCTCTCTTCATGATCTGGTGGCCAAAAAGAACTGCAACTTCATGTTAGATTCACCTGCTGAGCAAATTCCCTTTCTAAATCTGCACAGCAGCAGCAACAAAAAGGTCTTGGAACTCCTCAGCATAGGGGGCAGTTTAATTACAGGCTGGGGATTAATTATAAGTAAGAAAAAACAAATGAAAATGTTCCATTTAGGAAACATGAGCCCCCCTTTGTGCTTCACAGGAGTGTTTAGAAAGGGTTCTGATTAAACACCCAAACCAGGAGTCATTGTCAGTGTTGTGCTGTCACATAAAGGGTCATTTCCTTCATTAGTCCAGCAATAGCCTGAACTGCTACGTAAGTGAAGCCCATTCAGAGCTCAATATAAGCTTTGTGCAGGATTAGTCAGGATTTCCTGATTTTCTGTATTTTATATCTAGTTTAGAGCAATCATGCAGGTTGACTTGTCCCATGACTTAAAGAAGAAAAACAGCAAGTATGGGAGATTGTTGTTCCCAGCTCTGCAAAATACACATGGAAAATCATGTCCAGAACAGTGCAACTCATGTCCTGCATGGTGGCATCTACTGGCTGGGCAAAATAATTTAATTTCACTCAGACCTCATACATTGCAGTTATTATTTATGGCATTTTGATCTGTACTTCCCCACCAGTCTATCAGCATTAAAGAAATGGTTTCTCATCATTATGGTGCCTTGTGACAAAAAAAGATGGTGTTGAAGTGGCCGACATCACCTCTCCTTGCTCTGCAACATATGAGGTTTACTCATCATATTCATTCTCCTGGAAAAAATATAACCAGCAGCTCCCATCCCAGCCTGTTTTGGGAGTTCTTCCTTACCCAGGTTGTATTCTGAGCATGAACTGGATAAACTCAATCAATGCAAAAAAGGCTCATTGATGTCAAAATGGCAGTTCCTAGTCCCAGATGTGTCATGCTCAGTTAGTGAATAACAGAGTGTCAAATAAAGCAATAAATCTTCTTACTTGCTGACTGCTATGCAGGGCTGTCATGAGAACACACTCACATGCTCAGTAATTCTGTGTGATCCGTGAGCCTGGCTGCATCCCCATAATTTCCAGCGGCCAGCAGAGAGGTGCAAACATATTGAGTTGGGATGAGCACTGGATCAGTATCCCTTTCTCAGCACCTCGAGGCCACAGTTGGAAATCTGACAGCAATATGCCATGGAAACACTGTCAGTTGAAGCTGAATTCCAGCAAGGCTGTTCATGGTGCAAGGTGGTGCCTAGAGCAAGAAGGAATCATATAGATGGGCTGTGTGTTTCCTAAAAAAATGGCATTGTTCTCACTTCTTAGCAAACATTCATACTGGGAAACACACTGGAGTGCTCTGGGAAAAGGGTGGTGACAGACAGGGCTCAGAGAGGAATTCCAGTATGGGCCACACTGAGTCCCTTAACCATGTCTAGATGAACTCTGCTGAAAGAAAAGCGAACTCAGTATTTAGGGCCAATCAATCTTTGAGGATGGTGTTGAATCCCTGGATAAGAAAGCTGAGCCTATAGGACTGTTAGGCAAAAGCCACTGATTCACGACAGACAGAAGGCTGCCAAAGGAGACCCTGGGTAAAAGCATGAGAGCAAGGAGTCTTAAATTCCTTAGGGACATTTCAGTGGGAAAGCAAAACGCCAACAGGTTGCTGCACATTTGGTATCACTGCCACATGGCGATGACTCCCAGTTGATAGTGGAGTGCCTGATTCTGACTGATGTCAAGTTCTGTTATTCAAACTCCCAAACTGGTTGTGTTAGGACTGAAAATTGAGAGACTTCAAAAAAAAAAAACCTCTTATATTATGCAAGGACACTGGGGATCAGAGCTGGAACCCATCAAAAATGAGGCTATAACTTTTTCTAGTGTAATATGTAGGCAGATGTTCATGTAGATAAATCAATGTGAACATTATCAAGAAGCAAAACTTGAGTTTTAATAATTGTTGGTTTTTTAAGCCCCTTGTTGCAATGTGTTTTACCTCTGTCCATGCCTGTGTGTGGTAGCTGGGCTATGCTCTGCGTATTTCAGTGAAGAATGTCAGACTCGCCCACATTGTACTTTGTTCCTCTATTCAGTTTAGGTAAATTATGCTGCAGATTTGCCATCTCCTTCCTCCTTTTTTCTGTTGCCTAAGCCCTGAGTCAATTTAACCCTGTGGTGTACTTGAGAAAAGAAGCAAGGATGGAGGCAGAGAAAAGACATAGTTTTTAAATTCCTTGGAGCTGGTCAACACTTAATGTCTCTGAGGACCCAGAATTACCACTGGCATGAAGTGTCAGTGCTTGAAAGTAAATACTAGCAATCAACAAGATAAAATCAGGCTGCACAAGTGTTTTGCTTTCAAATCACGTTCTGCTGGAGCTTCCATTCACAGAAGCACTTGATTCTATACCTCATTTTAAAGCTTAATTTTAAAAATTAATCTAACAGGACTTTGGCAGATGCACTTAAGCTGAACAGAAGTGGGAAGCCTGCTGGGCAGGGCTGGACACAACTTCACCCTTTGGCCAGCACCAGTGGGGCTGGAGGGCTTGGGAAGCTGATGTTCTCTTATGATGGGCCTGGTAGGATGTGGGGAGGTTCTGCTCCAAATAGCACAAGAAGAGACAACAGTGCAACCCTGAAAGACTTAGGTTTGTCCCTGAAAGCATTTACATTGGCTATCTCTCCTAACTCAAATATTCTGTCACTTTAAAGGAGGTAGAGGGGGAAAACAGAGGGAAAAAATGAGGAAACGCAGCAAAGGCTTTGATTTGTCTGTGGCACAAAACTGGATTATAATGTCATTTGCTAACTGACAGATCATTTAGTGTCCTGGAAGAGTCTGTTTTCACACTGCTGAAGCCCTCACAGGGGAATTCTGTGTGGGCTCCTTATTGTCAGAGCTATTTTTCACCCAATTTGTTTCCAAATGATGTCTAACCTGAGGTCTTCCCACTGAGAGGGCTTTAAGCAATGATTAATGAGAAGTGTTTTGCCAGACCCACCTGGGGAATGGCCCATCTGCGAACGCAGGTAAGATGGAGCTGCCTACAAGGCACTGGCTTGTGAATGGCAGGCAGCTTCCCATGGCTTGAGGCATAGCTCACAGCAAAGGCAAGGTGTACTCTGTTTGCTCTCAGTGATTCGTAAAAGGACTGGAGATAAATGTCACTCATCATACCATTAACATCTAGTTTGAAGAAACAACCTCCTTCTCTGGGGACTGATCCCCTTTCTGTTCCATATCCAATTATATTATGCTTTCAGCATATGTACAGCACATACCTGAGATACATTTGAAATGGCCTGAGACCTTCAGACATGCTAAGTCTATTTAAAGATGGCAAGATAAAGCAGGCACTGCTTCACATGACTACATGACTTTCAAATACTTTTCTTATTTGAGCCAAAAGCTCTTGTCCCTTCCTTTCAGTGGTGGCTCTGCATGCAGCTGCCCATTCACCTCTACCTACCCTAGGCAGCAGGGTAAAGCAAGTGGGGAGACTGTGATTTTTAGTCTACATTCATTTTGTCAGTTGGACAGTTTTGTTCTGCCAGAAAATCCGATTATCCCTGACCTCCAAAACAGAGATCTTTTCAGACTTCAGCCTCTTAGTTACATGTAGATGGGACAACCTTTTCTTTTACTTTCCTGAGAGACTTCTCTTCTGCATAACATTACTAATAGTGAACGTGAATTTCTTGGTAGCTGCCTAAAATAATCATTAAAATGCTGACATAAAAGTGAAGAAGCCCCGAAAATTTGGTTTCTCTCTGTATTTATGAGGCTGAAATCTGAACATATTTCTTACAGAATAATTTCCCTCCCCTGATTTATGTGGAAGCTCCAGGCTCAGTTATCATCTGGAAATACATTCCTATACAGTCTGTGTCATTTAAATGCAGCATCCTACTGTCCCGTCTGTCAAGACCAAAACATAATGGGTCCAACTGTCTATGAATAAAACAGATTGTTTGTAGGGAATATTTATAGCTGATAAAGAGCAAGAGTTTATATTGGCAAAAGCCGTCCTTCTTGTAAATAGCTAGAGGCTCCCACCATCCCCTGACTTTCAGCAGCCTTTATTCTATTGAATGTGGATCAAAAACATTTGTCACTCACGGCTTGGCAAGATCAGTTTGACAACGGTTTTCTAACCAACTGTTGTGACACCAGCAGTGCATTTTGTCTGAAATTTCACCTGCAAAGCAATGTCCCACTTTCTTTAACTACTTCTTATGCCAACAACATGTTTACCATGATTTAGATGTCTATTATACGCATGAACGACTTGTCTACATAATTTCATCAAAAAAATGAACCCTCATAAGTGGCACAGATGCTGGTATGATGATAATCAAATTAGTTTTTGGACAGGTTTATGGCCACTTGCTGTCAGTTAAGCTCTCTTTGGCTATCTTCACTCCTAATACAGTTTTGATGGTGATTAATGGCTCCATTAATACACTGTTTGTGCTGTGATAGACACCACATTATGGTCTTGTTTGCTGACCACAGCTGAGCATGTCTTTTTGTAAACTCAGTTCTGAAGAAAATATTGATCATATTTAATACCTCACTGTTACATATTGCCAGGCAGAGGTCACACAGGGAGACCTTGTCTTTCTACTTCCCTCACCTCTGATAAGCTTCTGGGATGCTAAGAGAAGCAGAAGATCCATGAAGAATGTGGTTGGGTTAAATGTTCATCAAGTTTCCTCATGCTGGGAACATGCCAAAGGTCTCACTACAATGGTTTTTCTTATCTGTGCTGCCATGCTGCTCATCCTCCTTTTCTCTCTTGCATCCTCCCAACTTAATTTCTTTGTCTTGAGGTCCAGGAAGTATGGCTTCAGTTTTTAAGGAGGTTGGTTTGTTGGGGCTTTTTTTGGGGGGAGGCGTTGGGGGGGAGTTTCCCCTTTTCTGATCCGATCTCTGCTCATTTTAACATTCTCTTCCCAATTCTTTCCCTTTCACCAGCTTTTCTGAGCCAATCAACAAGTGAGTCTGGTCTAACCATTTTTATCTCATTTTGATCTATTTCCATTCTGCCACTAACTCTGTGGAAACAGGGTAGAAACTGGTACTTCATTGAGTATATAACACAGTGAGTTGTTAGTCACAGTAGTGATGGACAATACCAGATACCTGGAAGGCGACTGAGAAAGGTAGAAACTGCTACTGAATTTCCCATTGTACGTGCTGGGATTCAGTGCAAGAGCAATGTCTGCGTGAAGTTCTGATATTAAAAAAGCTGTAGCCGTCTTTTTACCCAAGTGTCACTGTGGAACAGACGTTATCTGGAAACAGTGCTGTAGACCCTGGCATTTTGCCATTCACCCGCAGATCCCTGCACACCCACAGAAGCACACATATATACACTCAAACTATTTGCTTGCAAATGAAATGGTGCATAGCTCTGGAACAAACCCACAAGCTTCTTTTTTTCAGTCAGTGAGGAACAGAAAGAAATCTATGACCGTGGAAAGAGGCAAACGAACTAATTAGAATGTTTGCACTAATTCTTTTAAGTAATGGAAGAAATATGTGTGCATGTGTGTGTGCATTTTGGTTGTTGGGGGTTTGTTGTTGTTGTTTTCTTCCTATAATTAAGCCTAGTTTCTTTCCAGCCATATTTGATTTTTATGTTCATCTGTGCACTCGCCTAAACCCCACCCACTTGCTCCTCTGCAAATATTTATCATGCAAATGGTTTGTTTTGAATTGAGTGATCTGAGCAGCTGCCCATTCTGCATAACTGTTCTTTAGGAAAATTGCAGACTAGCTGGGTAACATATTATTGAACTAGTTAAATAGTTATGATCGGTGTTGAATTGCTATAAATGCTCCTTGTAGATTTCTGTTTTCCAACAGTGATGTTTAGACTTTTTCTGCCTACAGTTACCTCAAACTATATCCCACTCTTGGGCCAGCACCTGTGATTCTCCAGCTCTTTTCCTGGAAGTAATGGCTGTGCCCACTTTCTTTAAATCCATTAATTTTCTGGAATATCCTTTTGCAGAGTCAACCAGGGTCCCATTGGCCACTAAAATAGTTTTGAATTGATATTGACTTTATCTTTGATAATGAAAATCTTTATTAAATGGTGTTACTAAATGTCCCTTCCTCTACAAATTCCAAACCTTGTCTTGCCCCCGTGCTTCATTTCCTGATGAGTCCAGGAGAAAAAAAACACGAAAAAATGGAGAACTTCCGTGCTTGGAAGAGGCAGAATTGAGGAGTGTGATGAGACAGATTTCACAGCACAGCCATCTAGATGGAGCACAGGAAAGTCCCCAGATAAGGCAGTTGAGAAGAGAGAAATACTAAAGTCATGCAGATGAGATAACTCATTTCATTTGCTCATATTAAAGGTAACCTAAGAGGTTACTGAACCTTTTTTGCATGCAAACACACAGATCAGCATATGCTCAAATATGCCTACACAAGCACAGACACACACACATGCTTGTGCATGTGTGTATTTACATATAAATATATACAGCTTCAACTAGACAGCTACCTCATGGGCTTTCTTGGATCTCTCTGTCACCTGATTTCCCCTTCCTTTGCTCCTCCTTGGCTTTAGCAAAGGTAGTCACAGACTTCCTCATTTTTTCCCAAGTGCTACATAAAACCGTAACTCCAGAAAATACCCCCAGTTTGTCTGATACAGCACTGATGTGAAATCAGTGGAAATAACCAGAAACCAAAGTTATGCCACAGGCCATTCTTCATTATCCTGCTACACTAGTGGTTCTCTCTGTTTATTACCTGCCGTGCACAGACCTGTCATGAGACCTTGGCATCATTCTTAATTTGTTTGTTAAAAAAGTGAGAGATCTTGCTCTTCCTTTCTGCAATGGGGCCCCCTTCCCACTTTTCATCCCTTGGCCCTAAAATATACATTATTAGTGTGTTGAAAAATCTCTTCTTTTGCATAGGAACAAATATTTTTCAGTCTATTACAGTCTCAGCTATGAAAACCAGTGTTGTTTCAGTGAAATAATACATACTGATATATTGTTTGAGAGTTTAATCTAAACAAGACATATATGACTGAATATAACAGGAAAAAAAGGCTTTTAATTTTAGTTAAGTGATTGAACACAACATTTAATCATTTCTTAATAATTCCATTTGGGCTATATCCTGCTCGTAACAAATAACAAAACCAAGAGTTCAGAATTTGCAGTTTCTGTATGAATATGTAAATTAGCTTGCCTTACTGTTTTTGTATATTTCTCGGTCACTGCATTTACTTCTTATTTCACCTTTTAAGTGATTATATGTGTTACATATACACACATACAGTGCAGACATAGATGCACATAAATGGTCACACATATATTTACATAGTTCTACTCATAAACTCCTTCATGAAAAAATTATTAAACTTATATTCGCTGATAACTTTTCTCACCCCCATGTAGAAAGCCTGGCTTATGGGATGAAATATTCTAGTATAATGCAATATTTAAGAATTTTCTGGTACTTGAAATTCAGTTACAACTTCACTTAGATATATAACCACGTTTACAGGTAGGTATACAGGTAGGTGGTTAGTGTTATTTTAAGAGGATTGGGATGAGGAAAAAAGAAAAACCAGTCAACAATTCACACCAGATCAGAACTGACTGTGGATGTTTTCAGTCCACAGAGGAAATGTGTTTCTCCCCAGTGACACCAAAATCCAGTGGTCTCCCTGCATGTGGCTGTGCTGGAAAGAGGCATTGCTGGTGCTGCACATCAGCCACCCTGTGCTGGCTGTCCTGGTGAGCTCTGCAGTCCTGCATTCTGAACCCATAAGGAGCACCTGCCCTGACACACCACATGCACCAGCGCTCTCACCGTGGGCGGCTCCCAGCTCCCTGTGATGGAAGATGCAATAGGACCATTAGATGGTTTGGTTTGACCCCTGCTCCCAGGCCCTCATGTTTCACCCAGATATTCTTCTATTCAACCAACTGACTGTGTCTGGGTTGAGCACAGGTCTTGTTTGGCTACAGCTTAGTCTTTATCCAATGTCATGGAGGATCACCTAAAATTTAAGAGACAAAAAATCTACTTCTCTAGGATACAGATTTAAGTATATATGGGGAAACGGGCATCCAAATTACCACTGGTAGCTGTCACTTTAAAATCAGGCCTTCCTGAGCACACAAATGAAGGGCCAATAGAGACATACAGATAAAAATTCACACGATCATTGAAGGGTGTATTTCAGTTCTGAAGGAAAGGGCTATAACAGGTGATCACGCCATGAACTTGTCAACCAGCTTCATTTACAGACTGGTCAATTTCCTCACTAAAACAGCTTTTGAGTGGAAAACCACTGGTTTTGACTAAACATTTGTGAAAATGTTTTATTTTCCTAGAACATGTCCAGCTTTTAATAAAACCTTTGCATGAACACAGACTAATTTTTAGGCCTCAAAACTCAGTTTCCCAGAGGAAAAGAAATCAAAATTAATTCTATGAGATTCAATAAATAAATTATTTATAATAAGATATTTTATTAAGACTGGTCTGTCCTCTGCCTTGAACTATGTGAACTACATGGGGTCTAGTTAAAAGCAGAATAATTCAATAATCTTTTTAACGTTCCATTGCCTTTTGCTGTTACTCTGACACATCCTTTCATCACCATTTTGTAGAATGTAAGAGATAAAAAATACTGTGGTATAACCCTATTTTATCTCCCTTCTCACATCCAGACTGCAGTGTTAGCCAGAGGCTGTTCCAGCACGTTGACATCATTTTAGCCCCTGAGATGCTCTACTGTGCTGTGTCATTTTCTCAGTTGTATTCATGCTCATTGTGCAGGAAATCCTTCATCTGACTGAAGCTTCTAGCTCATCAGGTCAGTGTGACATCAGCAGGCTTCACAGGACGGCAGAGCTCACCAGATTTCACAAGAGGCAGTGGGGACACATTTACTCAGTTTGCTATCCACTGTGCTGTGACCTAACCTGGAGGAGGGGTGCAGCCTTACTGTGGACTTCAATGCAGGCTGCAAACAGCACACCTAGCACAGGGCACCAACTCAGCTTCTGCTTGAGAAGAAGGCATTCATAGTCTATGGCTATGAATGTTATGGAAAAAAATAGCTGTGCAGCCCTCTTTGCTTCAGTTTTGCACATTCACGGGCTGTGGCAGGTTGTGGGTCTTCTCCACAGCATTAACAAGATTTTCTTTTTCTGGCAGGGAGAAAAATCATTATTACAAGTCTTCAGAAGACAAGAATAATCTTTGAAGAGTTAAAGCGCCATCATACCTACTTGCTAAGCGTGGTGATATTGTTTGGTCATTTCAAACCATTTTTTCAGATTGTGTCAAAGTAAAATAGTTTTCTATGATGAAACATATTGTAAATGGATGATGGGGCTGGGGGGGAGCTGGAAGAAAGAGGAATCAAATTACATTTGGAAACAAAAGCTTTAACTTCTGGCAACTAGACAATTAGTTTTTCTTTCTGTTGTTGGTCCTCGTGGTTTCATCTGTAATATGTATGGTGATTGTTTGCAGCCTGGCAACAGGGTGAGGTTGTGTGGGGGAGGGCAATCTCTGGCCCTTGTTAGCTGCGATCCAAACTTCAAAGGCTTTGGGGACATTGAGCAGACAGGTTTCAGCCGCCGTTAAGGCAGACATGCGAACAAAAGGCCTCCTTCCATTGCTGTGGAGCAGAGGTGACTTTTTGGCCCATTTTTGTTGTTGTTTTAATTTTGTCAGGAGCCAGGGGGGAGGAAAGCCCCTGGCACCAGGGACGAAGCTTTCTGCCCATGACTGCGTGCCCTTCTCCTTTCCGCGTCAGAAGCAGATATGGGCATTTATGGCCCCATAAATCACAGGCTAAACCATACATGAGCAGCTGGTACATGTGCTAATAACTATAATTATTAATCATGTCGATTTCACACCCTTCAAATTTCCGCGCAGGGCTTTCTGCCGGAGAGGCAGCCCCGGCGCCTTGAGCTGCTTATGGTATGAAAATATGATGAGCTGATGGTCTTTGATGATTGTCCTATGACAGTATTGATCTCCCTACAATTGGGTTTGTGGGGTATCACTACCCAACAAAAGTGGCTCTCCTCGCCTCCTGGTATATATCATTGTCACACATGCCCCATTGTTATCGAGGGGAGTGAATTACTTTCAGTATTCGTCCCAGTGTTTAGCTACTAGGTCACCATTATTCTAGCCTTATGTCAGTGTGGGGACATTTACTTTGATGTTTTCTTTTGTATCTTTCTTAGGGTGAAAGCATTTGGCTATATAGAGCAGCTCAAAAAGAAAGAAAAAAAAAAAAAAAAAAAAAAAAAAAAAAAAAAAAGAAAAAAAAAAAAAAGTCAGCAATTCAGGTTGGGGTGCCTGGTGGGAGCCAGGGAAATATTCCTCACAAGCACAGCCGTCTGACCTCCCTGGTCCTTGATGTTGGCTGCCTTTTCCACTGAGAACTTCACCCCAGTAGCAGCAGCAGAAGCACTGTATGCAGCCCCAGCTAGGGCCCTGGCTGGTGACTCTTCAGCCACCAAGGAGGACAGAAAGTGAAGCAATCTCCTCCCAGCCTCACTGCAATGGCAAACTCTTTCCTCTGCAGGGCTTTTCCCTCACTAGTGTTTGGCTCTTTAGCAGACACAGAGACAGTGAGTTGTGGCAGTGCACCATAATCAGCTTTATGGGTGACATTGCTGGAGGACCAAAAATTGTAGAGACAACAATAACGTCCCTTGAAGCCTTGAACCCTTTAAAGGTGGTGGGAGCACACCTGGGGCTAATCTGCTTGATAACGTGACACTGTGGAGGCAAATCATCTCCCACTGGCCTGAACAAGGGCATGAGACTCTCCCCACTTGTTCCGAAATCTGCATGGCCCCCATCAGGCAGCTTCTAAATTGCTCCTGCTGTCTTTACAGCTGCTCCGTTCCACTGACCCCCAGAAGGGCCCAGGGATTGTCAGGAAAAATTTCTATTAATCAGACCCAAACAGACTGTTACAATTTCACACTTTTTCTCCTGTCATTTCACACATTTAATGAATTTCAGGGTCTGCTACTTTCAGAAGAGTTACTCTCAAGGCCACCACAACAACAAAAAATTAATTAAAAGTATGTACAAAAATAAAATATTGAGAAAAACAAACACACTCACACACACGCACACAAGACTGACAGCACCAGGACAGGGATGACTGCTTCCAAAGCATTGCTTAAACGGACCTGGAAAAGTGCTAAAGGGGATTATGGTGCAATCCAGGCAGCAGATTCCCGCCTCCTCTGGGCCTGCTCTTGCTCTGTTTTTAACAAGAGGAATTTTGCTTTTCACATCAGTGTGAGCTAAATAGGTCGGGAGTCAGTTACAGACAAAACACACAAACCTAGTTTGCTTCAGGGCTGACACGCCCACTCGCAATTACCCAAGATTTAATGACAGCCCACTGTGTCAAAGGGCTGCATGATCCCACAGCTGGTTCATGTGAGGTCTTTTGCTCTTTTTCCTGGGGGCATAAACATCTCCTGGCTGCCAGAGATCAGGGGTGCCCAGACTGGACTGTAAGTCTCACCTCCTAGAACATCCTAGAACTTTCACTCCGTGTGGTGGTGCTGGAGTCTGCTGGGAAGTGGTGGCTGGGAAGAAGGAAAGCAAAGTGAGAGCAAGTCAGGCTTCACAGACATGAAGGCTGAATTTCACAGTTCTTATGTTCAGCCTTGCATCTGCTACACAGGCCAGTAACTTCCATCTTCAGGTCTCTAAAGCTACTCTAAGAGCTTATCTTTACAAAGGTCGTCAGAGAGGCCAAGAAAATGTCTTGAGTTCTCATCCCTCTGGACTGAGGACAGAAGAAACACCTCCCCTGACTTTGACATCTTCTCTAGCCATGTGAGGTAAAATGCTCTTGAGCTCTGCCCATAACATCCTGTACATCTTCTCTTTCCTTTGTCCCCTTGCAATTCCAATGTATTGGAGGAAAGAAGCAGCAGAAAGGAGTGTAAGCATTTAACCCCAAGAGCAGTCATCTAGGATAGAGAGCAGTATAAATCAGTTAAACCTCCAACAAACAAGATTACAATGGTTGGACATCCATTAGCAACTGCAGCCCTCCAACATCACCATTTCTGTGCCCATGTGTTCCCTCCCCAAGGTCTCTGCCTGCTGCTCTCCCCTTGTTAGCAGGTACCACAAGGCAGGCGTACACTGTTCAGTGCACCCCAGACACTACAAGAGAAATAAGCACAGGGGTGAGTGCCCTGAGTCTGGGACAAGTGCTGAGTGTGGGACATGATATTCCTAAGCCTTCACTGAGTGCTGCAGGTTGTTCAATTTACCACGTTATTTAGCAGGCAAATGGACTTGACAGCTAACCAGTGCAACCTATGCAGTGAAGTCTCAGCCTGATGTACTTGGAAGGTATGAGCAGACAGGAGTGCTCTGAGCCCGTCTGCAACCGCTGGATCCATCTCATCAGTGATACAGATTGCAAGAGTATAGCTCGGCCTATACCGCTGGATTTCCTTTGTGGAAATACATGCTTGTTGAAATTTCTCATATATCTAGCAGGGCACTACTTCTGATTCTTCCTTGGAAAAAGTGGGCAACCCTCTGAAACATCCAACCCTTCACTAAGCAGTGTCCTTTCAGGGGTTGAAGTCAACAGAGTCTTAAATCCCTGCTCTGAATCAACCACACAAACTCACATGAGTTATTGCCCAATTCATGTTCTAGCTCCTCTGGCCTTCTGGCATTCTGACCAAGAAACCTGTATGGCCAAACTAACCCCTTCATGACAACTTTGTCATGTGCTAAATCTGTTTCCAATGTTAATTCTGAGCTCACTTGTGGTTTTTACTTAACTGAATTATTTGTCATCTCCTAATTCTTGGCATTACAATCTCTGTAAGGAGTCTTTCAAATGCAGCAGAGTCACCTATAGATCCAATACATTGCTTTACAAGGAAGAAGTCTTCTCTTGGTCAGCCAGCTATCATTATCTCTTCATGCCCCTACACAGGTACTCTCTTATTTTACTCCTCTGTGTGGTAGCTGTGTCTATCAGAGGCTGGGTGGCCATGACTAAACTGGTGACCGTGGTCAGAGTTATGGTCATGCTCAGGCACCTCACCCTGGTTACACCCCAGATCACAGCTCATACCTGCCTCAGCAAATCTCTGTTTGAGTTAGGCGGTGCTTACCCAGGCAACGCCTCGCCCCAGAGCACAGTGTGAAGCACAGATTGTCCCTGGAAGGTGCTGTGGACTAGGTCATGGGGAGAAGAGAATTTAGTCCTAAGGACATGTGCCACCTGCAGCCGTCACATGAGCTCCTGTGTCTGCTGCCTGTAAACAACCTAAAGCTCAGTTTTAACCTGTGGAGACATAGAAATTACCCAGATGTCCAAAGTCTCGGGCAAATTATTCTACCTTAGTCTTTACCAGATTAGTCTTGTTTCCTCTCATCTAGACTAACTTCTTATTGCAAATGGATGCTCCCCCCAAAAGCAAATCCAGCCACCCCCATCCCCTGACTCTCACCAGCTGGAAATCCCCTGGCAGACAAGGAACAACAGAGGCCCTGGCGATGAGCTGAGAACACAACCCAAGTATCTGCATGGCTTAAGCTACTGAAGATCAGAATCTCTCCTTAAGTGCACATCCTGCTCAGCCTGATGGACATACCTTCTAAAATTCCTGTTGCTGGTCAAGGCGGAGGTCCTTTCTTTGCGTTTCTTTTCCAGTTGCATCACCGTGTTAAGCCCAGTACTCCCATCCTGCCCTCCTGAGGTGCTCCCTTTAAGATTATCCCAAATACCAATATCCCCTCTGCTCACTCATAACTAGTTGTGCCATTCCAGATACTTTTCAGAAGGATGCTCAGTATCCTTGACTAAACTACTTCTGAGATTGACAATTGAGGGAATGAAGAGTTTAACTAAGTTTACAATAGCCTGAAGTTAATAGGCATCCTGGTCCCTATCCATTTAGGCAGTACAGAAAGCCAGAACTATCTGGAGGGCTAGGTAATGGTTCTGAGAGTGTCTAAAATTAGATGTAGTACATTTGGGCACTATTGAACATTTATCCAATCTACAGTGAATTCCCACTTCCTGAACGTAACTTTATTGCCCATGTCTATAGGTGAAATGCTCCACAGTTGGTTTCTTGAATAGAAAAGGCACCTATACATTATCCTTTCATGGATGACAGTACTCCTGGAATGTGTTGAAGATTTGCCTCGTGGTCTTTGTCTCACAGCCTGCAGTCTCCCTCACACTCACACTACCGCAAATTTCTGGTGCTGGTGTCTCTGGGCTACCACATACAGCAAAGTGGGGATTGAGATTTCTCAGGCACAAAACTGCAAGTACTGTATTTGCACCAGTGGTCTGCCTGGTGCTTTTCCCTGGCAGCTTCCCCTCCAGGCTGAGGGATCAAAGTGGGTTCATTTGCTGTACTTCTGCTGGAGCTTCTTGGTGCTGTGTTTTGGAGGATTGCACTAACTGTGAGGTGCCAGTGTTTAATGCATTATACGAATCAGACTAAGTTTTTGTATCAGGAATTTTTACTTATTGTTATTGTTGTTGTTGTTGTTAAGTTCGTTTGTTTTGCTTTGCTTTTGGTTTTGGTTGTATTTTTATTTTAGGAAATTGAACAACACGTTGTCTGAAAAAGGAAATTATTGCATGTGGTTTTGGTCTGTGTATGAGAGGGAAGCTTCTGAATCGTAACTAATAGAAACTATGGTTCTTGGCTATCAGTCTTTTCCTGTTCCCACACTGCTTGTTTGCTTTCTGTCTCCCTCCTCCATCCTCCTATTTTTTTTCTAATACATGTGGTGTTGTAAGGAAAAAAAGAAATAAAAGGAAGGAAAGATGGAAAGAAATAATAGGAAAAAAAATAAACCCAAGATCTTTAAATGCAATCTTTGTCAGGCTTTCACTCTACATTTTCAAGGAGATGAAATCTTCTGACTTCAGAAACCCAGTCTCCTCTTTCATTAGCTTTGGGGAGGTGGATCAAGATGCTTGTGCATGAGAAGGGTGCTTCATTGCTGCTCTCCATCTTCACAGTGACTCTGTGTTCCAGTTCCTCAGCAGCCCTCATCTGTGCACTGTGTCACAGCAGCGATGCTGCTCTCCTCTCACTTCTGCCCTCCTGAATGTACTTTTTCACTTTCACCACTCAAATAAACAGGGAGGGTAACTAGACAGAGGTCATTCTCTACTTTGGGAGGTTTTCCACCCTCCCCCTTAGGAAATGAACTGGCTCCACTTGCCTGGGAGCAAGGTTTCAGAAATGCATGCAGGGGAGCTGAGGCTCACAAACCGGGGCTGTAATTTTTATTTGCCCACTGCTTCCGTGGGGTAGGAAACAACAAAACGCCGGGAGAAGGAGCAGGGCCGGGTTTCCTGGAGGCTGGCTGGCCCCAGGGTGCAGTAGGTGTATAAAATGCCATTCAAGGGATTCAGGCCAAGAGGGTGCGGCGGACGGGCAAGGCTGCTCCCTTTGAAGATGCTTCTGTCGGGCTGGAAATACAGGAGAAAAGCACAGCTTCTTTCAGCTGTCCCCTTTTGTGTGCTTTCCCATACGAAACTATGTTGCCACCGCTGCTCTGCACTTTGTTATTATGACAGGAAAAAATGAATTTCTAATGAGGTATCTGTGCCAGCTGCAAGCACCTTGTGGATCTCCATGGCCCAGGAGCTTTGTCAGCCGCCCCTTGCTAAATGTGAACCAGCCTGGGGGAGGACGAGACTGTCAAAGCACAGCCCCTGTGAAAAACCCTTTTCTGTACAAATCTGAACAAACGGAAACACCCTGGTTTCCCTAATAAGCTATGCTGTGACATGTCCTGATCGACTCCAGGGACAGAAAGGGCTCCGGGAGGCTTTAACAATGTGCAGGGAGCCCTGATTTTTAAAGGCAAGGAATGGTACATGTAAAATTGATTAATACCCTCTGATTCCCAGAAGGCTTTTCATATGCAATGCAGAAAATGTTCTGCTCAGCCCCTAAAATGCAGCTGCATCTCCCAAAGCCTGCGTCAGCTCTCAGGAAAGCCGCAGGAACACAACCGCTTTGGAAAACTCTGGAGAGAGGGTACCACAGCCACCATCTGCTTCAAGCTGCTGGGCAGGCTGAGGGAGCTCGTGGCTGTTCCCAAGGAGGTTTTCAGCATCCAGTTCAGAGACTGACGTTTTAGGGGTTGTTCAGATGCTAGCACGGGCTTAGCCAAGCAGCACAGAAATGTATTTGCTTTCTTGTGGGCTGTCCCACACAAGTGACTCCCCTGTCCCGTACAAGTGGCTTTTCAGTGCGCCTTGGGCAGTGCAGGGACAGAGAGCAGCAGGGCTAGAGGCCAGCAGCTCTCTCTCCAGCAGTGGGTGGGCATTTGGGGTTTGCTGGGGATCCTGCTTTCCCTGCACTTGCTGATCAGGCACGCTCAGCCAGTGATAGAGTAAGAGATTCACTGCGGGAGGGGAAACTGAGGAGTTTTGTAGGAGATGTAAGGGTGATCCAGGTTTGATCCAGGTCTTCAAAAGAGACCACTGTGTTTCCCTTTGGTGATAAGAGTCTCCTGAAATACAGTTTCTCTGTCTTTCTCCAACCAAAGGCACTGCTTTTTGCATTGATTAATCAGCAGTAGTCTTGGGCATTTGCACAGTGAGTATCCACACTGTACCTGACCTCTAAAGAGCTTCTTTATGCTGATAAACTAAGCTCAAAGTGCAACTTGCCTAAGTCATCAAATGGTTTTCAGTACCTTCACTGCCTTAAACAAACCTCAAGAATTTTACCAGTTCTGATACTGACTACTGACATCCTCTCCTTCTGCTCATGTTGATGGACAGAAATGAACAACCAAGTGAGTGAGTGACTGGGGGGTAAAGCCTCTGCAGGTGGTGGTGACATTGATGGAGTATGATGGATGAGGGTGACAGGGCCCCACCCCACCCACTTGCTCATGTGCATGACAGAAGGTCCTGCAAGGCAGCCCCTGATCTCTGAACAATGCCTCCAAGTACGTATCTGGAAGCTTAAAAACAATGGGTTTGGCTCCAGCAGTGATTGTGCTACAAGTTTGGAACCATTTAATGAGTTGCTAATGTGAAAATCATTTTCTTTTCTGACTTCAGAATGGAAGGAGTAAAGACAGATGGCCCCAAATGCAGGGAAATGCAGCCATAGAATTGGTAATGGCTCTGCCAAGACTTGAAAGGCAGCTCATCAGGAAAAGAGGATGTTTCTGCCACTATCAGAAGCTGACAGAAACCCTCTGACTTTCTCCCTTCTCAGTTCTCCAGTTAGGACATTCCTGCCATTCTTCACCAGACATCATCAGGCTGGTGATTGCAATTGCAAAGGCTGAGCTGCTGTTTCAAGTTGAAATGCATCCTGTAGAGGGGAGGGGAAGATGTTCCTGGCACATGCCAGAGAACACAACTGATTGCTAATCCAGATACAGGGGCATGTATTCGGTGATTGATCACTGGATCTCAAGTGTCAAAAGGAAAAACCTACAGCTCTTGGGGGACCATAGGAATAGCAAAAATGTCTGCAAGGAATGTCTGTGTCTTGAATAGGGTTTTTTTTTTGTTTTAGATGCAGATTGGAGTTAGAAAGAGACATTTGGCATTTAAATGGGAGCTGTCAGTTCTGTCACATATTCCAATCTCTCTCACACAAACAAAAACTTCCAAAAACATTCTCAGAAAAAAGAAATCTCATATTTTTATAGATAAGCACCACTGAAATCGTCATTCAGGGAAGAAAAGTCAATGTAATTTAGTCTTAAAGGTGACAGTAAAAGGTAGACACATTCTTGGGGAGCAGTGAGTTGTGTATCCAGGTTTATTTGCAATAACAAATCTGGTAACATCTGTTTTCCATGAGATTCTAGGTCCTTGCCAGCTATAAATGAGCAGACAGCAGACACAAAAAGTAATTTTTACTGTCAATGTCCCTTTCAGGAGAGCTCTCTTTGGGCTGCCATTCCTCTTAAAATGCAGGGGCTGGATTTCAAAAGTAATGAATAGTTTCTAGTGCCCAGTCTGACCTGTCACAAGCAAAATATGAAGCTGTCTTCATTTTCAGAGATGAAGTGCTTCATGTTTTCTGAAACCCAGATATCACTGTAAAATTGAGGAATCCAGAAATACACCCTGCCAGTACCTAGGACTAAAGAAACAAGCTCTGAACTCCACTTGGAACTCTAGGAGCATTAACAATTTTCCATTTACCCTCAAATCCCCCAAGCTTTATTCTCTCGCTCTTACTTAGAGCAGAGCAGAGATGACAGGTCCTTTCTGCAGGGATGGGACAGTGGTACCTCCACTGTCTCCAGCCACACAGAAGCCCACTCAAACCCAAAACCACAATAGTCACACTCTCCCTGAACACAAATATGTTGATGTCTACTGTATAGTATACATAGTACATATTTCTTTTGAAAATATCTAAGATTATTCCTACAGTTCTGTCATTATTATACAATTTATGAGTGTATGAGTTATAGATCTTCCTTATCAGAGCTTCTTTCTTCTCAGATGACAAGGTAAAAAGAGACAGGACTGCCTGCACCTCTGCTTTTGGACACTTTGGTCAGGATCTATAAGGTGCTCTAGCTGAAGAGAAGATTGATATTTGCTCAATATTTTCAGATGCCATTCATGTTATAGCTCCTCTGCAGAGGTTGGCCTTTGCCCATGAAAAAGCCCAAGTCCAGTGCTGGAAGGTGGAGAGATCAGATAGGAGAGACAGCTCCCATCTCTCTGAAACTGAAACCACATCAGTCAGCATCCAAAAAGAAAAAGAGCGGACCTGGTTTGGCAGTGCTGGAAACATCAGGAGGAGCCCTGTGCTCTGTGGCCAGCACTGGCAGTGATGGGGCCCACTCTGCAGACATGACTCACTTGGAACAAGCCACAGCAAGCATGGCTCACAGATATATTCATCTTATTTTAAGCAGCAGTTGTATTTAATTCTGTGACCATCTTCTAGTCCACTTCTGACTTACTTTAGGCAAGGTCCCTGATCCTCTTTGCCCACCCACAAGGCTGATTACCTAGCCAAGTTTGATTCCTGCACAAAACCTAAACCTAAACCTAAACATTATCCCTCTGAGCTACAGCACAGCATAGAGTGCTGCAGCTGGCAGCAGTGCTAGTGGCAGTGCTCTTAGCAGAGGCTTATCTTCAAATCTCTGTCTTTTCAAGCAAGCTTATTATAAACAATTACAGGGGTGTAAGATAATCCTATAAGGCTAGATTGTGGCCAGGCCCAGTCTGAGAGCATGACACATAAGAGCAAGAGAAGGGTCTGATTTGCTCCTTCTGTGATTTGCTCCTTCTCTGAATTCCTCCTGTCTTCAGCCCCTGGACTCTGGAGAGCAGTTTAAGACTTTCTCTGCAAAGCTCCTGGGGCAAAACATTCCCATCTCATTCCCTCCTACCCACTGTGCCAGTAAAATCTTTACAGCTGTAAAATTCTGCAAGGAAATAGTCAATACTTTGCAGAGCAGCATCCCTATTAACGATCTCTGTGGAGACAGCCACCAGTGATTTGATCCATTGCATGACTAGTTTTCACTCACTCGTTCATGCCGGAACAAAATGAAGTGCTGTGAATCTAAGGCATACAAGTCATGCTTGTCATACCAGAAATGCTCCTCATGAGTGCAAATACTCCTTAAGCTGAGGAAAGGGGCTGTAGCATCACCAGATATGTGGAATAGGCACTGACCAGCAGCCCCCTGTCTTATTAATAGATGAGAGAGCCATGCTCCTGCTCCTGGGGAGCTTGCTTGGCGGAGCTGGTCTCCAGAGAGCCAACGTCTACAAAGCGCTAACATCTGGTGCCCATTATTTCACCAGCTCTGTTGTGATTAGTCCATATGATAAGTCTGGCCGATTGCTACTGGTAAGGGATTGCTCCACTCCCTCCACCAGCTTCCTTGAGCTGTCACTTCTGGTTTGTGGCCCCTGCTAATTTGCCTCTGCAATTTCCAATATTTGCTCAAATCCCATAAGGAAATCTCCCTGCCTTTCAGACAGAAGGGTAGCACTGATAATAAAAAGGGAAGGTTTATCAATTAACTCAAACTGCTCTATTGAATCAGGCTCAAATCCCCTCCTATTTCAATTATGTGAGACTCAAAAATGTGCTGGAAAAACTTTTGCTCAGGCAAGCGTTTCATGAAGGAGCTGGTGGGATTTACACAGGCTTTAACAAGTTAGAGAAGAGGTTAAAAAAAGAACTCCTCCTGCTTCCCAATGGCTTTTTCAGTCATTGTGATAGCTGGATTGTGCCCACCTGACAGAAAGTCTGCTTCTCAGAGGTGTAGGAGTGGGAATTGGGGCCTTCAGACAGAAGCTTCCCCATAATTTTTCTATTCCTCTCCTTTGTTCCTTTGCTTGTTCACTTCCTCATTTATCCTTTCCTTCTTCCCTTCTTTATTTTGTTTTCTAAATTCTACCTGCCACACTAGAACACTTGTACTGTAGTCAATTTGCATTACCCACATTTCACATTAGTGGAGGTAGACTAAAATGAGTAAGTCACCAGGGAACAGAACAGGGATTGCTGATTTACACAGGCTTCTGCCCAAATACGTGAAACTAGTCAATAAATGAATCAGATGGCTTTACACGTTATGACGGTTCCTTGAGAAGATATGAAAAAAAACCCCCTCTAACATAAATGGGCCTAAATAACTCACAACCATACAAGGATCAAATTTTGAATTTTATTAATGGGCAGATAATATTTGTTTTGATTAAATTATTCCTATTCTTTCCCACTTTAAATTTATTTTTTCTATAATTTTTGTATTAAAGAATTTTCTTGCAAGGACAGAGTTCCACAAGGTGAGCTCCAGAAGTGAATTCAGCAAGAGCATTAGCTCCAGGCAGGGCCTCATGTTTGTAGCTGTATTACACATGTAATACCCTTCACTCCTAGAATGTTCAGTTCAGGGCATGTGTTTACCATCTTTATGTTCCATCATAAAGTCGTGCCTTTCAACAGTGGGTGATGTTTAAGCATAAGTCAGATGTCAAATGAGACAACACTCCATGCTTTTGTGGAGATGGATGGCCTCCATTTTTCTTCTGCTGGAGCCCTTGCAGTGCTGAGGTGATAAGCACCACTCAGCTGGAAGGGAAGGAAGTTAATTTGCTTCCCAAATGAGTCACAAAAGCAGAGGCCACAAATTCCCTAAGATTTGCTCTATCTTCATGGACACTTTCAATATATGATTTGGGCTGTGCTAATCACTTCTCATTAACTAAGATTTGACCATAGTTGATCCTGTGCTCTGACATCAATGGCCATGGCAAACATGGCATTTCATTCTAATAATGCTCTGAGGAAGCAAGGGTAGTCCTGTTTTGTAGGTGTAGAAATGAGGGACAGAAGATTCAAGTGAAATGGCCAACATTGAGAGGAGAGTCACTGTTTGTCCTACAGCCTCAGACTTCTCATTCTCTAAGCATTATAGGATCTCCATTTTGTGATCAAAACATTGACCAAATAGTTTGTCTGAGTGAACACAACCTATTTGTGCACACATATGTACGTGGATGTACACAGCTCTGTGTATCACACACGTACACCAAATTCTTGTGAGGTTCAGAGATCAGTGAAACTAAAAGAGAGGCTTAACTACTGAGGGTGCCATGTCCCAGATAATGATTCCCAGCAAAACTCCTATGAGCCGTCTTGCAGGGATAGCAGGTCTCATGCCCCTGTTGACACTCAGTGTGAGACAGAGCAGTGCTGAGCAGAACACAAAAGGATGTGCTCAGAATCCCTCAATAAACCTCTTGTGTCTCACATTTGTCATGTTCGAAATTCTATATAGACTAGAATGCAGATCTGCTAATGCAGATGCAAAACTGTTGAAGAAGCCTGAATATAGTTTCATGAATTTAATACATACTTAGCTGTGCTCCCTTTACAAGCAGGACACTTTGCTTTCTTATGTCAGTGCAGCAACAGCTCCTCATTAAAGACCTGGTGAAGGCCTTAGAGAACTCACATGTGGTGGTCATTTGTCTTCTCTTTGCTGGAGGGTTTGGTCTCTAATGTTTATAAATTCTCTCATCAAACTTTGCAACATACCCAAACATTTTCATCTTCCTTTGGATGAGGGCTAAGTATGTGAACCCCAGGGTCACAGAGAGAGAGACAATGAAGAGATATGGGTGGTTTAGAGAGAAACAGAGGAAGGATGCAATGGAAGGAGTTACAAGAAAATGTAGAAAAGTTTTGCATTTGTGTTACTCAGGGTATAAGAAACTGGAGACCTGTATTAACTAGGAAAGTCACTCTGAAGTGTAGCATAGACCCTCTGGCCCCAGAAGATGGGCTATGGCCTTGGGTTTGTCTGAGTCCTCAGCCTGGCCCTGGAGCTGGCCAATATTGCAGGACTCAGCTGATTGCTTTGCACGGACATTTTCGTATGTAAAATATTATCAGTAATTCATATTTACATAACCCTGAGAAGCTGAGAAAGTAACTTTGTTCTTACAAAGGACCAACCATAAGATTGTAATATGCTAAGGTGATGAATTTGAATTTTTTTGTCTGCCTTCTTGGTTACAAAAGTGGTCCTTTCTGGTATTGCTAATGATCCTTTTTGCTTTTTCAGAAATGTTACTACCCAGCTTGCAGAAAAGTGTTCAGGTCCCTTTAAGAAGTCAGGAAGAGAGGCCTACAAAAGGTCCATTTTACCATTTTACTAGAGTTTGGGCAGCACTTACCTACTCTGAGCTCAGCTGCACCAGGCTAATTTCCGTAAGCATCATGTGGTGTTACAGAAACCACATTTTGCCAAGCTGTCAACTGTACAGCCTTCTCTTTGCTAAACAGACTCCCATTAAAACTGTCTGCACAATTTGTCAGTTAAATGAGGTACAAGAGGGACGCTCTATTTGCCCCTAATTAGCTGTGCAGACTACCTTTGTCTGTTTGATTAAGTATTCACATTATCAATTTTGTTTAATCTGATTCATTTCACACACCTCCCCAGGGACTCAGCCCATACGGTTAACTAATCTCTGGTATCATCTCTCATATCAGCCCACAGTAGTCTCCCACGGCATGCTCTACCCACACACTCACTGCTCACCAAAATCTTTGCTGGGAAAGGTTCTTCCCAACCCATGAAACCAACACTGTCTCCCTGGAGCTGAGGGCTTCTACCTTTAAGGGAAAACAGAAAAAGCCAGTATTGTGCTTTCCATGTTTCTTCTGCAATGACTTTTTTAATCTCAGAAGCTCTTCAGCTGCAGCCAGCTGACTGCAGTGAGGTGTGATAGTGTCCTGCTCCAGCACACCCCTTCCCACCCCTCACAGATGCCTGCAGTGCAACCTGCTCAACTCTTCAGCAGGTCCCTGACTTTGACAGGAGACAACACCAGTGTCCCTATCACACTGTAAAATAATACGTAATAATGGGGGATGGACTTTAACCAGGAGGATCTGCCTAGTCCAGCATTGTTTAAGAGAGAAAAAGAACCACGTGTATTCAAAGATGATCCCTTTGTAAACTTGCAAGTGTCCTACTAACTGCATCTTTGAGAGGACAAAACCCATTTTAAGAGACAGAAATATTCTCCTTAGAAAAAAAATGGACCAAGAAGTTGCTCTCAAAGCCACTTCTGTGGTTTTGCTCAAGACATGATCACAAATTGCTCGGGAGAAGCAAACAGACCTGAGCAGAGACCAGACAATAGCTAGGAATGGAGAAGTATTGACTCATCTTTAATGTGTTATTTCACCACAAAATTTGATGCCCATCTGCTCGGAAACTAAGTGCATTCCCATGCACACAACTGACTACACACATATATACACTTGCATGTGTATTAACATGAATGCCAGTGAAAATATTTCCAGCAAAATTTTTAAACATTCTAAATTCGAGATATTATTACACTGGCTTCTCTTAAAAAAATTCTTAGAAGATATTAGTCTAACTCTTGACACTGATCACACTTCTTATAAAAATAAAGCTTTCATAATTTTGCAGTGACAAGTTTTATGTGAACAAAAATCAATTATTGCAATCAGTAATTGCAATGTAAAAACCCTGCTCTACATGTTCCTGATGTGTTTCAGTGGGGAGGAGTTTGGTTCCTAATGCTTTTCAGAACTGCAATTTTCCATTTCTCTGTTTTAAAGGAAGAGTGGGATGCAACTTGGATTTCAGTAGGTCAGCTACCTCAAATTCCTTTCCTTGTGCTACTAATACTGCATGCCTGACAAGAGCAGAAGAAACGAGGTGATGTGCTCAACAATCAGTGCCACCCTTCTTTGGGTCAGGTTTTCCCGTGGCAGTGTATAGAAAAGACCTTTCCAAACTCTGATCTGGCTTCTGTCCCGAAGTAAACACTGTCAGGCAGAATACAGGTGGACAAACATTGTTGTTGCTGTTACACTGCCCAGAACACCCAAGGCCGACATTGGCATTAGAAAATAATTTTAAATGCTAGATTGCAATGTGAAAATCTTTAGAATAATGTAGATTAGAAAAGGCATGTACCACTATATTTCATGGAGTTTTGTTAGTATAAGTCAAAGAAGTTTACTTTACAAGTCCCCTGCTGACCTTGGGAGAGTGGTTTATAGCTGAAAAACTCAAAATGCTTTGCAAAAAATCTTTCCCTTTATTGCTCAAATTGTTATTTTCAAGAGAACAAACTGTTTTATGGTTAATACAAAAACTTAACACCAAGATCCAGCCTTGTGAATTACTTGACTGCTCTTCCCTGCATTAGAGTTCGGTGAACAGATAAAACTCAGGGGACTCAAAACCAGCAAAGAACATCTGGCTTTTGGTGCTAATAAAATGAAACTTAATACTTTGGCTTTGTTATTCCTATTTCTACGGATCTTCAAAGAAACAAAACAAGTTTTGAGCAATACTGAAGAGAAAAAATGGCATGAAATGTCAATTAAATGCCAACTTGAGAAAGCATCCATATTTGGAAGACTATTTCAGTATACATTTGAATTTAAATGCATGCAAAAATACTGTCCTGAACTACAATGATAATGAGCAAGTATTTCGCTGAGTGCATAAACAGGCCCAAAGGCAGGAAGCTGAAGAAATTACATGGTGAAGGAGTAATAGTTAATCTTTTAATTAATACCTAAATCAATTAGTCCCCAGCATCTACAACAATAAATTGAGGAAGTAACAATAGGATCTACTAGGATTCTGTTAGCATTTCCCCATGCTCTTTAATTTCTGTTCCGTGATGTCAGTATCAATACTTATGCTCACTGGCCTTGCCATAAATTTTGTACCAATCTAACGAGTCACTCTGGGTAGATGGAGCTTTAATTAAAAGTGGCATTGAGTATGAGAGAGTATAGCTTCACTCCCAGTTGTACCAGTCAGAGTAAGTATTACAACCAGTTAGGAAAGAGTGACTGGACTGGAGTGTTCAAGGAATCTGAGCACCAAGGAGGAAGCACCAAAAGTATTTCCTTTTCAAAAGGAAAGAAGATGCATATTCTTACTGTGGTGGAAAACTAATTTTGAAAAGTAAGAAGTTTTAGATCTATGAAAATGGATGAAGGAAAATGAAGAAAACTAAAACTGATGTTTCGTTCCTTAACTAAAGCCTGCCCTGTGCATACGTCTTTGCACACATCTGATGGAAGACTTTCAGGTTCCTCAAGAACTAACAGTTATGTAAGAATAATTTTCACCATAATTATTCAATAATAATGGCAACTACAGAGTAGTAGTGAGGAGCCTGAATCATGGTCCACAAATCTCTGGCATCAACACCTTAGAAATACAGGGCTGCAGGAGAATCGATGCATCAAGGAGAGTGCATCTGCTGCTTAGAGTCTCCTAACTCATTGTCACATCAAGTGACAGCTTGGCCTAATGAAGATGAGTATCAATACTGGGCTTTACTTTGGGTTATTTTGAGTTCTGTGTTGAAGCAACTCACTGAAACCTACATTTGCTTTAAAATGAATTGAAAGCATGAGAACTTGGTTTATGCCAGTCAAATACTTGGATAATAATGATGTCTATATTTGGAAAATTACTGCAAAACAGAAGTTCAGAAAAGCACTTATATCACATCCTAATCCAAGTTATACTGTCTGGGTGGACGCTGCAAAGAAAAGTGCTACTTTTCTTTCTCAGTGCTCTTAAACTCTGTTGTTGAGCTCTGTGTTTGCTGAGGATGGTTTGCTTGAAGGACTTTTTCCCATAAAAATACTTGCAGAATGAGGCTGGTGAGTTTCTAAACTTCCTTCGAGTCCCTATTCTATTGCTACTCTCAGTTGTACAGATGAAAGCAGGGCAAGGTGCAATAAATCTGTGGACAGGAGGTTATCTGTTTGATTCTGAGTCTGGACATACACTGCATCAGGATACAGTGAAGGAAGAGATGTAGAATTTAAATCTCAGAGCATCATTAGCCAACATCCTATAACTGAACTGATGAAAATAAAGGGCAACACATCTGCACATAATGGGACATTATCACCCTTAGGTTTAAAAATATCAGCTTTTGTTTGCTGTGTACAATGCAAAACTTGGCTGAACATGTGTGAGCTGGTTAGAATATAACTGCACCAACGACATCAGCATCCTAATTTTTGTAACTGGTGCCATGACTAAAAATGTCAAGCAGTTGGCATTTCTGATTTGTGTCTCTTTGCAAAGTGCCATTCTTTAGGAGGTCTGGTGCTGCTGTCAGCCGCATGCTTTGGGCTCTTCTAAGGTTATTTTGTCTTCTTGAGAAAAAAATCTTACTTTTTTTGGTGGAAACATGACACTGATCTGCTGTCCTGGAAATATTTATAGGCTCTGGCTGTCAAATGCATTACATTGAGACTAATGGATTCTGAAGAGGTAAACTATCACTATTCTATGTTACAGAGCACAAATTTTCACTCCAATGATTTTGAATATTTTGAAAATTCAAATACCATTATTGCTTCACAAAGCTCCCCAAATGTGTCAGGTTCAAGGTGCAAGCACCAATACAAATTATTCCATCAAGTCTGAGGCAAAATGGAAAAATAGAGTATTTTGACCACTTGATGACTTTTGAGGGGTTTGGGGCCAAATTTTAGGGAGGTCAAGAAGTAGCAGATTTGGTTTTCTGGAAAATTCATGAGTTGCTCAGTTGCTTTTGCTATTTCCAAGAAACAGTGGTAACTCTGGGGGAATGCAGTGGTGGTTACTTAGCACAGCCAGAGCCTTTCACTGGCATGTCACCGTCTCCGAAGCTTTGCCAAAAGTCTGAAGGATCCAGTGATG
This sequence comes from Prinia subflava, assembly GCF_021018805.1. Taxonomy (NCBI): domain Eukaryota; kingdom Metazoa; phylum Chordata; class Aves; order Passeriformes; family Cisticolidae; genus Prinia; species Prinia subflava. Next base: position 64,264,632 of record NC_086248.1, on the reverse strand, counting down.
ACCAAGTGTCTGACAGGCCTTGGCAAGTCCCCCTAATTCACTTGAGAGCCCTTGCAGAGCTTCTGTGCCTCCTAATAAGTCCAGTCAACGTTTAAAGCCATGTTGTGAAGCAGATCTCCTCAGTTCCCAAAGGGATTCCCCTTAGTCTCCTCAGCCCCACCGAGATCTTCGGCTGGAGAAATTCTGGCAGAAGGTAAATGCTGCAAGAAATTTTTAATCCTCACAGGGACTCTTGCAGGGATCTGAGGCAGATCTGGTCAGGTTAACAAGGTTTGTGAAGGCCCCTGAATAGCTTGGGAAAAAGAAAAAAAAAAGATAAATACAAACTTTGGGTCCAGTTGTAGCAAGCAGGAGCCCAAGATATGCTAATTAACACAGCTGCCATCAAGGATGTAATCTAATTTACATACTTGGTAGTGAATAAATGCTTCCATATGGCAGAGTACCAGCATTTTTCCTTGACAACTTTATCAAAAAGCTAATGGAATTTACATGGAAGAGAAAACTTTTTCCAGCTTGACTAAAGACAGCAAACCCAGTAAAAATAGTGAGAGAAATGCAGAGGGAAAAGATAGTGTTAAGCAAGGTAGATATTAGCAAGCTAAGAAACTATGTTTTAGATATTTTCCAGTGGAGCAGTAGGAAAACTCAGATATGCTCTACAGTGTTCCCCAATTAACTTGTTTCCTCATCTTCTTGTCCCAACCAAATCCATGAAATGGCCTTATGCTTGTTCATCCTGTACCTCCACCACTGCCAATTTGAGGCAGATGCTCAAATGCTCAGGTGCCCAAAACGAGCCAGATGCTCAGATGCTGTACTACTGGACTTCCTGATGCGTGTAAGCCCACAAATCCATCCCTGCCTTCGGAGTCCTGGACTAGCACATGATTCACTGTGTGTGGCAGCAGAGCTCCCCATAGTGCTCGAGAGCATTGCAGACTGCCTCAACAGAGGTGTCATCTTCCCGGAGCAGGCCATCTCTCTTAATCAAATTGGTGACTTCCCAAACTCTGTGCATGCCTCCCGCTCAGCTAGAGGAACCAACTTTATTCACCGTGGCAGCTGCCTGTTGGAGATGGCCTAGGTGACGGGCCACGCCACAGACCACACTTTTCTGAAGTGGCTCCATTTTTTTTTTTTTTTTTTTTTTTTTTTTTTTTTTTTTTTTTTTTTTTGGATGAAATTTGACCTCTGGGTTGGAAGTGTTTGACGAATCACAGGCTGACCACTGAAGTGGCCGCTATGTTCTCTCTGGGCAGCACAGGTCTTAGCCAAAGTCAACACTGTGGCTTAAGAGGGAAGATATTGCTTGAGGGAAGCACTTTTCCCTAAGCATGAATGCCTTTCACACTGAAGCAGAAAGTGATGGTTTGGGAAGATGCAAACTCACACAGCCACATGCATTCTCCACCCTTTCAGACACTTGTTGTACTTTCCAAAGGGAAAGTAGAAAGCATTAGTGATATGTTCTGAAAACATCCACAAAGCAAATTCAGCTGCCATGGACTTTCCCAAAAGGAAATGCCCTCTGTTTGGAAGATGCTAGACTCTGGGATTTTCAACAGCCTTTTCTTTTGGGATCTTTGCCGAAGCAGAGCTGCCTGAGAAATGGCTACTCAATTTGTTGTATTCACAACAAACAAGGACCCTTCACTATAGCCCTAAAAAAAGAACTCAAGATATTGGGCATGGTTGTCATTAAGTTACTCATAGTCTATCTGTAAGTGGTCAAGGGTATGACTTTTATGCTCATGCCCAGTGCATGCACAAATGCAGTAATATACCTGAGCAAACTAAAGTCTGGACTAAATGACCTAGCAGGGAGTAGTGTAAGCTGAGCTGGGTTTAAATGTACCCTTATAAGTTGTACCCATGCAACTGCTCTAAGCCGGATTCTAGAAATTCTCCCAGCTAAAATGTAGTAAGAATATTCATACATGCGCTTAACCTTAGATATTTGTGTTGTCTTACTCAGACTTTGTGCTTGAGCACATTGCTGGATGCAAGCCAGGGCACAAGGCCCCTGCTGAGGATCAAGCTTAGTCTAGTCATCATTCTCCTTTTGCACTCATTCTGATCTGTCATGGAACAGACACCTCCATAATCCTCACGGGGCATCTGAGTTAAAGTCGCACTGCATTATGCAGGTAGCCTTGCCTCGTCTAAGTTCCCTCTCCGTTTTTCCCAGAAAATCTTTGTAGCCAAAGGAGAACAGAAATGGACTTATTCATATATGAAAAATCAAAATAAAAATTTAGTGTTTAAACTCAGGGAAAAAATAACAATTGTTACATAATTATAGATTTTAAGCAACAGGACCATGATTGGAGACTTTATTTTCAGCTTTCCTTGTGAATTCCGGCTTCAACAGTCTTTAAAAAAATCTCTTTCGTTGAAATTTCTTTTCAAATATGATTCCAATTAATCAATTTTTTTGTGGATCAAAATGTTCATTGGAAATCAATATTTGCACTTTTGACTATTGAATAATTTAGTACCTTTTATTTTTAACATCACTTCAGTGACAAAAATATGGAAGCTGAAGCAAAGCGATCATGAATTTTTAGGAAATTTCCATCACTTCAGATGGATCATTCTGATGTTTTCCAAAGTAATCGTAATTTCTCTTTTGCTTAGGACTTAAATTTTTGTTTTATCTATCTTTTTCTCACAGAGGATAGATACACTTAGGATGAAAAAGAATTCTAAATTATACCTATTCTACAATCTATACTTTGTGAAAGGGAAATTCTAAAAATGGGCTTTCTTTAAAAATCTTCTAGCAGGTCAGAACTAGAGCAGGAAATTACCATCTATAGTAACTAGTGTCAATACAATCTACGTTTCTACTGATGAGTGCAGGAATTTTTTCTACATGGGATTGATACATGCAATTCTTGACACATGTAAAAACGTGAAAACAAGTACTGGAATATACCCTATCACCAGATCCCTTTGGCAGCAGTGCCATGCAGGAGTCACACACACCCCCTCTGCCAGATGAACCTGGAGGGGACCCCTGCCCTGGCTAAGGCAGGTGAGGCCAGTCAACTTTACCAGCCCAGATACCACCTGGAATTTTAAACAGAAATTGCTCTACATGCAGGAGAACCCTGAGATAGCTGTGATGGAGAGCTTTCAGCTTTGCTCCATGGACTCATCTTTAACACTTCTATTGAAATAAAATACTTGGAGTTGTAGATGCAAGTGTTTAAAGTGTGGATGTGCACCAGTAAGGTAATGACTGCCACTACAAGTCACTGCAAAATTTCCAAAACTGTTTTCCAAGCACAGATGTATTTGGTCTCCATTTCTGTTGTCTCTCTTCCTCCCATGCCTCGCATTTCTGGCTGCTGGGACCAGGCAGCAGTCACAGCAGATGCTGGGCTGCCTGGCTGCCTTCTCCTCATGCATGTGAAGACAGCAGCAAACCTGGCTGGTACACCAGGACCTTTAGCCCATCAAAAGCTTTTTTCCTGCTACAGGCCAACTTCACCAAAGGTCATATTTTTCTCATTGCTAGCACTGGCCAAGAGAAATATAAACTGAGCTTGGGAAAGCTGGAAATGCCATGCAAAATCCTGACACCAAGAGAGGGCTGTGCTTGTATCCCCACCTTTCAGCAGAAGTCAATATTTCTGTGGTAAAGGCATCTTCTGCTCTGTAACCAGCACTCACTGCCTCAAACCAGAGCTGAAGAAGCATCATCTGAGCCAGCACGGCCCTTATTTCTTTCATATCTCCCTTGTCAACAGTTTGAAAATGAGATAGCTAATTTTGTGCCTGACAAGAAAGGACGGATCATTTTCTCAGATGCTGCTATCAGCAGAGTCAGTGCTGGTACACTCTCCGAGGGAGTCCCCAAACTACAGGTTACTGGCAGGCAGACAAACGCTCGCTGACAGCCATTTGTGACCAACTATGAAACACCATCTGCTGTAGTTGGAGGGAAGGAACATATCCAGCAAGTGATACCACTGTGAGAAATGATTTTGTGTGTTGACACACAGCAGTCTTTAGATAGCCCCAAAGAAAAAGCCTATTTTGTTTTTCCAGATTTGTGTGTGGGGGAAAGGAACATTTTCTCTTTTGGGGGGGGTCTATGGGTGAGACTTCCTGGATCTATTTGTATTGGAGCCAGAAAAAGAAAGGGTTTGATATGTCTGTATTAACAGGTGTACTAAATACAACTATGAACTGAGCCAAATGCATCTTTAGCAATGTCGTGTTGGGGGGTGAAGCACTATCTGACAGCTAAAACACCCGCTGGACTATGAATCTGCCACAGACTTGCTTGTGACATTGGGCAAGCCCCATCCCTTCTTTTAGGAATTTGCTCTCAGTTTTGAGGAACAGCAATAACACTTTTCTTCAGGTGACTGTTGGAGGGCAAGGTGATGTTTGTTCAGCCCTGTGAAATCCCTGGAGAAAGGAGATAAATAAATTTTATTAAATTTCAGAGACTGTTGTCTGATTCAGAGGCTGTTAAGTGGACAAACACAAAGACTTTACCTTCAGAAAGTGGAGGGGGACAAAAAGCATGACGAAACAAGACATTTTCAGACTTCTAAAGACATTCTTGAAAGTTTAAGTGGCTCAAGGGCAAAAAACCATACCCACATGTCCAAAATGCCGTTGAAACGCAAAAGACTTCCCCTAGCAACTAACTTAGGCAGCACATCCCAAAAGTGTCAGGAGAAGGGATGCTTAACTCCTTCACAGGGGGAAGGAATCTTACTTGCTCATTAACGTAAATAAGGCATGCAGCCAAAGGCATATGCCAACTCTTCCCTCTGTGGTCAGAGAACAAGGCTTTCATTTTAAGAGTCTTAATAGTCCTGTGTCTCATGATTAAGTAATGAGAGCTGGCATCCAAAGTATCTGAAGTTCAGCTGATCTTGCATTATCCTGTAAGGCCCTGGCAGACTATAAACCAAAATATCTTCAAGTAAAATATGCAGATATAAAAAAAAAGAAGAGATACATCTAAAAACAGCCGATCAGTCTTAAAGCAGAGAAATATCAAATTATTATGGCAGACTATCACCTTATTTCTTTGAATTCAGGCAAAATTTTAAAAACTGATACCTATATAGATGATTTTGTATTTTTATATGTGGTTTTGTATGCACACACACACACATAGACACATGTATGTTTTTCATACCATTTCTTTCTGATGTGGCCTGCATTTCTGTGAAATTGCAATGATAGTGATGTTTGTCATCAGAGGTTTGCAAGCAATAAATACTGTTTTACTGTAGAAACTCTTTCTGAAGGTTAACATAGGAAGTCTGGATTCAATTTTTTATGCCCATATATATATACACACATACATATATATATATGTGTGTGTGTCACATAAAATCAGCTGTGGGAGGGCTTGATCCAGCCCCTGTTGAAGCTGGAAAAGCGCTGTGTGTCACCCAGAGAGGAGCAGAAGGGTCTGGACTTCCCTGTGGCTCGGGACTGGAGCCGGAGGTGGCCTGTGGAAGCCCAAACCCTGCATGTCCCCAAGGCAGATCGGAACAGGGACCAGAAGGGGGGCTGTAGCAGGGGCAGTGGAGAGGAGGCAAACCCACCTCTAGGGTCCAGCAGGCAAGGAGATGGGAGCACTGCCAGCCAGCTACAGGGGATGGAGAGAGGACGTGGGATAGACAAGGGCTTTCAGGAGACCTTATTTATGATTTAAATATGCTGTCACTTGTGCCCATGCGATATGAAAACCAAATCTAAACATTTGTCTGTAGAATCAGGTGATGACTGGCCCTCTACTGTCTCAAGGGGGGCAGGAAAATGGTCCATGCACCTGCCACCTAATTCAGTTTAAAACCTGACACATTTACCAAGAGTGGGCTGGCATAATGAACTTCATTCATGCTGTCAGTGGAGTCAATAACTTATCCCCAACTGCTTTTGTCTCCCTGGCGGCAGTGCCTCTGATCGGGCTGAGGTACTTATTCAAGTAAAATTTATTTTCAATTGCAGGCCATAATACTACTGGCACAAGCCTTGCTTTGACAGAAGCTTTTGCTCAAGGCTAAACTATTGTTAAAGTTTGTGCCCATTGTCCGGGGTCTTTGATCTGTCAAAGCTGCTTAACAAGCTGGTTAAAAACTGTTTCAGATAACAGGTGTGTCCTTTGAGGATGCAGGGCCATTTTTCAACTTCTGTAAAAGACTAGTCCAGTAGCTGACTAAAATTTACATGCTTGTTGGTGGTGATATATGTAAAGCACTTTTAAAGCAAGAAATTCGATTTAGGGGTTTATTTCCCTGAACTTCCTTGTGGTTTGTTGTTGATTTTGTTCTGTTTTGTTTTGTGGTTTAGGGTTTGGGGGTTTTTTTCCAAGGAAATAAAGAGATTTACAAGCTGATTCTCTGTGGCCTGGAAAGTATTTAGTGGAAAAATGATTGAGATGCTAAATCTACCTGTGGCACTACAATGGCACCCAGTCACAGTAAAGTCGTGTTTGAAGCAGCAAGCACCAGTGAACACAGCCAGGAGAAAGCTTATGGTGGAGAGGAGCAGAAGTGGGGTCCCATGGGGCAGGCTTTGCTGGGGTAGGCTTGCAGGGGTGACACACTTCCCCTCCAAGCCAAAGCCTGCTTCAGTGCAATTATGCTGCCCCAGCCCAGCCCTGCCCCTCAGCTGGGTCTGCTACCAACTCTGAGAGCCTGTAGCATGGTTAGCAGCTACAGGATCTGCTCTTGCTACTTAGAAAGCCCAATTTCTGGGAGGACATCCCTGTCGTATCTTGGGTCCCCACTGTATAAGCCTGGCCATTCATGCATGGCCAATGGCCTGAAAAAAATTTCCTTTGAATGGTCCATATGTCAGCTATATTCTTCAGGACGTGCAAAAAATGGTTCCTCCCCTTCACATATGTTTTAGAACATTACTGAGATCCTGGGGGATTTAACCAGTTTTAACCCAACCTAGTTGGTTTTGTTTTTCATGAAAAAAAAAATCAAAAAACATATCCACAGTTATTCTGATATGCATGGAGCTGGCCTAAAAGTTAAGGGAAAAGGGAGAAGGGAAACTCACTGTACATGCACCATGTGTGTTAGGGAGGGTGTGGAAGGAAGGGAGAATGAGCATCTTCAGGGGTGGTTTCCTCCCATCTTTGGATCAATACCACCTAATTGTGGAGCTGCTGCTACTGGGATCTTGGTCCAGACCAAGAATTTCTGCGCCTTTCCAAGTTCCAGTTGAGCACTGATAACCTGAGTGACCAGTCAGTCATAACTTCCAAACCTGTGTGCATCTGCAGAGCCCTGTCAGAGGCCAAGGAGTGAACTGGGGTCAGCACTGCAGTTAGAGGTGTCTCGTACACCCCCAGCCGGCTGACTGCAGGCTGCTGCACAGGTACCCGACTTCTCCACAGATGTACAGGGGTGCAGATCCCTGGGAGGCTCACTTGCAGCTCTGGTGGGCAGCTTTGGTTGTACAGTACATCAAGCATCTCTTTACAGGCAGCCACTGCAGTCCCCAGTGCTGGTGGGCTCCAGGGTGCCCACAGGAGGGAGCTGAGCAAAGGAGGGGCAGACAGCATCCTCACAGGCAGCTCTGCAGCCAGGGGTAGATCATGAATAAAATAGGAAATAAGCACCTTCAGCAAGCGAGTGCAAGGTCATCTTCAACAGAAAAAAAGGCCTGGAAGTTCCCCTTATACAGTAGGAAAGCTCTGAGACTTATTCTCCTCCTTCCCCTGAGATGCACCCAGCAGCTCCCCTTGCTGGAGAAGCTTACATACCTTGAGGGATGAGCACAACAAACCGAAAAAAATTTGCTGAAAAAGGGAGCCTGCCTCCTAGGCACATTTTTCTCAAACAATCCCATCTGTACCAAAAACCTGTAATCAGCTTGTTAGTTCAAGGAAGCTGGTGAAGAAAACAAGCACTTTGTCAAATGTAGTAGTTTTATGAACATTCTAAAATTGAATGGAGAATGAGAGTGACAAAGCAAAGCTTTTCAAACACCACTCAGCTATGTTCACCATTAGGATCATCACAACTGTTCAAAGATTACTTTGGCATGTGTCTGTGCCATCAACTGGCTTCAGAGATATGTTTAGAGCAATTAATTTTCAGCATTCAAATGTAGCCAGAAAGATGCGAGATGGAGGACAAATTCCTGTTGCAAGGCCTCCTCTAAGCAAAGCTGTCCATGACTTTACTGGATGGAGCATCAGCCACTACATCAGCTACAAAATGTTTTCAGCACTCTGGTGACCAAGTCAGTGTCCGTGGGCAGATTAGAGACCTCAGTTAAGTAAAGACCTGTTAGTGACCAAACAGAATAAGGCAAGTTTTCACTTTGTCCATAATCTAGATTAAAACATTTTCTTCTCTGTGAAGAAGAATGTAGATAAATCCACTAGTCCGACTTCTTCTCTGCATTTTTCTGAGGTAAATTATTAAACGTGATTGGTTTTAAAAGCTGAATTTCCCTTACCCATTACAATCAGATGGGTATCTTGAATGCTGTGCTGAAGCATAGAATAAGGCCCTGTTGTGATCTCTCCAGTGGGAAAAGTATCACAGTTGCGAACAAGGGAAATTGAATAATAGCAAACAATTTTGGGGAAAATGTGAAAATAACATATAAGGTAGCCCAAAGACTCCCAACAACATTAACACTGATACTACCATATAATTGTGACTTGCAAAGTAAATGCTTTGCACGTAAAGAAGATGCTGTGAAGTGGTGAGTGTCCAGTGAGACCACCAGACCCTTACAGGAGGGTATGTGTAGCTATTATTTGTCACTGGCTGTTATTTATATTGCACATGATTCAACAGATGGTCAGGCAGATGCAATGGCAAGGTGAGACAGCCTCAGCAGCGAAGGCTGGAATAGAAGATGCTGCAGCTGGAGGAAGAGGGCTGCCCATGGAGAGAGATGGATGGAGCTGGTGAGGGGATGAGCAGGAGATGTTCAAGCAACTGAACCTGACAGTGTCAAAGAAAGGGTCACCTGCTAACTGTGGGGCCCTGCAAGATGTGGGACATGCTGGGGTCTTCATGGGGGCAGGCCAGGTAAAGAAGCCTGACCAACATGACCAAGGGAGAAGGAACTGAAATGCTGATACTGCATTTAGAGGAGAATTGTCCTGCTGGATTGCTGGAAACAGAATTAACCCCAGAGATCTCAGTTAAAATCCACATGGGCAGAAGTGAAGAAGTAATAAGTGCTGATCTGATTCAGGGTATTTAATAGTACTGGCTTTGTCAGTAGGCAGGATTTGGGGCACAAACCTTTGGCACAAAGACTGTAAAAAAGTGCTGCGACTCAAAAGCATGGACGCAGTGCTGCCAAACTGGTGAAACACACCAATGGGAAGAAAAAACCCACTGCAACATTTCAGGAAACACAATAAAGAAGAGAAAAGTAAAGTTTTCTCTTTGGATTATAACTTTGTGTTGATAAGTTGAAATATGCTCAAACAAGTGAAGTATGGGGCACTAAGTACAGCTTGCCTGGTCTAAGCAGTTGGAAAGGAGATGAGTCCCAGGGGAAGCCCTAAGCTTCTTATTCAGCCTGTGCCTGGAACCACTTCTCCCACAAGGTATGTTATTCCTACATAGCAGAAAGCTCTCTGCTTTCCCCAGCTGGGAGTGGATTCATTTTTCTTGGTGGAGATTTGATGACAGGCAAGGAAGGACTGTCTCTGGACATATGAAGAATTCTGGTACTGAGGGCTGTTTTACGTCTATGTGTCATATTTACAAACTGAAAAAGTGGCTGTCATGGGCATCTTTTCCCCGTGTTGATGTGAAACCCAGAAGAGAAGGATTTCTTACACATGGCACAAAACTAGAAATAGACATTTTTTACAGTTTCGTAGTTCAATAAACCAATCATGCACAACTGGGAAAACCTAAGCATAGAAAGCCAAAAAGTAATGGAAACAAATCAAATACTGGGGACCTTGATGAGTTAATAATTGTGATAAATATCTCACTTCACAAAGAAAATGTATTCTCCTGGTAATGTGGAGAGAAAGATGGAGAGAAAGAGATGACAACAAGGGCAAAAGATTTCTGTAAGGAAAAAAGACTGAGACTACATCTATACAAAACATGCCTGTGACCATTACCTAGCTCTGAAGCCAACTGGCACAGACTGGCATGTGTCCACATTATTAAATTCTGGCTTTCCAGGCAGTGTGGCTGAACACAAATTGCCTGCTGGGATTGGCCTTTGGCCTATGCTATCCCCAAACCATGCCTGGGAAATGTTCAGGAGAGTGCTATCTGCCTAGAGCCAAAACATGCCGGGAACTGTTGTAACAATTTGACTCTATAAATAATTGAGCTACAGTGCCTGAGAACACTATGTAGCACTGGTTAATTTACTAGGAGAGATGAAGTCCATGATTCTAGCTTGGAATGGAAATCTTGGACATCTTACAGAGCCCTGAGAAGTGGAGAACTCCAGACGACCCAACAGACACAAGAGAGCGCTGATGTGAGGGAGGCAGGCATCCACAGCTGCCCTTAAGTCAAATAAGAAAAAGCTCATATCCTGGCACAAGTGATGAAGTAGTGGGATGTACATCTACACCCCAGGAGAGGGCAAATGGACCATGATGGAGCAACTAAGGAAATACAAACCATGGAAAGAAAGACCCTGAAGCTTTGAAAAGACTGTGCTCAACTGCTTTTGCACATACTTCATCCTGCTTCAAAATTGGACACAACTAAACCTCCCCAAGACCCTCAATGAGAAGGAAAAAGAGGTACATGCACTGCTAACAGGTATGATCTCAAGGCCACAAGGAGCAGGTGGCCCAGAGGGGTAGTAGGAGCTGGAGCCTGCTCAGGAAACACCATCCAAAACCCATGGAGCCAGTTGGACCTGACCGTGCCTGAAGGTTGGCTGGGCTGTAGGCGCCTCAGGAGACCAAGGTCACAGCAGTCACTTAGAGAAAGGCACTGAGAGAAGGCGAGGCAGAGCAGGCAGCACACACCAGGCTCACAGGAAGTTTGCAGAGTGCTCCTGCAGGGCAGCAGGGACTCAGCTAGACCCATCCAGAGGCACGGAAAGGCTGCCCCACAGGAACCGCTCTCCTGTATTCCCTGCAAAGGCAGCATGAATGTGTGGGGACTGCAGTGACAAAGGCCTGGGAACTACTGTGTCCACCTCCCATGGCAATGAAGCCTTCAGACCCTTCTAGTTCAGGTCCTTTGCCAATTTATGAGGCTCAGAGGTGTTCAGACACTGGCAACAATCTGGGCTTTTGCGTGAAAGTGCGCACAAGGTTTCAATGGTCTCTATCCCTGGTAGGTCTGTGTCTGAGACATTGGTAGCCCAGTATGAGTATCAGCACTTACTTGGAGTCCAAACTCAATTCTCATTGTGCTCAAGCAAACCATCATGCCATCCATGGCCACCACTGTTGTGACTAATTTCTGTCACTGTCACTTGCAGTTTTAGGAGGCAAGCCCAAGTGCTGAAAATGGGGACAGAAAATCTCCCAAGTAAATGCTTCAGGCTGCCTTTCTCCTAGTGCCTGAAAAATCATTTGCTGTGTGAAGATCTGACAGCACAGGCCACAGAATCCACCATGGCCAATTCCTCTGCAAAACATGAGGTGGGGCAGCACGAGGGACAAATTGTATATTTAGTTGTCTACTTCCTGTATGGCACTTGACAGATCTTTGCTTATGAACAAAAATAAAAACTCAGCAAAGAGGATGTTTTATGTGGTTATGTTATTGTTCTTCCTCTGATCCCTCTGGATGAGGGCTTGCAGCTCTCTCAGGTTGAAGGCCAGGTTTTCTAAAATAGGTTTTTATTAGTTGTGAAACACTTCTCTGTTTTTTGAAAAATACAAATGAAATCTCATTTTTTTTTCAGAGAGACACCTATCAATTTACAGCTGAACCACAGCAAAATAGCACCTGGTGTGGGATAGAGCCACTGCGTAGAAAGCAATTAAAGGAAAGTAAAATAAATTAAAAAGAAAAAAGTACACACACACACGAGAAAAAAGCCCACAAAGAGTAAGTATGTAGAAAAGTATTTTAGCATTGCCAAAAACACAAATCCATTTTTTATAACACACATCAACTTCCTTTCATGAATAATTTGTAAATATTTCCTCTGGTGGTGTGACTGAGGCACTACTGCATGCTCATGTACATCCCTGACATAGGAGAGGGTTTTCTGGAGGTGGTGAGTGCAGAGATCACAGTTTCATTCCTCTCCTGTTTTATGGAGATTCTGTTATCTCTGTCTTAAAAGATGAGTCTTACTTGCTTATATTTGCTTACAGGGCATAAGGACCAGGCCCTGCGCAAATCTCTTATTTTTCAAGGGATCTATTGGGTTTTGAGTTGTGGGTCTCCACAAATCATCCTCACCCTAAACACTAAATTATTGCATTTCTTGTAGTTTTCCCCTTGCTTATCTGGCAGCCCCTGATGCTTCTCTGCCAGGTAACTTTCATGTGTCGGCTGCCACAGTACTTCGGGAAAAAAAACCAAACAAACATAAAAATATTAAATTAAAATATAGATCCACAGGTTTTTTACCAAGGCTGTGTAGAACCCTATCCTGAACCTACCACAAGTTCAGATGCTTGGGGGATCTAAGCATAGATTTTGGTCACATAGGCTCAACAGATGATACTAATTTGTAACAAGTTTTGTCTGTCAGCCAAACTTTACTCTTCTGCAGCTGCACTGTGCTTATCCAGGTGCCTACTTCAACATAATATCAAGCAAAAAGGGTTTGTTTTAGCTTCAGAAGAGAGAAAAGAAAGGCATGGGAAGAAAGGTTTGTTGGGGTAAGCAGACTACAGACACTTTTTCATTCATCTTTCTGGTGTCTTCAGTTCAGTGTCTCCAACTCAGCAGTTTTTGGATGCTGAGCAGCTGTTGGGTGGGTGAACAGATATGGATACAGCTCCATCAAAAACTGTATTGCCTCCCTGACGTGACATAAGATTGGCAATTCCTTTTTGTTTTATTCATTTGACCCTAAAACCTTTTATAGTTTTAATTGAACTGATTATTTGAAAAAACAAAACCAAAATTATTAACAATTAAACAACAATTAATTTTCTTAGTTTAAAAAGTGTTAAGCAACTGGGGAAGATCCTTCTGTGAATGTTGGGGTGGTTTTGCTTTGTTTTTTCTCTTTTGTTAAAATGTAGCTTTTTACTCAAAGATTTCAATATGCAGAATTTTCTTTTTTTGAGACCATTTTGTTCTTACTCTGTTTCCCTATTCAAAATACATTAAGATGGAACTTAGGGACATGGTTTAGTGGGACATAGGGACACGGTTTAGTGGTGAACTTGGCAGTGTTAGAATTATGATTCAACTCAGTGGCCTTAAATGTCTTTTACAACTTAATTTTTCCTATGATTCATATTACTGTAAGGCTCAATTCAGCCACTTAAACATAGATATTTACTGCCTCTGAGATGCCCTAGGATGTCTCACCTGACCTGTCCTGCTGGCCCAGTAAAATATGAGTGCTCAGCAGGTTCTGGGTCAATTTTAGGCAGTATAGTGTGGATGTCTCTAGGTATCTCTAATACACTGAAAGCAAAGCAACAAACTCAAATTCTTCAATTTCACAGAACTTTGGTGAAAAATGTCTGCTTACATTTTAGTATTTAGCTTCTACTTAGCTACTAGTTGGCTGCTTCTGCTTCAGATTTGAGAAAGGGGTTTTGTGCCCCCAAAGTACCCATTTTCCCCTCTCAATCTTGCCCCTTTGTTTTCCCTGGCAGCAGCACCGTGTCATCTTGTGACAGCTCTTTCCATCTCAAACCCACACCTGCCTGCTTCTGCAGGAGGGAAAGTGGGGCTTCAGAGAATAGAAAATACAAAATTTAAAAAGTTGGATAGGAGCAAGTAGGAAAATATGAAAGAAAGTTAGAGGGAGGGAGGCAGAGCAAGACACACACACTTTAAGAGATGCACATCCTTACTAAACTCCCAAGTTTTGCTTGGAAAGTAGGGCCCCAATCAGGGCAGCTGAGTAGGCAGACGAGGTCTGGACCTGAGGCAAAGGGTAGCAACCTATTAAAAAAAATTACTCTTTTTTTCCCTTTTTTTTTTTTTTTTTTCCTTTTTCCCTCTGTGACTTCAAAGATAAACGATTTGCTCATTTGGTAATAACTGACGTGAACCGTGAATTACTGAGCAAGGCCCCCAGCCTAGTGTTTATCTCCTCACCAATAAATCTCTGAACTGAAGCAATGAAGCTAAGTAGTGCTGCTGTTTCTGCATTTTATTTCCATATTAATCAAAACACAAGCCTACCCCCACCTCTTCCCTGGCCCCTTGTAGCTGGAGAAGAGGCGTGAGGGGACTGGTCTGGTGGGATGGGAGAGTGGGGGAGAAAAGAAACCCCACAACTTAGGGAGATGAATACCAGTGCCTGGAGTTTTGGCTTCAAATTTGTGGAAGCAGAGGCAGCGGAGTCCTCCCCCATGGGAACTAGGGAGCACTGGGAAGGGAGGGATTGTTGCTTTCCCCTGAGACAAGGAGCAGCATCTGCCTTCTCCACAACACAGCTGTGCCGGGACCCAGTGGTCAGCAAGGGGATGCACAAGGGAAAACCAAATGTGTCCATCCCCCTCTGATTTATATTTATATTTTTATTTTTATTTTTATTTTTATTTTTATTTTTATTTTTATTTTTATTTTTATTTTTATTTTTATTTTTATTTTTATTTTTATTTTTATTTTTATTTATTTATACAAAAATGTGTTTGACATATGTGCACTCAGATATTACTCGTTTCTGTGATGGAAATGAAAGGAATTTCCCGAGAGCACCAAGTTCTCCTTGCCTATCCCAGAAGCTGCCTCAGTCAAGCTGTGCTGTGCCACCACAAACCATGCTGTGATCCATCCCCACAGCTCCATCAGCAGGGAGGGATGAGCCCGGAGGGTGGACACTGCCAGGTTCTGCCACCATCAGATCTTTCCTCCTTTCCTATTTCTATTTCTATCCCTCTGCCAGCTTCCCCTCCCTCCTTTTTAAAAATTTCTGGTTTGTTTATTTCTCATGTGTGCTTGTGAAGGGAAACACTCCCAAAGAAACCCCACAGTTCCTCTTTCTGTCCCCATGGGCGAGTCTGTCTACTTGTTCAATTGTTGAGAGGGGCAGGGGCAGGGGCAGGGGCAGGGGCAGGGGAAGGGGAAGGGGAAGGGGAAGGGGGGCCAGAACCCCGGATATCTGTATGTGGCTGAGTGGGGATCAAACGTCCCCAAAGAGCCTTTTTGCTGAGGCAAGGGGCCCTCCGTCCCCAGGACCGAAGGGGCCGAGCGGTGGAGATGCTGCGGGGCGAGGCAGTACTGCTGGGGTGGCGGCAGGTCCGGGTACCCGACTGCCGACTCCTGCACGAAGGGGTGACTCCGTCCTCCTCTCGGCTGCCATTTACAACCCAGCCCGTCCAAGCCTGCCCCGCTTGCCCCGCTCCGACGGGAGGGATGCAGGCCGGGAAGGATGCGGAGTCGGGAAGGATGGGGGCCCGGACGGAGCCGTGGCTTTGAGCCGTGTCAGCCCCGCATGGAAGCAGCGTCGGGACAGTCGGGTGGGCTGAGGAGGGGCCGGCAGCCCCGCGTCCGGAGCGGCGCTGCGCAGCCCGCTCCCCGCGGCTCCTCGCCGCTCTGCCGCCTTTCCCCCGCTCCTGTTTGCCCTCTGCTCGCCTTCCCTCCGCCCGCAGCGCCGCGGGCTGCCGCTGCCGGCAGCGGGGAAGAGGGGGAGTGTGTGAGAGGGCTTTGGCTGTCGGGGCCGAGCAGGGGCTCCAGCCCAGCCCCTCTCCCGGGGCGGAGGGGCGGGTCACCGTCCTGCACAGAACCCGATGCACAGCTCCGACGGCACCTGGGGTCACCCCACCTCCCCCCTCCGCCACTACAGCCGTCACTGGGGCACCCCATGGTCACGTCCCGGCCGTGCGCCCCCTCCCCGGGCAGTGCTGGGAGGGAGGGAGGGAGGGAGGGAGGGAGGGAGGGAGGGAGGGAGGGAGGAAGGAAGGAAGGAAGGAAGGAAGGAAGGAAGGAAGGAAGGAAGGAAGGAAGGAAGGAAGGAAGGAAGGAAGGAAGGAAGGAAGGAAGGAAGGAAGGAAGGAAGGAAGGAAGGAAGGAAGGAAGGAAGGAAGGAAGGAAGGAAGGAAGGAAGGAAGGAAGGAAGGAAGGAAGGAAGGAAGGAAGGAAGGAAGGAAGGAAGGAAGGAAGGAAGGAAGGAAGGAAGGAAGGAAGGAAGGAAGGAAGGAAGGAAGGAAGGAAGGAAGGAAGGAAGGAAGGAAGGAAGGAAGGAAGGAAGGAAGGAAGGAAGGAAGGAAGGAAGGAAGGAAGGAAGGAAGGAAGGAAGGAAGGAAGGAAGGAAGGAAGGAAGGAAGGAAGGAAGGAAGGAAGGAAGGAAGGAAGGAAGGAAGGAAGGAAGGAAGGAAGGAAGGAAGGAAGGAAGGAAACTGCAGCATTTCTTGATCATCTTGTTGAATTATTACTGTGAGGATTTACCTCAGGCTGGGGGTGGCTTTTTAACAAACTGATTTGTTAATTCGTGTTTTCGAGGTAAATACACATTCTTTTCCTTTTCAAATGTTTGTGTATGCGTGCTTTTGTCCTAACGCTGACTCGGGCGCTGCAGTAGCGCACAGCCCGCTCACCGGCAGGGATCGCCCACAGGTGCCTTGCTGAAAGTTGTTTGGCATTTCGGTTTAAATGCCCCATCCATCCTTCCTATGCCACTGCTCAATTTACGGCTCACGAGGAGTCGCCTTCTCCTGTTTCTCCAGGTCGCTCCCGGACATGGCCTTTGGCGCAGGGCAGAGGGCCGGGGCTGGCCGGGGGTGCGGGACCGCGCTCCCGTGTGCGGAGCCGCAGGGCGCTGGTAGCCGCCAGCAGCGCTCATCTCCGCAGAGAGCAGCCTCCCGGCGGGGCAGAACTGCCTTTCCCAGCTTTCTCGATCCTACCATTTCCCTCCAGAAAAAAAGGACTGAAGTCTGGATCTCAAAAGACAAAAAAAGTTATTGCCCATCAAGGCCCGGAGCCCCTCCCCAGCGCTGCCCGCCGCCCGTCCTCCCGCTCCCGGCGCTGGCTGCGGGACTGGCCGCGGGCCACCCCAATTCCTGACGGCTCCCAGCCCGCTGGAAGCTGCTGGAGGCTGCCCGGCAGCTCGCACACACCTGAGGACATCACCTGAGGCTTCGTGGCTGCTTCCGAGGCAGGGCACGCGGAGCTGTGCCAGCCTCCTCCCGCGGCGCCCGGGAGGTCCTGGCGAAACCCAAAGCGATCGAATACGGCGCCTTTTCTCAGCTTCCAGCCCCGGACAAAGGCGAAACAGGCAGCTTGGAATTAATTTTTTACTTTATTTGGAAATCTCATCCAGAAACACTGGTCAATAATAAATATATCGATAGTTATTATCAAGAATATATAAAAAATAAAGACATGGTGGTGTCTTTGAGGCCCCAACCGAAAACAAACAAACAAACGAACGAAATGAAGAATAACATTATTTCAAACAAACTCCCAGGAAAACATATCGAAAAGGAAATAAACAGCAACTAAACTTCCGATTTAGATACACAAATCACCGATCTGGCAAGAGCTCACCCCGCAAGCAAAACCAAAGCATAGGGAAGAAAAAGAAAAGAAAAGAAAGAAAAAAAAAAAAGAAAAAAAAAAGAAAAAAAAAAAAGCAAACACGAATAAGCCCAGAGCCAGCAACAGAAATTTGTACCCCAGACAGCCAAATCAGCACCCTTCACCGAGAGCAGGAGATCTGGCAAAACAGATCTGCTGAAGGGTTGTGCTGTGTTTTGCACAATTTTCCTCATTTTTTTGGTAGGTTTTTTTTTTCTTTTTTTCTTCACAGAGGGGAGAAGAAAATTAACCACAAACAAAACCGCATCATAACCAAATCCGTAGAAGAAAAACAAACAAAACAAAACACCACCAAAGCACAAAACCCCGAAACCATAAACCACACTCGAAAACTTTAGTGAATTCCCTCGGAAGTCCCTGTTGCCAGGGGAGCCGCCTGTGCCGGTCCCCACGGGTGACAAGCTGGGGCGGAAAGCATGCATGCATTCTCTGGTCTACCTTGGGCCGCCGCTGCGCTGCCGCAGACAGGTTTGGAACGGGAAATTTCGGAGGTGTCGCCGTGCGAAAGGAAAGAATGGAAAAGCCCGGAAAAAAAAGAAGGGGAAAAAGCCCCAAATCGATTTCATCGTCTCTCAGTAGCTGCGAACACTACAATGACAACCATGTCTTTTTTTTTTTTTTTTTTTCCTTTAACATACATTTTAAGGAATCATTTACATTTGATTACCATCAGCGGCATTATTATTATTATCATTATTATCATTATTATTATTATTATCATCATTCTTTTTACAACAGGGACTTTTTTTTCCAGTTTAGTATAATAAGAAAGCATGGCCCGCGGAGCCGGGTAGAACATTACCTTTGCAAGGTCCTTACTACACTAATCCCGTGTTACGGGGCTCGGCGGGCGGGGCGGCGGGGGCAGGTCCGGCGGCGGCCCGGGGGGGCCCGGCCGCAGCCCCCTCTCGGCCCGTGGGTGCGCCGGCCCCGGCGCAGCCCCAGCGGCCGCGGGAGCCCTGCCGAGTCACTTCAGGAGGTCCTTGGTCTCCCCCGAGATCCTGGCCATGTTGGAGGCGGTGAGGGCCGAGAGGTGGGGCGGGGGAGGCATCTGGCAGATGGTGCAGGGGCACGGCAAGCCCGCCCAGTGCTGGAAGCCGCTGCCGAGCTGCAGCGCGGGAGGTGTCGAGGGGGTCTTGAGCAGGGAGTGTGGGGGGCGGATGGTGCCGATGGCCGGCAGGGAGGCGGAGAGGGAGGAGGAGGTGTTGGCGGAGGACAAGGCACTGCCGAGGATGGGATGCACCTGGTGCACGGTGCCGGCGGCGTGGGGCGGGTGCCCGGCAGAGTGTCCCACCGTGCCGCAGTGAAAGGCCGAGTGGTGTCCCCCGTAGATTTCCCCAACTAGCCTCTTCATCTCCTCCAGGGAGCTGGTGAGCATCAGGATATAGTTTCTGGCTAGCAGCAGGGTGGCGATTTTGGAGAGTTTTCTCACAGAAGGTCCGTGAGCGTAGGGCATCACCTCCCGCAGTCCATCCATGGCGAGGTTGAGGTCGTGCATCCTCTTGCGCTCCCGGCCATTGATCTTCAGCCGCAGCTGCTGCAGGTCCTGCTCCGAAAGCTGCTTCTTGATTTTGTACTTGCTGCCTTCCCCTCCGGCCTTGGAACCGTTCCTGGTGAGGCCTTCCCCAGACATCTTCTGCACCAGATCGTTCTGGGTGGAGGAGACAGAGTTGAGCCGGCTGTCTTGGTGGTGGTGATGGTGGTGGTGGTGGTGATGGTCTCTCAGGTACATCTCATCCATGTCTGGCGAGGAAGCTCTGCTGGAGACAGAGCTGGAGTCAGAATTCATTGTATTCGGGCTTCTGAGCAAGAAACTCTTCGCTGCTCTGGAGGTGGCAGAACAAGACAACTCTCCTTCAAAAAGCAACAAAAACAAAACGAAAAGGAAATAAACGGACGGCAGGGTCTGCCAGCGAAGGGCTGGAAATGCTGGAGGAAGAGGGAAAAAGCCCCTCAGCCCCCTCTCTCTCCAATGTCTCCTCTCTCTCTCTCTCTCTCTCTCCACCCGGTTACTCAGCCTGTTTACAGGATGGCTAGTTAGTGTATGCTTGGACTAACCTCAGCTTGAAAAAGAGGGGCTTTTATAGAGCTGCAGCAGAGAGCAGAGACAAAAGGAGCCCTCCTATGTATAATGGTCTAGTTAGGATGACGTGCCATTATTCAGGGCGGTGCGCTTTGACTGTCCCATTTAGCAAGGACCCCTATTCATATTCATTGTGGTGCCACCCGGGACACCTCAGCCACGGACCATCAGGAGTCAAGGAGACACAAAACCCCTCTGATTGACACCGCACACTCATCGCTCCGTGTGCGCGCCTTCTCCTCCCCCTGCCTCCTCATTTCCAATATAAAACCTCATCCCGTCTACAGTGGGGAGGCAGGGGGCTGCGAGGGGCTGCGCGCCTGCTAGGGGCCGGCCAGCAAAGCCCGGCGGCGGGCGGCAGCGGGCACAAGTCCCTCCGCTGAGGCGGGAGGGGCTGGGGGACGACGGTCGCCCCCGTCCTACAGCAAGCCCGGCTCCGGCCGCAGCTCCACGCTTTGTTTGCCTTTCCCTCCCGCTTTCCCTGTCCCCCCCGGCCGGGGCGTGTGGTGCGGCACCGGCAGGCCCTCGCCTGGGCAGGCTGGCCGCAAGTGCCTCGTACCTGGGTAGCCGCTTTGTTTGAATGAGCGATGATGACTCGGGCATCAGCCGCGGGAAGGTGCGGGCTGGGAAACCCGCCTCCCCCGGGCCAGTGACTCCCTTTAAATAAACGGGGAAAGCCAGGGTGCGACGGCAAGCCTGTGTGCTTGGCGGCGGGAGGGGTGGCCGGCAGCCCCCGGGACTGCTCCGACCCCGGGTTCCGGGGGGGCGGCGGCAGCAGCCGTCGGTGGGACCGAGGGGGCCGGGCTGGCCGCAGGCGGGAAGGGAGCCAGCTCTGGGGCAGCTCGGCAAACATCCCCAGGCGTTCGCGCTAGTAAGTAGATGGGCCCCGGGCCCCGGCCGCAGCCGGCGGCGGAGCGGGAGAGGGAGGAGGGTGAGTGGGGCCAAGCTGGTGGGGACTCGGCCGGGCAAGGCGGGCGGGGCACCCGGGTCACCACCTCAGCTCTCGGACGAGCCCCGTGTCTGCATCTGCCCCGAGCGCGGACGGAACCGGCGTGGCCACCCGCGAGGTCTCTCGGGATGGGGAGGTGAGAATTCCCCTGCGGGGCGGCGGTGGGAGCAGCCTTCCGTGGCCGGGGAAGGGAGTGTGGGGCGTCCAGAGGATCTTCCCAGCCCCCGGCCGTGCGTGCGCGATGAGTGCGGAGCTGTCAGGCAGGACAGGGACAGGACGGGAGCCACCCGCGCCACCCGTGGAACTCCTGGAGCCCGGCCCTGGTGCCCCCCCTCTCTCCGGGGAAACCGACGGGCTGAGTGTCCACTTTCCAAAAGGCGCTTAGGGCCCGGAAAAAATCTAGGCAAGACCTCGTTCCTCCATGGTGTCCAGGCCCCGAGAAAGGCGAAGAGTCAGAAAAAGAGGGATATTTTCATCCGACTGAGTTTAACTGTGGTTAATCTGCTGAGCAAAATTGAAGCCTTCTGATTCTAGCACTGTCAGTAAATCCTGCGGTGAGAAGAAGAAAAGAAAAGAAAAGAAAAGAAAAGAAAAGAAAAGAAAAGAAAAGAAAAAGAAAAGAAAAGAAAAGAAAAGAAAAGAAAAGAAAAGAAAAGAAAAGAAAAGAAAAGAAAAGAAAAGAAAAGAAAAGAAAAGAAAAGAAAAGAAAAGAAAAGAAAAGAAAAGAAAAGAAAAGAAAAGAGAGAAAACTATATAGTTTAGGAGAATATATCAAAAGTAACTGAGGCGATCTCGGCTGTATCACGCTTCCACCGCGAAAGCCGTAAGCTGCCCTAGACTTTTCCTCAGCGGACAGGTTTGCCGGACACAGAGGCAGAAAACTTGGCCCCGCAGAGCCGGGCGCCGCCGGTCTCGCACCTGCAGAGCCGCTCTCTGGGTGCCTCCCAAGGGCTGCCCGCTCCTCCCCGAGTCATTTTCTCCCGTAGAGCTGGGGTGAAGCAAATGAACAGAAATTGATATGGTGACGGCGACAGCGGCAGAAACTCGCTCAGGATCGGGGAAAACCCCGGCCCCGGTTTGGAGGCTGCTCGAGAGGCTGCAGCTCCCACCCTTCGTCCCCGCGTCCGCCACTCTGGAACAGACACGCACCTTGGTTTGGGGAAGTTCAAGTCCGACGGGGACAGAGAAGAGGAAGGCAAAAAGATGCCGTCGGGGAGAGAAGCAACAGGAGGGATCCTGTCCTCACCTCCGGCAGGGCGAGCTGCTCCTGCGAGCCCCGCTCACCTCCGGGCTTGGGGTTTCCTCGGGATGGGGCCGGGGGGACGATGCCGGACTGCGGAGCTGCCGGGGCACCGCGGGGCGAGAGGGGCGGGCGCTGGGACGGGAAGAAAAGGTGGGCTTGTCACTCGAAGGAATATTGCTAACAATTTTCTTACCCCTTCCCCGGGGATGTCGCTGCTTCCCAGCGCCCCCGTGTCTGCCGTGCGGGCCAGTCCCGCCTGCAGTGCCGCAACATCTCCCTCATGGTTCGGGGCTGGGCTCGGCACCGCTCGGGGTCGCCTTAGGGCAAAGGAAGGAGTTGGGAAAGATACCCAAAGTTAAATCCCGAGCACAGGGAGCCTCGGCAGGAAAGTCGTTTCGGAAATAAGCAGCCGTTCTCCACCACGACTGCTGGTCGTAACACTGCCTGACGCGTCCACCCTTCCAGGCTGTTTTCCTTTGCAGCTCGAAAGAAAGAGAAAAGATAGATGAATAAAAGACAGAGACACTTGGAGAGAGGTAAAGGGAGAGAAAAAGAAAAAGAGAGAGAGAGAAAGAGAAAGAGAGCGAGAAAGAGAGAGAGAGAAAGAAAGAGAGTGAGAAAGAGAGAGAGAGAGAGAAAGAGAGCGAGAAAGAGAAAGAAAGAAAGAAAGAAAGAGAGAGAGAGAAAGAGAGTGAGAAAGAGAGAGAGAAAGAAAGAGAGAAGGAAAGAAAGAGAGAAAGAAAGAGAGAAAGAAAGAGAGAAAGAGAGAAAGAGAGAAAGAGAGAAAGAGAGAAAGAAAGAGAGAAAGAAAGAGAGAAAGAAAGAAAGAAAGAAAGAAAGAAAGAAAGAAAGAAAGAAAGAAAGAAAGAAAGAAAGAAGAAAGAAAGAAAGAAAGAAAGAAAGAAAGAAAGAAAGAAAGAAAGAAAGAAAGAAAGAAAGAAAGAAAGAAAGAGAAAGAAAGAAAGAAAGAAAGAAAGAAAGAAAGAAAGAAAGAAAGAAAGAAAGAAAGAAAGATGGAAAAGGAGAAAGAAGAAAGAAAGAAAGAAAGAAAGAAAGAAAGAAAGAAAGAAAGAAAGATGGAAAAGGAGAAAGAAAGAAGGAAAAGGAGAAAGAGGGAAGGAAGGAAAGAAGGAAGGAAAAGAAAAGGCATATCATAGCGGTGCGTGGGAATTGTCACTCTTGGGCGCAGCCACGTGGGAGGAGACCCGCCCGGACACTCTCGGCCTGAGCCGCCCCGTCCCGTCCCGGCTGCGGCGGGTCCGCGCTGCTCGGGGCGCGCTGGCCGCCCCCGCCGCTGTCGTTCCTCGACGGACAAATGCTCGCCATCCCCCGGCCAGGGGCATTCGGGATAGGGCTACGGAGAAGTCGCGGTTCAGTCAACTGCGAAACTGCCCCCGATGGCACAGCAACGAAATTAACCCCCAGGAGCCAGAAAACCAAATGTTTCACTACTCAGGGAGTCGGAGAGGGTGAAAAATACGGTTAGGTCGTAGCTACATCAAGTTAACGTGCTCTATCCCACCTTTTAATTCCTGTTTTCATAAAGGCACGGAGATTTGGTGAGGAAGGGAAACACGCGTTTTCTGGAAAGACAGACTGCTGGGGGAGACTCGGTACCAGTGCGGGAGCGTCCTGTCCCGCACAGCGCCGGCACCGAGCCGGACCGCGGGGGACTCAACCCGCTGTGGACCCGGCGGCAGCTCACGGGGAGGATTTGGGGTTTGGAAGCTACTCCGAATCGAAATCGTGCGTTTTCAAACATTGGATTTTAGTTATCGTGTGCACTCTAAGACAGTGTCCGATTTTGAATTATTATAGAGTTTGGAATGGAAATTAGATGCGCTTTCCTCTTGCACAGTGTTACAATGACAAAATATTAAATCTTGTTTCCCTTTGACTTTATTGATCTGGCCGGCAACATAAAATGCAATTATTGATATGAAAACTTCTTATGTCAGTGTTTTGTACTTTTCTTTTGGGTTTATTAGAAGCCTAATCGTTTTTATGGTTTATTGCTATTAGTTTTCGCAATCTCTCCTGGTCTTTTATTTAATTTTGACATTTGACAACCATGCTTTTAGTATAAAAGTAGTTACAACTGTTAGCACTAAAAGAAGTTGTTGATACAATTGAAGAAGCCAAGATCACTGCATTAAAAGAAAGCTCTCAGCTGGCTCTTGGTGAGAGAAGTGCTGCTACTAATGGGTTGTGCTGCACCGCACTGGGTGCTAAAGCTGAAATTTGGTTGCTTCTAAACAGGGCTCATTTTATTTTAGAGGACGATGTAGATTCCCTAACTACTTGCTGCTTTTGCTCAAGATGTACTAATGGATTTCATTTAGAGTGACGATTATAATTCAGATTGATAGCATCTTGTCATCTGACACTTGGACATCGCCAAAGTGAATAGGCAGAAAGACTATTTTAGCTCCTGTGTTTATCACAAATTTGCTTTCTAGTAGCAGCGCAATATGAGGGCAGTGACTGGGAAGGCTGTCCTGGCTGCTGTAGCCAAAATCTGTGGATAGACAGACCCAGAGATATAATTCCTCCGCCTGGATAGAGAAAAATTCTTCTCCATTCATATAATTTAAAATTCGTTGGCAACAAGGGGTCAGAACAAATTCTTCCCATTCTTTAAATATGAAACTGGAGCACTTACTGATAGCTTCATAATATTCTGTGGAAGACAAAAGGATCAGATCCATACGAGGCACTGCATCTGGAGATAATTTAAACTGAAGGGAAATAACTGACAGACATTCCAGTGCAGTTAATTAAGGATGACATTTT
The DNA here is from genome assembly GCF_021018805.1 of Prinia subflava. NCBI lineage: Eukaryota > Metazoa > Chordata > Aves > Passeriformes > Cisticolidae > Prinia > Prinia subflava. The sequence continues at coordinate 64,239,916 of NC_086248.1, read as the reverse complement.
ATTTTCTGTATTTAAATACTGATTTGCAAAACTTCTGGAAAAAATATGGCACAAAACCTTAGTAATAAAATCTAAAAAGTCAAAGTCTAATTAATTAGAGGGGTGCAAATTGTTAATCCTCTCATATATGACATTTGCCACCAAAAGTAGGAAATTAGTTTCCATAAATAAAAAACATTTAATCAACAGTCCTTTTTTTTTCTATAGTGACTGCCTCTGAAACCTGTGCTCTACAAAGAGAAAAGATTCTAGAAAATCAATTTGAATGTTTCTTCAGCTATTAGACATGCCATAGTAATAGCCAACAGTGAAATATTTTGTTGTCTTTGGAATTCCAGGAGAAAAAAAAATATCCCAGAACAAACTCGTCAGTATTATTGAATATGCATCCACTAAATAGTTCAATTTTAGCTGGTTGGTAAAACTTGCCTTATCTCCAAAATACAGCCACAGAGCTGAAACTGTGATACACGTTTCCCATGTGTAGTGCTCAGACAGCGGTGCACACTTCAGGAATGCCGAATGGGCTAAACCTGACAGTCCTGGCAAAAAATACTTGTCACATTGTTTGGAATCACATCTGGCTTGGCACAGTGTTGAAGGATAATAATACTGCTCAAAGGCCTGTATTTATTTTCACTTTCACCTTTATGTTCTGGCCCATAGTCACACCTAAAATATTAACGTTCTCCAATAAGCAAGTTTTCTTTTTATTTCTGCCCTTCCATGTCATTTGCAGTTATTTGCATTCTTATTACTGTGAACTTTCTCCATCTCTTACGCTTGATACTGAAACTCACACAATGACTTTTAAGAACCCTCTCCCTGACTGCTTTAGATAGTTGATGATCACTATGTTATTCTTTAAGTCATATAGGGTATTTAAATATCAGCTGTAAATAGGGTGGGAAATGCATACAGTGTACAGGAGAGCTGCACTCAGCTCCCCCCATATCCTCTCCATCAAAAACCCCAGATGCTCTGAGGTTAAGTAAGCTTCTCAAATATTTACAGTTATCTCAGTGTGAAAGCATTGGTGTGCTAACCAATAAAGACTGAAATGCTTTGCCACCTCAGAAACAAGTGTAATGAAATTTAGTTTTCATAGCTATAGTGAAAACAAATAAAGTCATAGAAATTATTGAATCATTTTTCCACTACACACTCAAAAACATGGAAGACTCACTAAAGAGAAAGAAAAAAAATCCTTGTCTCATTTTGTATCTCAATTTTAAACAATGCGTGTTTCCAGTGAATATTTACAGGTTAATAATAGGCTAGTACGAATTCTAGAAGACACAACAAAAATTATCTGCAGTCTATTCACAAACCTTTGCTATGTCTCAGTGTTTGGGGATGGGCGTATGGACTGCCTTCACCACCCTTGAATAGAAGTCTATTGTGTGGGCTTGTTCCATTGGGATCAATGGGACGACATGTGCAATGAGATGCTAATGAACACCAGAAACGATGGTAAAATCTGGCCTGGCTAAGGCATGAGGCTGTTTTTATAAATCACTGCTGAGTATCTTGCTCAATACTTGAAAGAGTATTCATTCAGCTAAGCTGTTGAAACTTCAAATATTCAGGAAGACTTTACTATATAAGTTTTTTTCATCATTTAAATCACATTTTCCCACCCTTACAATGTGAATAATTCTCCATTCTTGTCTTGTTTAAAGTTGCAGATGAAGGCAGTCCCTTTTCAGTGGCAATTGCACTGTTAATGTAAATGTGATTCCAGAAATGGAAAATAAAATACACTGGAGGAAAATAATACCAAACACAAGTATAAAGAGAAGAATGATGGTCAGAAAGCAGGCTCTCGGGAAAGGATAGTGCTGGTAGTGTGTAGCCTCATGGTCTTTGCCCCACCTCACCTGCAGAACTCCCCATCAGAAATGTTCATGTCCCACATAAGGGGTGACAGCCCCAGCCCACCTGAGAGAGCCCCCAGGAGACAGTGCAGGGGCAGTTGTGCCTGGTGGGTGCCCAAAGCCAGCACAGGGCTGCGGTGCTGGAGGAAGATGGGAGGTTTTCTTGGCCCTCCCTTCAGCCTGGGCTGGGACATAGCATGTGTCAACTGAATGGAAAACCTACAAACCTGTGGATATAACATTGGGAGCCCGTAATCCTTGGCAGCTTGGAGCAGGCTTAGAAAGTGCTCAGACACAATAGTATTGAGGATCATAAAAGTCCCACCTCTGTCTCTTAAAAGAGAGAGAGAAGAAGAGAAGACAAGGTCCACCAACACCATCTTTTCTCACCAGCTTATGGCAGAGGTTAATTATTAACTATTGAAACACTGACAAACTGTGGTGTTTGTTTGCTTATTATGAGGCCTGTCAGGGCCTGAACCAAACCTTACTGAAACTGACTGATGTCTCCTGGTTTCAATAGACTCAGGGGTCAGGCCCCTAAAATTCAAATCACCAGTGCTGTTCCTTGCAATAAAGAACCAGTGAGCACTTTGAGGAAGCACTTAATTACTCCAATGAGATCATTTAGTTTTTAAACAAAAATGCTTTAATTGGGGGCAGACCCTTTCATATTTGTTTCCCAAGAAGGAAATTGATTAGCAAAATGTTAATAATGAGATTTTAAAAGAGCTCATGCCAGCCATAGACACCAAGCTCAGCTAAGGGAGCTCACATTTTCTTTCCAGCTGCCAATGCTAAGCAAAACTATTTTCAGGGAAGGACCCATGGATGGAATGCAGGTCATCTTCTCTAGTTTGCTAATACCACTGCTGTAATCATTTTGCCTGTTATTCTTTTCTACCAGAACCAAAGGTGGGTGCCCAGTAGCAGCAGTATCCAGATCTAGCCTGAAGTCATCATCTCTTTGTTAAGAAGGCAATTCCCTGCAGAGGTGCTTAACTGGGGCCTTGGTAAAACCCAGCCTTCTTATGGAATTCAGGGGTTTCAGATACTGCCAGCAAATTTAATTTAGAGCAGAAATACATGGGACATGAGAGATTCCTTGGTGGAAGTTAGTGCCCTTGATACTCTGCCTGGCTGTCAGAAATACTGCTGACTGGGAGCATGGGATGGAACAGGATCTTGGGAGCTACAGCTTCTTCTCAGCCAGTTTGTACACAGCAAAACAAACAGCTGGCACTGCTTTTATGCTACCCTCTTTTTTCTTTCAGGTATTTTGTATACTTAGGGAGGTGAGAGTTCTAAGGTGCTTCCAGACACAAATAATGTGTTTCTGGAGTGGGATGGCACACATTATCCAGCCTTGCTAACAATTACTGCCTGTAGTGTGGCAAGAACAACTGACCCCAAAAATATGGTTACACAGAGATGTGTAAAACCTTCACTATGGGCGATACTCTGTAAACAGCATAGATAGATAGATAGATAGATAGATAGATAGATAGATAGATAGATAGATAGATAGATAAGACTAGGCAACAAAAATCAGAACTATAAACGATAAAGAAGTAAGAAATTATATGTATTTTTAATTTTATAGCTCTGCATGACTGATGATAAGGATGCAGTGAGAAGTAATTATTCTCACCACTTCCAAAAGTAAAATTCAATATAAAATTATGTTCATAGGTACGTTTTGAATTGTCTTCTCATCGGCTTTGTTACTAAGAGAGCCTCTTCTCCACAGCTGGCTGGCACCCATAATGGGTAATCAGCATGTTGCAGCTCAAGATTTTGCAGATATCACTACCTTTTTCCTAAACTGCGGAGGCCCACTCTCACATCATTAGTGTATGTGAACTATTCAGAACTCCCTGAAGATTTGGGGAGCATGTACAGTCCTGATAACCTCCCTGATTTTCAACATTTTAATGATTTCCATCTATCAGAAGTCCTATAGAGTCCTTTGTACACTGCAAAATCTTGTAACTTTCCAAAATCACTAGGATCCGCACACTTAGTTCCTTTGACCTGGATATTCATGGCACCCTTTCCTATGTGTTTTTATTGAAATAAGACTTAGAGTTGCAAAAATAGCAAGCTAACAAAATATCAACTCAAACTTGGTGCATTTTACTAATGAGAAAAAAGACCCACTGGATTTTGTATTGTCCTACTCTGATATTAGTAAATTGATATTAAATATATTGACTCCAGCTAATATTCACTCAAGACATCATGTCTTTTAGCGATAAAAGTAAATGGAAATAACTAAGAGATCATCTTTGTTATTCTAACAATATTTCAGACTATTTAATATACTCTGAAATTTAATTCCTCAGCTGAAAGTTGTAAAACAAATACATACTTACTGGATTTTTTTAAAAAAACACTTGAAGGACATTCTTCAGGGTATAGAAAAGGGTTTTTTCTGTTTGCTTGATTTTTTAATCTGGTTGTATATGGTCCTGTCCCTCATAAGTCACAGCAAACAATATAGTATTCCACAGGAGCTTTTATCCTAGTGAGCAGAAAGTGGGCAGAAAGACTGAACAAAAGAATGAATTAATTAATTAATTGATGAATGTATTTAAATAAGGCTCCACCTGCTCTGCTTCAAAAATCTCTCACTATACTACAGAGAGGTTTGTTACACTGACTAATATCAAAGCTTTCCTCTTTATTTTTGAACAAGGTGATTTGTTCACACTTGGAGTGATTGCCAAAATGCAAGATATGCAACATAGATGCTGCCTTTGCTGATGTGTCTAATCTAAGGAAATCATAACCTAAAGGCAACAAGAAGGCAATCTATCCAAAGTGAAATAAATAAAGTAGATTTTCCCACAGCTTTTTCAGAAATACCGAATGCACTTGTTTCATCTGAAAGATTTGCCTTGCTACCATGAACAGTTCACTAACATGAAGAATTTAATTTAATATGAACAAAGGCACTCTTTTAAGAAATTTTTGCCTTTATGTTCTAAACCCAGTGATGCTTTCTCATCTTACATCAACAGACAAGTTTTATGGTAACAAACTGCATGGGACAGGAGCTTGGTTTGCCTGCCAGACACCAGCAGAATTTGCCAAAAGTTTGCAGAAGCACTGCTCTAAAAAAGAGGATGAAGAAAGCCACGGTAGTTGTAGCTCCTTATTGGGGTTATAGCAGAGCCCCACCGGTGGCACTGAAGACAAGGAGTTGGTGGCTAAGGGGTGTTGGATTAAGAGGGGTGGGGGTGGGATTTGTGTGTCCCCCCCGTCCCAAACAAAGGTCCCTGTCCCCCGCAGGAAGGTGCTGAAATGCAAAGCAAGCTCCCAGCTCCTTTTCTCTCTCTTGGTGGCATTTGGAAGTGTAAAGCTTTGAATACCAATTGCTTGAACTGGACATATGTGAATCTCTTCTAATCCTACTAATCCCGTCCCCAAGTGCTTCTTTGTATGTGGAGGCAACACACATAGATCTAAGTGAAAGTGGCCGTAATCCTGGAAATGTGGAAAAATGTCCCAGTGTGGGAGTTGGGAGAGGGAAAAGCTCCCCAGCGGAGGGAACCCGCTGGAAGAGCTTTGTGTTTGTGGGGTGAGCGAGGGGCGGCAGTGGGGGCAGGGGAGACATGAAGGGGAGCTCTCACCTTCCCTGAGCCCTGAGGAGGAAAGCAAACCCACCCAGCGGGAAAGCTCCCTTTGCAAACAGCCATCGCACACTTGAGCAAACCCGCAGAACTGAGACAAAGTTTCCAAACGCTGGGAAATTCACCCACCGGCAGCTTTCAGCAGAGTGAGCTCAGCAGGCAAGGCACTAATGTGCTGACTTCATTATTTCCCGACCTCGCCCCGCTGAATGGCAGATCTGTGCAGGGAGCGGTGCACCACCACTCCATCCTCCTCTGGCCACAAAGATAGGGACAGGAGCTGGGATCGTGTGCCCAGTCAGCTGCCCTGGGTCTGCCTTGGGGGGTTTACCCTGCACGGCTGTGAGAAGTGGAAGCAGATATGGATGTGAGAAGTGGAAGCAGATCCTCACCGAACAGTAACAGGGCAGCAGAGACAGAGCCAGCTTGCAAGTGACCGGATGTGTTATTCATTCAGCCTCTCTGGAAACTGATTTCAGGCAACAAATCCTCTAACTTCACATAGGTAAAAGGAGAGAGATGGCAGAAGCTTCTGTGTCTTTGATTCAACACTGAAACCTCAGCATCTGACCAGGCTGTTATTTAAAATTAACATCCACCTGGATACTAACAAACCCTATGGGTTTTCCAAATATACAAGTCATATAATTCAGCCACACGAATTTCCCAAATGTCAGACAGCTAATTTACATTTTCTTGGCTAGTCACTGAATAAAACGTGTTTATACCCCACAGTAGATCGTGTACAAGGAAATTAATCTGGTTTTTGTATGCGCTTTCAAAATATTTTAAAATATGAAGCAATTGATAACATTATTTGCCAGGCAAATCTTTATTTTGCTCAATAAATCTCTAAATAAAACCATGTTAGGTAAGAAAATCTAAGGTTATATATTCTCTTGGAGTTGACATTTTTATTACCTCACCAGACTTTGTGCTTTCATAAATAAGTGTCAACTGAAATTAACCTGCTGTTTAGAGATAGTATAAACCATCCCAAAATCAGCCTGGGGACTGCAAGTCCATTTTTTTTCTTTTTTTCTTTTTTTTTTTTTTTTTTTTTTGCAGATGAACCTCCTGAATGTCACAGGGACAGAAAATGAGGATAGATTTTTAACTTTGCATGGATAGAGCAATAAGATTGCCTCTTGGAAACGTGCTAAGCCAAAACCCACAACGCACTAAAATCACTTCATTAGCAGGAAACAACCCAGGGAAGAATTTTGCCATGTGCATCAGAGAACACACAGGATAAAACGGGTGAGAATAAAACTCTCTAAGCCTGGTACTGGTGCAGCTCTGTGGATGTGACCCCACTGCTGGCCACAGAAACACTGCTCATGTATAAAACTAGTCTTGGCACTCCAGGGACGCTGCTGATGTTGCAGCGACAGCCTCCTCACACAGCAGCAGTGCTGCCCTGCCTGCAGGCTGGCAGGGAGAGGGGGTCTGGGAGAGCACGGCCCTTCCAGGCAGAGACAATCCTCAGAGCCAGGGCACACTGGCACAGTTGTTTCCTACTTTAGCCTTCCCAGACAGGGAAGAGAAGGGACACAGTTTGTCTGTAGGGAAGCTTCATTCATACTGAAGAGCCCTGTGGCCCAAGTGTGCCTGTGTTGTCTCCCTCAGGACGCCAAGAACTTTATGGGCAAAGCAAGGCTGCCATTTCTTCTGACTGTGATGGATCCCAGGCTGTCTCCAGGCCCTGAGTTCAGAGGCAGCAAGTGTCCCATGTCCATATTGCTGGGGTGCCCTCAAGAAGAAGCTGTCCACAGGGATGCCTCTTGCTGGCTGGAAGCCAGAGCCATGCAGTAGCCAGATGGCCATTCCATGAGAGCCTTTGGCCTTACTCATGCTCCAGCATGTGTGGTGCCATGATGACCCTCAGCTCCTGTGGATGTCATTGCCTCCCCTCAAGAGCCCTCTGCTCCATTTTGAACAAGTGCCAGTGCTCTCCACAGCCTCAGCCTGTGCAGAGGGGCAGCAGTGCGGCCTGTAAGGAACAGGTGTCCTTTACATGTGAGCACAGGCTTGGAGAATTGCATCTGGACAAAATTATTGTGATGCTGTATGTCTTCCCAGTCTGCATCTAGTCACTGTGCCCATCTAGCTGAGACCTGCCCTGAAGGAGCAGTGCAGCTCCCACTAAAGGCCTATTTGTTATGAGGCAATAGTTGGCAAAGCTAGAATCTATATCATGCCAAGGCCACCTGATGTTGTACAGGGCAGTGGGAATATGGCCCATGGGACACAACTGATGTCAGGACAAGATGTCTTGAAAGACAAGGTCCTTCTACAAGTGCTGCAAATGCTGGCTGAGGCAAGAGTCCTGCCTGGGGGTGACCCATAAGGTAGGACAGTGCAGGTATGGCTGGATCAGCATCAGCATGTGGCTGTGAAGGGAGTGGGCTGATGCCAGTGGACTGGTCCTCATTTGCAACCAAAATCTGTAGCATAGACACACTACAGCGTGACACAGTGAAGAAAATCAGGTCTTGATGTTGCTATCTGCTTGTCTATCATCATTTTGCCACAGCAATTTTTGGACACAGGCAATTTTTTTCCCTAATTCTGCCATATATCAAGGGCATTATATCCAGGATACATAAGCTAGGATTCTCATTGTCATTCTCTTTGATGGACTCACACCAACAAGGGATCTGACCCTATTTCTATAATTTGCCCCAAATGCCAATGATTAGGCTCTGTTTCAGTTTAGAGCAATGAAGCATTAATATCTTTTTAAATAATTTAGTTTCAAATGACTGCAAACAAAATGAAAAGACGTGGCACCCTATAGGCCACTGAAATCAATTGGGTGACTTTGGAACTTAGTATTTACTGTTGGGATCTACACAAATTCAAGAGCCAAAGGCAAGATAAGTTGGATTAGTGCTTCAGTGGTCCTTCATTATCCATGTCTCCCTCAGTGACATGATTTGTGTCCTCAGTTAATGGTACTTATTAAATGAGAATGATGAAAAATTGAAGTAAAAATACAGAAGTAAAAGGAGGATGTTGAATCTTGTTAATCTTGTTTAGAATGTTAGTGTATTTCATTAAATAGAAAATTTCATTGAGGTTTCCTACATGTTCTTCTGGTGTTTAACCTAAGAGCCTCACTCTGACATTGGAAAAGAGAAACACATAATGTATTATATATACATTATATATATCAGTTACTTACCACACCAGAGATAGGGAGAAAACAAAATCAGGTCCACCTGAACATGGAGTTTCTGAGCACAGACCACTCTTTTATTCCTCCATTATACTGCTTTCTAGGCTGTGATAATAACTGGAGAACTACTCGTGTGTTTGAGGATCCCAGTCTATCTCCCATGGGGACAGCAGAAGGGGAATGGTGTCAATTGAGACTTGGCTCTGCTGCAGACACCTTCAACATTAGGGCAGTTTTACAGTCTTGCACAAGGATATTGTGATGCACTGGAGAATCAGGCTGCTGTTCTGGAAAGTGAACTTATTGATCAGTTGGGCCTGTGTTGTGGAAAAGTTAGAGACACACAAGTAAATTGGCCTGAAAGACTGTCTCTTTTTCTGGAGCATCAGCTGACATGAACTATAAGGTTGGGTCCAGTCACAAAGCAAAAAGAGGGAAGAGAACTTGCATGTGACACTGACAATAGAAGGGACATGAGCATAATATCTACTCAAATCTTCAGTTAAGTCACCAGCTGAATCTGAAATCATCCCAACTATTTACTCATCATGTGGGTAGAAATGATTTCCCAGGGCACATTTCAAACAGCCTTTAAATAGCCTGTTAAACCAAAATAAATATGACCACATTACTTTTTAGTTTTTCACTGTTTCAAACCAGGTTTAATTAGGCACATTGCAACCTTGAAAAAAATCTAAGAAACAGGGATGTTATATTGATTCTTTATTATCACTTTAATTGTCTATTCTGATGTCTTAAAACTGAAACAATCTTCCAGCTGCAATGTCTAATGAACTCCAAGATCAAACATGATCTTGCTAATTATGGAGTTAATGAGGACAAGTTCACAGGCAGAGTTAAGTTAGTAACTACATGTTTCAAAGCATCTTGAAGCTCAATAAAATCTTCATTTGGTGTTATAATGGTATACAGTTTGCATTTCTTCTTTCTGAACATGTTACAGAAGGGCACCCTATGTATGTTATATGCTGCTAATCATGTGCAAACGACACAAAGACAACTTCAATAAATTAGGAGACTGGCTGTTTATAAATCAACCCAACATCGAAATCTCATTTACATTTCTGCTATCCCATATAATGTGTTTACACACAAATAATGCCAACATTAGCATGGGAGGGGGACAAATTTAAATTCCACAGCATGTTTCTGAAGCCAAACCATCAAGAAAAGGCAATCAACATTGTAAATGAGCATACAGGCATTTAGATTTTTTTTTAAAAAAGCCCTACTAAATCAGGCCTTTGAACCCAGATAACAAAATGAACCTTACAGCTGTATCCATTTCAAGGGCATGCCTACCCTGAACACAAATGGGATAGGACAGTGCTGTGTTTGAAACAAGCTATTCTCCTCAGTCCTACTAGGAAAGCTTGTATCTAACAATTATTGTTTCTAGGACCGTTTGAAATGAGAGTTTATTCTCTATTTATTTTCTCCTTTCCCTGATTTCTTTTTTAAGTTTGTTGATAACCTTGGAGCTAAAGCTGTTCTTCCTGCCCTTGCACAATAGACAGTCTTAAAGGGTCTGTAATTGCAAAAAAACTCCCTCAGACAACCAGGTTGCTGCACCTGCATTAGTAGAAGCAGCAGGAGTTTGCCACAGTGACAAGTTTGTCTGCATCCAGCAAACAACCGTACTGGATTAAGCAATCAATTCCATGTGTTTTACATTAAGGAAGCCATGCCGTATGGAAATAAAGATCATCTGACAACACAGTGTGAATACTTTAGAGCTCATAGTTCTGGACCCAGTAAAGCAGGAGGTATCAGATAAAGGCTCAGAAATACCAACAATGACCATGAATCCATGAGAGGTTCAGGCAAGCAATGGAGCCTGCAGCAGTGCTGTGTAACATGACTACCTCTTGATTCAGAAAAACATATATTATTTCAAATTTATCTTACAAGTACTTGACAGATATATCTCCATTCAAGTAAGTGGAGAAGAACAGGTGTACATCCCTGACATGCAATTCTACTTTTTCATTAATTCTGCTTTTATACAATGTAGTTCTTCAGGCTGTGGTTATGTGAACCATTTTTTGGCATCAGTGCTGCTTTATTTGTATTTTTCCTGCATCGTCCTCTGCTATGCTACTGCAGCTCTTCTCATGACCCCTACAGCAAACCACATCAAGGAACTGATCTGGGTGAGAATAAACATTGTTATATTTTTTTCTGGATTATTTTTCAATCAGATTAATTAATGTCTTCATTTACTACAGTGCTACAAAACTGTTTGTGCTGACACAGGAAGGGACAGATGAGAATGGAAGTAAAGGTATAAAGGAAATGAGGAGGACAATGAGAGGTGGTTTAAACAGCACTGCCACAATATGTATCACAATCTCAGTTTACTGATTCAAGGCATAGTTTCCTTCCCCTTTTGTCCTACCCAGACAAAATTCTGTTCCTTAATAACTCTCAATATATAAAATAATTTTTCAACATCTGCTTTTATCCAAAAGTGGCATCACCCAGGCACCCAGCATGAGGTTGCGGAGATAGCTGTTACTTAGTATGCAAACTAAGCATTACTTAGATCCATATTTAAACAGAGTACTTATAAAACAATTTTTCAAATACTTATAGGAGAGATGCCAACATTAAAATGCTTTTTTTTTTTCATTGTCAACTGACATGGCCCAACAGTTTCCAGCCTTCTGACAAAGTTTCATTTGGAGGGTTTTTTTCATGCCAATGAATAAAGCCTAGAATAAAGAATAAGAAGTTCAGTCTGTGCTACCAAATCTGCATATACTGAAATCAATCCTCAGAACAATTTCCTTTCTTACAATTAGCTTGTGTCCTCCTGTCTTACTGCACTGCATTGGATCCTTCCTTTCCTAGTACTGGCAAAGGGAGGCAGGACAGCACCCACACTTCTCTCTCCTTTGCTGCTGCTCCCATTTGCTGCAGTGTTCAGCTACATGTCATTTCTGTTAATGGGTCTAGGTAGTGTTTCTCTTGGCCATCCTCACTTCTTCAGGGAAATTGGTTTCCATTTCATGGCTCTGGGTGTGAACCTTGGCATCTGAAATATGTGTCTCTGCAGTCCCCTGTGAGCATGGAGGAGGGTGTGAGGTGCCCAGCTCAGCCTCTCTCAGCACTGCGGAAAAGCCACCTCAGGAACGTTTCTTTCTGGTGTGCTGGCTGTTGTGCAGCTTGGTCTGTGGTGCATAACTCTTCCCCAGGCCTGGTCTGAAGAATTTAGACCCCTCACTGCGGGGCTAGGGATAGCATGGTGAGGGAAATCACCAAGCCAGCAGTGTACAAATGCCAAGGGTTCCATCTTATTCCTTGTACAGATAGAGCTTTCTCTGTGGCAGATAGCCTGAGAACTCAAAATTGATTCCTAAGAGTTGGAGCTACAAAATGCTCCTGTAGAAACTCCTGAGGGAAGGAAGGGGCATAAGAGAGAAGATAGAAATTGAGGAAAAATCTTGAAATTATTCTGGGTAGAGTGACTCCTTGATTTGTGTTACACTTGAGAAGTCTGCGTGAGCAAAAACTGGTGCAGCATGGCACTAATTGATTCTAAACTGAGGAGAGTGCTGGCCATCTAATACAGGGGAACCTCTATCCTATTATGTCTTCATGGAACAGAAAAAAAATCCTCTAAAATAATTTTAACCAGAATGATTGATTTCTTTACAACATAAATTCTAACTCACTGCTTTGCATGTTGCTGTGCAACAAGTCCTTTTAAGCAGTCCCTCAACATTACTGAAGTTTTTCTTACACCAGTTAAAATAGGGAATGTTTTCCCATCCTACATGGCCTTTGGTTTCCATTCCTTTCAGTGTGATTTCTGCTTTGTTTCTTTTCTGTGCTAGGAGATGATAATGAGGTTCACACACCTTCTGCTCTGGTGCTTGGAAATCTACCCTGGGTTTAGCTCAGCTGCAGCGAGCTGAGAGGCTTCCCCCTACGCGCCGCCAATTTTCAGTGCGCTCATATGTGGCTGACACGGTAGGGGGCTAATCCCAACAGCAAACATTATACTCTTTCCATACTCGCTTACACTTTGGAATCAAGGGTAAAAAGTTCCCTTTGAAGCCCATTTTCTCTGAATGGTCTGGCAAGCTAACGTGAACTTCCCAGATTCTGGCCAGAATTCAAATATATCACAGCGCAGCTCAGTGACTGTTGCAATTGTTCCAGGCCCTCCCAGGACACCGGCCCTCCTGTAGCACGTGATGAGAAGGACACACTTCTTTTACAAGAAGTAAGAAGCCACTTATTTAAGCATGGCTGCAACCAACATTCTTGAGCAAAGTTTGCCCACAGAAAATTTTTGTCCATCTGCTATCTGCAATGACCTACGTTTCAGCAGGCACTGTTGTGGAAACAGAAAATAAGTGGTTTAGGGAAATTATTTCTGATCGCTGGACATAGGTTGAGCTGACAAGTCTGACCAATGGAAAAATGTTCAAAAGCTCATGCCCTTTTTCATTTCAATAACAATAGAGACACATTCTGTGCTCAATCTGGAAACAAATGTTGCCCATATTTGGATCTCAGTGGGAGTTGTGCATGTGGAATTGGGCCCAAAGTGTTGTGTTGCAAGATGCTTGTTACTCTTGCCCTACTTTGAATCTTGATTCTTCCTATTAGTAGGACAAATAACATTTGACTGTGACAGAGTCTGTATTGAAGTGTCAGACTGAAAATAGATTTTTACTGTGTATGTGCAGAGGGATGGAACAGAGTAAGTTTGCTGATCTCTTGGGGGTTGCTCAGAACTGGACTGGCACAAGAACCACATCTGTTGTGTATCACCGTGGATGGGTATTTTTGTACCGAATTTTTATCAGGTCCTTGAATTCACAGGCAGGTCTTCCTTCTAGCTATTGTTCCAAAGAAAAGAGACAATAGTTGCAGCATTATATATTTGCAACTGTTTCCTGTATTAATCTTATTTTATTGGAACACTACTAAATTTTCAGCTTAAGCATATTTACTAAAGTGGATATGCTTTATACACTCAGTTTCAGCTCTTTGAAACCAGGACAATAAAAGGAATCTCATGCAGACTTCTGGGGAGAAATCAGCTTTCTTTGTTACATGCAGGAATGGGAAAGTTTCCAATCAGACTAATTCAGAAGGGGGGCAAAACATCTTCAGTGTGCTCTCATTTTTATATGTGAACTTTGCTCATTTACAGATGCATGAATGTTGGAGACAATTGCCAATTTGGAGTGGAGTTGGATAACCAGGACATGGTCCTAAAAGCTGTGAAGCAAAGATATGTTTCCTTTTGATGGAAAGAGCAGCTTATACTTGTGGCTTCCATCTCCTCTGGATGGGCAAATTCTTTGGACAGGAGGAAGCCCAGCTTTGCTGCAAGAGCATCTAGAGATGAGGGAATCCTGTGATTTTCCTCTGAACTTCTTCCAGGCAAATCTACTTTCTGATTTTGGCCTGAGTTTTTAAGTAGATTGGCATGATACATACTTCATTCAGAGTGAATTTCTTAGTAAGTAAATTTTCTTCGGTACTTCTCTCTCCCTGCTACATTTGCAGCTGGGCCTTTAGCTCAAAATGAAATCTTTGGGACCACTTCCTCTTTGAGAACCACAAGAGGCCAGGCACAGGACATTAAGTGTCACGACTCCACAGCCAAGCAAGTTTAAAAGTGATTGGATTGCTTCCTCATGTGGCTTACATCTTCTGAACTTCACAGATACTCTACTTCAAATGATTGCAATTAAGATTAACGTGGGCCCACATATTTCTCCTTTTTGTCTCTTACTTGTCTTTGCCTTGTTGTGTTTTTCCATAGGAAAGCTCTTAATGGCAACTCGCTCACAGTGCAATACTCACTGGATCTGCTGCATAAATGTGGCTCTGAGAGCTAGCCTGAGAGCTGCTGGTGAGCCATGATCCATCTGAGTCCGTTCTGATCACTTATTCCCCATCCAGGGATGCTGAGATGTTGATAGAACTGAACAAATGCTAGAGGTACATTTTTGCATTTTTCTACATGGTCATTCATGGTACACTTAACAAAGAATAAACAAATTAATATAAAGCTTATATAAGCAATTGTGAAAGATTCATCAGTCGCTGTGCAATGTGTAGCCTTAGACTTTACAGTACTTGGGCATCAATGTTGTATGTCTCAAGCACATTCCCAGACCTCCAAATTCTGCAAATGGAGGAGCAAATGAAGAGGCTACTCCTGCGTAGGAGGATGCAGCAGTTTCCTGGCTTGTTATGTGTTAGATTTCAGATGCATTGCACTAATGAGAGCCAGAACTTCCCTACTCTTGAAGGCCCTACCCTGTAGGGCTTAGAAATCCTTCCTGTGTAACTGCCTTTTCAGCTTGCTTGACTACTTACCAAGGTCTTTATTTTTTCTTCCAGGGAAAGGAGGGAGGAGGGGACTTTTTCCCTAGACCCCTTGTTCTCTCTATTTTGCTTTGAATGTTGCGGTGTGCTTGGTTCCCCCCTCCCAATGTGCTCGGATAACCCAAAAGAAAGAGAAGTTCTTTTTTTTTTTTTCATCCCTTTTCCCTGAGGAGACAGAGAGAGAGAGAGAGGGGGAGGAAAAAGAAAGATTAAGATGTAAGCTGGCTAGATAAGCCTGGAACTGGGTTTATTACTACTGTTGAATGAGAGTACAAGGATATAAAAGCAAACCTGCTTTACTGGAGCTGGAGCGAGGTTGGTGGGAGACCTACCCTGATTGTGTGCCACTCCGAGAAGGGATGTTTCATTAATTACACATTAACTATGTGCACTGAGGAGGAGGCAGAGGATAAAAAATGCAGATGTTTCTGCTGCCCAACAGAATGAAAACCACTCTTGATCCTGTCAAAAGAACATTTTGAATCAAAGGGCTCCACAGAAGTGGAAGAATGAGTTTTGTGGCTGAGTGCAATGGTGCGGCCTTTTAATCATTAAACCCCTTTATAGCGGTAAAATGAACATCCATTGTCATGGCCACTCCAATGGGGCCATCGGAGCTGCTGAAAAGGGAATGCTTTACGAAGGGCACTAAAACAGGACACAACCAGCCCTGCTGCTAGATTTCTAAAGGTAACAACAGCAGTGCATAACAAAGAATGAAAAGACAGCCCAGGTTGGTTTGCTTAAATTACTTTCCTTCCCAAACCCTCCCTACAAGCTAAACATGCACCAGATATAATGAGTATTAGGACTTCACAGGCTGGCAGTTCCCCTCCTTTGTTTTCTCAGAGTTTTACTGTCTTGCTTTAATTTTTTTCTGTTCTTTAAGTGAAGGCTCCTTAGGAAAATGGATTGAAATGTTGTTTTATTCATAATCACTCTCTACAGTCCTAGTAAAGCCATTAGCATTGTGAGAGGAATGATCCTCTCTTCTTGTACAGACTCCACCCCCATCTCCCCAACTATGCAGGAGCAGTACTGTTTTAAGACTGTTTCAGATAAAACATTTCCAACCCATTTTTAAAAGGCAGACTAAATTTTAATTTGTCAGGCCATGACCCTGGAGTTTTAGTTATACTACTTCCTTGCTCCTTTCTTCTCCTTCCCTTTAATTTCTCAGTAGAAATGATTCAATATACTATTTCTCACATCAGTCTAGGAAGAATTAAAAGATTTATTTCCCAAAGTTACTGTAAGCCTTGGAAAACTATATTGCCGGGTTTTTTGGAGCAGAACTTGTCAGAGAAATGTAACCTCATTTCATGGTGAGTTTCATATCTAGGTTTTGCTCCAATAGGAAACAAAAGGGAATCAAATCTCAACTCCTAGGTAATCCATCTGATGGACACCCTGGTACCATGAATCTTGACATTCTGGACTGTGAAAGAAGCCAGAAGAGGATGAAAGCTAAAGATAGCAAGGCTTTCTGGCTCCCAGCCAGTCATCCAAATGAGCTGCTGAGGATCTGAGCACTTTGGGAGCTCTGGCTTTGGATGAAGCAGGACATCAGCTAGTCAGAGACTTTCATACCATCAGCAATTTTTTGAATTTGAATGCTGAACTATGAACAAACTCTGGAAAAATATCAATGAAGCTGAATCAGCAGAATGGGAAGAAAATTATATTTATGGAATACTTTAAAGCAATTGCTTACAAATAATTTCTAGTGTAGAAGTAATGGTGAAAGTTTTATAGTTTCTGTGGCATTTGAAATGGAAATATATTTCAAACTCTATATAGTAATTCTTATATCAAAGATAAAAATTGGTGAATAACATGATTTCTCAGGTGTCCTTGAGGCTAATTGTGCACCAGCTGTTTAACTATGAATCGTATTTTGTTTTTAGTTCAGGAGAAAAGGCAAAAGCACTACTGTTATGGTGCTTGATTACTATACAATCTGAGCCACGTGCTTATGTAAAGGGCAGCAGCCTGGAGAAAGTCATCACAAAAGTCTATATGAGCATAAGAACTTTATGGCTCATCATCTGTGAGGAGGTTTCATGAGATTGTTCTCTGGGAATATTGGAGCAGGAATTGTCAGCACACTTTAGATGGTGCCACCTCTTCAAAGCTCTGGAGGAGTTAAAATTGTGCAGGAAAAACAAATCTGCTTCTTTGCAGGTTTCTCAACTTTTGTATCAACTGAAAATTTCTCAAAGACAGATTTTCACTTTTGGAGGAACTCAAATCGCAATCCTTGCTTGTTTAACTAAATTTAGAAGAGGCTGTGTGACTAGTTCAGTACTTTGCTAAAGAGAAAATTCAACCCCCTGCAAAAGAAAGTAGCAAAATACTAAAGAAAGCACTTTGTACAGAAGCAGCAAAGAAAACAAGTGCTATAAAAGTGCTTCTTCCCTGGCAGCAATCCAAAGGGGTAAAAAATCAGGACAATTTGGGGTGCAGCTCTGAGGGGGAGTGGGGGTCAGATGAAAACAAGTCCTTACAGAATGCTGGCCAGGATGGCAGTGTAATAACCAAACGGCTGGGAGGAGCGACCTGCAGGAAATATTAAAAAGAACTGTTCAGAGACTTTCATTGGAGTTACAGGTAACTCAGATGTGCAGAAATGTGGCCTCTGTTGCTTACTATGAATGGCTAATTATACGGTTCAGGGAAGGGCTCGGACAGCTACGATCACTGCTAAAAATTGCTAAAAATCGGGATCAAATATGGGTGTGAGGTGATAATGGGACAAGAGAAGACGATGCCCACCTCAATCCCTATTTAAAATACTAAAGGTACCCCTCCACTTCTTCATTACCTAAAACGGTTAGGGATGCTAAAGTGGACTGAGCATAATGAATTCCAGCCTCTGACGTGGACTTCATAAGGATAGAGTGTTAAGCAGCAATAGCTCAGGCTGTGTACCCTGAAATTCTGCACTGATGCTGACCTCATGCTCATAGAGATGATATACCAGTTAAAGTATTTCCAGCTTTTCTTAGTTTTCTACAGTAAAAAAAGAGTATTGCAATTATTAGCTTTCTGATTTTCCTTCTCTGTGCTATCTGTAAGCTTTTAGCTGCATTTTCAAAAAAAATTTGAAAAAAAAAAGGCAGCTTCCTATTCTTTTAGCATCAGTCATTCCTTGCTTCAGAAATATCTGAGGCTTATTAAGATGGAAAGAGAGCTAAAACAAGCCTGGTCCATAGAGCTGAAACAAGCATGGTCCAAATTAAACTAATTCTGTGACCTATAAAGAGGAATGATGCTTTCCCTATCCTGGCTCAGCTAATGTTCCTGCCTTTGCTGAATCACACCAAGCTAGCCTTCTGCAGCTACTAACAAGCAGCAATGCACCGATCCTTTGTTTTGGCTGTGGTCAGTCGATGAAGCAGGCTGGTGCTTCAGTCAACTTCATCGTGACATCTCCCCGGGCAGATGGCAAATCACCTGATAACGACGAAAGGCTCAGACAGGTGGAGCTGAAAGGAAACATTGTGTGTCCCAAATGATTACAAGTAAATTAAAACAAAAATAAAGAAGGCAAAGAACTACATAACCAATTCTTACTACTCTGCATTCAGAATCCTAAAGGTATTTCACACAAGAATTGTTTTGGTGCTCATCATAGGTCGGATTAGGGCACTCTGATTTTCAGTAGTGGTACGCTTTGAAATTTGGGTACCTCAGTTTGATCACCTAACAAAAAGAAGGCACCCCCATCTCCTGCTGTTTTTGAAAAACACCCTCCCAAGGCTTTTTCAGAGATGTAACAAGTGAGGGTGTTGAGAAAGTCACTTGTTTGTAAACAAAGCATTTTACAATGCCTTGAGAGATGTTTTAAGTGAGCCTATGCTGCATAAAGCTCCTCAGGGATCTGTCGCAGCAGCAGCAGCAGTGCACAAAACAAAGTCACTTCTTCTGTTGCACTTTATTCTGTTGTCATGTTAAAAGCAATGAATTTATTTCCCCCTCTCAGCCCTCCCTCAACTACTGCAGCCCTGCAGTAAATCAAAAAAGTAAACTCTCATTCTCATTGTGCAGGGCTTACTTCCAGGCCTCTACAGTTTCCACAGTAACTAATTAGAAATTTGCATCTCTAAGAAAGAATTATTTAATACTGATGTAAGCCCTTTTATTCTTTGAAGCTTGGCCTTTTGCTACTCAACTTCTGGTAGATGTTGGGCCTTAAGGTCATACTGTACAAACTCTGAATGTAGGTGGCCCTAGTGTTGCTTTTTTTATTTCGGATGATTCATATCCTGTGAAGAAAATGTCTTGCCAGGTTTTTGTTGAATCGCAAAGATTTGAAAGGCAGCACCCAATTCATTTAGTAGCCATTTGTTTTAAACTGTAACATCTTCCCCATTCCTCGTTAGCTAACTCTTGTGTAATTGAGTCATGCATTTTTAGCCTTGTTAAACCAGTGGAGTTAGGTCACACTGATGCACCTTTCCCATTAGTTCCATTTGCTTCCCCTGGCTTTCTGCCTTTAAGCAGGCCTTTTATTTCACATGGCTGGAAAGAAAGCCTTGGACGCCCTGAGTGCGCAGATATGTGTTTTATGGCTCAGCCACAGATACTGTAAATCCAAGACACCGTCCCACAGTCTCAGAGCAGATGTAAATACTGAGAGAGGAGGAAGTGGAGGCTGCAAAGTGAACAAAACCCTCGTGTTGATGATAGAAAATGGCTTGGAGCAGTTTTTGTCCCAGACCAGCAAGTGCCCCTCACAAAGCTGTGCTGCCTCAAGCTTCAGCTGAACCCTGACAGGCTTTGCATTAGGCTTGCAGTCACTTTGCCAGCTCAGGCTCAGCAATTTTTCAGCTTTTGCACTTTTCTGCAGAAGATCTGTAAGGAAAGAAGCACCTCCACCACCATCCCTTCCTACCATGAGAAGGATCTTGCCCATCCTCTTCTGTCCAAATTCTGTACTGCTGTACCTGAAAGGATTTCAGTAGGACACTTTTTATAGCCTTATAATCTTATCATTTTATAAACTTACAATTTAATATTATATATATTATGTTTACAATATTAAATATATAAACTGGTCATATATTCATATGTGCCTATGTATATATGTAATGTTTTAAATATATATAATTATAATATTTGAATATATAATTATCTAATTATATATATATGTGTGCATACACACACACACATATACATATGTAAGACTTTTTCTCCCTGCAATCATTTCCAAAGGAATCATAATTGAAGGGGAGTGACTGCATCAGCCGATAACTTTCTGATTCTGGAAAGTGCTATAAAAATGCTGATTCTGGTGTTGCAAATGATCAATTATTATAATTTAGTGTAGCTTAAATTTATTGAGATTGAAATAAATCCAGCTTCAAGACAACCTCCACTCATAATGATGTCCTTAACAGAGGTCTTTGAGAGGCATAACAGTTCTGCACATTTGTAAATGAATTGCATCACAGATCCCCTTTCTTGCTTTTTTGTTCAAAGAAAAGATGAATTTAGAAATAACCCTCAAACACTGCATACACAATATGATCCAATATGATCCAAGCATTGAGAAAGGCAGCCCAAAATCATAATTATGGGCATCCTGGGTGAGACCCCCAGATCCATCTGTGTCAGAATACAGCTTCAAGAGTCACCAAGAGCTGATGCATAGAAAAGGATCAAAGAGCAGAAATGCAATACTTCCTTTGGTGCACAGTTCTGTGCTGCTGTAGGAAATTTTGAACAAAAGTGACTTGCTTGTGTTTCCTAGCATAATGGTATTATAGCCTTTGATAGTTTCATCTTCCATGAATTTTTCCAGCTGGTTTCTGAGTTCAAGTAAAATCCTGGTACCCACATCATCCTGTAGCAAGGAGTTCCACAGCTATATACAATTGAAGAAGTTTCTTTTGAAGATATTTTCCTGTAGCAAGTATTCAGAGATACTATTCATCTGTTATTTATTCCAATCCATGTCTCCTTAAATTGGAAAAAAAAAGCCTAGAGCTTTTATCTTAAAGATGGTCTTCACTACGGTTGTGATTCAACCCCATTGTTTTACTGTCTATTGTCAAAGACTGAGTCTGCATTTAATATTAATAGGTTAAGCTCAGGATTTGTAGCCCTAGTTCTCACATTCTCATGACTCTTGCTGTGACTAAAAGATGCAATGCTATTGCCTACACACAAGCATCTAATCCATTTAAGAGGTTTTAAGCATCCTGTCTTGTTGCCAACTGCTTCTCCAGAAGGTCCACTGTCTCCTTTAGGCCTATCTCAATCTGCCACCCCCTTGTCAATCTACTGAAGTGCACCTTTAGGGCAGCACCACTCTGATGATATTTTCAAGAGATTACCAAGATATGATATTTCTCAGAGGGATCTGAAAAGCATTTGCTTCTTGACGTCTAAGATTCTGTTCCCTCTTTTTAGTGCTGAAGGAAAAAATCACACAGACGATACTAAGGAAATGTTGAAGGAGGAAAAGAAATCTTCCAGCCCCCTCATAATAACTGCCTTCTTGGAGTCAGTTTGTAACAAAAGCAAACAAATTAGGATGCAGAAAGTTTATCAAGGTTCCTCTGCTTCATCTTATCATGCTAGCAAACCACATCTGAAGAGACATTCTGAAAATGTCTTTTATTATGATTTAGGTACTATCCAGGTAAAAACTCAGGACCATATCCAGACAGGCAGTTCACTAAGTTAATATAAGAGCTCTAAGAAAAAGAGAAGCTTTAAAAAAAATTTTACATTTTAAAATATCTGTGAGAAAATAGTCTTATTTTGAATAACAAGGTACTTTCCTAGTCAAAAACACAAAGGAAGGTTTAATAAGAATGACTAAGTTCACGCTAAGAACTCTTGTCACTTATTATGCAATTGTGTGGATAGCCAGAACACATTGGTGCACTCTGATTTTGATGCCAAAAAAATTCTGACTTAATACTTTAAAATGGGAAAGAACAGTTTTAGATACATAAATAAGTACTGAAGCAGACAGCTACATTCACATACAAACCCACCTACATCCACAAACTTCCTTCTGGCTTGCTTTGATAATTGTTCAATAATGTCTCTGACATTTTCAAGATCAAAGAAGAGGGCATCTTTAGGATGAAGCAAGGCAAGTAAAAATGATTGTGTAAAATTTATGTTGAACATATTATTATCAACAATTATTTTTGAGTGGATGCTGAACAGCGTGGTCACTCCTCTTCTTGTTTTTCTAACATTTACTGAAATGCATGTTTCCACATGTGCATGTGAACAAGTGGCTACTTATTTGCATTGCCAAATGGATATAATTAACACACACACAAAAAATCCCCTTCTTTGTTTTGTCATACTTTCTAAAAATCCTTCTTTCCTTCTAAAAACCTTGCTCATAGCCTCCAATAAATCATGTACAAATAAATCATAGCTATAAAACTGGCAAAATCCAGGAGATGAAACTATGCTCCATGAACGTTTCAGACAGTGCTCACCAAGTGGGAAGAGGAGCAACCAGGAAACTTCAGTTGTGTTGTTACCTGTAACTCAGTCACTCCCTCAAAATCACAGCCAGAGGGGAAGGGGCCCCCTGACATGAGTCAAGAGGCTGTCTGTCTGTCTGTCTGTCAGTCACGTTAGCTGCATTCCTTAGTCACTGAGAGGCAGTGAAATGAGAATTCCCCATTACGAGCAACCCGCCTTCAGACCATTTCACATCCCCCTCCCTGGAGACAACTTCATTCAAGCCACCTCATTAACACCCACACCTTGAAAGCCATTAGGTGGTCAGGTAGATGAGTGGGATGGGAAATTCCACCCAGCTTTATGTGGCTTGGATTATGGAGCAAAGCCCCTAGAGTAAAGCTTGACAGTGCAGACACCTGCACACCAGAGCTGGAAACTGGCTTTACAGTGAAGGGAGAAGAAAATGCATAACCAAAGGCACCTAATTAGATTAGCAGGAGTTTTGTGCTTAGGATGTCCCATAATTCAATCAATTAAAGTATGCTTTAATAGCAGGGTCTTTCATGACATGTATCCCAAGGCACCACACAAATAATAAAATTAATAGCTCATGTAATTATTACGGAGAGAGAGCTACTACTTTCTACATATGATTTTATGCTTTCCACCACGGCCAGCCTGGTGCAGGCCTTGCCACCACTAGATCTATCACAAGAAATTCTCCTGTTGCAGAGTAAGCTTGAAAGAGACTAGAGTGGATCATCTGGTCCAACCTCCCCGCTCAAGCAGGATCAGAATTGGCTCCAGATAGCTCTTGAATGCCTCCAGTGAAGAAAACGCAACAATCTGTCTGGACAATCTGTCCCAGCGCATAGCTACCCACAGAGAGTAACAAAGAAGTTCTTCCTCATGTTCAGGTGGAACTTGCTGTGCATCAGTTTCTGCCTCTTGTTCTATTGCTCAGCACCACTGAGAAGAGCCTGGCTACAAATCTGCAGCTGTAAAATGTATTCAGAATTCTCTGTGTACTTGAAAAGAGTGCAAGGCAGATGGGTGTCCAGAAAGCAGTTCACCACCACAGAAGCTGGCCAGTTTGATGCAGCTCATCTTGGCACTTGCAGACAGTCCAGCACTGACCTCCACAGTCGGGACAGCAGTTCCTTGTCTGTGATGTGGTGCTGACTCCCACCCATCACTTTGTAGCCAGTGAAAGATGGTCAGTGGGTTTTAATCAGGGCAGTTCAGGACTGGTTTACAGACTGAGTGCTTTATCTCCTCAGACATCCTCCTAATTGGAGGCCATTCATATGTCATGAATTAGTATGCTGCCAGGGCAGCCTGACAGCTGATGCTGTGTTCCAGGACATTTTCATACTGGGATAATACAGGATGAGATCTTTAGTGACTTTAACCTGGGAAAACTCTGGTGTAGACCAGTGGAGCCAAAGGCCAATGAGAATTTGGATGTGCCAAGGATTCTACTCAGTGCATCTCTAAATATTTCACACGGTACCAGCTGACATAAGGAGGCTGTTATGCAAATTTTCGTTATTACATTACAGTTCTGCATTTCAGACAGTTCAAGTTGTTGCTCTTATTTAAATCCCCAGTATGGTTCATACATATTGTCATGAGGAGATGCCTGACTGAAAAAAAAACCAAAAAAAACCAAACCAAAACAAACCAGGACATCTAAAACCAAAACCAACTAGTCCCCATTTCCATTTACTTCTTATGAACAACCGACATTTAAGCTGATTTTCTTCGAAGCCAACATGGTTCTCTGCTACAGCCTAACATGCCAAGTGTTCATTCCAAACCCCATGGTTTCATCTGAGCCATGAGCCCTTTAACTCATGTTAAGGGATATGACCAGCTGCTCCACCTTAACTGTCCTTACCAGTGTTGTCAGAGGCAACTAAAATGTGCTGTACTGGATGGCTGGGAAGTAATTCTCTGTAGTTCAGAACCTAGTCATATGACTTCTGCAACTTGGAATTATTTCCTGTCAAAGAATCTGTGTTCTTCCTACACCACAGCTGTGACAAACCTTCCTGAGACTGCTGTGCATTGCTGAGAGATCTTTAAAGTTCGCAGAAATGCCTCTGTAAAGTTCAAGTTTAAAATGATAATTTTAGGAAAGCAAACAAGTATCACAATCAGGGGAGAAAAAAACCCAACCACTTCCTACTCGCCGCTGCATCCCAAAGAAATTATGCTGTTCCTCCTTATAAATAATAGGGGTGTGCAACGTGTCATTCCTATTCAGTGTTTGTGGGTTTTTTGGTGCTTATTGATGCTGCATCTGTTTTGTCAGTGCGTCAGCTAATGGAGAAAGTTAATTGTGTTGGTTGTAAGGCCACCTGTCACACACATGCCTCATTTCCATACTAATAGCCCAACAGTGGCAGGCAGTGTACTCCTCTGCAGTAACACACACAGCCTCTTTGGCAACCTGGGCCAAATGTGCCTATGCAGCAACCGCAGCCCTCTTCTCTGAATGCCTCCAGTGTTGTGGCAACCCAGCTCTGCATTAACCCCCCGCGGCCCTCCCCAGCCCGGAGGGCTTTTCAAACCCTCGCAGACACGCTGGGTGTCACGTTTGAGGGTGGGAGGGTGGCGGGCACAACTCTGCTTTCCTGGCAGGATGGGCGCCCTGCGCTCTCCCGGAGCAGCAGAATATTTTGCTCCCTTTGCACTGTTGGATCAGGCAGCTATGGCCAGCAGAACCTGGCGGGCACTGTCGGTAGCGCTGTTCACATCGGCGGTGAGGACCAGTTGAAAGTCCATCTCCTTTGTCCCTTCTGTTAACATTTCGAATGAGGGAAGCCATGCGGATCGGAGCCAGGGAGAAGAAACGTGCCTGCAGCTGAGGCTGACACAGCCGTGCTGGGCTGCAGCGGGACTCAGAAAGATGTAAATAAAATTCACTTTGGTGACAGAGCCAAAGCCAGAAAATCTATATTTGATGAATATTTTATTTTAACATATGGAAAACTGTTCTGATCAGCCAACGGGACAAGGTTTTCCTTCCTTCTTGCTTTCCCCCACCATTTTTCATATAGAAGATTATGTGAGTAAAGGGATTTTTTTTGACTATCATGCTTGCTCTTGATCAGGATCCATGACCCTTGTTCATGTTTTCCTACAGCCTGAAAAAATCCCCTGTAAAACTTTGACAGAGTTTATGCCAAAGGCACGTGTCATGAAATAATACCCGGAATATCGATCGCTTTGGGGAAACTGGTCTTTGTGCTTTTTAAATATATATACAGTCTATATAGCAGAAATTAGAAATGCCATATGCCAGTGTTGGGCTTACAAGGGAATGTTCCATAGTCTAAAAGGCAAGCGGTGAATGAGCTGCTACTCCTTTACACCTGCAAGCATTTTAAAGAAGATACTCCACACGTAAGGTACTCCCTAACAGTGTAAACCAGTGACACAGGGATCACCTTGCATGCGTCATGGTCAGGAAAGGAAATGTCTGTATCTATCATGCCTGAAGGAACAACCCAGAATATTCATTGCTTAGTCCACCTTACAGGTAAAGATGATTAACCAGAGAAGATGCAGAGGTACAGCAGTACCTGCCATCAGGCTCCCACCAGGCTAAAAGCAAATTGGTTTCATCTGCAAAACTACACAGTTGTAGGAATTTCTCATTTCTATATTGAGTTTCTTCAGCAGTGCCTGCAAGCATCTGTTAGGCAGAGGCTGTTGCTCCAGCTCACCCTTGGGACTGAGGTGGGGGTGGGCATCTCTCTCCAGCCTCTGCATGGAGCATTCTGCAGGAAGATTTGGGCAGCACTCAGCCAAAGTGAAAGGACTCCTGGCACTAGGACTGGAGGGCTAGCAAGGAGCTCATCCCACGTCTCAGGCCAGACTGACCCAGTATTATCAGTGCTGTCTAAACAACAGCATGGTAAAAGATGATCCATTTTACATCACACATATTGTGAGCTAAGCCCACACAAGCATACAGCTTGTTAAAATCTTGGGTTATTATTTTCACTTTCTTTTGGGGTTTGAGCCCAGTTGCTTGTTTCCTGGTTTCTCACAGTGATCAAGTGGGCCAGAAGCCTTCCCTTACTGAAACAGGGAGTATCGCAGGCACAGTACTTTTCAGATAAATTGGAAACAAAACAGCAAGTAGGAGGAGAGTTGACTGCACTTGTTCATACTCAAAAAGTAACCTATTCTAGAAATTAAAAGAAGTAAATACTTTCAAAAATTCTGTAGAAAACTGTTGTGCAAAAACCACAAAAATCCACAACATATAAACTCCATTAATATATGTCTGCATATTTTTTTTCTGCCTTCTCTTACATGCTCCCTAGTCAGGTCACCCCTCCTGCTAGGCAGTCCTGTATCCTTTGAGAGAGGATGTGCTGATTAGTATGAGAGAGTATGCACTGTGCCATAAAACGGGCTTTCAGGCTGCTGTATTCTGTTATCACCATGGGTACTTTTGTGGAAAAGAGTACTTCAAAATATTTTGGTGTTTAGGTTTGTTTATTTGTTTTATGTGGATTGGCTGAGTTAAAAATCAACCAAACATTTACAGTTGCTAAAACTTTATAACCTGCTCATCTGGGGCACAAAGACTGCCTCTTCAGACTGTGTACACACAGATAGTTTGCATTTGGCTGAAGCAGGAGGTTTATTCTATTAAAAATATACTGCCAGTGCCATACAGACTTTTCTTGTGAGAAATATATGTCCAGCTTGCTTTGGTGTGTATGTGGACACTTAGAGCCATGCTGTTGAGGAGGTGAGCTCCCCTTTCCCCTGCTCCAGCAGAGCAGAACCCACTCTAACTCTTCTAACATCTCCCTATGTCACTGTTGTTCTTTTCTCCAAGGAAAGGGCATAAAATTACCTGCAAAAAGGCAGCACAGACCATTTAAGACAAAAGAGTATTTCTGAACTCCTGTATGCAGGCACAGCTACCACCTCCCAGATACACAAGAAGATGGAGAATTGATTGATGCACACTATAATGGCACTGTCTGTGTTCCAGTTTCCAAGGGATGAGAGCTGGGTAGATCAAGGCAAGAAGAACACACTTATTTCAAACAAGTCTCCAGCCACAGACCCTATTTGCCCCACAATCTGAACATAGCCATGAAGGTTATCAGAACTTTAAAGGCAGAGACACAAGGATCCTTTAACATGGATACAACTTCAGTTTTCTACCATTTTTAGCAGGCTGAAATTTTCTGAGAATTTTTTTTCCAAATTTTTTCCAGGTTTTTTTTTGACATAGCACAATCTTAGACTTGGAAGTCTTAAGCTCCTGGCATGAATTCACTAAAAACTAGCTGACAGCACTGCCAGCCTTTCTGTGATACTGGGACTTTGATTTGCCAGCTAAACTTTGTGGCTGTTGATACCATAGTGATAGTACTTTGAGAAAACGAGGGGATAAAGTTTCCCACTCAAATTTTGCCTTTTCCATCAAAAGCTTTCCAGGATGAAGTCTGGATCTTTCTAGATATGTGCATAAACCTGAGAAATAGTTTTATTTTACACACATGTATGCATACATGTCTGTATACATACATATATATAAAAGAAAATTTTACACGCTTTTATAAACAGTTAACAATTATGCATTATATTTATAAATACTGAAAACAGATATGATTTCTAGAAATGGCAAAATAGTTATTTCTGCAAAAAGCAGTGGTCCACCAAAACCATCACACAGTTTTCTATTCCTTTCAATTCTCCTCTTTTCATGCTCTGCAGTTTTCTTGACTTAAAGGCCAATTTTAAAAATCTGGTTTGAGCTTAGTAGAAATTGTCCCTAAATTCTCTTTCCTCCCAGCAAACAATAGCATTTTACTTCTGGCGTTTGGTTTTTTTTTTCCCCAGAAATACTTACATGGTTCTGAGACAACACAATAGGTGATCCTTTGCTTACACACCCATCCACCATCCTGCATGCTATGTTTTCCTCATGGACCTCCTGAGATTGTGTGATTGCATATAGAACCTGGCTCCACACAATGTCGCTATTGTTCTGGCCCTTTTTTTCCCCCTACATGAGTTTTTATGCTCAGCATATCTTGGCATTGTGAACTCAAGGCTTGCTAAAGAAGGGCTCAATTTACCCCTGATTTACCCCTATAAATCAACTAATAAACCATTGTAAGCACCAGTGTTGTTACACTTCATAGTGACAATGGGGACAGAATATGCTGGTACAGACAGAGGCCTTCCAGAACGGAGGGCTAAAATGAGCAGGATCCTTCATATTTTGAGGCTACAAAGGGAAACTTAAAGAAGAAACCTCTACATGCATGATTTCCAATGGTGCTTCTCTTCAATGTTACCAGTGACCAGCCAGGCAAGCTAAAGGGAAATTTACTCATAATACAGGCGTACCTCCACTGTCTTTGAACTGTCTTCCTTTCTCTGGGTGTTCACTTCTTTATGTTGCTGTTTCCACAAGCTAGTGTAGCCAGTCAAAAGTTATTTGAAGCCACCATCCTGGCACAGGTAAATGAAAAATCTGTATTTTCTGGTATGAAATGTCTGCAATAGAGATTAGATCGAAGGTGATCTAAGGATGTGATTTTCCATCTGTACCATGGCAGCAAGTGAGTGGAGCCTCAAACCTGCCCCTTGCCACCAAACTATCTGTCTCCCATCCACCCTCTCCGGAATGACACTTGCATATAAGAAGCCATCTCCGCCAGGAAAGGGCAAGAAGGAGCCCAGGCCTTCAGGAAGATCAGGGGTGAAATCAGGGTTTTCATCTTTTTCAGATACTGGTTTGTTTGTCCCAGTCAGACTCAATCCCTCAAGCAGGGCTCATAGTCATGATACCTTGGGCCCCTCAGTGATGATGAAGAGCTCCTTTTAGTTGTTTTTAGAGACAAAAGAATGTAAAAACTATTCAGCCAATATGCAAGCCCTTAGTTATGTCTTTTGTGCTGTCACCTTTTCCCAAAGAAAAATTTCCTAGCAGCACAGAAGTGAAGCAAAACCAAATTTGGTGATTAACATTTGAGATATTAATTTTTCTCCTGGGGAATCCTTACCTAGAAATGTTATGGTTACTTTAGATAAACCTAGTAATAAAGCAATTATCTAATTCCTCAGCCAGCCATACCAGAAAGGACCTGCTAGGTGGTCCACAGAGCTGGGTCATTAGCAGTCAAACAAGAGGAACCAGACTGGTACTTCCTCTTCTTTAAGCAGAGCGGGGAAGGCTCAGTCGGGAAAGATGTCTCAGCCAAAGGAAGTGTCACTCTCTATAAACGCTACATAATGCAGCTCGGGCGCCTGCCAAATCGTAATACACTGGAACAGACGGAGACAGAGTACTGTGGGAAGGGCAGTGCAAGCTGCAGAAGGGTGCAGCACCTAGATGAGAAACTTTCCTGCGCTGTCAGGAAATCCTTCTTTTTCCAGGCAGGGAGAATGTTTTGCTTATCTTTTCTGGTTTCATGTTTTCCTTTCCCCTCCACTTTTCAGGGCCTGGTCTCTTGGCAGTCAGCCTAGCCTGATGAAGCATCACAGGGTCTTGGTATTACAATACTGGTTTTGTTCAGTGAGTAGCAGAAGATAACCGTGTCCTTTTTCATGTAAACATTGTTTATAACATTGATTGCGCTAAAATCATTTAATTTAAAAGTTGGTGATAATAATACTATAAAGAATTCTTGGAGTTATTAGTAATAAATGCAAGCAGCAGCATGGTTGGGATATTCAATCTCATACATCAGACTTCAAGGCTGATTTCTCCGTGTCAGCTTGAGCTCTACTCTGAAGGCAGCAGGTACCATCATTTGGAGTTGCTTGTGTAATACTCTGCACCATGTCCAGACACTTCCATTCATAAGAAGAGTTGAGATTTTGTAATTTGTTACAAGGCTGTCACTTTATCTCTGTTACACTTGTGTCATGACCTCGCACAGATAGGCAAAGAGGTTCATTACATTTTCTGGCACAGAATACATGTTGACTCTGCCTCACTTCAAAGTGGCAACCTCTTCCAGATGGACATATAGCCAGTAGTACATCCATAATGGTACCAGATAATGCTATCAGTACCTGACTGACTGAAACAGAGGCTTCTTTCTGAGACAAGGCTTTTCTGACAGTCACAGAACCGTAGAATGGTTTGGGCTGAAAGGGACCAAAAAGATCATCTAGTTCCAACTCCTCTGCCATGGATCATCTAGTTCCAAGTCCCCTGTATCTTTTCACTAGACAAGGTTGCTCAAAGTCCTGTCCAATCTTGCCTTGAACACTTCCAGAGATGGGATATCCACAACTTCTCTGGCAGTGTCTCAACATACTCACTGTAAAGAAATTCATCCTAATGGCTAAACCAAACCTACCCTCTGACCTACAGCAATCACAGCAACTAGTTGGAAAAGAGTCTGATTTCTAGTAAACATTACAACATTATGGCGGGTAAAAGAAGAGAAGCATAATGGTTAAGTAGATTCTTAAGTAAGAAGAGATAACACTGCATTGGTGATGGACAACAGTTGCAAGAAATGTTCTCCTTTCCCTGAAAACATCAGCATTTACTGGAAGATTTGGTCTCACAAAATAAATTAAAAGGTCTGGCATACATGTAAGCAATCTGTATGTGTGCAGCCTTCCTTTTAAAACATAGAAGTTTTAAAATACATGTTCTAAAGTATTTAATGCCTAACCTTGGTGTGCACAGGAATACCTAGTTCTAGATAGAACCAAGCTCAACACAATTTGTCCCTGCACACTTCTGGTACTAGGAATTCCCTCCAGCTAGAGATGGGCCATCATGCTTCAAATTTGCCCATTTTCCTTTGCAACAATTTGCCCTCTGAGAATCAGATTTATCTGTCCACAGTTTAGATCCCTCTGTGTTTCCAGTACCTTCAATCACTCAAACACCAGGGATCAAATTCTTCTGTGACCATGCAGCTGAAACAGCGTTTCTCTGAGCCAACAGAATCACTTTGGCATCAGACGTGACCCCAGCACACAAACATTTCTGCCCACATGTGATTAGGGTATCTGACCAGTGAGGCTGGACATGCAGAAGCAAACCCTCTGCTTTGTCTTGCCCAAGCCCACAGGCAGCACCTTAGCAACAGTATTTTCTCCCCTTTCCTTCCCCCACTTCCCACTGCCATTTTCCCAGCCCCAGAACTACATCTCTTTCCCCAAGAGTGAAAGAAGGGGTCGCTCTGCAGCTCATCCTGCAGGCTCCAATAAGGGAGTATTTTGGGGCACCCCTGAAGGCAAAATGACATCTGCATGCTTGATGCTATAGAATGAGAGCACAATGCTTTAAAGCCTCTCAGAAAATCTACAGGACAGTTAATATGATTTAAGCCTATATTTAAATTTTATGAGACTCATTTTCAAGGCTAATAACCCAGTTTACTGTGCACAATATCAAATGCAAATTTTATTACTGACTTGGTAAAAACCAAGATGATATTCATTAGCATATCTCAGCGCATCACCCTTTTTAGCCAAAAGGTGCACCAGGAGTAACAGTGGGAGTTTTTATATGTGCTGTAAATTACAGTTACTATCTCATTAGATAAACACATTTAAAATCAGGTTATCATTCACTTATATATCAGAAAGTTGTTTGTTCAATTGCAGCTAGTCTCATATTACAACATATGGTGCATGAAATTCTTAGACTAATAAAATTTCAAGGTACAGGGAGCTGGTGCCTTGGAAAAAACTGTTTCTGCTCAACGAATGGCTCGATATAATCTGTAATTGCTTTGAAACAATTATGTAGCAGGCTGTTTTGTACTTAATAGTATTTACATCCTTGGGTTTATTAGCAACAAAATCTAAGTGGAACTTGTGAAAGAGAAATTAATTTTTCTGCTAAAAGATGTAAAGTTTTAAGTTAAAGATCCAGCAGGTTGTGGAAATCTAAAATGTACGCAATAGTCTCTAATTTAACTTATTTCTCATTGAAATGTTTGATTATTTTTTAGATACTTGTGGCAGTTTATCAAGTAATTATTCAGCAGCTGAATTCCCCTGAACTTTCATCACTCTTGGCAAAGTTTAGGTTTTATTCTCAATGCATGCACTCTGGCTTTGCTGTCTCCTGGAAATAAACAAAACTAATGTCCATGTATAGTATTTGAAATCAAATTGAAAATTCCCATACCTGTGAAGTTTTGCCTACTAAGTTTAACAGTGGTGACTGCAATGTGAGTCAGCATTTTGTACTTCTTTACATGCTGGCAGTTGAACAAGCAGCCCAGCACACAGTGACACAGAGAGGCACGCTGTGTACAGAGCAGTAGTTATGCAGGTACGTAACAGCTTTGGATCAGACTTTCCTATAGTATGGACTGCTGGAGCTTCAGCAGCTTCAGCAAAACTCAGCCAGTTTTTAGAAGCATTGGGGTTCTACCTGACTGAGATACTTAATTACTCCTGCCATTCTGTGCATACCCACATATGCTCTGCTGATAATGTACAAATCATCATATACAAACCTAATGTCAAGTGTATTATTTCAGTGTTCAGCTAGGAGCAATGAACTGCACACTACTGCCTCATTGCATGGCTCCTACTGAGCTCAAATCTGTGAGACAGCTTGAGGGCACTTACACATTTGGGGTTAAGGTGGTTTTCTCGCCTTTTGTGATTAACTATTTTTCCTTCTTTTGTTTATGATGCCTTGGATTTGCCTACATTGTAGCTGTCTCCAATGTTAAAGCTGTATTTTATACAGATATCTTTCTCCTGACTGCTAACTAACTCTGTGCACCAGCAGCAGCAAAATTGCAGGCCAGATTGCAAGGAGCACCCTGATAAAACAATTGTTCTTGCTCTGCTCAGTACTGCTAACTTCAGGACAACTTCAACCAAACAGCATTGACACCTTTCAGTTCTTCTTGTACTAACATGTTCTTAAATACTGTTACTAAAATCTCTGTCTTTGTGTCCAGCCTTACCTGTCTTTCTCTTGTTCTGCAGCTTCACTAATTTTCCTGTTGCTTTAATCTGCAGGGAACTGCAGTGAATTCCTTGCCAGAGCCCTCCCCACCCTACTCTCCTGCCAGCTGTACCCCGGGATGATTACCGTGTAAGAAGCGTTTCCTGTTACCATCATCTAGGAGGGTTTGTTAGAGTACAACATGATAAAACTTTGCAAAAAAAAAAATCCTCCCTCCTTCTTACAAGGGAGTATCTCTAACTGCTGATTTCAAAAGATCTGCAATGAAAAACTATTATAAGAAAATCCTCATGCAAAGCCTCACGACCTTGCTGGCTAGTCCTGGTGAGAATGGTGTAAGTTGTTAGGAAGCACACCCCTCTGTCTACAAAAACCACCTTTAGATTTTGCAACATCAAGAAGCAAGCCTAACCTGATTTCAGCACTGCTGATGGAATAAACGACGGAATAAACCACAAATTACATTGTGGAGCAATGCTGAAAACCCTCACCAGACTGCTTGTGGAAACTAAATCCCAGCACATGACAAATGCAATCTGTTCCCACTCAACTCACTAACAATCCTCCTGCAAAGGTGGCTTTCCCCAGCCAGGGCTGGGACCCCCTCCTAACTCCCCCGTGCCTACCACAGTGATTTGGAGCAGGTCTGGGGCTCCTACTGCATTTTCTAATGAAGAAGAGGCCAAACCTAGTTGCTAACTGTGCATTTGGGATTTCAAGCACATTTGGGTTTCTCCAAGTCTGTCTTCAGGCCATTTCCAATCTGTGAGTTTTCTTACATTCCTGTAGAGCAGTGACACCTTTTTTTTTTTAATTCATACAGCACCTAGCAAAATGAGTGCCATCTCTGACAAGGTCTCTAAGGTTCTGCTGCAAAGTAAGCAATGTTAATAGTACTGGATATATTTAATCCCTGGCACAAATGATTTGTTGAAGGGCATTAATGTATTTGTCAATTAATGACATCTTTGAATGAGTGTAGACAGACTGTATTTGGGTCCACGCTGTATTACTTATGAATAGGATTTTATCAGTCACTGTCTTAGCAGGAGGCTTTTTCCAAATTCGATTTGTCTGAATTGTATTCCATAAAAATTACCTTATCATGCTGTGCCTGCCCATATTAATGATGGGAGAAGTGAGGTTCAGGGAATACATCCATTAAAAAAAAGGACACTTTTGGCTATGGGCAACATGGCCAAACAAATATTAGCAAAGGTGGGTGCAGCCATAGGGAGGTGGGGAAAAGGTCCACAGCCGTGTGAACTGGGTGTAGCACACTGTGCTAATGAAAATTTTAAATTCTTGATTATTTTGCATACAATGTCATTTTTTCGCAACCCCAATATCTGTTCCACTCTTCCAGGCTTTTTTGACTTGGTGTTTCTCAAAGCTTTCTCAAAATTCGAATAAATGTGGGCACTTTCCAGATACTCTACCCATTTTTGTTGTCCGGGATTGGTTTGGGCCAGGGGAAAGCATTCTCGGATGGGCTAAGGATGTCACATGGAATCGGACGGGCTGTTAAGAGCTCCCAAGTCCCCGCACTCCCTCAGCTGCCCTGTTCCTGTGCCCAGATGCCCGACGACAGCCACAAATCCTGGACCAGCCTTTGGGACCCCCCGGGTGCTCCCCCTTCCCAGCGGATCAGCTCGCAGTAGGCGTTTTCAGCCCGGTCTGTGGTTTTACGGAGCAGGGGCACAGGAGGAAGGGAAGGCTGCCCCGCTCCCGCTGCTGAGGGGACGAAACCAGCCCCTTTCGGGGTGCGGCGGGGACGGGGGAACTCGGTTCGTTTCTTTCGATAGCAGCCACTTCCACGAAGCCGAGCCCGGCTGTCCCCGCGGGGCTGCGACACCAAACCGAGCAGTGCCATCTACCGACCGCGGGGCTCCGGTGCTCCCCCGCCTTCCCAGCCCTCCCCTGTCCTTCTCCTCTCGCCTCTCTTCCCTGCCATCCATCACCGCCTGCCGCTGTCACTTCGCCACCGCGGCTGTCACCGGCTGTGACTGAGGCAGAGAAAAATGAGGCGTTTAAGCGCGGCAGAGCCCGGGACGCTCAGGAACACGAGACAAATTAACGAAGTGCGAGAAATTAGAGTGCATAAATCTGAGGGCTGTAAATCATCGCGCTGCCGCTCATACCTAGAAGTCAAGAAATCTGAGTGCTGTAGTTCAGCCTGTCTGACCTGGACCTGCTTTCCTTCGGGATGCTGACATCCAATTTGGACTCCATGTCTTTATCCCATCTGGTGATTGACTCACCTCACTGTGCCTTAGTGTTTGCTTTCTGAAAAAAGCCCTACTTTATCCTATTTATCCCAACTTTCATATGGTGTTAGTGGGAAAAGTGGGAAATTTTCTGAACTAAAAGTCAGTCTTCATATAATTTTTGTGCCTCTTCTCCTGGGTTGTCTCATCCATAGTCCTAACCGTAAGTTGATTTCCACCCACAGTGGAGGAGGGAAGTCAGCAGCACTGGCTCCAGACACATGAAGTGTCCCAGAGACATCAAAAGAATAATTAAAAATATAATGAAGTTTGTTGGCTTGCCATGAAGTTATTCTTCCTGTCCGTAATGAAAATCCTACAGCAACTCTGTGAACAGAGTAATGTTCAAGCATAACACCAAAGAAAACCTAATGCAGGTCAGAGGAAACAAGAAAATTGCATTTCTGATGCAATGTTGTAACTGAAAGCTTCATTTTTGAATGAATAAAAATGACAACCAACCTGTTTCCTCTTCCCCCAATACATACAAATTAAGTAGCATTTGAGTCTTTTAGTGATACCACCAAAATCAAATACTTGTAATAGTCTGCTCCAAATCACTGTGATGTTAAAGTTACTGATTGTTTTTCAGGACAACATACAGATATGAAAGATAAACACATTCAAATTTGATCTGGGTGCCCACATAAAGTATCAGACTGGGTAAAATTGCTGAATACTATGATCCACTATCACCTTTTACAAAACAATGGCAGGAAAAAGTGGCAGCACAGAGGAATAACCTACTCACTATTTTGCAGTTGCAGTGAACCGTAGGTTTGCTTATGTTTTGAATTAGAAACTCATGATTGTGTCAATTTCTTTTTATTGTAACCAGAGATATTGTTCTTATTTGTATCATTATTTTGGCCAGTTTTGAGGCAGATCCCAAGATAATGAGATCCATGTGAGCTCATCCATGTCCCACATCACTCTGGGAGAATAAGCTATTTGGTTAGTACTAAATCTGGCTTCTTTCTTTCCATTGTGGAAAGATGTGGTATCAACCCAGCCTCATTTAACCTTTCTTCATACTTATTATTTGCTTATTCTGAAACCAAAATGTATTATTTATCATCTCTGGGATCTGGAAATCCCCAGACTTTTTGAATTTCTGTTCTAGATTTTCTTTTACTTTTACTTTTGTTATTAGAGCAGCAGCATGGGTAACAGTGTTACACAATAGGAGTCCTTAATGGACTTCTCTGAGAAAACAATCTTATTTATGTTCAATTTCTCTTTGTAACAGCCACCTTCCTTCCTGCCTTAGAAACAGAAGGAACTGGTAGTCCTCCAAGAAGCATTTGATATGACCATGTGCCAGCACAGTGCCTCAGGCACTGGAATGACAGAGATTTGAATGAGAGCACCCATACCATTTGGTGATAATGGTTAAAATTAAAATTGACACTTAAAATTACATTGCTCATAATTCAAATAGGAAATTCTTCATTTGGCTTGGGGCACTGAAATGGTCTCAGGTCTGATCTGTCTAACCCATCTCACCTATATGTCTTCAAGACCATGAAAACAGTTTCTCTGCCACCACCCTCATGGGAGTTAACTTTCCTGATGCAAGAACAAGTTTTGCTGAGGAACAAAAGAAGTGCTTCATGCACACTTGAGAAAAGCAAGTGGAACAGTGATGTTATGACATCTACCAGTTACTCAAAAAGCAAAGAATGAAAAATACAAAGCAACACTAACTGAAGATGCAAGTGTACCATATCTTGGCAGAAATGCAATTTGTATGTATATTAATGTTTATTACATGGAGATTAAAAAAGGAATAGTATCCCCTTTTTCAAATGCTGCGCAACATCTTGTGACCTGTGACTTGCAGTTCCTGTGGCAGTGATTTTCAAAGTACTCTTTGGAAATTATTTAGAAATATTTTAATATTTGGAAATTATTTCATTTTATTTATAGTTGTCTTTGAGAGAGTTTAAAGCAAAGAGAAAATTCTGTATTGTGTAGTGATTTCAGATAACTTCCGTGACTGAATCATTGCAACTTTGAAAGTAAAAGCTACTTTGAGAGCTTCTAATCTTCACAAAATCTTCATAAAACCTGATCAATTGGGACCTTGGGTTTGGAGTTTGAATGTTGAGAGCTGTTGTAACTTGTAGGTGACATTTTTTCACTCCATGAATAGTCTTGACACTTTGGGGAAAACTTTCTGTTAAATTCATTAAGATATCTGTCTGATTCCAAATGTTCTATAAGTTGAGTCACTCCACTTCTGTTTAGACTCAGGTCAAAGGTGATTTTTCCTTGAAGATTCATGCATGGTACTTCACCATCTCCAAATAATATAAAAAAGGTTCACACAAGTTACCAAGCAGGAGAGGAAGCCAGGCGCTGGAGAGGAGTCTTGTCTTCTTATGGGGTTTAGCAGTTTTGTTGACAATTTGCAACAGGTGATATTAATATCACAGCTTCATTTTGTCATCCTTAAAGATATCTCTAAGTTAGTGCTGCCTGGACTTCCCTGGTTAGTACTGCTAGGAACTTCCATTACTGTGAAAAAGCACCAACCATCCTCTCACATCCCTTACTGCCGTAATTGATAAAGCTGTACCACGTTGCCAACACAAACATTTGTTTGTACCCACACATGGGTGGCAGTGCAGGGAAGGTTTCCCCACAGTGGCATGACCCAGAGGACATTAGGTATTTCTATTGAACACCAAATACTGCCAAGTTCTTCCACCTCCATTCAAGATCAGAAATTAGAGATGTGTAATTGCTCCCAGGCTTCATTACTTTACACTTGCCACTGTGACAACTAGCAGTGAGTGGTGACGTGTGCCAGGTGGTCAGCTCTTATGAGGAACTGGACATTGGGTTGTAGCAAGGAGAAAGATGCAGAGGACCATCTTGGCTCAGGTGAAAACTAGGTTAGGCGTTTGTCAGGTAAGTTGTCTGGATGAGCAGATTTAAGGAAACAGCGTGGTCAAGGTCTCCCAAAGTGACTAACCTGCCAAGGGCCCTTTTCCCCATCCATAGGAACTGCAATGCCTTGTGAAGGGATTCTTCTCGCAGGAATGAAAGGGACAAAGTGGAAATTGGTACTCAGATGTGACGTCTATTGATTTTTACCTTTTTTTCTTTTATATATTCTTTGTTGGAAAAGGCATCAGATGGCTTACTCATCCTTCTCCTGGCACAGTCTCTCATCTGTCATACAAAGGATTGCATTCCTGTATTTTCTGCCATATTTTAAAACATGAAGATTGCAAGAAGCTT
The DNA here is from genome assembly GCF_021018805.1 of Prinia subflava. Taxonomy (NCBI): domain Eukaryota; kingdom Metazoa; phylum Chordata; class Aves; order Passeriformes; family Cisticolidae; genus Prinia; species Prinia subflava. Next base: position 64,200,935 of record NC_086248.1, on the reverse strand, counting down.
CTCACTTCTTTTATGTCACTCCTTCAAAGCCAGACAGAGTCACTGCTAGGAGGAGCTTCCTTTCCTCTGATTATCTCCACTCTGTTGTAGAGAGAAATTGACCCTTACAGGAAACATATTTGTCAGCTGGGAAAAAGACAATATTAAAAATACCAGAGAAGTCCAACGTTTCATGGGCTTCCCACTTACAACTGCGAAGATGTTACTCTCAAATCACTAGGATTTTCATTTGGCCCATCCTGTATAGGAAACTGTAATAAAGTTGCTGCATGACACAATGTTGTGGTTTAGAAATGGTATTCTCCAATTTAGTACTCCTGCTAAAACCACATTGCTACTCATTCCTCCTCCAACTGGATGCCCTAAAAGCAAAAAATCATGGATTGAGATAAGAACAATTTACTGGAAACAGCAATGACATAAAACAACAGCAATATTAATAACAAAGGTATAAGACAAAGAAACCATTTACATGGAAAGCCCACAGCAATACCAGATCTTCACTGGCACATTTGCTCCTGACCAGAAGGAATCCCTTCTCCTCAGAAGAGAGACTCTCTTCCTTTGGCCCCCATGATTGCCATAAAATGGTATAGAATAATGTCTGGGCCTTAGCCATGCCCCCTCCTGGCTACTGAGAAAATTAACCCTGTTCTGTCCAAAATCAGCATGCGTGATGTTTTGTATTTCAAGGACAGAGTTAGCCCATTGTGCTAAAACACTCAGAAGTGTTTTAGCTTGAGACCTGAGGTTTGAAGAAGGACAGTTCTTGTTGACTGTTCTCAGCTTAGCAAAGGACTTGTTTGATGGTTAAAATCCTTGTCCATACCTATTTCCCAATATCTATCTGTATATCCCTCTATCCAGCTATCCACCCATAATTTCATCTGTCTATCTAGCTGTTTATTTCAGCTGTTGCCCTTAATACTTTCTTCACTGATACCCTCAGGGAGAGGGCAGCTTAGTGATTAAGTTACAGAAGTACCTCTGAGAGCCTGAGGGGGGCACACCATGTTTACTTAGGGGCCTCTTAGCCTGGTCACCCACTTAGAGGGTAAACTTCCCTTTGTGAAGTCTGGATACCATTTGGGAAATTGTACAATGACCATAATTGGGTCTGAGCTGGTGCTGAAACTATTTCTTCCATACAAACTGTTCTGCTTTCTGTGGTTTCTAGGAGTCCTAGGAGGAAGGAGTTCTTCCTGATAGAAGGCCCCTGTGTTGTTGGAGGGATTGTATTTGCCTCAGCAATTCTGTTTCCAATCTCATTCCCCCTTCCCCCTTAAACAGGCTTGCCAGTTTAAGGATCCCTGCCTGGGAATCCCCATGCTGTTTTTGCTTCCCAGAACCCCACTGCCAAGGGGTTTTCCACAAGCAGGTCAAGCAAGTCAGAATTTCTGTTTTTGTAAAATTAATCTTTAATTAACTTTGGCTACAATATATACGGATGGAATTTCTGGTCACCTAAGGAACACTTCCAATTTTTCACTGTCCCTTATTATGTCCTAAAAAAACCCAAACAAACAAAAAAACCCCACTTTAGTAGCAGCCCTAATCAAGAGTATAAAAGATCAAGGAAAAAGAAAGATGATCAACAAGCTTCATTTGGCTCTTTAAGATAGTGAACAAATAGCAAGACAGTGACTTCAGGCTTTAAATTACTTTACTTTGGCACTCCGAACAGCAGTCAAAGATGTTTTTCCTTCTAATTGTACAAGCTGTTTTCAAAAACATAGTTAAAATTCTCAATGCTTATCTTGCTGTCATGTGTCCAAAGCAAATGTCCTCACCCTATCAAAGCTCTCTCACCTTGCTTGAAACTGTGCAAATTCTGCATGTGAGGTACACGCTTCCCACAGGTACCTCTGCCAGCCCCACAGCAGACCTCAGCTAAAGCTGCTCGCAGCAAGGAGAGGCCTGGGCAGCCAGGGGCACGTGGAGTAAAAGTGATGTGCCCTTTGTGGCAGGGGGAGGATGGCGAGATGCAAGGACCGCAGCTGCACCCAGTGCCCGGCTGCAGAGGGGAGGGCAGTGGATGGACCCACAGACAGACAGACACCTGCAGAAAAATACAACCCACCAAAACTGCGGAAGGTGTCTAATTAAGCTCCTCTTCCCTGAAAAGCTGTCGCTAGGTAAGCAAAACTGTTTAAAACACGTTCATCATTAAAGTGTCCCCCGACAGCAGGATGTGGCAGCAGACTCGGTGACAGAAGGGAGAAGAAGAGAGGCATATGGACCCCAGCCCTGTCCCCTGCTGACAAGCTGCCTCGCCGCAAGCCCCCTTTTCACTGTCGTCCGTGCGTGCAGCAGATTGCAATGGCCCAACTTTCCCATCTGTATCCCGGGCCTGTGCCCCTGACAATGTGGCAGCCATGCAGTTTTCATCAGGCGGGGAGCAGGGGAGGGGGAGGCTGCGGGCAGGGGAGGGTGGGAGGAGAAGGGGGAGATATTAACCACCAATAATCACAATGCTATCCATAATGCATTGTCTCCATGAGATTACATGGTATATTTCCAGTGGGGATTAGCCCATCCATCACAGCCCTTTATTGGCCCTTTTTTTGTTGTATAAAGCCCAAACACTGTCGTAAAATTCTAAACCGCTTAATTGCTGTGCTGTAAAAATTTGCATATCAGAGATATGTCATTCCTTCGTTAAATGGCACTAGGCATTTGTTACAAGGTCCCAACAATCGCAGGAGAGCACCCCAGAAAAAGGTCACCTCTTGGCATTATGCAAAGTTCTCCGCTGAATTCTAATTTGCAGCAATTACAGCTTGAATGCGTCGCAACTTCATGGATTTTGATTTTCTGTGATTCGAACTCCCTGGGCTCAGAGAGGCCTTGCTTCATCTGATCAGACAAGGTAAGCAATGTGATGGTGATGGTATGGTCTCTGTTTCTGTAAGGCCTGCAAGCTTGAGTCCTAAAAGATGTCTTCCTAAGCCGAATTGTGAACCCTGGTGCAAACTGTCCATGACAGGCATATGTCTTGATTTCATAGATTAATAGCCAGTAGAGAGTACTACAGCCATCACATTGCCACTTCAAATATTCATCATTAAAAATAACCTGAAGTTAGATGTTTATGTATGTGTACTAACAAAAAGGATAATTATAGTAATGAGCAGCTTTTAACCCATGGATCTGAAAGATCCTTTACAAAAGCAAGAACACATCATTGTCCTGAATTTGCACCTTCAAAAATGGCTTTGAAGAGCTGGTTTGAAGCCAGGGGCACCCCGCAGACCCCAACAGTGAGCACTGCTCTCAGCAGCCCCAGAAGTTCTCCTCTGCTTCCTCCTATCGCTTTGCCAAAGACTGAAAGTACCAGGAATTTAATCTGCAATCAGGTCTTCTCCGTGTCTTCTCCATTAACTGCTGCAGAGGTTCTCCAGGTGTGCTTTCAATCCACATAGTAATTTTTCTATTTTTTTTCAATATTTTAAGAGTATGCTTAATCCAGACCATTTCACCCCCATCTAGCATGACATTTCAAAATATTACATAACAGGAGAAGTGCAGATCAGATACTTTTCTCACAAAATAGAGTCTAGAAGCTGTATCTTCTTCCTGTGTAATAGCAGGAAGTATGGTTTCTCATCATCCCAGAAACATGTAAAAAAGGAGGTGAATGGAGCAGTCCAAAGGGATTTTGAAAGTGCCTTTGAGATCTGGGCATCAAATTCTCTGTTTCAGGTTTTGGTTTAACAGGAGAGCCCCTTGCAAGCTCTGATACAAAAATTAGGACAGAATGAGGAGAAATTCTGGGCTGTGTGTACCTGGTACCTTGGCTTGAGCTGGCCTGTGCTAAAATAGTGAGTTAGTTTTGAAAACCCTTCAAGATACAAGAGATGCCCATTATAATCGGGATCCAAAGCAAACTGAGTCTTCTTTAATTATCTACTCTGTTCCTCTTTCTCCCAATTCTCTCCCTACCCATAATCATTGATACCCCTACAGTGTCTGAGACACTGTAATTGCTCCTCCTCTCCATGTGGTCAGATGCAGCCTAGGAATATGTTTTTGGATGTGGATAAGTGAGATACACCCTCCCCCAAGGGACTGCCACACTCACTTTCCATAGTGACCGAAAATGTCTCCCGAGAAGGAAGGAAGCACCTCCAAGAAGCACCAGGGTGGTGTTAGCATTGATGTGTCTTACACCTGAGAGGGACAAAGGCAAGAGGGCTTCTACAGGTGTGCCCCAAACACAGTGGTAAGGTAGCACACACTTTCACACTTTTGAGGGCTTGCCAGTACCTAAGAACTAAGAGTTCAAACCTGGCCTCTTTTCCAAGTGAAGCAGAGATAGGAGAGAGGGGAGAAGTTGGTCGACAAGAACTTCCACCTCCTGCCTGTGTGCAGGAGGTCAGGGCAAGAATCTGCTTAAGCCACACCAGCCATTTGAACTTCCCTCAGTGTGTGCAGCCCTGTTCCCTGGACATAATTAATGTCTTATGAATGTTATTGCTCCAGGATGAGAAGATTATATGTGCCACAAAACCTGAATCTACTGCAGAAGCTCATGGGCCTTCCCCAATAGAAAGCAGGAGGCAGAGCTAAAGTACTACAGGTACAGGATCAAAGTAATGGCTTTCCTTCAAGACATCTTGCTTATCTTTGTAATCTGACCCTACAACTCCAGGAATTTGGCAACATATTTCATCACTTCAAGGAGATTTTTTCTAACAGTCCTATTTCAGTGAGTAATTTATGCTTTAAGATATCTATTTTACTTTTTTTTTCCCAAACATTTTTCCTCCTACCAATAAGTACATTTTTCAGGTGTGTACCTCTTACTTGTGTTGCAAACATTCATATTTAAAATCAACCTTATATTGTATTTAATCATCACATTATGGTAGTTTTATTATTATTATATTTTAGTCTGGCAGGTGGTTTACTATCCAGAAGGAATTCTAATTAGCAACCCGAACATTCTAGCATAACAAAACCATCTTATCTTTGTTTTCTTTTTAAATTAACAACTAACATCAATGCAAACTACTTGTCCTACATGTGAACTCAGCCACAGTGGCTTCACTTTTATCTGAGTTCTTAATTAAGTAGGCCTTCTACAAAGTCACCCCAAGTACCTTTGCTAAAATAGATTTCAGCCCGTCCTCATACCAATAAAACCCTCTCCCCTCTGTGGCATCAATGCAACTGCTGGTATGGCTGCAGATCTACAAAATCAGGAATACAGGAAGAAAACCCTCCAAAAAAGAAGTTAAACCAGATTATTTCAGGTGGAAAATTCACAGCAGTTGCCAGGAATCTCTTGAACCAGCTTATTTTGCACCCACAAGCCTCTGCCTCTTTCCCACCACTATCCCTGCTTTACAGGAGAAGCAATGTCTGATCCATCCAAGGTTTTCCAGAATTGCTGTGACAGAGCTGGAAACAGGTCTGGAGTCCTGTATCACAGCACCACACATGATCCCAAGGTCCATTTCCTCCCTTCCTCCTCTTCCATCCTCCAAAAGCTTCCAACCATCAGAAGCAACCTTCCAATATCATAGGGACAGTCTGCAGAGCTCAGTGGACACCAGAACGGGGTCCTCAAAGGGCAGAACTGGAGGTTGGCTTGCCAGCTGCCCTCCCTGCAGATCTCATCACCCACTGACATTTATATCTGCCTTGGAAACAGATTTGTTACACAGCCATCTCCCAGTCCATTTTCTACTTTTCTTTCTCTTACATATTCTGTCCATACCAGACCTGGAGGAGCATTCCTGCTGCCTTCAGTGAGGTTTGGACTAAACAGTCTCTAAGTGAAATTTATTTTACCCTTATTGGGCATTATTAATGTTTCTGTTAGGATGGAACAAATTATGTAATAATGTGTCCTTTTTTCCTGCTTGATTCATTACTTAAAATTACCCAGACAATAATTTATGTGAATTATTCTGCAATTAATTTGCCGTGATTTTCTTGCTAATACCCTCTGAGCAGCATCTGAGCACCCTTGATTGGTTCCAAAGGCCTCTTTTACACCTGAGAGTGGGGCCAGACCAGATACCTGAAAATTTCAGGGAATGTCTGCACGAGAATATGAACTATTTCCACTAAATAAGTACACAATCCCATTTGACTTTTTAACTTTTTTTTCCCAAATGTTGGAGGTCTTTTCTGTGGTTTAACATAACTCTGTTTCTAACTGAATTAAGGTAAATCATTATAATTAAGGTCACATCAAAATAATTCCCCTGTGCTTTTTGCCCGTTTTCAGCTAAATCAGTGGAAAGCCTCAGTTTTTCTTTAGCCCCAACACTGCAAGTAAATAAGTGTTTTGAACCAGTTTTCTAATGTGGCAGTTCCACTTTGCATCCTCAGCATCTGTTTCCAATGCCTTTTGCTAATTTATTTCAATAATCATTTGATATTTTGCATCCATCCCAAAGTCTTTTCAACCCAGTGAAAAAATTTCCTTGACATTCATGACATCTGCATTTATTTAACTGAGAGTGAAGTCCCTTGTTTGACTGGAAGAGCAGAAGTACAGCTGATGGATATTGCCTCCATGCTGTGGACTGCAGGTACAGCCCGATTTGCAGCACCTGAGTTGTGAGGACCCAGGTGGAGCAGCCTGGCTAACAGGAGTGGCTGGAGAATCACTTGGTGATGCAGGATATTCTTTCAGAGACTTCGTATTAATTTGCAAACAGATCTGTGTTCATTACGTTTTAATTAGTTCCTAGTAAATGTGCCTTAATAAGCTCTTTTTAAAGAAATAAAGTAACTGCCATATTAAATGCATCTTGAATAAATATGTGGCAATGGGAAACAGCCTTTTCTTAACTTCCTAGGTCTATAAACATTAACACACTCATAAATACATTTGCATGTAGACACAAGACTTAATAAAAGCCTTTGAGGGTACCATTCATCCCTTTTGCACAAACATATTCCAGTTATCATTAGCCTGGTAATTAAAATCCTTTTAACAGCATTAATTGAAGGCTTCACCACCATAACTTTGTCATCTTAAAAGCTGCTTGTTTAATGCATAACTATTGGAAGCACAGGAGAGTGGGTGGGTCAAACATTCCAGGCAAGGCTTCTCACCGCACAAGCAAGTTGGAGTGAAGAGTTCAGAGGCCAGGAAAGTACAAAACCCTAGGATACACTAGCAGATTACAGAAAAAGCAGCAGGTTACAGGCACTGCTACCTCAACACCAACACTCCCCAGCAAGGCCTATTAACACTTCATACTGCAAAGGTGATATTTTCTGCTCACTCCCCCTGCCCTTTCAGTGAAAAGATCTTGCCACAGCAAGCTATGGCACTTTCATCAATAATTAAGTGGCACAGAGTTCATTAGGTTAAAAAAAGGGTAAGCAGGCATCGGAATGTCATGCCAGCCTTGCATATGGAAAGTAAAGCCAATCCATATAATCCATTGAAGCACAGGGTGGGGTAAAGGCTCACATATTAGACCAGTCACCAAGGTGTAGAAATATAATAATAAAGTTCCACAACTGTCTTATTAACATACCAGATTTGATTTGGCTCCATTATATTTCATCAAATAGTTTACAAAGCACCCCGCATAAAACATCATCATAATTGTAATCATATATTTGGCAATTTAACGTGTATACCATAATGTACCATTAGTTACACAAATAACTAATAATTTGCTAATGACAATATTATGTTAAGTCAGTTTAGGGGCAATTAAAGTGAGTGATATTTACATATGCCTAATGAATCACAGTCGATGGCAGATTAAGAGATTCTAATGAATATTCATCCAGACATTCGCAACCAGCTTCACAGTTTATAAACTGAATTATGGTTGATTTGCCCTTTTAAAAATGAATATGTGAGTATCTTCTGCATGGGAGGAATGAACAATTGGGGTTGATTGTAAAATTTTTTTTTTAAAGCAATGTACTGGTCAGGACACAAAACATTTTTATGCACTCTCATACCCTTGGCTTCTCAGCTCTTTTTATATCACATATCAGCATTGATGAACTATCTCCATTTTCATTCCTACCCGTGACATGAAATATAGAAAATGTTTTGCGTTGAATTAAATGCAATAGAAGTTTTATGCAGACTCACTAAAGAAATAATTACACAGGTAGCCTGCTTTCCCCAAGCAGAGTAAACAAACTCTCTCTGCCATATGCTAACAACATCCTGATTCTGAAGGTAGCCTTTATGCATGCTCACTTGAGTGACAGACCAAAATATCATTCATTTAAAGAGAAGCAGTAAGCCTCTCCTAGGATGAAATTAGAGTTACTTTGACACACCCTGTGCCAGAAGTTCCTGCTACTATTTGTATCAATAATATAAGTGGCAGTAACAATAATTGCTAAGAGCATCAGATACACTTTTGTGGTTTGGCTATCAGATTTCAAAGTGAGCTCAAAGAAATGTGAAGCATTTGAAGTCCATACACAGGGTTTTCCTTGGAAGTCCCCGTGAAGTGTTTGTGTGATTCTGAAGCAGTCCTTTGGAAGACTGGTCCCTGTGACACAGACTCACAGGATGGGTCAGGTTGGAAGGGACCACAGTGTCCAGCCTCCTGTTCCAGCCTCCCTGCTCAAGCAGGGTTATCCTGGAGCACATTGCACAGGATTATAGGCAAATTGCCCTGTGTTCAGGAAAAGTTCAACTGCAGCTGGGAAAAATGCTGCTGGGATTCAGAGGACACTGTAATTGCAACACAGATTTAATGAACATGCAGTTCTAATAATTGACTTTACCTTTCTACTTGTTCTGATCTAATCAGGTTACTAGAGCTGGCCAGGAGTCCTGTTTTCCAAAATACTACAAAAAATTTCCTGGGTATTTTGCATACTTTCAGCCACATTTCTTATTGAGAAAAATAAGAATTCATTTTTCAATGGAAACTGAAAACACAGCAACAAATACAACATGATGGGGTTTAAAAGATATTAAAATGAATTTTAAAATATCTTTTTAAAGTAACGATTTTTATTTAAAACATCATTCATGTTTTCATTTAATTTTTCAAGTTCAGTTCTCTACTGTTTTTAAATAACAGAGATGTTACAATTTTCTCAGTTGCCTGTTTCCTTCTCATTGCATTTACTTAATGCAATGTTTTATTAGAGGATAGTAAACTAACACAGCCTGAGAGGACTGCTATAATCCCTGCATTGACTTTGAGAAGTACTTGAACTTTTCATCTTTGCCTGTTCCCAAGGCTTCTCTTCTTCTCTAAAATAGGTGTTTCTAAAGTGCTAAAATGACAGCTTCAGGCTGCAGTACTATCAAAAACTCTGTAACTTCACCCTAAGAAGCTATTTAAAGTTTCCTGACCTTCTATATGCCAAACCTTCCACAGTCTACAGCCAACAGCAATACAGATTATTTTATCCTTCCCTCCACATTTCTCACTCCTAAAAGTGATTAAGCTTGTGTCACTTCCAAGCTCCCAAAGCCCAAAAGTCCTTTATTGGTTCAGGTTCAGTGCATCTGTTTGCTTTTCCTCTGTAAGTTTGCCTCATCACTGTGACTACAGATACAATCTGTACCACTCGTACTGCTGGCAACTCAATAGTAACAGAAAACTTCCATCCCTTACATTTAGCAACCCCAACTACCCTCACCTACTGCAGCAATTCACAGAAGTGTCACAAATAATTTGATCTGCCTTTTAAACATTGATCTCCTGTGAGCTTAAGTAGCTCTATACTTGTTTCAAAAACCATTTTGCTTTCTCTGCTATTACAGAAATTAACCATTTCATCCCCAAACCATGGGCCTTTTACTTCAACCATTACTCTCAGAAGCACATTCAAGGAACCAGAGGAGGACAGTTCCCATTTTAGCATTTCTTGACATTGCTATGCATTTCTGGATTGAGAATAGTCCTAAAATACATGAACTTTTCAAATTAAATACTGCTGTGATTTTTCTGTGGCCACACACAGTGCAGAAATGTCTCTTCTTGCCAAAAGCTCTTTTCTCTCAAAAAGCCTGTGTTAGAATTTGTGGGAATATTGTCTCTATCTCTGTACAGAGACCAAAATCTCAGAATTAATGACAGGCACAACCTGCAGCAAGGGCAATTCTTAATTGCAACAGGGTCAGGGTTTTGCCCAAGACCATTATTGCTACTGCTTACAGTATTAAAGAGGCACTGGATTGCACAGGGTTACATTGTTCATGGACCCTCTACACAAAAAAGATGTTTCTCCATCAGCAGAGGAAGGAAATTACTGCTTAAAAGTTTTGTTTGTTTCTCACATATTCAGTGGTACAGACAGCCTCAGAGCTTTTCTTAAAATGCAAATTTTAATAACTGTGAGCCAGATTTAAAAGAAGCAGAGTAGCCTGGTGAATGAGCCCTGTTGTACAGTTAAGAGACAGAAAAGCAATGGCTGCTTGTTTTCTACAAGAACTGCTTAGAAAAGAATCAAAATGACTCAGCTAGGGTAATGCAGAAAACACAAAGGGAGGCATCTGGGCACTTCCCTGCCTGATCTCATCCAACACCCTCCTTTTAACCTTTAACCTCCACAGGATCCATAGAGAAGCACTTAGGTATGACAGTAACGACTGAAATTTCCTGTAGTCCTTGATAAAACGGATCAAAGGTTAAAAACCAATCAAGCAGTGGAGAAAAAAATTTGCCTGTGTAATTTTTACCCAGGCTGGAAGTGCATGAAATCTCCTTAATTACACTTCTTATCTTGAACTTATGGGAGAGCTCTGTTTATACTGTGTCCTCTTGTTCATCTCACCCTCCAGACCCTATTGCAAGTCTGGTACTTAATTAGTTCCATATATAAAGAATAGCAATCTGCAAGTGTACTGGTAATGCTGCTTCTGCAAACTCCTGATGCAGGGAGACATGAGAAGGAAAGAAACTACAAGCTGAGAAGAAATGCCCATTTGGCTTAACACAGGCACTGAGGATGAGCTCTGCTTCAACAGGTGCAGTCCTACAGGCCTCCGTGTCTCCTAGAGCAAATGAGAGAACTGATAGGCATTTAATGAACCTCATTCTAACCTGTGTGGAATAATCTTCCCGTTAATCTTCTAACTGGTTTCAATCCATCCAGCAACAGCGGTGCTTAAATCTCTTGCTTGCACTTTACTAGCTGCAGATTGTAAATGTTTCATGAGCCGCTGAGCTTGCAGCATTACTATTTTATTAGAATGTTGAATAACTCGTGTTCATTGCTGTCTTACCAGCAAATTTTATCTAAACAAAAATTGCTTCCATACTTCTTGTGAATGACAATTTAGTGGTGTGATGGATGCTGTTGTTTCTGCTTGTTTTGCATCAACAGTTTGAAAATAGCCCCTCTGTCTTGCTGAGATGCAATGGTGCACCTGTGGTAATGCCAATAAAAATACATTGACATCACGAATATATCCAATTTGGCTCCTGATGAAGGGACAGAGGTCCTGTCAGCCTCTGGTCCTGGTGTTAAGCACACAAGAAAAATCCCTCTGCTTCTGAAATGCAGAAAAGGTTTTACTAAGTTGAGTATTCTCCATAGTGTTCTGTTTCCTTAAAATGGGACCACAGCATTACTGAATAGATAAACTGGACCAGTTCAGAGGTTAGCTACAAGCAGATTGGTGTAACATCAAGTATTGGTCTTCAAAGTATATGAACATCCTCTTGGGACTTTGCTCACTTCTCCCAAATCACATGGACCCTTGGAAACATCTTGTGATGCAGACAAGTCAGTTGAGCAATGAAAGCAGCTGGAGTTGTTCATGGACTCTAGAAACTCTCTTTTGCTGACCATGCAGTCAAAACACTCAAGAGAGAAAAGATAAAACCACAGAGATGTTCAGGATGCAGCCCCACTGAGAGGTCCCACCAGCCCTTTGGCTGATGCAGGAGCACAGAGACTATAACAGCCAAGCAGTTTAGAAAGGGAAATCAGAGACATAAAAAGCCCTCCCTCATAGTGATATAAGTCAGGAATTAGCTCTATTGGTTATCCCTTCCCACTACCTCCCCCCAGCCCCAGGACTCTCAGTCCTGCCATATAAACCATAACCTCCTCTCTCACTGGTTCCTTCTGTGCAAGCTGCCCACTCACCACACATCTCCTCCTCACACACGGCTCCATCACAGAAACATCTTTCTCTTTCAGTGTACAAGACTGTAACAAACCTACCCATTGGCATTGCGGACACCCACCAAAGGAATTCTGGCAGGAGCAGGGCCTGCTTTCAGACAAACAGTCGGACAATGAGACATATGAACCTCCCAACTCATGTAATTGGCATGAAAGCATCTTTTGAGCACCAAACAGTCACCCAAAACCACGGATGGAGAAGATGTCTACCCTCACAGCTCAGGGCCAGGCTAGGCAGTATCAAGAATAGTTGATTAGTGGTCTGCAATGCAAAGCAAATGAATCCCAGTTTTGAGGATGGTTCTGGTTCCCCTCCTTATATGAAGGTCTTAATTTCACATCAGAAGAAAACAAATCTGATATCCATTGCCTATTTCATGCAGTGGTTTCCAATCTTGTTTGCAAGCAGAAGTTAAAGGTATGCATACAAGCAACTGGGTGATTTTTGGAAGGAGTATGACAGTGATTGACCCAAATCCACAGTGTGCACCAGCCACACAAACAGTGTGTTCTCTTCAGAGACTGACTTTGGCAATCCCTGGTGCTTGGAGGTCTGCTGCAGAGCCAGGGTGTCTTGAGGTTCTGATGCCAAACATGGAGGGAAGTTGCTGCTTCCAGAGCAGTGTTAGGAGGTAAAGCTGCTGCTGCCATCCAGGGCTAAGCACTTGTACACCATGTGAAACAAATGTCTTTTGTCACTTTTCCAGCTATTCATTTAATTCTTCAAATTGTTCCCAAAACCTCTGTCTTAACAATCAACTAGCTTGATTTGCTGCCATCTGTCACTCTTAATGTCCTTGATTATTTGGGGGGACTGCTATTGTCCTTTTCATATACACTGATTTACAGTTTGGAGCAATTTTTCCTCTGTAGAAAATAAAGCCTGAATTCAGCAAAGAACCTTAAATTTCCCGAGGGCTGCTGCTCCTGCAGCAACTCTGCAGCGGGTGACATTTAGCCAGCCAGCCTCTAAAAACCAGCACGAATTTACCAGAGAGAGAGAAGGCAAACACCTCAATTGAAGGCAATGCCAAGGAGCAGACTGCCAGGCACCGTCCGAAACCCACTGGGAGGTTCTCGGGTCTGATCCCCCTGATCCACACGCTGCATCCCTCAGCCCGCATCCCTCAGCCCTCACTCCGCATCCCTCATCCCTCATCCCGCATCCTGCACCGCCCCCTGGCGGCCGCACTGGGAGACGCTTTGGCTCTTTGGTGCCGGCCCTGTTCTGCGGTGCGGCTGCCCAGCCCAGGCTGCATCCCCGAGTAACATCTGTATGGAAAGAAAAGCACGTGTTTACAAAGAAAACCTGATCTGCTGCCCTTTCCTAACCGAAGGCAGAGGGAGTGAGGCTGCTGCAGTGCAATAACCATTCACCACTAAAATATTTATGTTCTGCTAAACTCTGAAGTTGTATACAACCAGAATATCCCTCTAAATCTGCTTAGAAACACCACTTTATATATGCTTTGTTCTCCTGTGGTGGGGGAAAAACCTTTCCATCCCCTCTTCAGAAAATCCCCAGCAAAAGAGAAACTGCTAAGGGCTGTCTTCAAGGAAATGTTTCCAGCTGCTGTTGTCTTTATTAAAAGAAGTAAAGAAAGAAACATAAAAAGGCCTCTCCAACTCCTGGGAGAATGTTCAGCTATTAAAACCACATACCCATTTAGTTCCCAAAAGAAGCCTTTCATAATTGCAAGCAAAACCCACAGCTGAACCAAGCTCTTATTGCTTTTCCCCAGTCAGGCTGCATGTGATTGCTGTAAAACTGACTCCTGAGTGTTCCTTTATGGCTGGGGCTACAAAGGAGTTTGGTGAGTGCACTAACTAACTCTGCATCCCACTAGCTGCTGGAATCCCCAGCACTCTTTTCTGCATGCTGAATGGGAAAGTTAAGAGTGCAAGAATTAAATCCTTAAAAATTGCATGGCAAATGAGAGACATCTAGCTAGCCAAGAGGCAAGTTCTAGGTATGCTGAGAAATACGAGGGAGCTCTGTCTGCAATGCTATGCCTGAATAGAGCTCTCTGACCATAGTCATTATTTCCTAGAAAGGCCTGCTGCTGCTTCCTACGTACTAGACAGGGTCATGCAGAACTGTCTGGTTTGAGGGATGCTCTCTGCAACAGTATCTTGCAGTAGCACCCAGCCAGCAAAGATATTGTGGTACAGAGTGCCCATGAGCAAGAATAATACAGCTGTTAAGTTCCTTAGATGGAAATTGTCAAAGGTGGCAAGGAATAAAGCTCCACAGATGCAGGATCCATCTTGAATTGGATGATTGGCATATTACCATTAGCATGTGCTTGAATCACAACAGTAAAACACAAGATAATCTGACTAAGAGTACATCATTTTCTAGATGAAACCCTGCCATTCTTGACCAGTTTCAGAGCTCCGGTGAGAAGGGTGAAGTCCTCACTTCCAGTGGTTGCTTGTCACCTTCCCAAGTCCCCATGTCCCTGGCACCAAGGCAGCAGCGTCTCAGCAGTCATGCCCAGCTCAGATCACCAGAGAAACTGGGAGGCAAGCACAGTCTCTCCTTTTTGCCACCCTCCCTGAGTGACATGGGCCAGGAATCATTTTAAGGTGGTATCACCTAGACTAAGAATACAACCTCCCCCTTACCCATAAACAATAATGACGCCTGCCAGGACTGAATTAATGAGGTTTAGGTGTATGCCCATGGTGTGAAGTAGTGATCCAAATAAATCTTTCTCCTTTCCCACTTGCATTCATGCTCCTCACTCCTTGAGCCCTCATTCAAGGCACTGACTTGCTTAAACATAAGTTCATGCACCCTTGCTCTTTGCAGGCCAAACTCTCTGAAACTATTGTCCTGCCACAGACCTGTGGGGGCTCAGCAGGATCCCCACACACTGCCTCTCCCTTCATCACAACCAGCTGCAGAGCTACTCTCTGGAAAGACCTGGACAAATGAGCTGAGAGAAGCCTTGTGAAGGCCAACGCAGACTGTGAAATAATCTCACACACCAGCAAGATTAATTTAGGGCTGGAGAGGAGGGCAAATTCCAGACAGGCACTTTCCTGTGGTCAGAGCAACTCAGTAAGCAGTAGATGTGTTGGATCAAGCCAGGGAGCAGCCTTCTGTAGGGCAAATAAGTAAAGATGGAGATGTCAACTTACCCCTGTCCTTCAGGGATATTCAGGCTTCAGGAAGGCACCTGAACAGGCAATATATCATCAGTGTGCTCAACACACAGAGCAGGTGAGAAAGAAGCCAGAAGGTTGCCAGCCCGGAGGCACAGGCCACTGCCCAAGTGAGAATGGGCCAAGAGGGTCAAGCTGCCTGGGGAGGCCCAGAGCAAGAAGCAATGTGTGCACACACATGTACATGGAGGGTGGCAGCGGGGGCCTGGCCCAGGCCTATCATCTCCCTCTCTTCCCAACACCTTCTAAATTGCTTTATTTGCCTCCGGAATCGCCCATATACAGGATCCAAGTAACCCAGCCCAGGGGCCTCATCCCAGACTCTCACCAGTCTCCTCACCCAGGACCTCTCTGTGAGGAGGGACAAAGACGGTCAGTGAAGTTCCTAGGTGAGGGAACAGGCACAGTAGCTCTTTTCCCACCTGGCAGCCCCCAGCACACCCACACTGCGTCTCACCCACCTGCTCGCAGTGCAGCTCTGCCACCAGCCTTTGGGAGAGTCAAGAGCAGACTGCAGGGTGGCCTTGGTGACCCTGTTGTGCTTGGTTGCTCCAGACTCATCTCCCAGAGCTTTGTGGAATCTGTGCTGCAGTTCTGGTTCATAAGGAGGAGATGGCCATGGTGTGGCACAGTACCGTAGGCAGCAGCAGCTCTTCCCCCAGTAATCCTCACACCAGTGACCTCTCCCATCCCCACAACCTGCCCACATTTGTCAGTGATGCCTTCCAGGTGCTGCAGTGACAGCCAGACAGAATGACTGGTAACAGCCAGCAGCACCAGGAGGGCACAAAGGCAGAGCAGGCTGCACTTCACTGTGGGGCAGCCTCAGCAGTGGGTGTCAGAACTGGCCACAGTGCAGATCCCCAAATTGCTATTGCTGGTTCCTGGGCTCCTCAACAGTTCATCATCATCACCACTGCTGGAGGCACATGCTTCTTGGTGAAGTCAAGGAACTCGAACTTGTCTCACTGAGCTCCACTCTGCAGCAGACCCCTGAGTAATCTGAGCATGGAATAGGTTTAATCCCAGGGTTACCTGGGATCTTAGGTATGCTACAAGAGGCCAGGAAAACTCCAGAGTCTCTGTCAGGATAGTAGGTCAGCTGCCTGTGGGCAATTTGTGGAGATAAGGGTCAGAGGCACACAGTACAGGGAAACAATAGTTCCTTTGCTGTGATCTCTGTGGCAGATGGGCCTGGGCTTCTAGAGATGCCAATTAAAATTCTGTCAAAATAGATCTTAACATTTACCTGCTCCTGGAACACATCTCAACCTGCTGAGCAGCAGGTCCACTTGGTGGTCCATCGCTTTCTCTGGCAGCTGTAGTGAAGGTTGCTGCCACTGCAGCAAAAAACATGAATCAAAGAACTACCACAGGATTTTTCCAGAGGTGGAGACTTCATCATCTAGCAAGGGCTCAGGTTCAAGTTAATTTGCCAGACAGGCTGGGAGCTATCCAGAAATTTCTCCATAAAGGAAGCTTTCTGAAGTGATACCGTTTATTAATTGCTCTTTACTCCCACAACAGTTTGGTGCCTACAGAGTCATAGTACAGGATATTATATGGCTATAAATGTTATTACTACAAAAGGCTCTGTTTTCCAGCCTTCCAGTTTCCAGTTTCTGGCAACTTCTATCTCTCTCTCTCTTTTTTTTTTTTTTTTTCTTTTTTTTTCTTTTTTCTTTTTTTTTCTTTTTTCTTTTTCTTTTTTTTTCTTTTTCTTTTTTTCTTTTTTCTTTTTTTTTTCTTTTTTTTTTCTTTTTTTTTTTCATTGTATAATGTAATATCTATGAATCACCCAAGTGATTTGCTGATTTCTCTGAAAAACAGTCTGGGGGCACTCTGATGTTTGCAGTGCAGTAATGTGACCATCCACACTTCCTCTTGCCAATGCTTCCACTTAACAAAATTTCTTCCTGTACACACACACATTCAGCCTGTTAATACAGGGGAAATACAATGTACTTACCAGTCACAGAATGTGACAGCACAGCTTTTACAATGCACAGCATGAGAGGAATGAGCTTTGTTTTTCCCACCACACAGGCAATACTAGCATTCCCTGGCCTTGCAATGTCCATGAAGGTGTTTCAAACACCAGTCCTTACCAGAGAGAGCAGATGGATGGATGGATGGCTCAGGCTTGCTGCTTCTGGAAACCAAGGCACTCTCAGAGGAGGTCAGAGAGGATGAGGCAGCCTCACAGGGTGCTGAGAGAACCAGGAGAGGAAATTTGGTCACTGTAAGACAGGCTCAGTTATATGTGATATTTTGGGATGTATTGGGAAAGAAGTAAGGTAACAAGGCCACTTTCTTCACCTGTGTACACATAAAACATGGAATGGCCTTTGAGAGAAGGGCTTTTTTCCCCCGGTATGGGATATATCCCACTTGGCATGGGCAGCGCAAGGCACGGCAGGGAAGCACACGTTGCGACAGGACAGCACATGGCACAGCAGGGCAGCGCATGTTGCGACAGTGCTCGGTGGGGGAGCTGCCGGAGGTGTGGCAGAAGCTGTGTCCTGCTGCAGCTCCCGTGGGCCCTGCAAGCCCCATGTCAGAGAGTCACAGATTCATGGAATAGTTTGGGTCGGAAGGGACCTTTTGTAAGGTCATCTAGTTCCAGCCCCCTTCCATGGGCAGGGACGTCTTCAAGCAGACCAGGCTGCTCAGGACTCGATCCAGCCTGACCTTGAACACTGCCAGGGATGGAGCATCCATCACCTCTCCGGGCAACCTGAACATTCTCATTGTAATATAACCAAGGTGCACTCTAAATTAGCCCTTTTAGTTTAAAACCATTACCCCTGGTCCTATGACAATAGGGAGTTTCCCTGGCATGGATCAGAAAAAGCAAGAGGTGAATGGTTACACAACTTTTATCACTGAGAAGAGCATGTGAGACAAAAAGAATGTATCCTAAATCATCTGAACCTGTGGCAGATTGCTGCTCTGCCTTGTTTGGCTAAGGGATTTGTGATTAAGCGTGGCCCACCCCTCCCACCTCAGGGGGAGGGCTTCTAGGGCAGCAGGTCCCTCCACTCCACTCTCACCAGCCACTGGAGGGAAGCCATGGGCTACGCTTCTGGAGAAGTTCTGGTGGATCTGAATTTTCTGCCAATTTTTTTTTTTTCACCAAAACCCAGAAACTTCACAGGGTTTAGTATTTTGTAGGGGCCTTTTAAGCCAAGTTCTGACTGGTGTATCTTGTATTCCAGAGCACAGAAGTTTACTGCCTCAGAAACCATTTTTCTCTCTCAATTCTCCATTAGGCTAATGAATGTCACATTACTAGATTTTTGGATTTAATTACAGCTATTCATGGGTACAGTTAGAGCCAGCAAGAAGAGGCCACAATTTGTTTTGATTGGATTTTTGTTAGGCAAACACAGGGATGAGTTGGCTGTCACAGGAATAAAATACATTTAAGCAAGGATGGAGGGAAGTTGAAAGGTTAGGAAAACAGTTGCTTTTTAGAATCATAGAACAGTTTGGGTTGGAAGGGACCTTTAGAGGCCTCTAGTCTAACCCCACTCCATTGAGCAGGGACATCTTTGACTAAGTCAGGTTGCTCAGAGTCTCATCCAGTCTGACCCTGCATGTTTCCAGTGTTGGGGCACCCACCACATCTCTGGGCAACCTGTTCCAGTGTTTTAACAACCTCACTGTAAAAAAATTAAATCGTTCCATATAAGGATGTACATCATCTATATCAGCCTCTTTTAGTTTAAAAACATGACCCCTTGTCCTATTGCAACAGCTCTGCTAAAAAGGATGCATTTCAACTGAGAACTGAAGTATGTGGTTTAGTCCATCCCTATTCAGGCCCACATACAGAAAAGCAATTAGGCACTTAATTAACTTCAAGCACATGGGCTGTTAAGCATGTGTCTAAGTGGTTTGTTGAAAAGGGATAGCATTAAAAGCACGCTTAAAATTAACTACATACGCTCAGCTAATTTCCTTGCCAGCTAAGCACACTTTCTAATCATAATGGACCAAATTCAGCAATGACAAAATGACATCATTCGGAATTACAGCAAGGTCAAACTTAGTCTGTGGATTTCTGTCCTTTGAGATAAAGAGGAATTAAGCTTGAAGCAAATAAGAAGAAATCAGACAGGTACTGTGAAGTGCCACTGCTGCACACTGAAATGGTATCCTGGGTAGCGTATGTACGGGTATTTATGAGAGCAGAATGTATCTTTCTTATCTCATTAACATTCTCAATATATTTAATTTTTTTTCTTCTTCAGGACAGAGGGGAGAAGTCCAAATGGGAATGTTTCTGTTCACTGAAAGAAAAAAAAAAAGAGTGCCTAAATTTTATAAATTTTGTGTTTAGAAGAGCTTACATTTCAAAGCAAAATTGCTCAAAATTTGACAGAAGAAAATATTTCTTTAATAATTTTCTAAGAAAAATATTAAAGAAAATAAAAGCATCCTCATGAAGCTTGTAATATCCCTCCAAGTTTTTCTGAGGGATGTTGATTTTTTGTAATGAAATGGGTATTCCATTAAAAAAAAAAAAAAGTCACTATTTTTCCTTAAGTCCTATTTTTCACTTCTGCTAATTAATAACCAGAAAGAAAAAAAATAAGTGCACTGGAACACACTGTCCCTTTTGCCTTCTCATCCTAATTTGGGCATTGCAACCCCCGGAAGAGTTTTGACAAGAAAAAAAAATCCCAATCCACAAATCAAAATCAGGTCAGTTGAGGCAGAGGATCCTATGTATTTTCTAAAATTACGTGGATACCTCCAGGCGCTGGTGAAAAATGATCTTAGTTCCTGAAAACACAACCAGTGTTCGCATGGGCGTGCAGACTCGCACGGAAACTGGAGTGTGACGGATTCGGTCCCTCCAGCTCACCCCTGGGAAAGCTTGTCCCATGTCCTGAGCAGGGCAGCTCTCAGGGATGGAGCAGCAGAGCCCTTGGCTGTGAGAGCCAGGCGGTCCCACGGCAGTGCTGGGGCTCAGGGCTGCCAGAAGCCCACTGCCACACCAGGATGTGACAGCGCCAGGACGGTGTGTGGATGGGAAAAGGCAGGAAGAGGAGGCACCTTCTTGCTCTCAGTTGGTGACAGGTTGTGATCCACTGGACCTCACTCCATGGGGGCCACTGTGGGGTGAGGAGGGTCCATGTTTATTTCTGCCTGCTTGCCTGACATCCCCAAACAAGGAGAAGGAGATAGCCCTGTGGCCAGTGGATGCTCAGCATAAAGGTGCCATCAGGGCCTGCAGGGCTGCAGGGGAAACAGAGGGAGGATCAGGAATGAGAGACTAAATGCACAGAAAGCCCACCTAGTTCAGGGAGCAACCAAAATGAAAACTGCTCAGTCATGTTTGACATTTTGTATTTTTTCTTCTGCTTCCTCAGTACATACAGCATCGCCTCAGATCACTACAAGACCTCTTAGGTCTGTGCTGAATATCACTTCAAAAAGATTGGCCCTCCTTTATTACAGTCAGTTATATGACATTCAGCTCGGACAAACAGCCCTGACTAAAATAATAATTTCTTCTGGCAATTTGCAGCCAGAAGCCACAACTCTTATCAGAGCTGTCTACGTCCCCTCTCTGGAGCAGATACTGCTTCAGCTCCTCAGCATGGAGCTTTAACTTCTGCCTCACTTGATATTCACATGCTTTTTTAGCAAATGAAAAAAGGGATGTACTTTTTTAGACTATCAAAACCTCTATGTGCATATACTCATTCTCCTGTCCTGAAAAAAACTTCACACTTTAGCTCTACAGACAGGCACAGGTATCTGTTTTAACAAATCCCTTGGTTGTAATAACACAGGTATTGTGACTCCTCGCTTATAAAGATCTAGGAAAATTATTTCCAGAGCTACTGAGATTTGGGTATAGACTTTTGCAGCCTTTTATTAATACATTGCATGGTGTTGCTATCAAATACAGCTTGTGATATTACTAAACATAACATTGGTTCTCAAAACAAACCATGACTTTGGGGGAAGACTGTTCTGCTCATACCTGTTAACTGAGACCATGGGTAACAACAAACTCAGTGTCCAAGGCTCAGCTGCCTTACCACTGCCTGCAGACTTACAAATCTGAATGGACAGCCAAGACCTGAGCCCTGCCACTGTTTCCTGCTCACAGAAACAGGGACAGGCTGATACTGATCTGCCCAGAGCTGCAAATCTCTGTCTGCTGCCACTTCACACAAACACTATCCATGGGCACACAGGTATGAAAAATGTAGCTAAAAATGTGTATTCTATTTTCATCTGTTGAAGTTGGTTGGGAGATACTGTTCTTTATCTCTTGTAACTCTAGGGGTGGAGAGAGGGCAGATGCCTTCCGTTAATGGGACACCTGACAAGACCAAATATGGCAGTGCCTTCTTATCTCTTCCTCCACCCATCCTCCTCTGAGGGATATCACCTGTGAATGGGCCATTTAAGGCCTCTCACATGACTGATAACATCACCTCATTCCATTGTGAGATGCTCCACCCAGTGGGAGGAAACAAAGTCTTTCCACCGAGATAAAACCAGCAATCCCAAACACCAGGAGAGCCTGTTTCCACTGGATTCCCAGAGGAAGACCAGACCCTTTCTTGAGGATCGTCTCTACTTCAATGGAGCCACATCTGTCACTCCAGGAGGACTTATGTCAGACTGCTTCCAACACCCTGACTAACAGGGTGTCAGGTTTGCATTCTGACTCTGTCAGTGGTCCTTTGTACTATTGCATTTATCTTATTTTATTTTTACCCTTTTTGTTGTTTGTTTCTTCTCTCTCTATTAAATTTTATTTTCTTACTTGGAGTCTCACTGGTTTTGCTTTCAAACCAGTACAACAGGAGAGGTCAAAACTGCATGATACACCCATAGAAGGCTGGAAACTCTAGACAGTGGCATTGTTAGCATGATTATTTGGGGCATAAAGCACAAACATTAATGAGATCACATTTGTCCCTGTGGATCTTCAAAAGGAGGAGGCTGCTTTCAAAACATGTGGTTTCATGCCCATGTTGTCACAGTTAGACACACTTGGGATCCCCTGCATTTACTCACAGCACTATGCAGACATCCACAAAGCTGGGTAATTCCGTGTTCCTGAGACATGTGGTAATAATACCTTGGCTCTGTCTAAGAAAATTTCCAGGCTAGTTGAACATTTCCAACAAAATTTAGTGGGAAGCACGAGGTCCAAGATCGAGTGAACAAACATCACTGTAGTCCAAAAATTGCTCAGAAATATGTTTTCTTTTAATAATGAGTAACACGGAAAGCTTTTTCTTCTCTGATGGTAAGCAAAGAAGTCAGAAAACAAATGGAATGTAAACATAGTTCTGAACAGTACAAGGACAAGGTCATTAGGACGCTTTCCATTTCCTCTCAGAATTCTCTGGGAAATTCTTAGGATCATTCCCTTGCCTGAAAAGTACCACATTTCTGGTGGCACCAAAAATGGAAGTTGCATTGTGGTAGGAGAAACAGTTTGTGGTTTATTTAATACAATATTGGTCATGTCTGTGGCTGGAGCACAAGGCAAATTTGAGTCATAACCAATTTTACATATTTTTGAGAGTGGATCTCAGACATGCTCACATATATATGTTCCTTCCCAAATTTATTTTGTCTGCAAGGCAGAGGTTGTCAAAAGATTTTGACTTACATGAAAATACAATCAGCATATCAAAACATATTTGTGTTTAGACTATCAAGATGGATTTATAACCAGAACATGTTTATAAAATATTCTTTTCAAGGGAATGGGGTTCTTGACACGTCCTTAAAACTTTTTTGCACGTTATTCTTCAAATGATGATAAGGGAAAAATTCATGAGACAAGCAAATGCCTTTTCCTCCTTAAGTGGTGAAATTTACTACAAAATTTCAACAATATGAAGAAAACCCTGACTATCTCCAAAAGAAACAGGCCACATTTTCATCTTCTTGTAAAGCTGCCTAGAAGCTCTCAGTATTAGGTAGTACTGCAGATCTGCAGCTCAAGCTGAAAGGACTGGCACAAGGATATAGGACAAAGGCTTTTTTTTTCCTTTTTGGAAGAGTTTTGGATGCTAAGAAGAAAAGAATGTTCTCCCATCTTAGTTTCTTTCTTTTTTTTCTATACAAGGAATAAGAGAAAACATTCAGTTTCTTGACCTTTTTCTTACAAGAAATGAGAGAGTATACAAGTTATGTTAATGTGTCTGCCTGAAGGTCATGGAATCTGTGATTACAAGGATATGCTGTGCTGAGTCTTAAAAGAAAATGCTTGATTCTTCATTACAGTACTACTATACTGAATTACTACAAAATTATGATATATACAGTTTTTCACCTAACCAAACATATTCATTCTGCTTTTAAATTTTACCTCTTTTAACATTAATGAATAAGTCTGGGAACCTTACCAGATGTGAGGCTTTAAAGACCTCTTTAAATACACCTACTTCTTAGCTTGGAGGTGTTCAGAGGGCTGTATCGTAAGCAGAGGGCCTTTACCAGTTCACATGAGGTTATTCATCCCCTGGCCCTTTCTGTCAGTGTGACAGACCACACAGAGAATGTCCCTGGTGGCTCACACTGAGTCTTGTGGGTGGTTAAATGTGTGGGAGTTACGCTTTTTCGTTCTGAAGTATCTCTAGGAGAAATCACCCTCCAATTTATGCTGCTATTTTTGGGTGACTTGTTTGCAGTAGAAAGAGGAGTTTACCGTGTACTTTTGTGTTCTACTGTATACATAAAAGGAAGCATCAAACTTCCACTGCTTATTTCCAAACAGAATAGAGATATCAAAGGGGAAGTCCAAGATGGTTTTTTCCCTCCCTTCAAAGTCATTACTTCATAACGAATGGCCTTTAGAGACACAGCCAGTGATTTACCCAAGGCCGAAAGCACAATCTTTCCCCAGTGGACTCACAGCAAACTCACAAAAACTGATGTGATTTTGTAGTGCTGCTCTGCAGTGCCAGGTGATTTCCCTTCCAACTCTCCAGGCTCCTGCTTTCTGGAGGTTAAACCTTTAAGAAACACATGGCTCATCCTACCCCTTTTCCAGATTTGCTCCTACCAAGAAAAAAGGTCATATACACAGCAGAGTGTTTTAAATGAAAACACTATGCCAAGGCCTGTTTATGCAACTGTCTAGGAGCTATATAATATAAACAAATAGCTATTGTGGTATCCTGAAACCTCAGCAGCTCTAAGCAGATTCAGTGGTGCCATTCCAGGTCAGTGATGTTAACTCTCTTGGCACACACACACATGGGAGCAGTGTTACTCATGGGTCTGTGCCCATGCCAGGCTGAAATGGGTGACAAAACTTCTGGGGAGCACAGCAAGGCAACACAAAATTCCAAATGCCCTGTGAAATTATGTTATCTATGACCACAGGGCAATCACAGCAGTGGGAGATAAGAACCATCCCTAGGGCTATGACTGTTCCCCCTGATGGTTAAAAAGAAGGGGAAGAAATTATTATACCCTTTGGGAAAGGCAGAATGAATCTGTGTAGCCAGCATGTAGCACAGAAATCCTTTTGACTCTGACACGCAAAGCAAGGAACCAGTGCCTGCTAGGTGTGCAGGTGTAAATGTGTATTTACTGCTCTGTTGACCCAGTTCCCATCTGGTTTATTAGCTTTTATCAGCTGGCACAGTAGCTTAAGCCAGCAGACACAGCCATCAGTGCATGGGAAAAGAGGGAGGATGGAGCAAACGTCTTAAACCAACACAGCTGAGAGCCTGAGTCAGAGACCTACAGCCCTATGGACAGCCATCCACCTTTGCATGCCAGAAAATGGACTCTGGAAAATGGATGCTGTCACTTCCAGTCACCAAAATGCAGGCTAAAGGGCAGTGCTGGGAACAGAAAGCATCAGGCATTAGTCTTGTGCAAACAGAGAAGTTAACTGCTTCAGGATAATCCACTGGTAAACAGATTGGGGATATAAGAATCCACAGGCCTATTCCTCCCTTTTTTGTTACAGCCTTTGGGATTACATTCTGCCCAGTGTGGTACCACAGAGAGCTACATCTTTTCCAGGATGCACACACATATGCCCCTATAGTGAGGGTTTGCTTTGCTGCTTGTGAAAAAAAAAAAAAAACTGCTTGGATATTTGATTACACAGTGCTTTTCTCAAGTTTATGCTGTGCTCTATCTATCAGTTCTGGTCTTTCTAGGAAAAGTCAGCTAGGAATAGGAAGAGTCCCAACACTCCAGGAGGCAACTCTGGTTTTTCTCTCGAGCAGAGAGGTGAGAGTTCAGCATGGAGAAGGGTTGTAGAGTGAGTGGGCTTGGTGTGATGATGACTCTGGCTCCATGTCAGGGCTGTAGGAATCCATGCTGGCCACCACTAGCACATGCATGGTACCAAAAAGCAATTTTTCACACAATGTTCAGAATCTCTGAGCCTGCTTCAAAGGCAACTGACTGGTACCCATTCACTTGGATGCTAGGCCTTTACTTTTTTGTAAAAAAACCCCAAAAGTAAATACCCTTTTGTTTTTTATACAATAAATGGTATTTTCTCTATGTCCCATGCAGCCAAAAGGTCAACTGTGGTGAGAGAGCTGATGAAGCTGCCCTTGCATCTTCCAGGACTGAAAGGACGTGTGATCGAAGGTACTCACCTCTGAGTCTGTTCTGCCTCATTATGGGGGCCATATCTGTAAGAAAATCATTCTGCTTTGGTAACACATTCTGTTAACAGGACTGTGGGGGAGAACCATAAAACATTTTCTTTCCCTTTGATATTTGTGACTGTGAAGCACCTCAGCTACAGGCATTAAATAATAACAGTAGTATTGAGTATGCGGCAGACAAACAGCACACCTGAGGTTTCTCACCACAGGCTACTTAGCCTTGCAAACTCAGCCAGACGTGCTTGGCCAGCACCTGCACACTTGCTTTGTTGTTGTTGTTTTTGTTATTGTTGTTGTTGGTACAGACCAAGTCAGTCAAACTTGCAGAGAGCTGGTTTGCAACTGGACCAGGGCTTCAGACACTTGAGCAAAGAACCCCATCTCAGGTTACGGCAATCAGGTGTCTCTCCTCAGATGTGTTCAAAGCCCTGAGAGTCCTGGACTTTCCCAGCAAATTCCTCTGGAATGTAAATAGTCTTCAGATCCCCCACCAGGTGCCAGCAAGGCTTCTTGAGGTTGCTGAAGGGGAAGTCCTCATGACAAACTCCAACTAAATAAAAATAGTAGTAGTAGTAGTAATAACAATAACAATAATAA
The DNA here is from genome assembly GCF_021018805.1 of Prinia subflava. NCBI lineage: Eukaryota > Metazoa > Chordata > Aves > Passeriformes > Cisticolidae > Prinia > Prinia subflava. Next base: position 64,174,440 of record NC_086248.1, on the reverse strand, counting down.
TTATAATCATAACTATAATGTTAGGCTGGGATATTTTTGCCTCAGGAGAAGATGTGTGTTTGAGAAGAAGCAGTGGTCAGCACTAGAGAATGTTATTCAGAACAGGTCAACTTAAAACAATAATTGCTAGATATCGCTCAGATATCTGCTCAGATCTCTGGCTGACGATGTACTTACCAAGCAGAGGAATGTTTCCTTTAGCTCTAAGTGGAAATGTTGAAGCAGATGTTTTAAATAAAGATCCTGGCACTGTAGATGCCGTCAAAATTCGCATTTGTATGCACTCTGGAGATACCAAAGAAGTTGAAAGCAGTAGCTATGGCTCCTTTTTGACCCATGGACAATCAAGGGGACTCTGAACCTCTGGGCTCTGATCTCAGTTCTGCCACTGCCTTTGCAGATAACCTTGACCAAGTTGTTTCATCTCTTGTGCTTCCATTTCCCCAGACACAACCCAAGGTGTCTGCCACAGCCTCTTCCACAAAGTACACTGGGGAAAAAGCTGTGCCTGAAAACCTACCAGTGCTGTCAAGCCTGGTCACGAATATGTGGACACAGGCACTGCTTCTGAGAGATGGGACAGCATCCTGGGGGTGACAGGTAGCAGGAACAGGGCTTACAGAGGGAGTCCTTGCCAACTTGGGTGCTTGTATCAATGTAAGGGTAACACGAGTGCTGCCTGAAAGGTACATTGGCTGGTGCTCAAATACTCCTTGGAATTTTTTTATTTTTATGTGCGCCAAGGAGTTCTTTGATGCAAAAGAAAAAAATAACAAGATAAGCAGGCATGAAGGGACACAGCAGGAAGTGTGGCAAGCCATGATGGACCTTGACAAAACTTTCTATCTTTAAAGTTGCTTAATATAGTCCTTGTAATATATGTTATAAAATAAATTTGTGCTAAGGACTAAAACTACAATATCTTTTAATGGAAGCCGAGTGATGGGAAAAAGTAATATGCACCAGGTGATAAGGGAAAAGGTATTCAGCTACCAGGGATAGATTTCTGTCTCCAAAGAAGAGTATTCCAGAGGATTTTTGTCTGATGAAACCCCAGTGAAATGCATTAACGATAAGATAAATATTCGTTGCCAGAAAAAGATATTCCAGGGGATTTTTCATCTAACAGAATTCCAACGATAAGGGTATTCCAAGAAAACACTCGTCAGAAGAGGCCACAAGAAATGAACATGCATTAATATGTGAAAAAAGGACAAGATCAACGAGAGGAAGCAAGAAGACCCCCCTGGTATCCCGCAAAGCCTGACAAATGTATAAAAAAGGACCCTATGGAAGTGGTATTTCGTGAACTACAGGGGTACGAAGCTGCAGGATCCAGACCCAGTTCACCCAACGCTGATCGCCTGGCTTGGCGCTGTTTTGCTTGTGGCTTTTCCAATTTTACTTTGAATACTTAATAAATTCCTTTAATTACTAAATTGGCTGATTCATTTATAGCACCCTGAAAAAAAGTCTTCATTGTAATGAAATACCTCCATGCCTGTCTTATAAATATCCTCATTTTATGGGCATCAGAGCAGGCTGATCTTCTGGCACCTAACAACAGCATTTCATTACCAGATCTCAGATATATCCAAGCCCTGGGAATACAGAGTCACTGCCAAGGCTAGAGCCTGTTCCTAAGCAAAGCTCCTTCTGCATCTGCTCCAAAAACCATTTCCTTTCCCAAAATAGGCTACTGAAAAAAGATTTCTAGTCAACAGAAGAGTGCTATTTTTAGACACTTAGAATCATGACTTCAGGAGCCAAAGGGAAGCAAATTATATCAGCATTCAAGAGGTCAGTCCAAGAGATGTATCAGTTATTTAACAGATAAGTACATGCAGAAAGATCAAAGCCTTCTGGGATGAATAACCATGATTCACAGAGCTGGGAGGTGCAAAGAAATTACTCCATCTAGCTAGTTATCACTTCCCAGGGAGAAAGCAAGCATTCATTCACACTTACTTTAAGGCATTCCCTTTGCTCCACCAATGTTTAAAGTACTACCCTGCAGCACCCAAAAGGCAGGTGAAATAGGAAGAGGAACAGCAAGTTCTTGACAGAAGAAATGTCATCGTTCCCTCCCACTGGCAGAAAGGGAAGTCAAGCACAGCTGGAATGGCACACAGCACCGGGGGAAATCACCTCTTTGTTTTCACCTCCTCCTTCTTCTTCACGTCCTACTGTGGCAGGCCTGCGGGCACTGAGGTTGCAGACAAGGAGGCAGAAAATACCCTTGCAGGCTTTCCAGCTTGTTTTGATGTGCCAACATTTGAAAAAGCAAAGTGAGATGTCTGTGTCCCTTCTGTGTCCAAAAGCAAAATCCTCTGGTGTTTCCAAGCTGCCCCAAAAGCTGGGAGTTCACATTTCTCTGTAAACCTGTGTGGCTGGAGGATTTCCTGACACAGGGGAAGCCTGCAGCAGCAGCTACCAGGGCATGATGGCCACTTACCACCCAGTTCCTTGCCTGAAAAAAAGCCTAGGTAAATAAGCCTGACCCAGAAAAATGGACCACTCTGCCTTCCAGCACCTCAGAATGAGACAGGGAAATCCACAGGAGGTGGCCATATATTGGCTACTTTTGCCAGCAAATCCATTGCTCATTTAGGAAGGAGATGGAGGTCCCCCCTCCCTTCTCCCTGGAGTCTGCTTTCCAGATATGACTCTGGATATTTCCAGATGGGCCTCCTCAGACCATAATGTCCTTTGGATGCTTCTTGGAGCTCCTCTCCTCCTCACTACCCCATATCAGCTCTCCATTCCCCCTTGCCTTTTCCAGGCCCCATAGTGACTTCCTTCATTGACCTTTATTAACTCCTTCTCTATTTCCTGGGTGTCCTTTTCCCTCCTCTGTGCCCACCCCCTGCTCCCTATCAGCCCTGCTGACTCCCAGCCAGGCACTGCACATTCCTCCCTCCTGTCTCTACCCTCCTCACCACCGAGCAGGGAAAATAAACAGGACTGTGCTTTGGGTATGGTTTTTTGGGCAACAACCATGAATGGCTTTTGCCCCCCTGAGTAGCAGAGAAAAATTTGAGGCCCTGATAAACAAATATTAGGGCCGCCATAGATGCTTCAGACCCCCCTTGCTACAAATTTAATGTCCTTCTACAAGAGAAGAGTCCTGCTTAGCACCAAAGGTCCTAATCAGCCAGGCATCCCTATGGCCTGGCCAAGTGTAAGGGGTGTCCTGCAGCAGGTGGCCCTAGCACAGATGAACCTGAGCCTGAGATGCCTTGGCCTCCTCAGCCCATAAATAAAGGTGTTTATTTGATGTTTATGTCATCCTCAATCACACATGCTCTGCACTGCTCCCACCTTATGGTACAAACACGACAGAGCATTGCTCATGTCATTGACTTTCCTAAGTGGCACAGCAGCCCTAAGATGGCAACTGAGTGTGTCCCCCCACACACACAGTCAGAGGAGAAGCTGTAATTCCCATTTTTTCCCCACTAAGCAGGCAGGTATTCTCTCACTTCAAGCTGATAACATCAGTACCCCACCCTGCACAGTGCATTGCTGGGGTGTCCATGCATGCTGTCTGTACCCAGTAGAGAAGGGGAATAGAAAACATCTCCCTTGCTTTCCTTCACTTTTCATCTGTATTTCTTTATTGCAGACTACAGGTCCGTGGGCTGCCTTTCCCCTCCTTGTACTCCATCTGTTCATACTCCATTAGTGGCACACAGGTATGGCCAGGTGCTGTCATCACCCGCCTTGAGGGCAAGTGGTTCTCTGATATTGTGTGGGTTGGGGGTGAGAGGTGGGAGCAAAAGCCATTACTGCCATACCAGCTCACACAGCTAACTCAAGAAGGCTGATGCCAGGAACATACATGGGCTCTGAATGTCCTCAGAAAGGGACCTGCAGACCTGTGCCAGTGTACCTGCCAAATTGCACAGGGCTGCCACTGCCTTGAGGGGTCTGCTCCCGGGTGTAGAAACCAGAGAAGAGAATGCGCTCTGGGGTGCAGATTTTGGAAGGAAAGTGATGCAGTATGTGAGAGCTCTGCTGGGAGATGCTTCTTGCATGCAGGAGCAGAGCAAAGCCATGAGGCAGTGTGGGAAGACGTCTACAGAAGATTTGTGCTTCTTGACGCTGCTCATAAGACTTTTCAGCTTTCAGGCCCAATTTGTTCATGCCCAAATCACTAAGGTTTATCTAAACAGGGCTAGCCTGACCCTCAAGAAAGTTAAGAAGGCTCTGCTAAAGGTGTAAACTCCATTTCTACAAGTAAAAGCATGCTTGGTGCCTTCTGAAGGGGTGGGGTACATGTAAGTTGCTTTCATTTCTGAGGACTGAGTTTGCAGTTTTAATTGAGTCATCCCAGTTTTCCTGCTTGTCCCTGGGAGGTGAGCCAACAACAGACAAACTCCCCAACCCCCCCACTGCATTCTGAGGATTCCCTGTGCCCCCGACGGCTACAAGACACCTACCACATACAGAGAGGAGGGGAAATTCCAGGAGTTATGTGGGAGAAAGCAGGACTAGGCATGCAACTGGGTCCCACGACAACCCTGCTAGCTCATATCCTCCTGCAGCTGAGGACTGGGGATTGCTCTTCAAAGGGATAGCTTGGCTCTTGCCAACCTGTCAGTCTCTAGTAACTGCATTCTCTTTCAGGCAGTTCTGCAGGTGGCTCCAGCTCCGTGTCTGGCCACCTGCTCACTAAGTGACTCTGGGAAAGCAGCAGGAAGGTCAGGCAAGGACAGGGAAGAGTGAGACGTGCCCTTTCAAGGGCATCCTATGCAGTTACACTGCACTTGGAGTAATGTCCAAATGCTTCTGGGCCTCAGCAAAATGACAGTCTCTCTTGCATCCCAAAGTCAATGGGAACTGGGGTCACAGTGCCATTTCCAGGAAATCTTCTAGGTTTGGTCTTTTGATGACAAGATCACTAGCACATATGACAAAATGGGGAAATGTCAGTGTTAGATTAATGGTAGGACTCAATGATCTTAGAAGTCTTCCAACCTTAAGGACTCTTAGGTTCTGTGGGGGGGAGTGGATGCTGTTCTGGCTGTGCTGTCATACCCTCACCCAGCATGTGAGTTAACACAGTCCTGCCATGAGTCCCAGACCCCTGCTCATCCACCCTGGAGAAACACTGGTTCATTTCCAATCATTTGGATAGGGCAGCTGGTTCCCTCTGAATCATAGAATCATTAAGGTTGGAAAACAACACTAAGATCATAAGTCCAACTCTTAACCAAGCTCGGGTGCAACGGGGTAAACAGTTCAGCCCAGGATGGCCTGAGGATGTGGTGTGGGAAATGTACAACAGGTTTGCCTACCTTTACTCCACATTGCTCTGCCTGTCCCCCAGAGGCACAGCTTCCCCATGACCTCACCTCGTACATGTGGCATGCCACAGCCTGGAAGTTTCCTTCGGCCTCATGATATATAAGTACCTTTGCAGTGGGCTGCCACGCATTCCTATCATTGCTACAGACACTTTGAACTGAGAAAACATAGAAGAAGCATTGATCATGTCCCAAAGCTCCAGCTGCACTGCAGGGAGCACAGAGGGCTGTGGAAGCACCACTGTGACCTGGATGCAGTCACTGTGCTGTAGTCCTGAGCTGTGCAAGCACAGCAGCTGGCACTGCTGGCTGGGGCAGCAATCATTCCTGCATTTGGAAAAAGACATTTAACAGAGCATCACAGTCTGTGATGTCCAAAGAGCCTTTCACTTCTCTTTAGGAGATAGAGAGAGCAAGATTTGTCAATATTTCATGACAGCACTAGCTACAGCACCTTCCAAATATAATTGCTCATTATATGTTTATTACCTGTAGCAACATTAACTTACAGTAACTGGCATAACATAGCAACTGATGTCCTTTTACTTTGTTTGCTTTCGCAGACATTTTCTTGCTGTAGTTGAGAAGCCACAGTGGTACCTTCATTAACAGGGAGAACTTTCTCTTTCAAGAGGACTGCCAGGAAAGTAAAGCACCACTTGTGCCAAGGAGCTTTGTCAGGGGGCACACCTTCCCTTTTTCAGTTCTTATATGGGAAAAGGAAGAGCTAGAAATGGAAATATGGTTTTATACTTTTTCTTTTTAAGTACATGATCTGCCTTGAGAAAAATGTCTAATGGAGGTTATCTTAAAGTGCAGCACAGAGCTCTTCTTTGTGTGGGCAGAAATTCTTGAAGAACAAGAGGTATTTCCATACTGAGATACAACAGAATGTATTGCAGAAAAAAAAATGATAATATATGCCAGCCATATCATCCTTATCTCTTTGCTTCTTCCTATATCCTTCTCTTTTTCCATATCCTCCTCAGGACTCAGAACATTCCCATACAGTGCCATGCTATATAAATGGAGTAGAAAAAATGACCAATGCCACAGTGATTATAATTAGAGAGGAGCTCTCACTGCTGGCCCAGTGAAATGTCATTCCCAGCTGGGATTTGTCTGACTGCTGCATTGTGGCAGAACCAATGCTGATCAGAGGGGTGAAGCATCTCTCCTATGAGGAAAGGCTGCAAGAATTAGGATTCTTCAGCCCAGACAAGCAAAGGGTTCAGGGTGTCCTAACTGCGACCTTCCAATACCTGAATGAAAACTAACAGGAAAGGTGGGGCAAGACTATTTTCAAGAGCACGTAGTGACAGGGCAAGGGGGAATGGGTTCAAATTGAAAGAGAGTAGGTTTAGGTTAGATATAAGGAAGAAACCCTTTACTGGGAGGGTGGTGAGGCACAGGAACAGGTTGCCCATGGAAGTTGTGGATGCCCCATCCCTGGAGGTGTTAGAGGCCAGGATGGACAGGGCTCTGAGATACCTGGTCTAGTGGAAGATGTCCCTGCCCATGGCAGGGGAATTGAACTTCAAGATCCCTTCCAACCCAAACAATTCTATGATTTTATGATTCTATGGTGTAGGACAGTCCTGCGTAGGGTGAGAAGATTTGGTACAACTTCCTGCTTGCAGGAGCACACAGGGGCCCAGGAGACATGAGTAAGCAGCCAGGCTTCTCTGGTACAATTACATCCTGTGTTGAGGCATTGGCTAGATCCTGGCAGTGATGCACCCAGAGGACAAACTGGCTGCTGCCTTGCATCAGGGAGTCCTCAGCCATGGCTTCCATGGGCCCTTTTGTGAACATGCACTGCATTTGTCTGAGAGGAAGGTATTACAGCTCTTATCCCCAGTGCTTGTTTGTGTGCTGGAGGGTGTGTAAATAACAGAGCAACCAACACAGAGAGAGGTACGAGATATGGGTGAAGCCCAGGGCCCCTGAAGGTCACTGCACTCAGAGTTAGTGAAAGAAGAAATGCTGTGCATCATATGGTCAAAATATCATAACTACCAAACTAAACCACAGACCCAACAGTTGCATACCTGGGAGGGACATAGGGATTTCTTTTCTGTGAAACCACAGCAGCCTGTGCTAGTGCACAGGGAAAATTCCCACCAGAAAGAAGGAGAGCATTCCTGGGGTAGGACCAGAAAAGTATCTGAGAAATCACCTAGAATGACTCACAGAAATGATACTTTTAACAGCCAGAAGGATCACCCTAGCATTACCTCAGCAAGTTCTGATCTGTAGCAATGCAACATTGCAAACTTTGTTCTTGCTCTGTCATAGAGCAAATTTCCTCTGTCTGCTTATGCACCAGTTCATTTCAATTAACAGAAGACGTTATAAATTTTGTCAGAAAGGTTTCAAGATTTTTTTTCTCCTTGATGTCAAGGCCTTAAGTTTCCAAGTGAATCTATTGTCTGACTAGAATTAAACTGAAAAGCTGGAGATGATCTTCCATCACACCATAAAAATTGTGCTTGATTAGAGCTTACATTCTTAAAAATAAAGTTCTTATTTTCTTGAGGTTTTTTTCCATCTCTCTCTATTCAAAAGCCTCTGATTATTAAGAAGATCAACTGGAAACCACAGTCTAGTTATCCAAGCTCAACTGAAAATTTTCAAAGATAGGTTTACTTCATGTTCTTCATACTTTGCACATACTACTGCTTGGTCACTTCTCTGATTAGCCAGAGAGTACACATTTTGTGGAGAAGGTCTGTGTATGCATGTGTGTCTATCTTTTTTCTTAATAAATACCTGTCTCAGAGACTTAGTAAAAAAAATGCATTTGCTCACAGCAGTTTTTTCACAGCCTTCCGTTAATTCAGAGACTCACTGCTTAGATGCAACACCAAATTCAGAGCAGTTCTGCACAAGAAGAGGTCTGCTGCCCTTCTGCAAATGCAACTGTGGCTGAGCACCTCTAGACCAGGGTGGTGTTGGGCAGAGGGAGGGGTGTCATATACACAACAGAAAGGTCAGTGAGATGGAAAGGAAAGGTAATCACAAGAAGGAAGTGGGAAGGGCTGGAAAGGGTTTAGAAGGAGACAAAGGGCAGGAGTGCACAGAGTGAGCCTGAAGGGAAGGGTGAGAAGGAAGCTGAAAGGCCCAGGGGATATTCATTCCTTGGGATATTCATCCAAAAAAAGCCCAGTTGAAACCACCAGGTGCTTTCTGCACTCCATGTGCTAATTCCTGATTCTGTCTCTTCTCCACAGACTGGAGAGGCTCAGTGCTGATGGTGGAGGCAAAATTACTCTGGCCAGCCACATCTCACCACACTTCCACAGCTGGTCCCCCACATCTTATAAGCACCTTATGCACTTGTGTAATATGGCATCAATATGCTTAATCATTGGAAAGAACAAGAGGTAGCTGTCTCCTTAAGATACCAGGATATCATCTGCAACCTGGAGCTCCCCATGACAGTAGTTGCTCTCACAGGAACACTTCGGGGTGACAGAGGCTCTGTGGTTTCCTGCTGCCTGGCACCCATCCACTGAGACTGCCTACATCAGAGGGTTGCCTGGGAAAGGAACCCAGAGCTTGCTTGGGCATGCTGACCCAGAAGGAAGCACAAGAGGGGTATCCTGGTCCTGCTCTGTTCACTCCTTGGGAGGCAGCACAATAAATGTGACAGCACCTCTTTCCCCAGTGAGAGGCATCTGACAACACAATTCAGTATTGCTGTTATCAGGAAATACAAGTGGTGAATGCAACACTCCCTGTTTCATAATCAGAGAAAGAAGCATCACTGACCCTGTCTCTGACTAAAGGACAACATATTTCCTGCTTCTGGGTGTGGGGTTAAACTGACATGGGGGAGTTCTTGAAGCCCTTTTTATTTCTGATTAAATAAAGTGTCCACATGGGAGTGTGCAGCCCACTGTCCTTGATGTCATTGCCTCTGACCAAGCTCCCCCCAGAACACCATCAGAAGGCCAGGAAGGAAACAGGAACAAAAAGGAAGACAGTTGCATTCTCCCAACACAAATGTTGGGCACTAGCAGTGTGCGGCATGCAGAAGTGCAGAGGCTTATTCTCAAGCAGTTTTGAAACAAACAGAAGCTGCCGCAGGTTATGTGCATTGCTCGGGGGATGCTAGACTTCTGTGGTGCAGCTGGCAGCCACCCTTACCACACACCAGCAAGCCAGGGTCATTGAAAAATGACACTGATCCAGGGGAGAGCTCTGGAAATACTGGCACTGCAGCAGTAAGAACAACTTCTTGTCTTAAAAGGACAATTACAAGAGAGAGAGTGCCATCCTCTCACCGGGGAGCAAAAGGACTGCTGAAGATACTGGCATTCCTGCTGTGTGACACACAGCCCATCAGACAACTGATTCACTCACTTCCTACTGACTTCTGTCTCTTCTACATTTAAGCCATAATCTTGCAAGCCAGGAACTTTCAGGCAAACAAGGAAGGACAGGGGAGGTGGTTACAGCTACAGTGAGACTGGCCTGACAGCAACATCTCCTATAATGACTCCAAGTTTTAAATATTGTACAAAAAAAATCAAAAAGATGGGTAACATCCTTAATATCATCCACACTCTGGGGTTGGACTTCACCTGGAAGTTCTAAAAATAAAGATTCCCGCTGTACGTGATTTCCATTTCACAGTTCTTTCTCTATTTTCTGTTTTAAGAATCAATTCCAGTTATACAATCTTCAGTTAAAGGAGTTTAGAATTGAGACTTTCTCACTCAGAAAGGGGAATTAATCTTTATATGCGTCCAAAAGTGATTGTGGAGAAGTTGCTTTGTTGCATTGCTGCAGTGTATTGTTCCCCTTAAATTACTGTGATCTAGAATATGAGCATCTCTACTTCAATTTCTAAACTCTGAATGTATGTTATTCCTTGATTCATTATAGTTTTGAAGATATTTTCCATAAACAGAAAGAAAATTAAATTCACCTGATATTTCAAGTTTTACTTAGATGTTTCCCACATAAAAACAGATTTTTTCCTGGAAATTACAAATTCACAAATGTAAGGACTGATTTTGCTAAAACATAATTTCGCAGCAAAGAAATATTTAAATATAAACATTTTGGCCCTTTTTCATGATGCTCTTGGGATCTTTGCATTTTGTGAAGCACCATCAATTGAGGGCAATAAAACTACCCTGAATACTTTTTTATACATGCACAGAAGGCAAGGTGATCAGAACTGGTGTTGTAAATGCAGTTCCACGAAAAGCTTACCCCATCACAACTTCCTCTGAAGCATAACCAGTTGGTTTGGAATCAACATAAATGCTTTGTTTAACTGCCAGCACTTGTTCAGTGGCTATCACCAAGACTGATGGGTGTAGTGACTATTGTCAGCACCTGTAGGTACAACTTTGTTGCATAAGCAACCCAAAAAAGTTCATCTTCCTCTTCTGGCACTGTGACTTTGCTACATTCTTCCTTCCAAATCCTACATGCAGGTCTTGTTCCATGCACACTGCAAATCTTTCTGCTTACTCTGTTCTCTGTTTGCATTTCTGTTTCCTCTTTCCTGCACTCTTCTCCTCCCAGATCCTTCCAGATCCTTTCTGTCTCACAGCTCTCTGCTGAAGCTCTGGCTGTGTACCATGTACCCTTCTGTCACCTGCCCTCTCCTCACCCAGTTGATACCACTCCACTGTCCCTGTCCCCCACACCCCATCCCCACCCCATGGTACCCATCAGCAAGGATGCTCTGTTCATGCTCCAACAGCTGCTGCCCTGAATACCTTCCCCAGTCCCTGGGAAGCTTTTCCCCCATCACGTGTGTCTTTGGAGCTTGGCTGGGAATGCATAGTGATGGGGACCAGCCTGCCTTTCCACAAGGCCAGAGGGAAGGAGTGGCACTCCTCTGTAAATCAAGTGATTACTTAGACTCAAGTAACTTCTTGGAATAGTAGTCTCTTCATTGGTGTGCCATGGTGCTGTCTCTGGGAGCATGCTGAAAATCTCAGCACAGCCTAGATTCATTATGAGGATTTGATGTGGCCTGATGATGAGAAAGCTGAAATAATCCGAGTTTTTCACTCTTCCTTTCTGCCTTATGAATGAAGGGATTGTATCCTCAGAAACTGTGACTGTATAAATTCAGAGATAGGAAAATGTAGTTTGAAATCCACAGGGAGTTCATCCTTTTCTGAAGAAAGCAGACATATTTTCCAGCTCTTCAGGAAAAAGAGAATACAGAGCCCAGGGATTTGTGGGTATTGGAGGAACTCTTAAGTTTTTAGTTTCTGCTTCCTTTTTAGGTCAGTACTGTAAGAAACTGTACAGGGAAGTTGTGCTGATTTAACTTAAGTCCCTTTAACATAACTCCCTTTAAGTCTGACACATTCTGGTAAATCCAGACAGGACAGATGCTACTGACTCTTCTGGACCACCAAGAACCAAAGCCAGAGGTTTCCATTCCTGTGAGGGAGCAGACAGAATGGAGTATTTGCCCATGCACCAAAATCTTACTACAAAACTGCTGTTCTCTACACTTTTGGTATCTTATAAAAAATGGTAACTCTCTGGGTACCCTGGAAATTCAGCTGGGACCCAGGGTACCTAAGGCATAAGCAGGATACAGATCCACCAACTCTGCTGAGTGAAGACAGGGTCTGCTGAAGAAGCAGAAGGGGTGCAGAGAGCTACCAGTGCTGGTATCTTCAATTGTTATGCTAAGCATCACAAAGGCTCAGCTTTCAGCTTTTTAGTCCTTTAGACGGACTCCTCACTCATTTTCCTTCCACTAAGCTTAGACATGGCCTTTACAAGTTTGTCTTACAATCATTCCACTGCACATGAGGCCCATGCACTGCTAACAGCCATTATAGTCACAGCAATGTCAAATGTCCTGTAGCTGGTTTTGTCAGTAGAACTCCAGGAGCTTTGCCATGGGAATACCATCTCTATTCCTAGCAGTGGGTACGCTGGTCACAGAAACTCAGGTGTCTGCAAACAGCCCTGCTCAAGACCATCTTTTAACTTTTGATGGTTCTTGGTACATGACAGAACCATGCATGAACTACATTTTGAACACTCTCGTATACTGCTAATGAAACCAAAGCAATGTCATTTGTGGTGCAGCTCTTCAGAATGAAACAGAAGTTAATTAAAGGGATGAAAAGGTTTTCTTTACTGAACATCAAGGCAACAACATAGCTTCCCTCAACGAGTGAGAACCAGAAAGCTTGCTAGGTTTCCCTTCAGGGTGATGTATTGCCATGCAGTATCACATTGACGTGCTCCTGGGGATCACCATCTCAGTAACAGAATTGCAGTCTCAGGGAAAGAAACACCAGACCTGACTAGAGGATATTACTCTCCTGCTGCCTCCAGCTGGCTTCCCTGTCCCAGCACTAGAACACACTCACAGCTCAGCAGGAGAGTATTTTTCCATCCTTCACATCTTTACGATTGTTTAAACCTTTCATGAACTCTGATTATATTACTACAAGCAGGATATACTGGCATAAGCAAAACATTGGGCTTCCCCCAAGACTTCTCCATAGCAAATGTACCCACAGTAATTTTCATATCTCTTTTCTTCTTAAGAAGAAATTGTACTCACCTCACCATAGCTTAGCTGCTAGCCCTGTTCTGTCTTTGTGACAGAGCAAAAAAGAATATTGTAGGCTGCTGGTTCACACGAGTTTACAACTGAAACAGAAGGAAATGGAGCAGTGAATGGAGGCAACAATACCGGAGATTATTTAAGCTGCCTCCTGCAGTTTAGGCATCACTTGAAGGGGAACTGTGAAATCAGTGCAAGGGAGTTTCTTCTGTGCCTTTGGTTTTCCCGCTTACTGCCTAGGGTTTTGTCTTTGATTAACTGGCATGCCCTGGCAATCCATAGGAATCAATGAACATGAGAAATTTCAGCCCACATCCTAGTGGGCTGAAGCGCTTTAGCAATTAGTTGGCTGCATACTTGTTAAGGAGGAATCTGAATGTAAGTTGTCCTGCTGCAGCCTTTGGACATGCACAGATCTATGGGGCCAGACGGGATCCACCCCAGAGGGAGCCAGTTGAAGTGCTCATTGAGCCACTTCCCATCATTACCAGAAGTTCTGGCTAGCTTGGGAGGTCCCAGGTGACTGGAATTTAGCAACTGTGACACCTGTCTACAAGAAGGGCTAGGGAGGATCCAGGGAACTACAGGCCTGTCTGTAGTCAGTGCCAGGGAAGGCCATGGAGAAGATCATCTTGAGAACCATCACACGGTTGCTTGACCAACCTGATCTTCTTTGACAAGGAGATTAGTGGATGGGGAAAGGCTGTGGCTGTCACCTGCCTGGACTTTAGTAAAGCCTCTGACACCATTTCCACAGCATTGCCCTGTAGAAAGTAGCAGCCCAAGGTTGGCTGGGTGCAGAATTTGCTGGATAAAATTTGTCTGGACAGCCAGGCCCAGAGAGTGGTGCTGAACAGAGCTACATCCAGCTGGTGACTGGTCATGAGTGATACCCTCACTCATGAGGGGCCAGTTTAGGGGTCATCCCTTGTTTAATATCTTTTTTAATTATCTGTATGAGGGGATCAAGGGCACTTGAGTGTCATCTGCACCCTTTGCAGATGATACCGTACTGTGGCCAGCAGGCCCAGGACTGGGATCATCCCTCTATACTCAACACTGGTGAGGCCATGCCTCAAATCCTGTGTCCAGTTCTGGGCCCTTCACTACAAGAAAGACTTTGAGGTGATAGAACAAGTGCCAAGAAAAGCAACAGAGCTGGAGCACAAGTCTTATGAGGTGTGGCTGAAAGAGCTGGGGGTGTTTAGCCTGGAGAAAAGGAGGCTCAGGGGAGGCCTTATAGCTCTTGACAGCTCTGTGAAAGGAGGGTGTAGCCAGGTGGAGGTCAGCCTCTTCTTCCAGGGAACAAGTGACAGGACAAGAGGAAATGGCCTCAGGTTGCTGCAGACAAGGTTTAGAGTAGATATTAGGAGAAACTTCTTCATGGAAAGGGTTGTCAAGCATTGGGATAAGTTGTTCAGGGAAGTGGTGAAGTCACCATCCCTGGAGATATTTAAAAGACATGTAGATGTGGCACTCAGGGACACAGTTTAGTGGTGGACTTGGCAATGCTGGTTTAAAGGTTGGACTCAATGATCTTAGAGGGCCTTTCCAATCTAAATGACTCCATTCTATTCCATCACCTGCAGCAAATTTGCTCTGGGTGCTGGTAGAGTAGTACCACTGTTCCTGGGATGGCTCTGAACCTAAGCTGATTCTCTCTGTAAAAACATAGAGCTTATCATTCCTGGCACAGTGCCAGGCTAACAAAAAAAAAAAAAAAAGCCCTGAGTTGTCCTGCATATGCCACATGCATGTCTATAGCCAAGAAGGGAGAGCTGTGGCATTGCTTGTTGATGTCCCTGCGGTGGCAGTAGAGGTGTCCTAAAAGATTTGTTCCAGCAGCTCCAGAAGGGATCTGTCACTGGAAGGTTTTTTATGAATATTGCTGAGTTCAGTGTCACAGACCTGTCTGTGTCCCCTTGGGTTTGGGGTTGGGCAAAAAGAATTATTGATTGCTACACCTCTTTATCAGGTAAAGGGATACTAAAAAATAAACACAACACCCATAGAAAAAGAAAGAAGTTTCAGTTACTGCAAGCATATGAAAACTAATTGTTTCCTGCTTGATCCCTATGGAGTTCTGCTACTATTGATGTCTTTAAGATGAATTATCTGTCCCCAGGCCAAAATCTACAAAAGAAATTGATGTCTTCAAGCTGATTTTTCACACCTTTTGTAAATGTAATTGATGTCATCAGATAACTTCTACAATGGAAGTTGCTTAATGAAGAAAAGAACTTCGTGTTTCAAGTGTTGTGTAAGATTATACCGCCTAAATAAATATGCATTAAGTGGGCGGAGAATATGTATTAGGTACGCGTAAATGTTACTGAACAAAAGATAAAACTTTCTACCACTTGGTGTACTTGATTTGTGGAAACCTCCACCTTGCACCCTGCACAAAAACAAACAGTCTCTTCTAAAACCAGGCTCTGTGTCTGTGTTTAGATAGTTCCTAAAATCTGAAACACTACCACACACCCTCCACCCTCACCTTTGGCAATCAGGCTCTCAGCAGCAGAGGTTACACAGTGCCTATTGCATGCAGGCTGCGTTGCTCCCACAGTGGTATTATGAACCCTTGATTTTACAAAGTTCTGAACATTTGCAGAGGTCAGTTGTTCTTAAAGGACTACTTTTTGCAGTTTTCTCTTGCATTCACCACAGAAAATAATTACTTGACAATTTTTATAGCTTCATTGGTTGTCAACCATTCTGTGGTGTAAACCACAGAAGGCATGTGCCTGCCCTCTGAAAAACTCCCTCTCTCAGCTGGACATCAGGCACTCCTACAGAAAAAAAGGAACACTTCATTGTTTTCGTCTCCACACACTAGTGTCAGTTCCCTCTTTAAACTCGAGTTTTATCCTGCCCATATTAGGACAAGCCACCTAAGTGGTGATTCAACTCCCCTAGCCTGAATTGCTGTTATGTAAACTTCTTGTAGGCTTTGTCCCCAGAGCATCACTTGTGGGGGTCTCAAGGTGTGCATCAGCAAGAGCAGCTGTGGTGCTCCAGCAAGCCTCTTTACCTTGCCCACTGGGATTACCTCAATTCCTACTCCCAGAAAGCAGTTTGTAGCATTTTCCATGCAATCTGGATCATGGCACAGAAGCTGAATGGTACTTGTTTGCTGGAGAGAAGTGATGTGGATTCTGTGGGCATTTCAATGGACTTCCCTCACAAAACCCTCCCACTTTTGGCCCTGGGGAAAGAGGATGTGTATTCTTGTCCCTCCCAGGATGTGATACTGGTGGAGAACTGCCCTTTCAAGGTAAAAAGAGGTAAAGCCAAGTCGTCTCTGCCCTTCACCAGGAGCTTTGAATCAAAATTGAATCACCATTCGCTCTGCATTTTATCATGCTGAAGGCATGCCCCAGCATTTCCCCAGAGGCTTGAAACCAGGAAGGCTTTTTTCCTGTCTTTGATGAATAACTTAGGTGTCAGTGGGAACTGGGGCTGGCGGGAGGGTGCTCTCTGAAATACCATGGCTTGGCTCTGCTGCAGCTGCAGCTGGACTGCAGGGACAGGTACCAGTGACCCTTCCTGGTTAGCGAGCCTGTGGCATCCATGGCCAGGAAGGACCTGGCAAGGATTCAGCAGTGGGAAACTCCCCAGGAAAGGGGACAGGATATAGGCGTGTGCGTGAGGGTAGGGATCATGCCTGGTGAGGGAACCAGTGTCAGACATGGCTCTGGGATGTCCAGGAAGGGCCATGGTAAGGCCTGTTAGTGTAAGCCATGGCCACGTGCTGCTGGTGGACTGCGAACTGCAGCTCTGTCTAGACAAGGTTGTGGGGGCAGCAACAAGATCCCACTAGGGTCACCCTCTGCAGCCATTCATCGTGACTCTTTTTAAAAGTGCCAGGAATCAGAATGTGTGTCTATGTCTCTTCCTGACTCTCCTGCCCTCCCTGCCTGTCCCCTCACTCAGAAATACCTTGCCAGGCAGCCCTGAGCCTGTTAGCAAAGCCAGCCATGAGTCTCAAGGATAGATAGGAGTTTTGAAGAAAATTAAATTCTTCCTTATCTACAAGAAGAGTTTGTCTGAGTGAGTGGCCCAAGGGGTGGGATTCCTTGTGCACCAGCAAGTCCACGGAGAAGGGACATCTTATAAAGAAGCCCATCACAGGAAGACCTCAAGTCAGAGATTGCCTGTCACAAAAGATGGAGGCACAGCTCTGGTCAAAAAAGGCTTCAAGAGCTCCAGGGTGAACATGCAGAATGGGCTATCCAAATGTGCTCTTCAGAGCCTCCAGTGAAGGAGATGAGACTTGGACTGTATTTTACATTCCTAGCCCTTTATGACCACATGCATTATCCCTTTGGGTCTCCATCACCTGCCTGCCAGAAAGCAGCAAGAGGAGCTTCCTAAGGGAGTGGGTAGTTTTGACAGAGTAAATTTGACCCTGGCCCTAAAGGGATACTACACTGTACCTGTGAAAGACCATGTATGTTCTAGAAAGTTTTTTTTGCCAAGAAGCCTGAATAAAGCCTGCAATAGTTCCTCACCTTTCTATGTGACCATCCAACAATTCCTCTTGCAAGAACAAAGGTGACTATGCAGCACCAAGCTTCCACATATCCTACAGAGAACACAGAGTCACTGTTGTTTCTAGCCTTGTGACAGACAGACATGACAGGCAGACAGACACATTGCTACATGTCATCTCCTTTTTCTGACACACATTGGGATGCCTCTGTACTTTCCAGTTGTGCAGAGGCTGCTGGCCTCCTGCCTCCTTCAGTCAGCTGCCGGTGAGTCACCCAGGACGCCCGGCAGGACTTTCTGAGAACACCCACAAAAGCCATCAGTGATAGCGGGGAAGGGCCTGCATCTTTCCTGCCGCCCCACTCACTAACTTTCACTTAGATGAGCTTGCTGGCTCTCAGTGACAGCCACTGCCAGGTCCCACCACAGCAAAGGCAAAAAAAAGCAACTGGGTTAACAATTTCCAAGAATAATAGAAGAGTACTTTTCTTTTTCAAGCATCATTGTCATGAATGAATTATTCATTCAATTGTGGTAATTCCTGCATTCATAAAAAAACCACCAACACACAAACACGGTGACTTCTCTGACTGCTGCTGGCTTCTCAGCACTGGGATCCACAGGGAGGGAAGAGACTCACACCGAGTTTCTGATCTACAAGGAAGGAAGGAAAAAGTATGACACAGTGGTACTGCTGAGCACAGTGACTGTCCCACAGGCAACATGGGTGCCCTAGGCTTGGTGATGGATTTGCACACAACTAATTTTAGGTTGGAAAGTGAAATACTTTAAAAAATTGCAATTATTTTCATGATATTGATTTTGTATTCGGAGGAGATTTTGTATTCTGGGGAAATTATTTTAATGCTGTAGTATGATATTAACTTTGTATTCTGTGAAGACTAAAACTGACAAAATTGGCCAATATTACATGGATGGTATCTCTATCAACAGCTTACTTGCCAAGATATCCCACTGGGTATATCTTGCTGAGAAAAGCTGGATTTCTGTTCCTGTCTCTGAGCCTACAATGCATCCCAAAAAGTTCAGCCAATCCCACTTGATTAAACCGTGTTTTAGCATTAGAATCTCCTCAGGCAGTGGGCGCCTTATTCCCTTTGCCCAGCACTCCTGTCCTCTGAGCTGCCAGGACAACATGTACACAAGCCCACTGCCTGATCATGGTGAAATCAGAGGAATAGAGAAATCAGAGGAAGTATCACTACTGCTGGACTGGAGTGAAATTAGTTGGTAAAAGTTGGAGAGAGGGGTTAAAATGCATTATTTTTAATCTTTTCAACCCTTCACCCAAAAACTTCACCTAAAACTTTCCATGGCCTCAGAATATGGAATACCTAGACATGTGATTACACAGTATCAGGTCTGAAGGGAGGTCTACTCCCTATTCCAACTTCCTGCTCAAAGCAGACACAGCTGTAAGCTCAGACCAGGTCTCCTGGGACTCTGTCTGACCAGTCTTGAAAAACTCTAAGACCAGAGGCTGCACAACCTCACTGGGTGACCTGCTCCAGTGCTTGAGTCTCTCCACTTGGGGAAGTGTATCCTTTTATCCAGTTTATCCTTTTAGCCTCTTGTTTCAACTTCAGTCCTTTGTTGCTTGTCCTCCCAATGTGTAGTGCTGTGATGACTCTGACAATGTCTTCTTTCTGATCCCTTTGTACATGCTGGGGGGTTGCTCTTAGGTCCTTCCAAAGACTTCTCTTTGTCAGGCTGGACTAGACCAAATCCCTCAGCCTCTCCTCACAGGACAAGTGCTCCAGACCTTAACATCTTGCTGAACATGCCCCAGCTTCCCTGTATTTGAGGGAGAGAGTGCGAAACTGGACATGGTATTCTAGATGTGCTCTGATGAGCCCTGAGTGGAGGGGGATAATCTCTCCCCTCCATCTACTTCCCTCCCTAACTAATATCTCAAAACAAAAGTGTGGGCTTGCATGACCTTTAATTCTGGTCTCAGCAAGTCTCAGAGAAGTTCCTTGCTAGCCCATTGTTATTATTGTGGTCTGGCACCAGAAAACAGCACTCAGCACCTTCAAATGCACTCAAAAATTTTACATGGGCAGGACCTCTCCTTGGTGTCAAAGACATGCACTACCAGCACCAATGCCAGCAATGCAAAGAGGAGGCAAAGCCTTAGAGCCTGGCAGTACGAACAGATGATTTTGCTCTCAGTGTTTATAAAAAAAAGGAATAATCTGATTTATCCACACCACTGCCCCCTCACCAGTAACCTATCTACCTCAGAGGTCTGTGTTTATTTTTATAAAGTGCCTACAACTTTACAGGATTCAACCCACTCATAATCTGAAGGTTTAATAGTGTTGAGGGGGTGAATCACCACGCACTGCCTGCCTTACATGCTACCAGAAACTGCCTGAAACCTGCTCCCTCTCCTTCCCACGGACACCCACCTCACCCACACTGCTGCCACCGAAAGGGCTGCAGCAGAGGGGACCTTCCCTCCCCACAGCCACCTCATGATGTGATCACGACCGTTATTCACAGGCAGGGAAGGGCTGATGAAACAAAACGACGGCTGGAGGGTGAAGTCTAAGAAAATTCACATTGTGCCTAAATCCGAGGATGCCAAGCACAGTCTCAGCAAACAGGAAGCCAAAGGACGTCAGCAGAGTCACACGCCTGTAAAAACAATGTTCATGAGATCAGCCTCTGGGCTCAGCTGAAGCAAGATCAACAAGCCCTTCACTGTAGCTGGGGATCACCTAAATCACACCTATGTTTGTCAGGTCAAAAATGGGTTAACCGAAAAAAAAGAAAAATCGCTCTCTTCTTTAGAGCTGACATTTCTGTCTGCAGGACTACATGTCCTTAAAATTAAAATGCTTTTAGGCAACTATTAGAAACAGGGCTGAGCAGAAAGCAGTTGCACTTCAGAAATTCTGGAGCATCTGTCAAAACAGATGAAAATGTAGAAAGTCAGTGTAGAGCAAAAATGAGCAAGCCAACAGATTCGAAAAAAAGTTTCATTAAAAATTAGTCATTATGTATCCAGCTGGAACTGCCCGCTTTTGCAATAGGGTTGATGACCTTTCTTAGTGGAAATGATCTGCTTCTGTCTGTCCAGTGTTGCCCATCTTACAGTAAAAAGTCATCAGGAGAGTCTGGTAGAAAATATCTTCATTTCAGCTATTACAAAATATCAGTTTTGAACTAAATTGGTTTTTCTTGGGAAATGAAAAATAATAGTGGTTTCCCATGGCTCATATAGCTAAAAGTCACTTTCAGTGAAGTGACAGTTGATTTGTGTGAAATTGCCACATACTTGGTACACAAGAAATAGATACATTAAGGAATATCAGTAAATATCAGTATAAATGATGCAAGTGGTATTCTTTCGTATTTTTTTTCTGCTATTACACAATTACAAGAGTTTGGCTAGCACAAAATTCTTGCTAAATTAAGCAGAGGCACAGTAATGAATCAATATATGAATGGACTTACGATACATGAACATGTTTGAAATTTTTACTTGAGGACAGAATTTTGCTGGGTAAGGAGAAAGTACAGTGACCACCCTTGAAAGAGAAAATTTACAAGGGAATTCCTATGAAGGCAGTGGCTGCTGATTATGACCCACAGCAGTAAAAACTGCAGACACATCCATGCTGAATCAAGACAAACTTGTCTGCTGGCATTTTTAGCAGGATGGGACAGCATGGGAAAATGAGGATCTGCACCATGAATATATATCCAACCAGATAATAAATGACTTTTTAATTTGAGGTTTGTACCACACCCTGGTAGCAAAATAACATTGCTCTGCTGTTGACTTTAGTGGAGCTGTTCTGATTTATTCAGGATCCAGCTCTTTGCTTAACTATCTGGTTAGTAACAGTGAAGTTAAAAGATAAGTCTAAAGGACAGGAGGGGGCATAGTTCTTTGAATGTTTTTGAAAGAGATATTAACCTCATTTGTGTTTGCTTCTGCAGGAAGTCCTTAAAATTTTTTATGGCATTACCACGGTAAGAATGTGGCTTCCCAGGCTGCCCCGTGCCACTCGTTGTCTCACTGCCTTGGCTGCGCCCCAAACCCCACCTGGTGTCAGCACCCACCAGGATCACCCAGGTGATGTGCTGTGGGGCACATGCTGAATGCCACTGCCAAGAACAGGTGAAACCACTGAAGTCCATCAGGAACCACTTGTTCCTCACACAACCAAAAACAGAAACACGCCCAGGACATGGTGAGAGAATGCTTGCGGATGGGTGGGTGAGAACAAGGTCACCAAATGTGAGCACTGGCCCTCTGCCACCCACAGATTGACTCAGTTGCCCACACATGCACCAACCCACCTCCACCACGACAGGCTCCAGCTCTGCTGCAGACTTGTGAAATGCCAGAGTGAAGTGGTGTCAGACCTTGGAACCCTGCTGATTGAACTGTCCCCTGCCAGGACTGGTACCAGCAGCAGTCACAGCATGTGCCATTCACATGGGGTTTAAGGCTTGGTGCTGTCACTGGTCCTAACTGCAGGTCAGGGCACAGAGGCACCTGAGACACTCAGCCTGCAGTGGAGGATTCTCCTAGCTGGCTTTTCATGATAACAGCAGAAAGTAAACTCTGAAACTAGATATTTTCACTACAAATACTTAATTTCCCCACATTTCTGTAATAAGGTAAACATGAGGAGACACCCCCAGTCAGTAAAACTAAGGAGATGCTGGACCAGATTGCCAACAGCAAGTGTGAAGGCCTTACCATTGCAGATGTATAAGAACAGGTAGTAGGGGTATCTGTCACAATCAGCTGAGGTCTTCAAGGCCTGGTCTCAGGGCAGGGGTAGGACAGATAACCTCTGAATGTCCAAACTCCTTACCTTGCCTTTCATGACCCACAAAAAAATTGATCTCAACCTGATACTACAAAAAGTGCTGTAGCATCTGCTGATGCTAGAAAGTGTGAAAATGTCAGTTTTAAACACCATGAGAAAGACTGTGACTATGCACAACACAGTTTGTCTAACAACAGGCAAAGGTAAAGGATTAGCATTGAGTCAGAAAAAAGCCCCTGCTGCCTCCTGAGTAATTCCTTCCGTTGCTGCCATCTGTAGTACCCAGGAATTTCTTTAACCATCTCCCACTCCCCAGCAGGGCCCAAAGCACTTTACCTACTGATGTGTGGCTGTGTGATAACTAGAGACAGCTGATTTGGCCATGGTTATTTCAAGGTAAAAAGTTCTGTGCTTCTCTTTTAGGGAATAAAATTCACCAATGTACGAAAAAGCACTTTCAGTTCCCTAGAGAATGGTAATTTCTCTCGGATGTTAGCCACATAGATAAAAGAGGTTGCTTCCTCAAGAAGATGAGCAAAGTGAGAAGAGACCACCTCTACCCTTATCTGACAAGGATTACAGCTGTCAGTCTGTACCCACAGCACAGCAGCACACCGGAAGCTGCAGTAGGCCAGCACTGATTTCTGCCCTCTCATAATTTTCTCCTTTGTGCTCTACTTTCATTCACAGCAACAGACCTCACAAAGGAGAGTAGCATCCTTATCCACACTTGATGGATGAGGAAACTTAGAAGGATGCCATAGCAGAAGCAAGAATATAGCCCAGGTCTTGCACACCAAGAGCTGGTGAGTAGGCAGACAGTCCTTGTGAAGATGTATGGCATGTCACTATGATTAAACACTGTACCTTTGATCTCTGAAGGGGTTGAGCTGAGGAAACTGGTCCCAGAGCAAAAATGACAGACTGCACTTCTCCCTCTGAAGTATTAGCTCATGAAGCAACACTCCCCTGAGGCTTCCTGCCTGTTTTAAGCAGATACCTCAGCCACAGGTAGCTCACTCAAATATAAAAGCACAGCCACAGGCTGGTCTCTCTGACAGCCGTTGGGCCAGGCACACAGTGATCTTCAGCTCCGGGGTGTGGGGGTGTGTGTCAGACAGTGTAGTTATAAGGCAACCTCTAACACACACCAAGGCCCTTGCCCTCTGCAGGCTGTCCCACAAAATCCAGTGGAAACCTACATGAAGAATTTCTGTGCCTGTCTGCAAGAGACAGACAGACAGAGGTCTAGGGAAGAGATCTTGGTACCAACGCTGCTTTTCTAGGAAGGCCATTATGGCAGCTGCAGTGGCTCTTCAGCAAAACTGCTTCACATCCATAAGGCTCCTTTTTACCATGAGGACTGGTGAGAGAAGACAACTGTTAACAATGGCCTGTCTCTCATTTACCACTCTTTCTGCTTTACCCTGTGATGGTATCACACCACTGAACAAAGCTTCAGTCACTGCTTATCTGCTTATCTTTGTGTCATTCGACTGGCATCAGCTGGCATCACCGAGGCCACACAGAAAGTATGCATACAGCTCCCAAGTCCAAGGCAGAACAGTATGGAGATGAAAATTATCTCCTTGATGTATGTGAGGAGAACGGCTAGAAAGCTTCCTTGATCTCTGACAAGGCTCTGGGACACTTTTAATAATGGTAATTGTATGTGCAGGTATTTTAGTCACTCAAAAACTATCTGACTACAACCGTAATAAATGCCTTCATTTGAGAAACTGTCATGTTCCTCTAGAGGGACTGCTTTACTTTGCCTCTAAATGCTCTCTTTTGCTTTAAAGCTCTTTAAATGCTTTTCTTAGAAAATACATTACCCTCAGCGAAAACTAGATTGTTTGGAAACAGTGGAACAACACCCTGGGAGACCTGAGAGCATCCTCACCTTTAGATTTCTGCGCTGTGCTGCTCACAGTTTTGTGTACTGTGCATTTATAGTCACTGAGAGACTGTTCAATTCACCATTGAATAAGTTCTCCCAAAGCTTGTGTGTAACTGGAATTTGCATAAGAAAGTTTGAACATTTTCAAAGGCTTTTCCTCCCCACTTGCTAAGTGGAGAGTTAGTGACTTCCTGTTAAGGAAACTTTTAGTCTGCTCTTGTCTTTGTTAGTCAAGTCTGGCATTCCCCTCTGTAAAAAAAAAAAAAAGAGAGAGAGAGGAAAAAAAAAACCCCAGAAGCTATTGCTTAGAAGCAGTCAAGCAATATTAAAATAGCCTATACCCATACAGATGTTCACTAGCATGGGCACATCCTCCCACAGCTGGTATACAAAGGGGGCTGAGATGATTGACTTCCACTCACCATTTCTAAGGCCACACATTTCTAAGAATATACTGGTTTTTCATTTCCACAGAGGTTCTTCATTCCCATATGCACATATCTTTAGCACACAGTTTTACTCCAGACCAGAGAAGCAAGCATGGGCCTTTCCACTGAATAGATAGCAGAACACAGAAACACAACATACCAATGACTTCAATCTGCCATTCCTTGAAGCAGCTACGGCAGCACGTGGACCAGCTCAATCCCCTTTGGGATGACACTGATCATGCAGCTAAGGCAAATAAAATGGGCTGGGTGTCAAGAGCTGTGTCTAAGCAATAGTTGGTCTGTTGTGGCCACTGACAGGTATGAAAAGAATCTATGTGATTAAGAGAAATTGAAGGTCTGCAGCAGCATGACTGTTATTTGAAGAGAAAGTCATAAGTGCTGTGGGAAAAAAGGGAGGTAATTGGAAAGGATGAAAATGGTTTGACCTTCTTTCCTAGATCAGAATGTTGCATTTAACCCTTTTAATTCTCTAAACATTCGTCTACTGGGAGAAAAGCACTCAAAGCCAGGATGGAAATGTAACAACCTGGCATGTATTACCATGATGCAACATCACCGGCCTGATTTACTGTGCAATTTTTCAAGGATGTAACAGCAGCAGACTCTCCCCTACTGATAATACAGTAGCAGGAGGATCATGTATGTTCTCCCTCCAGCCATGGCAGCCTTGCCACGCTACTGGCCAGAGCAGCCCTCGTAAGATAAAACTACCCTCTTCATGACTGCTAGGCAGGGAAATGCTAAAGGCTTGCAGCAGTATTACATACTTCTGTTTGAAAACCATAGAGATCAGTGTTTCAGCAACCCAGGAGTCATGCAGGCCAATGTGCACACAGAAGTCCACTTCCTGGTGCTGTAAACCATTCAAAAGTGACTGATCACTTCATTTGCCTTTGTCTGGTGATGTCTTTTAGAGCGGTATTTAAACCAAACAGATTCGTCTACAGCGCTGCATGAGTGCCCTTCCTTCAGTTTCTTTTGGGTGTCCAGTACATAAAAAATAAGACATATCAAAGTAAACAATAATATTTGAGGATCTGAATGGCAAAGATAGCCTTAAAAAATAATTATTAGTTACTTTATATTAAAAAGGATTTTAAAATATACCTTCCAAAGGAGGCTATTGCTATTTTTCTGTATGCCAAATTCAGCTAAAACATAACTGTACAAGGATGTTTATTACCTGATTTGGCCATTTTTCATTTTTAGTCAGTGCACCTTTATGGCCCATAAGTGCTCTGTGGATATAATCCCTACAGGGAAGAGCTATGTCTCCTCCTTTTTTGAGTGGGTTCACAGGATGATGTTTCTCTTTACATTTGTTTAAGAAGCTGTGGATGTTGGTAAGGAGACTTCCTATTCAATATCTACACACACAGGTCTATTTCACCTGGGCTAATCAAATTTCAGGATGTGTTTGAAATATCCACATTTCAACAGCCCTCTCACTTGCTACAGTCAGTGTCCAAATAAAGGGGGGAAAAAAGGAAAAAGAAAAAGAAAACAACACCCAAAAAAAAAAAAAAAAAAAAATATCAAAAAAACCCCCACCACCAGAGGAAAAACGTCACTTTACCCCTCAGATTTTTTGGCAAGTAGCATTGTAAATTAGGGGTGCACTTTTTACTGGAATCATACAATTTTGGCTTCAGACATAGTTTATTAAGAAAGACCTAACTTCTGCCAGCATAATTTTTGTCTTTTACTGCATCATAGAAGCATAGAACACCCTCACAGCTATGTAAACACAATCCAATCATTTTCCAATTCTAGTGTTACAAGTTTCCTAGTCACCCCTGTACTGAATACAGTTAGCTGCATTCAGTGATGTCTGGCTGACACTTTTCATCCAGAGAGCTGTCCTGTTTTGATTTGACACTCGAGAGATCTTGGCTTCATCTTGCATTTGTCCCAATAATAAAAAACTGTAATTTAGTTATGAACAGTTAACTTCTTGTTTGAACTTGTGGAGCTTTGACCTCCAGCTGCTTGAGTTCGTTTGACTTTTTCTACCATTAGCATCTTGCCTTGTCTCCTTTAGGAGATGCCTATCAAAAACCAAACTGATCTTCTCTCAGCTCAGTTTTGTTCCTTTTAAATTTCTTGGTGAAAGATGCCTTCTCCAACATGCAACACGTCATCATTTTTAAAAACTGAATCTTCTATCAAAAAGTGCAGGAAGGGCTTGTGCATTTAATTTTTCCTCTGTTTTTTCTAGCTATATCAGCTGTTCAGATAAGATATGAACTCCATCTTCACTGACCTGCCTCCTAATTTTTTCACTGTTCTTTAAAATTAGAGTTTAGGGCCTAAGTTTGTGTGTTTGCATGCAGTAGCCCAGTATAACAAATAGATATGTTCTTCCAGATAATAAGCCAGATGTTCAAATGTACTGGGTTAGAAACAACATCGTAAATAACTAGAATCAGCTGTCCTGATGCTGAATCCTTCTAAAAAAAAAAAAAAGTGCTGGCAAAGGTATGCCAGAAAGATAATCTTCCAAAAGTTTAACCAGATAAACCAGAAGCTCCCTAACAGCCTATCTGTGGTAAAACCTTATTAATAGGGTCCTTAATGGCTTGAGATGAATCTTAGAACTTAATACCTCCTACTTACTGTTTCTGTGCTCTCTTCCAGACCCCAAGATACCTCTCAGGAGCTCCTGATACTCATTGCTCCCTCCATGCCACAAGTACCAATTCTTACTGAGAGCAATTGCTGCGAGTAAATCCTAATCTGCCAAAACAGCAAATGCAGCAGGGAATCAGTTGTCTAAAGAGGATACATGAGACTGGAGAGAAGGAGCTTACAGTGAAGAAAAATTACAGTCAAGCTCTACAGCACTTTCTGCTCACAGAATAACTAATATTAAACATTTTCCAGTAGTTGATGCCAGGCTCACAATTTCAGCTGTAGGTAGAGCTGCAGCAGAAGACAAGGTAAGAAACAGCAGAATCCCTTCGTTTACCTTTTATTCATTACCTCCACAGTGAAATTAAAGAAAGCTTGCCTTAGTTTAAGTCACATTGTTAAATATTACAAAAAGTTTTTAAAAGGGAGGAGAAAAGACATTGCCCTCCCTGCTATGAATGCAGAGTATGTAAAAGAGAAAACTCAAGTCTGAGACTAAGAGAAGACAAACAAGAAAATAGTGTATATTTAGCTTTAAGATGTTACTAAATGTTAAAAATGTTCTATGTGCTGTCAGACTCATTTCTCTGAATCTACAGACTGTAATGACATTTGGAATAAATTATGGTGGAGAAGAAAACAAAGGTGTGAGTTCTTCTTTGCTCAGAAATTAAATGTTTTTGTACCCAAAATAGTAACTAGTGCAAGGACTTATACTTAGGGGCTTTTATTTTTTCTCCACTGACTTTTTGAGAATTAGTGACCTACATTGTAGAGGGTTTATTTTTTCTTCCCCTGCTCTCAAGTAGCCTCACAGATTCCTGTGACTCACAGAAATTTTTAAAAAACAAACCACCAAACACGTGGCTTTAAAACTATCAGTGACAGTTTCGTGATCAGTTATGAGAGGGGATTCCACACACTCTCAGTGCAATTGGAAGGAGTACCCCTTTCCTCAGTAATGTACAGGTAAATGTCAGTTCTAGGAAACTGCCATTAGTTCCAAAGCCAGACTCCTAATCCATGTCACTGGATTTCAACTGTTCATAACAAAAGCTCTTTTGATTCCATTGAATCAGATCCATCCATCTTTTTGTAAAACCAAGATTCATTTAGATCTCCTTCTAGATCAGACCTGGATTTTTCCTCTGCCATGCTCAGTGTTCCTAAATAATTACTTATCCCAGACCTGACCCTAGTTATGCTAAATGGTGAGACAACCACTGGACTCTGAGGTAAACTGCAGATCTGTTTAATTATGCAGTGTTTCTAACTCAATGTGACTGGAACAAAAATGCATGCCTTGTTTCATTTTTAGGGAAAAGAGCCAAGATCCAGGGATCCAGGGATCCAGGGATCCAGGGTTTGTTTCCAACTCTCCAATGCACATTTCAAATATTGATTGAATAGATTTGTAAAACAGGGATGATGCTTGCTTTACTAAGAACCTACTACTATGAACACCAACATATTAATTAAAATCATCAAATTAATATCAGAATTACTCACCAATGCAGTGTACTACTCTATGATGAGGAAAGCATCACTCATCATGCATTATAGGCAGAGAGAAATGTCTGCTTCACCAAATCTGTGATCTCAGTCTTGCCAACACGTTTATGCTGCACACAAAAATGTTTATTGGGGATTTACAAACCAAACACTCAGGATAGAAAATTGTAAAATATAAGTTACCTTAGGAAAGAGCTCTTTCATGATCTCAAAATTAATTTTCCCACCCCACTGCCATCTCTTTGCATGCACAGGCTGCAAAGCTAGTTATCTGGTGAGCAGCTCTTGGGGTTTTCATGTCCTGCTCTTTGCCCAGTGCTTAGCCTCACACTTTACCTACTCCTCAAACATGGCTCTGAAAATAAAATTACTCCGGGACTCTTGCTCTTGCCTCATCACTAAAGCATCTGAGTATCTTTGAATGTGAGCTAATCGTTGTTAGTAAGCCCTGCAGCATGAGGGGGTGGTACAATCCACATTTTACACATAGGGAACTGAAGCCCGAAGTGATTAAGGTCAAAAGTTTCCATTACTTTTTTGTACTCCCTAGGACTTGATTTCACAGTTTGTTTAATACTTTACTTTCTGTCTCCAGAGCCCCTTATGTATTACCTCAGCTTCTGCTGTGAGAACTCAGCACTCTTTCATGTCAAGCAAGAAATCTCCACCCACACATGCATAATACAATAAGCACCCAGTCAGTCATCACCTCTGACAAGGTAGGTTTCAAAAATTTGCCCAGCACCACACAGAAATTTTGCGGCAAGAGAAGGATAAGCACAGTTTCCCAGGGCAGCATGTGACTGCCTTCACCACGTGCTGTGCTTGCTCTCGGTGTAATGTCTCTTCAGCCTGCAGCTTCAGAACAAGACAGCAAGCAAGGTGGAGGTCCTGGACATGTGAGGGATGTTCTTTTCTCTCTGCCTCATATCCCTGATTCCCCAGGACAAATGTATTAGGTGAAGAAAACAGGAATTCTTCTGTACCACACTTACCGACTTGAGTGTTCTTTAGTCTCACAAGAGTAATAGAAATGTGGAACAAAGATGATGGGCACATTCTATCTTTGGTGTAGAAATGGCAAAACTCAATGAGTTGGAACACCAAACCATGCTCAAGCACAGACTGTGCAGTGGGGCACACAATGTCTTTGCCCACTGCTTCACATTTTCCCCTTTTCATTCCTCACTCCTCCTTGTTCATGTTGCACTTGTTTCTTCCTATCCCTCTAATTCTGTTGCCTTCAGTTTTCAATCTCCATTGCTCAAGCTTTGCCACCAAGCTCGTTTCCTTGTTTTACCAAGTTCCAATCTTCTTCTAACCCTTTTGACTAAGTCTTCCTCACTTCAAAATGTGTAATATTGGACATTTTGTTGATAGTCTTCACCTTCCCATTTTCTGTTTTCTGACTCCTCATTATAGCCTTTCTCCATGGCTCCTCCTATCCCTGTCCCACCCGGTTCTTCTTTTACCTGATCTTTTTTTTTTTTCTCCAGTTGTTTCCTTTTCTCACCCTGTATTTTAGCTTCTAGGAGGAGCTGGTGTTTCTATCATCACTTATTTTCCCAGTTTCTTTCTGCTTTAGTAGTGTTGAATAAATTGACTGACTGAATTGCTTCCCTTATGCAGTTTCTCAGTTCCCAGTTTCCCATCTCCCATGGGATCTATTCTGTATGCACAGTCTCCCCAGCTTTGAAGTTGAGTGTTCTCCAACTTCAGTTGCCAGCAACCATCACGAAGTCTCAAATGCTACTCAAGTAACACCAGGCTCTTCCCAAGTCACCAATATTCCCCTCTTCTACAAAGCCTGCCAGCAAGACAAAGGGCATTAAAAATATGAAATAGGGACAAGTTCCATTTTTTCATTTATAAGGTCTTTGTATAATTATTTCCCCCACCTTCATTTGGACTAATGGGGAGCTGAAACTGTAGAATGTCCAGCCTTGCCCTACAGGTCTGGGCTGGAGCAAACCTTCTCTGGATCACCCTGCACAGTTGCACTTGGTGGGCAATATTGGATCTGTAAGAAGATGGAGCATACTCCATCACACTGTGAGGAGCACACTGTTACAGGACAGCAATTTAATCCATCTCCATGGATTAATCATTAATCATTTAATCCATGGATGAAGTTGGTCTGGTTTAGTGTAAGAACAAAAAAATCAGTAAAATAAATGGTTTGATCTGTGAGAAAATGCAGATTTTCTGTTCCTTTTATTTACCTGAAAAGATTTACTTTTGTTGCACTTTTACTCATTAGAAAACTTTTCATTTCCACTTGCAGCATTGGAAGCATAAAAAACAATGGGCACAAAGTAAAGAATAAGGAGACAATGCTATAGGCTCCAACCTTTTAACTAAGGAGCATTTGATTAGTATTTTGGGATGTGAGGAGACACAAACTCTTTTTCTATATTTAGTATCACCAGATGGTACAGTCCAGGCTATGGTGCTCCCAATCCTGCATGTTGAGTCTCACCTACCCTATTCATCAATGTTTAACTCTTAATTGGAATAGTCTCAGTAAGATTTCTCATCATTAGTTTACGATGAAACCTAATTCCTTGGCACTTTCCCTCCTACCCAAAAAATAAAATAATATTTAAATGCCATGCTTTGAACAAGAGGGACAGAAAAACTCCTTCTTCATACTCTGTGCTCCAGCATAGTCTGCAGGTTTCCTTACATCACCAAGAACGGCAAAGGGAAGGTAGGTTTTCCCCTGTCTTCACCTGGCCTTCCATGGCAGAGGCAGGAACAGCAACATTGGGTACATGACACCTCCCCTAAGCCACTGGGCAACAGGGGGAATTGGTGTTTCTGCTTTCCTCCACCCTGAAGACATGTGAAAGTATTTGATCTGACTCTTGACAGTTTCAGGTCAACCAGAGCACATTTCTTGGATGGCAGACAAAAAGTCTCTATCCACAAGTGCAAATAGCAGTAAGTTTTATTTGACTGACATTTATTTGAGTGGCAAATGGCACATCCCCCATGAATAAGTCTTTCTATTGCAAGAAATCAGGTTTCTGCTCCTAAGACTGGGTCATCAGACCAATTTAAATAAAAAGTTAGTGGTATTTTTTAAAAAGACAAAATTATGTATTTTTTTTCTTAGCCCTGTCCTTAGAAAAGAATTACCTATTTTAAGTCAAGCTTTCCCTCGTTCTCACCTGTCATCAAATTCACTGTGGAGACCAATCTCTGAGACTTTTATTTTTTTAAAAACGGGTTGACAAACATGAAAAAACAGGAAACTGGGTTTTAATGCCAGCAATGCTGAACACTTCAGTAAACTGTTTTTGCCCGATTGTGGTTATAATTAAGACATAAGATGAAAACACATGCTCTAATTTCATTCTTGAGAAACCAATCAACTTTCTCTTAATGATAACAGTGCTGGCCTAACATCAAGCAGATACAATGAGTATCGAAATAAGGCAAGAAACGGGTAAGTGTGCGTAGGTGCCTCTAACCTGCAAAATACTCATGCAGTGGTGAATGTTCAGCTAGGGGATTTACCTTTGATAAGCAATTCAGATGTTAAATTAGCTATGCACTACAACAGCACTGTGGGGGTTTTATGCACAGTTCAGTGGAAGTAGACAAACTACTTCAGGGCTTCATCAGAATCATGCAGGACTTCCACGGAAGGAGTCACCCTCTTTGCCCCAAAGGCTCTGGTACCAGGAAGTTTCTCCTGTGTTTGAAGACTCCCGCTTTGACCTTTGAAGTAACAGCAAAGCTCTGCTTTGGCCTGTTGTAAACTACTCCCACTATGCTGCCATCTGTCCTATCTGTAAAGGAACTAATCTCTGCAGAACACGAGGCTGGAGATAACCCTGTTTTCAATGCCCAGTTAAAGTACATATACCAAGCAGCCAAAGGGGGCAGAACAAATCTTTCTTCTGCCATCTCCACAAGAATCTATCACAAAGGCAGAGTGTGCAGGGATTACTTCCCCTCTCTGGACCTCTAGAGATTCAGCATACTGTAGAAAGAGAACACAGATAGATCATATAGATATACCTGCTCCCACAGCCAATATAATGGACCAGCAGCCAAAGAGTAAACTGTCATAGAAGCACAGGGACTCCTGGAATGATGCATGCTTAGGTCCTGGCCTGTGACCAGGAATAACTAGTGACTGTTGTTTCAGGTGGAGAACTTTTATAAAACAGACATGCTCAGGTTCAGTGTACTTGCAGGTGCATGATGAGAGTGACCATGTCAGAGCATATGTAGTGAGCCACTCAGATGTTGACATGCTGTCCCTAGGACTAACAGTCTTGAAGGATCACTAAAAAAGCCTGAAGCTTGTCATTCAATTTGATTTTCCATCACACTGAAGTGACTCAGACTAAGCCTCTCTCAGGATACAGTTTATGAATCATGGCAATGACTGATCACAGTGCTGTTAGAACCACTGGATATGCTAAAAGAGAGACTTTCCTGCTAAGGTAGCAAGAAAGGATGCTATCAGGATGTCTTGGTGTGTATTCTATTTGACCTGTAGAAAGCAGCTAGGAGACAGTTTCTTTTTTTTTTTTTTTTTTCTCTTTATCTCTTGTAACTCCATGGGGGTGGGAGGGGAAGGGGGGTACCTTCTGATGATAGACCATCTGTTAAAACCAGGTGGGGCAGTATTTCTTATCTCTTTCATCAGCTTTGTCCACCCTCTGGGGGATATCTTCTGTTAATGGGCCATTAAGGCTCACCAATGACATGACACATTACACCATCCCATTGTGAGATGCACCACCCAGAGGGGAGGAGCCAACCATTCCCTACCCAAATAAAAATGGGGACACAGAGACCCCCAGACATCCTCTTTTCCACTGGATTCTCAGAGGAAGACCAGACTCATCTCACTGCCACTGAACCTGTTTACAGCATCATCTCTACTCCAACAGAACCACATCTGTCACTTCAGAAGGACTTATTTGGACTGCTTCCAACACCCTGGCCAACAGGGTGTCAGGTCGTATTCCTGACTCCGTCAGGGTTTTCTAGGACTTTTGTTTGTTTGCTTGGTATTTTTTGTATTACTGCATTTGCACTTTTAATATTCCTAGTAAATTCCTATTCCTAGCTCCTATTCCCATATTTTTACCTGAAAGCCCCTAATTGCAAAATTATAATGATTTGGAGGGAGGGGGTTTTACATTCTCCATTCCAAGGGAAACTCCAGTTTTCCCTGACAGGTACCTGTCTTTCCAAACGAAGACACAGGGCAGACAGACTTGATCTTACACTGCCCTGGCTACCCCAAGAAGCAGCAGTTATGGGGTGTTCAACGCGGGCAGATCTGAGCAGCAGGGACAGATGCACCCAGAGGTACAGCCTGCAGACTTGCTGTGCAGTATCCTGACACCATACTCATAAGAACAGAAAGGCACAAAGGTTCAAAGGATTTGTGTGGAAGAGCTGAAAAGCTATTACTGAAAATGTCATAGAATTCATGGGGAAGCTGAGAACTACCCACTCTGTAAATACAGTACCGCAGTCTTTGTTCCTGTTGCTTGGATTTTGCTGCCTCTATCACCTTACGATTTAGCCTTCTCTGTCCCATTTCTCTACCATCTGTGTACTCATATGTGCATAGATATATATCCTTACTGGAGCATAAAGCCCATGCATTACTTAATAGAATAATTAATTGGCCTTTACACACGCAGCCAGCATACACTGTTGTGTGTTTCTCAGCAGATGATGTGACCCTGGGCACTCTTTGATACTCATTTTAATTTTTTTTTTTTTGGTAAACAGGTACAATCCCTGAAATGCAGATATATCACAGCTGGTCCTCAGTGTATACCTAAATTATTTATTTAGTTTAGGACACAACAGGATGCCATAAACCTGCTGAAATTGCCAGAGAAAACCTATGCAGGCAGATGTAATTGAGCTCACTGAAACATCTGAGGCCAGAGTAGGCCTTTACTTTAGTAATAATTCCCATGGAATAGTTGCTGACTGTGGGCTCCTTGTTTTTCTGCCAGAGGTTCTCATGAAATTTCATGACAAGTTATTTAAGAATTAGCCATAAAGTTAGTCTTTCCCTTTAATCTGTTTTTAAAATTAACTAGTTTGGGCAAAGTGCATAACCATAAAAGAGAACAAATGGGAAAACAGCAGAAAGAGGCGACTGAGGAGATCAGGACGAGATGTGCGCTGCACTTCCCTAATTGTTTGACTCCTGCTCCACAAACCAGGCATGATTCAACTAGGATAAAGCAGTGCACTTCAATTTTTTGGCAACGAATTTTCAATCTTTATCTTGTCCACAGTGGAATATTTCCTTCACTTTAGATATTATGCGAAAGCATCTGTTTGGGGTTTTTTTCAACATTTTTTCCTCTGTATGGATAGGACTTGAAAAATAAATTATTTTGATTACAATGGTGAAGAGCTGAGTAGGACTTCAACAGCTCTCCCACTAAAAAAAAAAAAAGAAAAGAAAAAAAAGGTTTTGCACTAGAAAACGCAAATATCTGTAAAACTGGTCTAACAAATAAAGAAATGCCTTCTCTTAAGTGTAAGGCAAATTCATGAGTTCAGTTAGAAAGCGTGAGAAATGCTTTTGGACAATGAACTATTACAGACATACAAAAAATCCTTAAACCTATGGTCTCTCAGAAGTTGCCTGTCCCATAGAGTCTGGACTCCATCATTGTCCCATCAAAAGGGAGTCCCACTCCATATGAAGAAGATCAACACAGAGAGATGCATTTACATGGTCCAGGTGATCAAGATCAGACAGTCTTTTGTTTTAATGCTCTATAACCCTGTGGACAGAAACAATTTTTTGGGATGCTCCACGTACATCACTGATGTATATATTTCTATAGTGTCTCCTAGACATAGTACACTACCTTTTCCTGTATGATTCTCAGATCTGTCTGGCACTACTTTTACTTCTGAATGAGTAAACTGGAGTTTGTAGCAAGCAGCTACAATTTTTGCTTCTAAAGCATCAAAAATTACAAAAGTGGGACATGACATGAAAACACACTCACCCCATGTATATAGCAGAAATCTTAAAAAATCCTCTCTGTGAAGATAGGAATCGATGATTATGTTAGTCTTACTAACAAGTGCTGTCATTGCAAAAATGGGGAGTCCCTTCGCTCTGAAATCAGAAGAAAACAATGTACTTTTTGAGCTAAAACACATGATCAGTGTCACCTCGTGGACATTGACTAAACCCACGTTTACAAAGCAAAGTCACCATTTCCCTGATGGGAGATGACTGTTAGCTTTTAGGAAAAAAATTATGGACTCTGTTACTTAGTTCAGCATACGCTGGTAAATTCCCATGTGTAAATAAATATCCTTCTTTGGAGGTATTTTTCTTGGGGAAATTCTGGCACTGCTGATACAGGGCAGATAGATTTTCTCTACATTTGGAAAGCTGACTTGAATTTCTGGCCGCTCATAAAGCCTCTCAGGTTATTTCCCATGCACAGAATTTGCTCTACACAAAGGAAATGCCTTTCCTCTGCTTTTGAAAGTCCAGGAATTAGTTTACTTCCTCATTGTCACTGAAGGCTGTGAGCTTTGAACAAACCCAGAATGTAGTTAACCTCTTAGAACATGAGATTCTGAAACCTATTGAATGCTTAGTGCTTTTGAGGTAAAACTCCAGTTGAACAGTTTGGTTGAGGGTGTGCCAACTGAGATTAATTCTCACATCTAAACTAGTAACTCTAAATCAGGATTTCAGTAAGTGCTGTTGGCACCAGGCCCCTCATACAATTCTGTTCTCTTTAACAACATCAGAACAGTCTGTTCCTGAAAGAGATGTTGACCATGCAGCAGCAGTATGGGCCCGACACAGAAACAGCTCAAGAGGCTCAACAGACTGTCGTTGTCTGTCAGATAAGACAATTGTGAACATAAAAATCCAGCCAGAAGCATTCACCAAGTACTGCAGAAACTGGTATTTCTTGGCTATTTCTCCACATTTAGATGATTTGGGGGAAATTACAAAAATTACAGAGGAAAAGATTGACAAGCTTCATGCTTGATGATTCATGACTAAAGATGACCTTCCATGGTCACTTTTATTCACTTAGACCCCTCCATGTAATTCCACCACTAAGAGCTGCTGAGAAGAGATATTTCCATATTGAGAGAAAACAGGATCAGCAGTTTTCCCATTCCGTCAAGGAATTATATAGTCACTCATTCACGTATGCACCAAGTTCATGGAAACACAATACAAGGTAGCTTTACTGATTTTAAAGAGTGTAAGGCTGGCTTAATAAATGAAAACATAGGTAATAAAACACATTATTGGACATATATAAAAGAAATGAGAACAGTTTGCAATTATTTTTTTTTTTCTATTCAGATTATACAAAATGTTTATATTTTGAGAGAAAGATCTTCCAGTGAAACTAGAATTCACTAGGAAAGGAATACATAATGCTAAAGATCTGGAAGACTGGCAAGTCTGCTGAACAGCAGGTTGTTCTGTCTCAGAGAGTTTTACTGACTGCATTATATGTTGAAATTGTTCAAGGAACAGAGGAGAGAGGAGTAAGAACTTAAGTGAGCAAATATTCGCTAGCTGCATTCCTTGACCCTTCCCATCCACTTTCAGAGGATATAGCTTTGCGGTAAATGCTTACTTCATACCTAAAGTTAGAATAGCTGATCATCTCAACAGATAGGAACATAGAAAGGAAAATAACAGTAGCCTCTGCTTGATTTCACATGAGGCATTACCTTTAACTATTTATTTGTTAACCATTTGACTCATGGATGCTGAACTGCTGGCTGAAACAAACAGCTCTAAAACCAGGCTCTGCTTTAGAGTCCTCTACTGTGATGTGCACTGACATTTTGGCAGCACAGCAGTTATGCCAGCCTAAAGATCAAGTTAAAAGTTACAATGATTGGGCTTGCAGTACCTAAACCCAGCCACTGCTCTGTGCATTAAGGCAGTTTTGGAAAGCAAAGACATCCCTGTGCAGATCTATCCCTCTGCAGTGCTATCTATGCAGTGCTTTATGCTTGCAACCCTCAGCCTAAATCAAAGACCATTCTGACAGCAGTAGTTCACAGTTAAATGAAGTCTGCTACACATGGATGGTAACTCTCTGGAAGCAGGGACCACACTGCATAGTAACTAACCATGTGTCTAGGTGTTAAAGTCCAGCAAACACAACATAAGAAAATATTCTAAAGAGTCTGCAGTCAAAGTTAAACAAGCGTGACAACAGAAAAGTGTGAGGAAAGAAATATACACAAACTTACCACACAACAGATAAACTGAGGTACCAGAATGTAAGCCATAGCCCCAAATCCCACACAAAAGTGTGACAAAGCACAGGATGGAAAAGCATTGGGAACAATCCAGCCTCTTTCTATGCTCTCTCCTGGACAGCTTCTCAACCTCTGTGAGAAACAAGGGAGTGAGGTCAATGAGCCTTGATTTGGCTTACTACTGCTGTACTTACTTGCCTCAGTTTAGCCACAAGTCTAGTCTGAGCCTGCATCAAAATCCACTGAAATCACTGTGTTCTCTAAGCAGAAATAATGTTGGTGTTCCTCTTACTTCTTGCTGAGGCCTTGTTGGAGTTCTCTGTACTGTGCACTGAAGAGGATCACTAATGCTGGGCTGTGCTGCTGTCTCAAATGTAGCTGTACACAGCTATGTCTGCAGTCCTCAGGGGCCCTGAGGCTTGCTGCAGTATCTACAGATATCAGAGCAATGAAAAACAAGTTACAAAGATTTTATCATCATTGCTTAGACTTTTTCATGCATTTCACAGATAGCAGTGCTAAAACTTACCTCCAGACCAGGAGGTAAGTATGGTTAAGGCCAATCTTCTGTGTGGTGAATGACATACTTAATCCCCTTACAGGTAATAAAACCTGTTGTTAAAAATGTCCAGTGTTTGCCTCCATAGCTCATCTTTTACAGTTTCACCAGCCTTAATGGGAGAATACCACGCTTATAATTTAACCTTCGAGGTAACAAATGGGGCTAAGGCAAGATTTGAAATTTCAGCCTCTTTGAACCCATTGCAATACCAGCCCTTCAGTTCTGACACTTCTATTACAGATATTAAAGAGAAGAAGAAAATGAGCACACACACAAAAAACCAACCCAAAAAAATCACCAAAATCACCAAAGGCAGAGGAAGCCTTGGCCCAAGGGCATAAATAAGAATCCCTACTTCCAGTCGTCACTTGCCAGTATATCCTGGTAAAAGTCTTCTTGGGAATCTGCAGTTTCTTCTACTGTATTCAGATGAGTATATCGGAAAAAAAATCATGAAACCAGTTCAGCTCTTGCTATCTAAGTGGCAGACACGATTTGGGGTTTTTGGTTTGCTTTTTTGTTTTTTTTTTTACTGTCATTACTTGATTCAGTAATAAGCACCATCTTTCTGTCTAATAGATGTTTAGGGGATTTTTCCCCCTCTCTTTCCTTTGCACTGACAAGCTCTTATCACTTCTCCACCAGGAAAAGAAGCAACAGAACAGCTCCTGGAAGACAGAAGTGCTGAACTCAAGCATGACCTCAAGCACTGCTGTTGCATTAAAAGGGATTTCCCTTTAATGATCCTTTTCCTTCCTTCTAGATGAATCATACCTCTTACAGAATTATCTGATATTAAGACACAGCAAATGATTGAACTTGTTACTATCCATAAATATTACTATAGTCATCATCCTAGCATTGAATATTATGTGAGTACTGTCTTAACTATGAGTCTTTCCTACTGCAACCTCTGAAACATTTGGTGATGGTGTTCTGAACACTCTGAGGTCTGGGTTTAATTTAGTGAGTGTGAGCTACTCCTTTCTGAACAGTAAAATGAAGCAAAGTAATTAAAATAATTTAGAGACAGAGCTGAATGGGGGCTTGAGAGATTTCTTCTTCTTCCCAAGTACAATAAAGAATTGTTATTGATTGATGTGCATGAAACTGATTACTTTAATTTTCACAAAAAATGGATATTCTGCAATTCCCAATGACAGCTTTCTCCAGGATTATGTAAACATTACCATTTATAAGGCTGGATTGTTTCACCCTTATGCTTAATCAGAATGTAGACAGCTGAAAATTAAAGTATTTCTTATTCTGTTCTTAATGCCAAAAACTTCCCTCTTCCCTCAAGAGATACAGACATGCATATATATCTAAAAATACTTGTGTGCATGTATGTAGTTACATGTGTGTATTTGTGCGTATTTACACATACACTTCAAAGAAGAAAATTTTCCTTGACCTTATCCATATGTATATATGTTTATAGTTTATGAAATATGAAATATCAGCATTATACCATAAATTATGAGATAAGCTATAGGGTATAACTACAAAAAAAAAACCCAACCCAGGAGTCATTCAGAAAAGAGGAATGTATATTCATGCATTCTATAACTACTGATGTTGCTGATGTTTTTAATGCATTTCCATATTGCTGAGGAGTTATGGTTGACAAGACAGAACTTCATTTTGTGCTGTTCAAACTCGGATAAAATGAATTCCATCCATCCTGTTCAGACCTGTTTGATAAACATCAGCTGTAGCAATGTGCAATCAACTTTCAGTTTATTAAGGTGTAAACAGTAATTATGAATATTCAGATGTGCTTACCATTTAGAAAACAAAAATAAGCTGTTGTCTTTTCAGGTTTTCCTAGGTTTCATATCTCCATCGTGGCTAGGACTACTTGTTAATTTATTTGCTGCAGTTTCCTATACAAAGCAAGGTACAAGCCAGCTCTTTTTCCCCTACTTCCTACCTTACCTCATCATTCCACAGTGAAACCCTCAATCACCTAAAGTACTCTCAGTAAAACTGTGAGGGGCTGGGCTTCATATCACGTGATAGAAATGTTTTGGATAACAACTTTTTTTCTCTCTCTCTAATCAGATCACTTCAGTAATCTGCTACCTCAGTTCCCATGAGCAGACAGGGGAAAAAGTCCAGGAGAAGGAAATGGCAAGATGCAGACAGAAACATATACTGTGTAAATCAGAGCACAGATGCTGCCCTGGTTATGCAAGCAATCACTCAGGCCCAGTTCCCTTAGGCATCCTTTGGATTTTAGCCACCCCTCAGGCTACCAATCATTAAATGTGGTGCCTTCCTACCCAACTATAGTTTCCAAGGCACCAGAGAGGCTAGAGGGACAAAAACAAAAAAAAAATAACAAAAAAAAAAAAAAAAAAAAAAAAAAAAAAAAAAAACCACCCAACACACCCACAAATTTTTAAAAGAAAAGTCTCCAAAGAGAGGAGGAAAAAAAATGGAAGGGATTATTATTTTTCCAGCCATATCCCTGACTTCTTTTTGAACAAAGGCAGAAGAGAAGGATAGCCTGCTGTGCAGAGCCAGCACAGGCCTATAAACCCTGGGAAAGATCACGTTGCCACGTAACCCTGCTGTGTGACACAAGCACATGATCTGAGCCTGCTGCTGCTGCTGGAGGTGAGGTGAAGGAGTTCACAGCTGAACTATTCCAAAATCCACCTGTTCTCTGAAGGAGTCGATATTTAAGACCTGATTCCAAGGTGTGCAGCAACACTGGCTTCTCATCCTGCCAGTGGGAGAGGTGGATACTCAGGAACAGGCAGGAGCTCATCATCTGGGAAGATAAAGTCTTTTAATACTGCAAGAAACTTTATTGTATTGTATTTCATTTCTGATTGTAAGGCTGTTGAGCAAGAAACTGCCCCTTTTCCAGCATAAATCCCATCCATAAATCATACTGACAGGCATTAAATATTTGGGTTTCATTCAGTGAGTTATTTCACTGCACAGATATTAGCACATTGTGTAAAGATGTGCATTAATTGTTTACAATAATTAAATTTAATGATTACTACAAACTGCCAGTTGCAGTCAAGAATTTACAAACATATTCAGACACTAATATCTCCAACTTTGCACTGACAAGTTTAGCTGATAGTTTTAGCCCAAGGTTTTGCCCTTTACCTGCAACAATCTGACCTCGAGCAGGGCTG
This sequence comes from Prinia subflava, assembly GCF_021018805.1. Lineage (NCBI taxonomy): Eukaryota > Metazoa > Chordata > Aves > Passeriformes > Cisticolidae > Prinia > Prinia subflava. Next base: position 64,132,765 of record NC_086248.1, on the reverse strand, counting down.
GATTAAAGTGCATTTAACACCTTCTGCCAGCATATTGGGATTATGGGGTTATATATCGACCTAACCTCTAACTGGAGAAATGGACACACTAGCGGTTACTTACAATACAGACCCAAAACTGTGGAGCGCATCCAAGCTAAACAAAAAAAAATATTTGTTTGGGTCTGAAAACCATCTGGAAGAGCAATACTTTCCATGGGACGGGCTCCTTTAATGTCCTGCTGGGATGCTGGGGCAGGGATGTGGGCACCTACACCGAGCACCCGCAGCCCCAGCGCTGTGTGCGAGGGCAGGCGCCGAGGGCACGGGAGGGCTCCCGGGGCAGGCGCCGAGGGCACGGGAGGGCTCCCGGGGCAGGCGCCGAGGGCACGGGAGGGCTCCCGGGGCAGGCGCCGAGGGCACGGGAGGGCTCCCGGGGCAGGCGCCGAGGGCACGGGAGGGCTCCCGGGGCAGGCGCCGAGGGCACGGGAGGGCTCCCGGGGCAGGCGCCGAGGGCACGGGAGGGCTCCCGGGGCAGGCGCCGAGGGCACGGGAGGGCTCCCGGGGCAGGCGCCGAGGGCACGGGAGGGCTCCCGGGGCAGGCGCCGAGGGCACGGGAGGGCTCCCGGGGCAGGCGCCGAGGGCACGGGAGGGCTCCCGGGGCAGGCGCCTCTCACCGCCGGCCCTCAGAGCCCGCGGGGCACGGCTGCGCCGCCGCTCCGCGCACGGACACGGAGCTCTTCCGGACCCAGCGACGCGGCACCGGGCCGGCCCGTGAGCGGAGCGAAGCCTGCGGGACGGGATGGGCAAGCCCCCGCCCGGGGGGAAAGGAATACGGAAGGAAGAAATGACATCCCGGCTCCCGAAAATCCCTCGGCTGAGTCACGGCGGGCGGGGAGGCGGCGGGACTGCCCGGCGGCGGCGCCCCCTGGCGGCGGCGGCCGCAGCGGTTGTCACAGGCCGGAAAGTCCCTCGCTCTGCCGGTGGAAATCCCCGGTGGGGTTTTTTCTGTTGTGTTTTCAATCTCCCTTCCCCCCCCCACCTTTTTTTTTTTTTTTTCACCCGGGCGCTTAAGCAGAAAGGGAAAAAAAACAAGAGGCTGGGCTCAGCCCTTCATTCCGCAGCGGCAGCAGCAGCGGCAGCAGGAGCTCCGGCGGGGAGAGGGTGGAGAGAAGGGAAGGAAGGAGCCCCGGCGCGGTGGGGGTTGATGGATCCCGAGCGCGTCCCATCGCCCCAGCCTCGCTGCTGAGCAGGAGCGGCAGCAGGATCGCCGGAGGAGGAGCCGGCCGCGGAGAGGTGAGCGCCGCTCTGGGCAGGGCCCGGCGGAGCCCGGAGCGCCGTGGCAGGAGGCGCCCCGGGGAGCGGACGGCCCTGGCGGGCTCGGCCGCTCCCGTGTGCCGGCTCCCGGCCGCGCCGTGCCGCTGCGCCCGCTGCCGCCCGCCCGCCCGGCCCCCGGGGCTGCGGCCGCGCAGCGGGCACGGCGCGGCCGGGCTTGCTGCGAGTGCCGCGGGGAAACCCGCCCTGGAGCTTCGAGCTCCTTCTCCTGGGAAGTTGGCGGGCCGTATTGAGTGCTTTCCAGCTTGCATGCCCAGCCTCCAGCGGAGCAGTAGGTCAGGGAGCTAAGAACGCGGAACTGTGTGTAAGCCAGTCCTGTGGGATTTAAAAGAGCCTCAGTCCTCATACTCTGATTTAGTGAAGAATAGTACTGTGTTTTTGGTTTGTACCGAGCGAAGACCCAGGCAGAAAAAAATCTATGGGGGCTTAAACGGTATTAAGCATGTTTGTTTTAGAAGTTTTAGTAGTTTATAGAGAGGTTGATTGATTGCCGTTTTCGAGATAGAGGACAGAAAATGAAAATAAATTTATGAAGCCATTGGCGGGTCTCAGAACAGTATTCAGCTTTACCGAGCCCAGCATCCTCAGCATTACACGTTTGGAAAGGATGCTGCCTCTAATTATTGTTTACAGCTGTTCCTTTTTGAGAATTCCTAGTCATTACTTGTCAGAAGGTTAAAGTCTCATAGCACACAGCAAAGCCCTATAAACTAATATAACTGTAGCTCAGTTTTCTCCATTTAAGTCTCCAGTTTAGATGGCTGTTGAGTTCTGTTTGTTTCATCACATTGATTTTGAAAATGAGGTTTGCTTGGCTTTTGCCTTGATTGACATTTATGACTGTAAATAAATAGCACAGGCAGTAATTTCCACGTGTGGAGGAACACAGAACATAGTGTCGAATAACGTAGTTTCAGTGAGTGCTTATGTAAACTCAGTACTTTTTGTTACTTAAAGCTGGAAATAACCCTTTCAAGGGTCTATGCCGGTAGTGCTTAGTCATGTGATCAGTCTTTATTCGTGTAAAAAAATCCCATTGACTCAATGTTTCTACTAACATAAGTAAGAAATTCAGTATTTTGGTCATCTCAGAACAAAGTAGAACTGTGGTTTTTATACAGATTAGTAAGAGGGTTTTAAATCATTCATACATTTAAATACAAGATTGCATAAATAGCATGTGTAAAACTATACTGGGGAGGAGAGTGCATGAAAAAATGTGTTCTTTTCATTTTAAGGCTGTATGCTGGTGAGGGAATGATAAGAATACGTCATCTTTATTACCTGAAGGAAAGCTTTTCCATATGTTGCAAGATGTGACAGCTCTGGGCGCAGTCTCTAGTCCTCTTAGGGTGTGTGAATGACATCACCCTAAAATAGGACTTTGTAGCATCACCTGTTTCATCTGCCTCTATTTAGGGCTTGTCAAGATGTCCTCTGTATCTCTTCATCAGCTGGTTCTCAGAGAGGTTATAGAGGTCAGCTCTTGGCACCTGGAGTTTGAGGTCCCCTCTCACCCTGAGAGGGTCTTTTCAAAAGCTTTGTCTGGGCATTTGGAGGTGGATGTTGCCAATGGAAGTGTCTTAGGCATGCATGCTTTTGTTTGTCTTGATACAAATTTTGCTTTGTTTTTAAACAAAGAAAGAATGTTTGTGGACAGCATGGAAAGTCTCTTCCTGTAAGAACAGGTTATTGTTGTTCTTACTGTAGTGCACGGGGGTTTTGAGTGATGTGGTCCTTACATTTGGCTAACTAGCCACAAAGTTAGTGTTCTCTGAATAACTATTTCATAGAGTGTAGCAGTTTCTTTTGGGTTTTTTGGGTTTTTTTTTTCTGCTGTACCCCATGAGGCCAGAGTTACTGAAGAAAGGGATGTAGAGCAGTAAACATTACATGTCCTACTGTGGAAATATATTGGGGGTTTTGAGCCAAATGGAAATGCTTTTTCAGCTCTGTTGACTTACCACTGAGTAATAGTGGCACTGCAGTCAGCACCCCCACACGCGGCACAAGCACTTCTGAGCCACAGCTCTACCACTCACAAAATACAAAGAGCCTCAGGAAAAGTAATTTGAGTCTGTCCTCGAGTGACAAATTCCTCATCTACCATATCTGGCCACTGTAAGTATGGGACTGATACTAGGGCAGCTTGCAATTCTTTGGGCTCTTTCTGTACTCTACTGACCATCACTGCTCAGAATGTATAGGCTGTGGAAATCTGAGTGGTCATTAACTGTTTGGGGGGTTTTTTGGCATGTTACCAAAACAAGAGCTTGAAATGTGCTGAAATTCAGCAAGTGCAAATGGGATTACACTGTGCAATTATAATTTATTTAAGTTTCCAGGATAATTTTCCCTTCCTTTGATCTCACCTTCTCTTATCCTTATTTTGATTTAAATGCTTTTTTTTTTAAATGATGATGCAGTTTCCTTACTTATATATAAATCCTCTTTAATATCACACTAAATTATATCAGCAAATGAGTGGGATAAGCTGATCAGTGTCTGTGTCTGAGTAATGCAGAAAAGTTAATGAATATGAACTTTAAAAAACCATTATTATTTATGAAAGGCTTAGCTATACTGCATCCACTCTGTGCTTGTTTTAGGCAAAACTTCATCCAGAATTCCAAACTGGAAGTGCCTTCTCAGTCTCTGCAGAAGTGATAGCACTGTGATAGAAGGACACTAACATGCCAATAAAAGGATTCTTTTTCATTTCAGATGTCTTCCAGAAACATGGCTGGCCAACACATTCTTCCTCAAGCTTTGTATCAGAGCAATATGCTGAAGGCTATGAAGATCAGAGAGAGGACACCTGAGGATCTAGTCAAACCTCCCAGTGGAATAATTCATCACTTCAGGACTATGCACAGATACACCATAGAAATGTTCAGAATGTGCCAGTTTTGTCCCCAGTTTCGGGAAACACTTCAGAAATCCCTGACTGACCAGGCTACCCAGAGTTCACTGGAGCGCCAGAGGAAGCTCAACTGGTGCAGGGAAGTTCGGAGACTTGTTCCTTTGAAGACTAATGGTAAGTTATGAGCAGTTCTTTGCACTCACAGTAAAACAGGTCATACAAACGTAGCATCTTTATTAATAGCATCTGAGTTCACATTACTGAAACCGAAGTACATGGCTTTAAAAATGTGCTGCCTTTTAATCTTAGTTTTGAAAATCAAAATTCTTTCCACGTGATGTACTGTCCTGAGGCTGTAGCAGACCCTTGCCTTTACCACAGAAGATGAATATTGTGGAAATTTCACAGATATTTTCATAATGTCAGTAACCTGTGACACTTCAGAGTCAAGAACAAGGCAAGGAAACTTGATTTGAAACCCATTGCCTTCCTATGACTGCTACATGTTGTCTGCCTCATCAGAAGTGCCAAACATCCTTTAATGGCAGGCAAGAGGCACCTTCAGATGCTTTGAGTGACCAGGGATGCATTCCTGTATATATTTAGCAGAAGCTAATATCCTTCCAATAAGTCCTGCTTATTGTTGTAGCTGGCAGGCAATGCTTGCTTGCTGATTCAGCTTTAAAAACAATGATGGTAATAGCACCCAGAACATGGAGCCTTCCAGAACCTGACACTGCTGTCCCTGGGGTCAGTGCCCCACACTGGGGCTGCTCTCTCATCCTCAGCTCCCTGCCTGGGTTTGCCAGCTCTTGCCTTCCCTCAGGGCTCACCAGTAACTCCCGAGTGTGTGACTGACACCCATCTTTGTGCAACACAAATTTTGCAGTGCTCTTTTCTTTCAACAGTCAGTGCTGGTTTCAGGACTTGGCTTTTGGGTTACTCTATGTGTGTATTGCATCAAGTACTACAAATGAAAAGGCACAGCAGTAGTGCCAAGATTTCCTGAACAGGTTATGTTTGTCCACAGTCTTGAGCAGGAAACCTTGGCACATGACTGTAAGAGTCACTGGGCATTTCACATTCAGCGCAGGAAAGATTCGGTAATGGCTATGACTTACGGTCACGCAGCTGCAAACTTGGACTCAGGATTCCTTACAGCACAGGTTGCCCCTAACCAGGAAGAATAGACTGGGACGGTGAGGACTTCGAGAAGATGAAAAATGCATACTCTTTGCTGAAGGAGCACCTCACAACAGTTATAGAAACACTGGGTGTGGTGGACCTGCAGCATTGTTGAAATCCATGTGTTCGCTTCTTTTTGTATCTGCTTGTATACACATTGCCCTTATCTTTCTAGTCCACATTTTTCCAAGTTCTGCTGTATTTCTCAGTTGACTGTACACAGCTGTGTTGTACAGAAGCCATAAAGTCCCACTGAGTAGATATCACTGCCCGACCCAAAGCCTGATGCTGATATGTGTTTCTGGAACTGTTCTAGAGGTGCTGACATCTGGTGGGCTTTTTGGGCTGCCTCTGCTTTAGTGTAAAATTCTCATGACAGCAATTAGGGGTGTGCACAGGAGTCATGGAATCTTGAGCTTTGGAAGGATCAGAGGTGCAGCTAGAGCAGGCAGTGCTTTGCAGGTACTAGGAAGGTAACATCAGTGCAAGTGTTGCATCTTAAATTTTCGCTCGAACAGATTTTCTGGGAAAATGGACAATGTGCTCAATTTTTGCCCAGGGCAAAGGGTAACCATTTTAGAATCCCTCATGTCCAGTCAATACAGGGGTTAACGCTGCCTGGACAGACTCTTGTTGGTGACCACATTACATTCAGCAGCACTGACCTTCTTCTTTGGCTCATGACCATCAGCCAGTGTTACACGTGGGAGTCGTGTGGACTTGGATGCCATCCATGAGCAGGAGTACCAGTATACGAGATGCTGAAATATTAGGCTGGTTGAGGGAAGGCAAAGCAAGGTTTGTGGTCTTCCCATACACTGAGCACACAAAGAACTTGGCTTCAGTTCAGTGCTTCAGGGTCATTAAGTGCATGAGTAGGAGTGGCTTTGGAAACCTGTAGGTTATGCAAAGCAGTTGCGTTGAAGGACCTTTGCAGGAGAAAGAAGGTAGATTGGACTGTAGGAGAGGATCTCTGAAAGAAATGCAGAAGCCTGGAGAAGCCCTGTATTATCCCAGGAAACAACTTTTTTTTTCTCCCATGTGGCATGAAAAATATTTTTTAAACATTTAGCTGCTTAAACGATAGATGTGGGAGGAATATGTTCATTCTCTCAGTCAACAGTGGGCTTTCTTCAGAAAATTCTGGGGTTTTTTCTGATTAAGGTTGTAGTTGTTGAAAACAGAGAAAGTATCTCCTACAGGATCTTTTGATGTATATTTTACCTAATGTGTTTGTGACTCTGTGGAGTGGTGGGGTTTTCTTAATTAAATAAGCTGTTTTGAATCACCACATATTTCTTTGCAGACATCTGAATGGATGATAGAAGGAAAGCAGTAGGAGGTACAGAAATCGAAACTGTCCGGGTTTTTTTTTTGGTTTTTTTTTGGGTTTTTTTGTTTTGGTTTTTTTTTTTTTTTTTTTTTTGAATTTAAAAATTCCAGCATCTATTGGCTGTAGAGATTTCACTTGTATAATGAATTGGCATTCATTCCAGCTCGCCCAGCCACACCCCCTGGGAAAGTCCGAGGGAGGCCACGCTGCACCCGCAGAACAAAAAGTACAACTGTTGCTCAATTGCTAGTCAAATGGTGCGGGGGAATTCCAAGTGCTGTGTAAGGAATTTTGGGCAGTGCTTCTAAATAAAGAACCGAAAGTGAGCTCTCAGAGAGAGAAAAAAATTAATCTTATCTTTGCTCTAGATTTTGCAAAGGGAAAATCTTAATGGGATTAATATGTCATCTTTCTTGGTCAGAAGGAAACCCAGTCAGTTTTTATGTCTTCTTGCCTGTTCCCTGATTTATGAGCTCAAGTAAGCAGCCTGCAGAACTGAAGTAAGCTTTGCAAGACAGCGTTCAGAAAATAGAAGGCAGTTGCAGGAACCTGATATGCACCAATCCCATAACAATTTATGAAGCATTGAGTAGATTGCAAATTACATCTCATTCAGGAACTGGAGTCCATTGTAGGCTTTTCTGTGCAGTTTCACAGAATAAGTAGCAGAAGTGTTCACAAATGGTGTCATTGAACTCATAATGTGTGTGGCAAACTGGGTTTAATTCTTTTGTAGGAGTTCTTTGGGTGGGTTTGTTTGGGGTTTTTTTTCATGTGAGAAAAATCTAGTAGCTTTACCAAGGTTTATGTCTTCTATTCCAAGAAAATTGCTGTGGTTTCTTAGCATTGGGCGAATCTGTTTACCACTGTGGTAAACATCAGACCTAGTTTTGCATCTGAGGACATGACAGTAATGATTCTTGATGTCTGCCTTTCAGGGGAGACATCCCGTTTTGAAAAAGATAGCTAGAGATAGAATTTGAAACGCAGACATAGATATATTGTTTGTCACACCTTTTAATGAAGTTAGTTATCTCCTCAGAGTCTCAGTTTCCCCTCTGAAACTGCAGAATATCACTTTCTATCTGTAAGGAGGAATTTTTCAATGCAAGGAGATTGTGTAAATGAAAATCAAATCACTGTTTTTCATTTACTTAGTTGTAATTTTGTGTTTTTAAAAAAACAGCCCTCTAAATGATATATTTAACAACCCAACACTGTCATTTCTGAGAGGAAGGCCAGAGGTGTTCCTATGATTGCTTTATATAAATCACCTGCCATTCCCTTTCTGTCTCCTTTTTTATGACAATTCCTCCATCAAGCACAGCCAAGTGCCAAGCAGTGCTCATCAGGGGATGTGAGGCTTGATGTTACTATAATATTTTCTGAATGGTTTCCATTATCTCAAACTCATGCTTTTGGGTGTATATTTGTATAAACACCAGTAAGGGAGATATACATCTTTTTTTGTAATTTTAAGATGACTTTGTTGTGTTTAAAAAGCTATTTCAGCTGTGTTTAACATTTGTAGTTGGCCCCAAAATTTAGTTTGTGATATCAGTCAAAGTTAAGTAAGATAGGTAAGGGGCATTGCTGGATGACAGCTTAACTTGAACTGGTACAGAGACAAAACCGGTAGGGAGGGAAGTTTTTTCTTTCTGTCTCTGAACAAAGACCGTAACTCTAGTCTCCTTCTTTACAACCCTCTTGTCTGAGGCTTAGAGAGAAGTGCACAGGGAATATGCATATGTGCAGTGTGATTCTACATCCCTCAGGCTTGTGGTGTTTTATTTAAGTAGCCATTTGAAAATAATGCACTCTTTCTTTTTTTTTTGCAGGTGATGGAAATTGTCTTATGCATGCTGCATCGCAGTACATGTGGGGTATTGAAGATATCGACCTTGTCTTAAGAAAAACATTGTTTAGTGCTCTCAGGGAGACTGACACACGGAACTTCAAGCTCCGCTGGCAGCGGGAGGCTGTTAAATCCCAGGAGTTTGTAGAAACGGGACTCCGTTATGACACCCGGGTAAGGCAGCCTGAGGGAATGCTGCTGTTTTCTGAGTGCTCATCAGTGTTGCCTTGCTGATTCTGTTTGCTCTGTGGCTTCATGGATTCTGTCATTAATGGAGACAGAAATAGTCTTCCTTTGCAGGAAATGGGAAAATGTGATTATTTGAGCACTGCTGTGCTGCAGCAGGTTCCTGACCTCCATGTCTTTGAAACATTGGTGACAGCTGTTTCTTTCCTCAGAACTGGGAGGAGGAGTGGGAATACCTCATTGAAATGACCTCCCCAGAAATATCTGGAGCTCAAAACAGGCTTCCCTATAATGCACTGGAAGAAATCCACATCTTCATCCTTGCTAACATCCTCAGAAGGCCAGTCATTGTCCTTGCAGGTGAGTTGCCTGGCCAGTCAGCCCACTCTGTTACTCTTGTGCTGTGTTAGTAATCTTAGTCAGCAACTGTTGTTTTCAGGTAGATGCATTTCAGAACACGGTGTTTTCAGCAATTATTCTAAAACCCCCAGCATACATTTTCTCTTGCCTGTAGCACATACTTATATGTGTTTTCTTTTTCTTCTTTATGCAGACAAAGTGGTTAGAAGTTTAGAATCAGGCTCCAGTTTTGCTCCTCTGAATGTTGGTGGTGTTTACTTGCCTCTCCTATGGCCAGCTGAAGAATGCTACAGATACCCAATTGTGCTTGGCTATGACAACATGCATTTTACACCACTGGTGACTCTGAAGGACAGTGGGCCAGGTATTTTTCAAGTTTCTCATGTGGTATTTATGTTCCTTCTTCAAAAGCACTGTGCCAATAACACATTTGAAATATGATCTGGCTTAGATTTGCATTTTTAAAGTTAAGTAAGATTAGTTTGAAATACATTCTTAAAATGTGAGCAGAAAGAGCTTTGTCTGAGAATCTGAGTAGAAACTAAAGGTTACCTTAAAGATGTTGGTTGAAAGTAGAGTGCAACTCACCTGCTTGTAGGCTGGAATTGGTCAAAGGGTAGCCTCTGCTTTATTATGTTCTGGCCTCCTTTCCATTTTGTAAGAGAAGCAGCCTTGAAGATGCAGTCTCACAGCAGGGTATCACTGCCTGTCAGGAATAATGAAATATATGCTTTACCGTTTTTAATCCGTCTCTTCTGAGTGGACAGCAGTTGTCTAGGTTCAGGTTACAGCATCATCCCACCAAGAGGCATAACAAACAAATATCTACAATCCTGTTCACATGGAGAAGATAGCTGCTGTGGGGACATTGAAACTGCTGTGGGATGGGGCTAAGTTTGTGATGTAGCTGTGTGTGTGACCTCCCTCAGTGGTACCATATAGAAACTGATTGCTCTGCCCAGCTGTTCTCCTCTCTCTCAAAAATTTAGTGGTGACATCTCCACGTGTTGCATTTTATGGTTATTCCTAACTGGCTGTTTATCGGTGTGTGAATATACAAATACATATATATATATATATATATGGGGGTGTGTGTATGTGTTAATCCATCTTGTTTCCCCACAGAAATCCGGGCTGTCCCTTTGGTCACCAGTGAACAAGGCAGATTTGAGGATTTGAATGTGCACTTTCTGACAGATGCAGAAGAGAGGGAGAAAGAGCAGCTGCTGAAAGACTACTTGATAGTGATAGAAATTCCAGTGCAAGGCTGGGATCATGGTACAACTCATCTAATTAATGCTGCAAAGTGAGTGTCACTCCTTTTTCCTCGAAGTTACCTTGTTTACAGAGGTGGGTCACACTGGGCAGCCCAGTGTGTTCTTTTGGTCTTTCTTTCCTTCCTAGGTGGCCCATGTGGTTACTACCCGAAATATGAAACATTGGCATTACTGTTGATATGTTTTGAAGTAGTATGAGCTGAAGCCAGTCTCAAATTTAAAGGCAAAAATGTGTTCAGACTTAGCAAACTGAAAGTAGCATTTTAGAAGAAAAAATACATTTGATCAGTTTCACTCGTGTGTAGATTACACAGGAGGGTGGCTGAAAAGTAGTTAAATGCAGGAAGTAGTTAGCCCAAGCTCTTGTGCTGTGTGTGAGGGCACATTGCATAACGGGCAGTTGGTGTAATTTTGGCCGCCCTAGGGGAAGCAGTAGGCAGTATGTTCTGAGCACAGATGCCTCAACACCCTGGGCTGTTCCGTGTGGCAGTGGGCAGGAAGCTGTGGCCAGTGGAGGAACCAGCGTCTCTGCTTGTCCCCCGATGGCTGAGCATCAGTAATGTGCAGGGAGCAGCTGGCAACACCCATCAGCTTCTCATATTCAGTGGACACTGGCAGTGATGCCCAACCATTCCCACCGGAACTGACAGAGGGAAGTAACTCTCTGTATCCTCTGTCTTAGCTTCCACTACCACACGGAAAGGAATCTTTACGCTGTTGGCTGGTTCTGGTGTAGGGGCCTTGAAAATTGAAGTCCTTCTACCCAAAGGATATGTCCACACGTAAAAGGTAGCCCTTGAGCTTCCCTAGTTGCTCTGGCTAGATGTTCTGAAGTATTGCCAGAAATGTTAGCTCCTCATCCTACCAACTGTAGTAAAGCTCCAGTGCAGGGTTTTCCCTGCAGCTGGAGGCAAAGTAAGGATGGTGTGATGGGTGCTAGCTTTGCATGCACCACACTGAAGCCCCACAGTTTGTTAGAGGAATTCTGCTGGTAGATACAGACTTAGTAGGGCAGAACCAGGAGCAGATTTCATGATAAACTGTATCATGAAATGCTGAGCCCACTGTACAAAGGGCTTGTTCTTAGTGTGGGTTGGTGAAGAAGTTCTACTCCAGCCTCTGCTCAGTTGAACACTGCTCCTCAGAGAAATTCACCATTTGGGGGACTTTCTGCTTCTGAGAGATTACCCATATTCTTTGTGCAAACACCTCTTAGACAGAAAGCTCTCACCCAGCAAAGCCTTTTAAGAATACTTCTGTTTAGCATTGTGTCAGGACATTTATTTCAGATGTGGAAGTCTCCATCACTGAACACCTGCTTTTAAAATTATTTCCATTTACAGCAACATCCCAGATCTTCTGCCTGAGTAATATGGATGTGCATTAAATCTGCATTTCCTTCCCACATTACTTGTATTTGCTTCCATTCCCACCATCTGCTCTCTTCAGCTACTGATGCAATCTTCCTTTTTTGGCTGTCAGGTTAGATGAAGGCAACCTACCCAAAGAAATAAACCTCGTGGAGGATTACTTTCAACTGGTACAGCATGAGTACAAGAAGTGGCAGGAGAATGCTGAACCTGCTAGAAGAGAGACATGTCCCAGGAACAGACAGGACCTGTCACTTTCCCAGCTCTCCCTCTTACAGATGAAATGTGAAACGCCAAATTGCCCTTTTTACATGTCTGTGAACACCCAGCCCTACTGCCACGAATGCTTTGAGCAGAGGTCCCAAGGAAACAAGGGAAGAAAGCAGACCTCCAAAGCAGCACCTGAGAAGCTGAAGGCACCTGGGTCAGGCTCCTCCCGTGGGGGTATTTGTGAACCTGGGGGATGGACATCTGAAGGGCCTGTAACAGAGCCTCGCTCTGCACCTCCAACCGCTCCAAGCCTTTTCCTGTACAGTGAAACCACAGCCATGAAGTGCAGGACCCCAGACTGCCCCTTCACATTGAATGTGCAGCACAATGGGCTGTGTGAACGCTGCTACAACTCCAGACAGCTCAGTCCCTACAACAACTTGGATGACCAGAGACACTTAAACTATGCCACGTGCAAAACGTGCCGCCAAAAGGCCAAGAGGACCTTCAATGGTATATGCAGCACTTGCTTCAAAAGGTCTACAGAGCAGTCCCCAAATGGCAGTCCCGCTTTCCTGCCCACCTGCCACCAGAGATCAACATCTGACCCGTCCCAGCTCTCACAGATCCTCCACCAGCACTCCTGCCAACAGGCTCCCAACAGCCATCGCAAGGAGCCCCCACCACCAGCACTGCCTCCGGAGGTGAACAGGGGAGGCATCCTCTGTAGGAAACCTGGTTGCAAGTTTTTTGGGACATCACAAAATGAGGGCTTTTGCACACTGTGTTTCTTTGAGTACAGGGAAAACCATGGTAAGTGGAAATTATGTGAGCTTTGACACACTTTGGCTGTAGATCAACCTCCTTGGACTGTGAAATTCTGTGCGTACTGGTTGATAAAAGGGCGAGCGATTATGAAAACAGTGTGAAGAGAAGGTGATTTTCTGTCTGTTATGATCCTATTGTCATGGTTTAACCCCAGCCAGTAACCAAGCCCTGCACAGCCGCTCGCTCACTCTCCCACCAGTGGGCTCAGGCAGAGAATCAGAAGTGTAAAAGCTGGAGAACTCATGGGTTGGGATAAAGAGAGTTTAACAGGAAACCCAAAAACTGCGTACACAAGCAAAGCAAAGAATTAATTCATTGCTTACCATGGATAGGCAGGTGTTCAGGCTGTGTCTTCTCCTAACCTCCCATGCACTCTTGCCAGCAGAGCAGTTGTGAAAAGCAGAAAAAGCCTTGACTCTGTGTAAGCCCTGCTCAGCAATAACAAAAACATCTCAAACAACCTTGTGCTCGGCACAAATCCAAAATACAGCCCCATACCAGCCACTATGAAGACAATTAACTTCACCCCAGACAAAAGCAGCATACCATAAGGGGGCACATGGCAGCAGTGTGAGAAATCTGTGAAATCTCTTGTAAAACTTCGTTTCAGCTTTGATGGAAGCAAAACCAAATCAGTAGGGGTGGTTTTTGATACTTCCCCATCATCTACTGCAATCATGGTTTGGTATTAATTTTCTTCACAGCTAGACAAGTTGTAGAGGTCAGTGAGGGAAATACTGTAAATATTTTGTATGGAAGGTACTGAAAATCAGTTATGTTAGCAAGGTGTTTAAAAAGCCTTGAAGAATCTGTAGATCTCTGTCTGTTCTGGATGTAACAGGTATAATGCTCTGGAGTAACCACTGTAGTTGCCTTGACAAGCAATGCAAGTAGAAGTTGACTGTAGATAATTAGCTTGTATTTTGGAGTAACTTAGCAGTGTGTTGTTATACTCTGCCTTGAAATCTTCCTTGGTAATATCTTGTGTGTGCAAGCACATGTGTTTAAAGACTGACCTTCAAAAAGGCAATAGTCTGTGAATAAACCACAGCATGAAATCTTCATCTTTCGTGCTGCTGCCCTGTTTCACAGGTAAAGAGCCCTTAGGTATAGAGCCTGAAAGGCATATGTGAGAGGATTATTACTTATCTCTTCAGACTATTTTATTGCAGATAAGTTTGCCAATACAAGTAAAGAAACATGAATAGGTTGGGTTTGAAGGGACCTTTAAAGAGCATCTAATTCAGCCCCCCTGCTGTTGGCAGAGACATCGTTCACAATAATGGTATCTTTCCACATGCATTCAGATTAGGGAACTTCTATGCCAGCTTGCAATACCTTATTTTCCAGCATTGCTCACAGTGAATTTTTTTTTCCTTCTGATTATGGAACATACAAGATTGCTTCATGAGACTGAAAAGTATAATGCATTTTTTCCCCTTAAGCTTTGTACCACTGTACTTCAGTTATCTGATGTGACTGAAATTGGGGAGGCTGAAATGGGAAGGTCACAGATGACAGTCAAAGTGAAGTCGAAGATGAAATTTGTCTTCACTTCAGTGGGCTCTAGATTCCCACTTAGGGCAAGTTTTTCCCAAATTATCTGTTTCAACAACTTACATGAAAATCAGGCTACGTTAACACCCTTACTTACGTAACATGAAGAAAGAGGTACCAACCAGGGGAGGTCTCAGGATTGTCAAAACCCCATGTTTGAGGCTAATTGATCTTTTTAATTTATTTTAATTTATAAGGTGGGGAGCTTTTTATAGCTGCTTTGGGTCATCAGTTCTGTTGGGCACATTCAGACGGCTCCTGTTCATGCTTTGCATTACAGACAGTGTTTTGCTACGCCACCAGAGGAGATCTCAGAGGAAGTCTTCAGCAGCAGATCAGACGGGGAGCTCCGCTGCCGCCTTCCGTAACACCGTGTCCTGCCAGCGGCGCGACTGCGGCACCCTGGGCAGCACAATGCTCGAGGGCTACTGCCAGAACTGCTTCATCATAGCCCAGAACCAGCGATTCCAAGAAGCCAGAAGGACGGAAGAACAGCTGGTGAGACAGCCAGAAGTAAGTGTGAACTTCTCAAAATCTTCCTCTTGTTTAGCGCTGCACGTTTTTGGCTTGTGGCAACAACTGGGGATCCATACTAGAGAATCCTCAAATGACTGCATCTTAACTATCATGGAAAAACAGAGGGTATCATGTTTTTTTTCTGCTGCAGTTGAGCAGCACTAGTAAAAAGTCATTCTCAGTTTAGGGTTGTCATGGCCATGCTCAGTTTTACGTCAGCTGGAATTTTGCCACCAATTTCAGTGGAAGCAACTGGACCAACATCTAGGTTGTTTTGTTGATTGGGGAGGGATTTTCATTCTTACACTTAGAGCTGTGCAACTGTGTCAAGGGGTTTAAATTGCATTTTTGATTGAGTCCATCACAGATTATCTTTGTTCCAGATAAAGCTTTTTTTAATTTGGTTTGTTTTGGTCCTTCTAGAATTGAGGATTGCCAAAGATAAAAAGACAAATATTTTTTCCAAAGAAATGTCAGAATTTGTGAATTTCTTTGGTAAAACTCAATTTGGCTCTTGGTATTGCACTTTGTAGAAGTGCCTGTGAACAATCCCCAAGTGGTTACCTATACAAACCACGAGCAGAGTAAAAAGGAAACAAAAAGTCATTTGTGCTGCCAGCACACCGACTGACAATGTGTTTTAATATTTTTCAAGAGAACAGGGCAGCACAGAGATGTGCAGCAAGCAGCACTGAGTTCCCAGAAGAGACAGTGTGCTGTGGCTTCGTGTAGAAACAACCTGGCCTGCAGAAGTGATGACCTGTGCCCGGAGTGCCGGCGCCTTGGTCAGCTGCCACCGTCGGGGAGTGCCAGGGAGCCGCTGGCACAGGAGCCTCCCAAGCAGCGCTGCCGAGCCCCTGCCTGTGATCACTATGGCAATGCCAAGTGCAACGGCTACTGCAACGAATGCTACCAGTTCAAACAGATCTATGGCTAGTGGGGAACACGAAAGCGATACCAGCTGCTTCCTTCACTGAAATGGTGCTACGTCCAAAACACTTAACGGTCCTGGGAGTGGGAGGGGGGGGGGAAACATAAGCTCTCTGCTCAGATCATGTTTATTCCCAAGAATGGGAATAAATTTCTACTTCCTCTAAACACTGCATACTAGGACTGCTGAGAAGGTCACATTGCCTTCTGCACAGAGCTCTCGTTCATGACTAAGCTCCTACAATTCCATATTTAATTCTTGGACTTCCCAGGAGGAAGTGTGAAGCATTTGAATCCAAAGATCTTCCCAGTTCTGCCTCTTTCTCAATACCTCCCCTCTCCCAGGCAGGGAGCCGTGTCTGCTGTCGAGATGCAGGACCTTTTTATGTTTGCATACATCAGCCAGGAGCAAGTCCTTCCTGAACGGGGTTACCCAGGACAGATTGATGCAATTTCCAGTTGACATCTGAAGAAATGTGGTTTGGTTTGCCCGTGTCCTTGCTGTTTTTACAGAGCTCACCAGGGCAGGAGCTGCCATGGGCATTTAGGGTGGTAACAGTAAGCAGTTCTGTGTTTGCAGAGCCCACAGCCACAAAGAAGACCAGCACTGCTTTGCTCTTTTAACATGCTTAACCTAACCAGCATTTAGATCCTTTCCCAAATCCCAGGAGAGCTGGAAAGACAGAAGTTACAGAAGAAATGCATGTGATGCAGAAAATGCATCCTGCCATTTCCCACTTTTGTGGAAGGAATTACCTCCAACAGACAAGAAAAACCCCAAAGCCCTTTGTCTTCACTTCTGAAACGAGACTCTTCTCTCTTGCACTGCAACTGTCAGGAGTATGTGTGTGCTGTTCATACCCTCTCCCCATTTCTGTCACACTTTCTATCATCCTTAATGTGATTCTGTCACCCTGCAAACAACAGGGAGTTCAGTAACAAGAGTTCTTCAGGGTTGAGATTTTACTCCTGAAGTTTTACCCATCCACTTCTCAATCTGCAATATTTTCTTTAGCAGCCTCAGCTTTACCACTGTGCCTATTACCTGCTTCTCTGTTCTCCTTTCACACCTTTTAAGTTTTCAGCAACTGTTTTGCTGCTATGATTTTGGAGGTGATACCTCTTCTAACTTCTCAAGTTTTGAATCTTTTTCTAGTTACTAAAAAAAACCAGTTTCTAAAACGAAAAAAAAAATCACGACTTATTTCTGTTAAATTTTATATATTTTGTGAACCTCAATGTGAACGTATGTTTTATTAAAATATTTATATTATTTGAAACAATGCAATTTGAAATTTGCACAGCTAGGATTTTTTTACATATATTTACTCTAGTGTTGAAAGTTAAAAACGTAAATGTATAATTGAAAAACTTTCTCTGCTATAAAGAAATAAATTATTGAAGGATTGAATTTGTTATTTTTATATCTATGCGAGAGAGCACGGTTGAGGATGGGACACCCTTTGAAGGAAGCCCTCCTGTTCAGCACTACCATTTATCATGTTACTGACTGTTTCCTAGTGCAAGTGATGTCGCCAAGTGCTTTGAAGAGGTGATAACTTGCTGTAAAAGTGGGCTCTCTCAAGGAGGGCTCTTGCTTCTGTTGAAAGACCTGGGCATAAGGACTTGGCTCCTGAGAGTGCAGAGTATTTTCAGTCCCCAGAAGAGTGAGTGTGGGAGAGTATGGAGGGTACAGGAGCAGACTGCAACAAAACCTAAACTACACTGACTTGCCTTGGCTTTCTGTGTTAATCCATCTGTTATTTCAAGAATTCCCAGCAAGTGGTGCTTGAGTGCCGCCCTGGGGGATGGTGATGGCAGCACACGATCCCAGCCTCCCCACAGCTGTGTGCAGCCCCAAAGGCACAGGCCGGGCCTACAGCCTTCCCTCTGCCCTCTGCAGGGAAGCCTTGGCAGCGGAGTTGCTCGGTAGCTCATGAAGAGCAAGTTGCCAGCTGCTGTTTAGAAAACGACATGAAAGCAGTGTTTTCTTCTCATCCCAAGCTCAGCCTAACCAAGCCTCCCTGCCAGGGGATTTCTGCACTGTAACTCCTGTACTGGCACTCAGGTGTTTCAGACCTCTGCCTAGACAGGCAATACCGTACGCTACCATGGCCTTTAGGTGTTGCTTATGGCATGAAAGAAAAATATGAGTCAAGGCTGCAAATATCCCTTTGCAGTAGAGGACACCTTCCTAAGAGGTTGACCTCTCAGCTCACTTGCTGTCTGTCCTGGTTAAGTCTTTAATCCATGGCCCAGTTCTCTCTGCATTCACAGAGCTTACCTCAGCCTTTAGAGCATACAACCTAGAAGTCAGCCTACAGCCCCCAGAGCAGAGCTTGCTGGACCTACCACCCCCATCTCTACAGCATAGTGCTCTTTTACAAAATCTCACTCTGTTGACCAGTACCCACCTTACCCCTTCTGTACAACTCATGCAGCTCACATGTCCCTGCAATTCACTGAACTTTGCACCAGACAGACACCTCAGTGGTGAAAGAGCAGGGAGGGATGTCTGCAGCCAGGCAGCAGGAGATGGAGGCAGGTCATGGCATCCACGCTCAGCAGCCACCAGCCCCTACTCGCTGAAAAGACAGAACCTCCATCATGACACCCTCAGTGTCAGGAGGCTGATTTACTCCACTTGCTGTTAATTACAACTTCTGCAGAGTGGAAGGATTTCAGATCAAATACCCCAGATCCCACTGATTTTTCTCTGATGCTTTCTGGGCCCATTACTCATAACCCTTGTGTCACATGAGGCTGGTCTCATTCTGAAGCTCCCATGTAAATGAATGCCCAGTCTCTCTCGTGATTTACTTGTGTGGGAACATCAAAGTTAGTGGGACCTTTTTTTAAAAAATACTCTGGTATTTCCCTTACGTCCCCAAGGGGATTTTGACCCTCTTGATGCTTTCTGCTCTTTGCCCAGACAACTCTTCAAGTTCATCTATTTTTCCTTCCTGTTCTGCAAGAGAGAACTTTTATTTGGAGTCTCCCTTTTTTGACCACTTCACTAAGAAAAGAAAGCTCTTTTCTAAGAACATATCTTTGATAGCCAGAGATTTTTTTTCTTAGCAGAAATGCAAAACTAGTAGAGAATCATAGAATTGTTAAGATTGGAAGAAATCGCCAAGATCACTGAGTCCCACTGTTAACTTAATATCACTAAATCATGGCTCCAGGTGCCACATCCACACCTTTTTTGAACACTCCCAGGGATGGGGATTTAAACATTTTCCTGGGCAGGCTGTTCCAATGCCAGATAATCATTTCAGTGAGGGAATTTTTTTAAAACTCTCCTGGTGCAATTTGAGGCCATTTCCTCTTGTCCTGTCACTTTTACCTGGGAGAAGAGACTGACTCTCACCTGGCTACAACCTCCTTTCATGTAGTTGTAGACTGTGATAAGGTCTCTCCTGAACCCTTTTTCTCCTAGCTAAACAATGCCAATATGAAACAAATAGGTTAATGACTACTTGTATTATACTGGAATTCCTTGTAATATTGTGCAGGAAGGCATTGCTGTGCAGGCTTGCCCATTCATTTTATTTGGGGAAGGGATACTTCAGATGAATATAAGATGATCAGAATATATTCTATGTTTTTGGATGTCTTAGGGATATAACTATTCAATTCACAGATAGCATGGTGTAGAGAAGAAGAAAGCACTTAGTACCTTTTCAGTGTAGAGAGTACATAGATTTATTTTTTGATATTTCAGTGCTTTTCCTGGCAAGTCTTTGGCATCATGTGAAGTACTAGGCCACTTAACAGGTTTGGGATCATGAAACAGCATATACTGTGTTAGATTGAAACACCTAACACTGAGCTACTGACCTGATAGCCATTTTGACAGCTGTCTGTCATCCTGATGTCTCTGCACTTGCTGCAGACTGTCCCATCTCTACCATCCCATTCCTCAAAGGTGTCTGAAGTCAGTTAAACCACTCTTATCTGGCAGCTGTGGCCTTTATACTGACAGTGATGGGCATGGGAGAAAGGGCAACTCAGTGATTAGGATAAACACCCCCAAATAGGCCCCCATTATGAGACCAAAGCTCTTGGGATATGCTGAGGTGTTTTTCACACTAGGGACTTGGATATTGGACTCTCAGCTCCTCTTCTGAGCAGGCACAGCAGGGACTTTTGAGCAGCTATGTCAAAAGGATAGTCAACCTACCAAACAAAAATTATAAACTTACCCTGCTCATCTCTAGCTGTGTTTAGGAGGCAAGGAGTAAGCAGGGATATATGGTAGAACCAAGACCTGGCAGTCCATGTGTCCAAGTTGGTGCTTTGAGAGTCTTGCTGAGACTTTGGCAGCAGGAAGGCTTCTGCAGTGTGGGAACTGCGATACAGACTCACCACAGATATCCTCAGTACCTGGAGATTTTACTGACAGAACTGATGAAGGACATTTGGGGCTGAAGGCAGTATTTGGGAGGATTCATGGAGACTTTCCTAGTGTTTAGATGTTGAATATGTGTTTTGGGTATAAATCCCCAAAAAGTCATGCTGAGCCTAATTTTGTGCATGTGAGTTCATCATGGTGATATAATGCATGATTTGTTCAGGTGAGAGCCACAGGGGAGCAGTGGCTGCATAATTTTATCCTGCATACTTGAGTAGGAGATTATAGTGTAATACATACATCACCAAAAGAAAAAACCACAACACAAAAAAGTTATAATTTCAGATTATATTAAACTGTAAAGACCCATTAAATTCTGGAGTTAAAAGTACATTGGAGTGCTCCATTTCTCAGGTCCCACATCCCACATTTTTTTCACATCTAACACCCAGAGCAGCAAACCTGTCAGTGTTGGGAGCGGATTCAATGGACTAAATTAAACTTGTTCAGTCATTCCTGTGCTGATGCTTTCTCCTACATCCGTGATGAACACATCAACCCTTGCCTGGTTCAGAAGGGTTGTTCTACCTAAATAGTAAGAAAGACGAGGGGTTTAATTGAGCCGCTGTCTCATTAACTTCCCTTTCCTTGACCATCTGTGGTTATTTTGGAGGAGACTGCCTCTGGCTCTCAGATGGGTTATTCATCTAGCTGTTCAATGCAGTGGGACACACATATGTCCCTCACAGCCCCAGTCCTGCACCTTCACAAATGTTACCACTTCTCAAACTGAGGTCAAGCCAGCTCAGTGAGTCTGCCCAGGTTCCAGCAGCTGCCTGCCGCTGCTGTCTGGTCAGAGCCTGGCTGTCCACCCACTGCCTCCCAGGCAGCCCAGCACCCTTGCCAAGGGTCTTGCAGCCCTTTTCCATCAAACAGCTGCTGGTCTACAAAACCTGGTCAGCCCCATGTGATTACATCTCCATTTGTCAAAATAAATTTCAATTGGAAAAAAGCCTCTATGTATACTTATATATCTATACTAAAAAAAACCCCACCCTATTGTCCATCAAAGAGAAATCTAAAATAAGAGAAGGTAATTTTGCTTGGGAGTTTTACGATGATTTCTTTTCTTACTAATCTTTATTTTCAAAAAAATTTCCTCTGTCTAATACTGAAAGACAGTCTGCAGCATGCTATCCAGTCTGCCCCCTCCTCCAGCCTCACTAAAGTGAATGTTATGAACTCAAACTCTCCTCCCTCCCACCACCTCGATCTCTGACAGCAATGATGCTTTTTCTTACTGGTTTGGCTGGTTTTTTCCCCACAACTTTTTTCTCTTTTTGGGGGAGAGTGTTAAGCTCTAGTACACATATATGGTGTTGGGCAGGATTTCAGATTTCCCCGGGTGAATTACCGGGGAAGGGGGATCTTAGGTTTTGTTCTCTGTTTGTGGCTCGATGTCAAGGGATTCATATGAGCTCACAGAAATGCACATCATGAGTTAGTCCAGTTCCTAGCCAACATTGTTTTTTACAAGAGCCGCTACTGGGTGTCATGACAAGACAAGAAGTAGTCAAAATCCCCCTCTCATTTACAATGTAAAGCAAAGCCAGTGAGGTGGGGATCTGCTAAGAGGAAGGAGCACAATTCCATGTGGTGCTTTGTGCTTTGAAAACAATGCTTTTCCTGGTGACCTCTGTCAGATACGCTGCTGAGCACTGTGGGGCAGAATTTGGTCATGGCATGAAATATGGTGTAGCATGAGATTGTCTGCTCAGAGATACCACATGCTAACATTCCTTTTTGTGGGATTGATTTCATTTCCTGTAACTGACCTGACACTAGTGACGGAAGAGTGTAAACTGCAGTGGTGCTAGATAAACATCTTGCTGCAAACTTCAGGAACATTTGTATTCAGGTAAAGCTGCAATAATTCAATGTGCTTCTGGAACTTTACTTCAGGTGTTCTGTTGGGCATTTGGCCAGTTGTTATACAAAAATAGTCTGTTACCTATTTAATATGTTCTGGAGTGAAAATATGCTCCCACTTACACTTTCACGATGGGGAGAAGAATCAGAAAAAGAATTAAAACTCATGTGTTTAGATAAGAACAGTTTAATAACTGAAACAAGGTAAAATATACTACTACTACTATTACCAAAACCAACTAACTAACTAACTAAATAAATAAACAATAGTGATAACACTAATTAGAGAGAGAGGAATAAAACTTAAGAAAAATAAGTGATGCACAATACAACTGCACACCACTGACCAATGTTCAGCCAGTCCCTGAGCAATGAGATATTCTGTAGAATAAATAGGATGGAAATTTGGTCAGATAACATTTAAAAATAATCTCTTACTTCTTTTTATACATTCTGAAGGGAAAAGATGCCCCTTAAATTTCTGCTGTTGGTACCCTCATGCCACAGAGGCATGTCTACCTGAGCAAGCTTGTTGTTAAAGTCATTGCATTTAAGTATATGCATGTCTTGGTGGATTGCTACACTTTAATGGGAACTAGGTGTTTTAGCATTTGCTGTGGTCCTGAATGCACAGCAAAGGCAACAAAAGTAGCCAAACTGATATTTCAGCATGATAGATTACAGCTTATTTATCCTGTAACTTATTACCTGTAATGAGGACAAAGCTAATTTTTACTGGTGGGAAGAGATTACATTCTCATTCATTTATGTATTAGTAAGGTGCAACCTAAAAGAAAAGGATGATACTGCATAGCTTTATCACAATCGTGAGTACATCTAAACCAGTCTACATTTGCCTAATAGAAAAGTCATCATTTCCAGAGACTTTTTTAATAAAAGGGGAGTTTGGGCAGTTGTGATAGAACAATAAATGATAACCGCTGGCAGAGCCCTTCTCTTTGAAGGCTGGTGCCAGGTCAGGTGCTTGGAGGCAGGAAAGCCTGCGGTGCTTGCTGGCACTCCTGTGCATTTGAGTCATAGCAAAAATGTGCACCTTTAAAGTTCAAAATGCATTACTCACACTAAACATGTAGCTTAACCCCACTAGGCCCAGCCAAACCTAAGTCTATATGAATGTCAAATTTAACATATTCATCACCAGAATTTCTTTCTCTCGCTTTTTTTGGGGGGGCATTCAGCAGAGAGGAGCTATCAAGGCAGAATTTCTTGTCACTGAGCTTTCACGATTTAATTAACCAGCTTTCAGTTCAGATAGTTTGGTGTTTCATCAATCTTTATCATCTCCTCTGCAAAGGGGATGCACCAGCTTTCCACT
Source organism: Prinia subflava (assembly GCF_021018805.1). Taxonomy (NCBI): domain Eukaryota; kingdom Metazoa; phylum Chordata; class Aves; order Passeriformes; family Cisticolidae; genus Prinia; species Prinia subflava. Next base: position 64,109,362 of record NC_086248.1, on the reverse strand, counting down.
CTGAGCACTGTGATACCCTGAGTCCTCCTCAGAGTGGTAAGATTTTTTCTGAGGATTCGGGTTGTTTGTGTGCCTGCACACTGTAAGTTGCCTTACATCCACAATGTTATCTCATTGCCACATGTCTGTCCTCTGATAGAAGCTCACTCTCCCCTCCCAGAAGAGAAACTTGCCACCAGCTGGGATCAGGAACAGTATGGTCTTTAATGTGCAGAGCTTTGTTGTATTTTCGACATCTGCTTGTGCTAAATAGATGACACAGCATTTCCAGCTTTAGCCAACTTCCCAAGGTACCTGTGATTGCATCTTGCAGTGCAATGAGGTTTCTGCTTCACTGTTTTCCCACTATCATGAGGGTCTAGGTGCATCTTCATTTCCTCCCACTGTTGAGCCAGCTCCCAGGGCATCACGTTCTTCTATTCCCTGAGGCTTTGGAGAAGGTGAGGGTCATTAATACAGCTTCCTGAAAATTTCTAGCTCCTAAGGCTCCTCCTTTATGCTTGCCTTCTGTGTATTGCAGATGGATTTATCTGTAGAAATGCAAACGTCTGGCCATGCTCTGCAAAGTGCTGATCTTCCCAATTTCACAGTTTTTATTCTTTTTGAGTTAACAGCACTTCTTCTTTGTAAACAACTTCAAATTAAGCTCTCAATGAAGTCCAGCAGCAAACACAGCAGTTATGGGTAGGTTGTATCTCTTTTGTTCTTGTCAACAATGAAATCTCAGTCTGTAATAACAACATCAGTATTATAGCTGCCAGAGCTGTGTTTGTGCTTCATCTTTTATCAATATGCTTTTTTTCTGTTGTAATTCAGGGTGTAACTAAATATTTTCAGTTCCAGAGAAAATCTAGCTAGATCAAATTGTGATTTATTTTTCCCCACCCAAAAAGCCATAAATTATTTAAAAATACTTGTTAATGCTTAGAAGATTGACTAACTCTCTATTTTAACACTGCAATGATGAAAATATCAGCAGCAGATAAAGTTAGTCCAGAAAATCCTATAATAAATGGAAAATAAGCACAGGACATCAGAGACATCATAAAAATGAGAAAATGATAAGTTTATAGGCTTGTGGAGTCAGTAAATGTTTAAAATCTCTTTGAGCTTGTTGAAGCAGAGGCAAGTAGACACAAGAAAAAGTACAAATGAGTGCTTTATTCCGAAACTGAATTAGAACACCAAAGATAACATCAAGGACTGTGTGGAAATCCCCTGGATATGTTTTGTAATTTTTTCCAGTGGATCTCTGCATATCAAGGGTAAGTGGATGACCACAGCTAGGGTGGGTTGTGTTTTGGTATTCCGCTTTTGCGGTGCAGACACACAGGGTGGAATTCATCTCTGTTGTCTTACCCTTCCTTGACTACAAGGAGCGTCCAGGGGATTGGTCTGGATGCAGATGTTTACACCATAAAGGTGACATGTTTGATGAGCTGAATCTCACAACCCATTTCTAAGGAGATGTTTCCTCATGGAGAAAGTTAGAAAGTCAAGGCAATACACATTCCTGACTAATTAGTGTGGTGCAGCAAAGGACAGCCACTCAAAACTTATAGCAAGGAGTGCTTCCTGAAATCAATGGGTGTTAGGCATTTCAATGCCTTGCATTTCTGGGTAATTAACCTCTTCTCACTTTTTCCATTTATGTTTGTTCTGAATAAAATTGGAGAAGTAACACTCACTTAGCTCTGCTCAGTAGTTATGAGATTAAATTAATCTAATTAAATTAATCATCTGATTAGAACATACATTGGCATTCTGAGGTGAAAGGTCTGATATATAAATAACAATAATTATTTCTATCTGCATTGAGAATGTACTCACTAACAATCCCATAACTTTGGGATCAACTGAGTCTCACTTTTTTGAGACACTTGCATTTTTCTGAAGCCACTTTGTCTTGTTTTCTTTCAGGTACTCCATGGGATATAGAGGAATCAAAATGAAACTTGCCTGAAGGGAGCGTGTGAAACCACATGCATGTCTCTGCACTGGACAACATCTACATAGTAATGAATTGCCATTCATTACTATTGCTACATTACCATTTCCTTGGTTCCTTTAACAGTGTAGAAATGTATTTGAATTCTCAAAAAATTCCTAGTTCAGGGCCAATACGTTCTCAGTGTAGAAAATCAGACCAAATGGAGATGTATCAGGGTAAGTGTTAATGGCAAGGCAGTTACCAAAACCAGTATCTTCCACATACATTAAATAATGAGAAAATAGGGTTTTCCTCTATAGTCAATGGAATTGCATCAAAGATCTACCTGGCTCCATTATCAGTTTGTTTTCTGACAAAACAAAAATCTGAAATTTTTTCAAACAACAAGGAAAAGTACTGAGTCACAATTTTCTGTACACCACTTGCAGCTGGCTGCAGATCAGTGTTCAGCTTCTCTGAATCATAATACAGTTGAGATGTACCAGGGAATTTGTATCTGGCTTACACGGTGATTAATGTTATAAACTGGTGCAAATAGAGGACCCACTTGTTTACTCTGAGGTTTTCAAGGTTATCAAGGGAGATGAGGATAAACCACTGTGGCATAAACAAGGAAGTGAAGTGAGAAGTTCATCTAGCTGGCTTTTATCTATTTCTGTATTGACTTACTGACATAATCAAGGGATAAACACCCTCTTTGGAGTGGAAAAATAGTCACAATAAAAGATAAAACTGTGATTTTAGTGAGACCTGAGAAGAACCACTAAACAGTTTTAAAATTACTGAATTCTAAGCATGGGGAAAAAAATCTCAGCAATAAGAAATACAGGGGCAAGAAACACCTTTTCTGTTAGCTTACCAGGACATCTCTAAACAGTTTTACCCCTCTAAAATTGTGAGCTCGTATTGTGCTATTTCCTCACTGTGCCCTTAATTCTCTTTGTTGCTCTCAGAATGTAATACCCCGGTTTATACTTTCCTGTATTAAAGTGCATTTATTTCAGGGGGTCTAGTTTGCTAATCCAGATATTTTACACTGTCTGACTCCTCTTCCTCATCTATATTCAGTTTTCCCAGTTTGTTGGGATCTTTGGTTTGTACAAAAAATATTAAGTAGGGACTCAATATTTTCTTCCTCGACAGAGATGCAAATGTAGAATGAGATCAAATCTGGCACAGATCTCTGCAGAAAATCACTAGAGAAGTCATGTGGTAAAGATTTCTTATGGCCAACGTATTAGTAATTATGCCAAGGTATCAGCTCTCAGTTTCATGGCCATGGAGTTTTTTGCCAGCAAGAGTTGCTAGATTTTTCTGTCCAAACATTCCACAATACCAAAACAAATAGCTCACAAAGGTCTATGTATTTGCTTTTATCAACCAGGCTAGAAATTGACATCAGCAAAGCATTGAATCAGGCTTATTAAAGAAAATTTGTTTTCTAATAATTAACATGGAATGACACTGGCTGTTTTCCTTCTTCTTTAAGCAACTCTTGTAGGACTCGTGGGTGTAAGTTGCATTCAAGGAGAAGTGATGTTATTTACTTGTACCACATATAAACAATAATTTCCATTACATTATTATTTAAGGGAAATGTTAGATACAGAACCAAGATCTTTGCAGAACATTTTCTCCCTCTAAGCTTAGAATTTTATTATCTCCAAAGGATAATGACTGATTTTAATTGGATGATAAAAATCCATCATTGCCTTTAGATTTCCCTCCATGTGGGCACAATTCACATTTTGGAATATATACAAAATGTTCCTGAAGTCTACCTTGTACTAATGTTCATGTCCTGATAAAGCAGAATTCCTTTGAAATGGTCTAATCATTTTACGCAGTCCATTGACCTTCAGTTCTGAGCTGCAAGAAATTTTGACTTCAGACAAAAATTTATCTAGGGAGATCACAGTATAAAGGTTCTCCAGTGTCATTAATCTTTAGTAGCCCCAGTACACCTACCTAATCCACAAGAAAAGTAAGCAAAGTCAAACCCTTGAAAAAGTTTCATTCTAGGTAAAATTTTTTACCTACCTCTGTGGAAAAGGTGTAAATTACCCTATCTCCTGGCATCTGAAGTTAGACTTCAGGGAGTTTCAATCCCTGTATGTGGGGCAGACATATTCATGCTGTAAAGTCAGATGTCAAAAGAACAGTTGGATGACACACAGGGTGCTGGGTTAGGGTTCAACCGTCAAGTTTTGGCATTATGTGGCAATGCAAAAAGTTCCCTACTCCTACATGTCTGCACCATCCACGCAACTCCTCTGCTGAGCTGCTCCAGCACAGCCGAGGGAAGAACCTTTTGGTCCCTCAGTCTGGAAAATGTGATGCTTTTTATTTTTAATTCTACACAATCGCTGTGTTGTACCAGGGCTAAATGAACTGCAAACACAATATGACAAAATAGTGTGGTGTTGGTTTCCTCCATCAGGTCACTGAAAATTTTCAAGAAGAGAGCATTAATTAAAAAAAAAAAAAGAAAAAGTAATTAAAATATTTGTACTAAGATTTAATAGGAACACAAGTAAAAGAACCTAAAGTATATATGCTACCAGAAGAAAAAGTGCCATGTACATGAGAATTAAATAGTTCTTGAATTAGCTTATATGCAGGAGGAAAAAAAAAGCTTAAAAAGTTATGAAATATTTTTCCTTTTCTAGTTAAAAGAAATAAAAATTGACAAATTTACCGTACACCAACTAGCATCAGCCTCTATGCTATAGTGACTAGAGGTGAGCATGACCACACCTACACTTGTCTACGCTTGCTGAACCCTAGGCCGGTTGCTAGGTCCCCCTTGGCCAGCACCAAGCCTCTTTGTGAGCTCAGCCCAGATTCTGGCTGTGTTCAGAGGTCACAGTCCCATCAGCAGTCCTTCCTGGCAGGATCCCTGGCGTGGTGCTGCCACAGAATAGGTGAGGTATGTGGCAGCTCACCTGCACAGAGCATTGGATAGCCCATCCCCAGAGGAGAAATGAAAACCCCTTCTTCTACAGGGGGTATTTCTTTCTCTGGGAAAGGAACACACCCTGGCCCCACTCAGTGTTGGGCTGCTGTTGGAGCTGGCTTTGGACATAATCCAAGGTAAGTCTGTTAAGACTTTAACTCAAGAGAAATATGCTTTTGGAGTTCTCTGTCGCTCTCAGCTCCAAGGACTTAAGGTTGCATCTTGAAGGACTAAGGATACCTCAGGAACATTTTTCTTTATCAGATTCAAGTCTGATAGGTCTGAAGAGGAATTTTCCTCTTTGGAGGCTCTGTCTGGGGAGAGTCTGAGTGGGGCTTTTACAAGGTGGTGTGCAAAGAGGGGTTTTCCCACATGTGACCACAGGAGATTACCATACTGCGTGCATAAAAAGAGTTTAGTTACAACAACGGCACCTGTTGACTCTCAGAGCAGACTGCTGGGCAAGAATCCGGGTGAACCAGCCAGGGGTTCATTCACACCAGCGTCCAGGTGCTTGGGCAGTGTGCTGGTGCTGGGAGAGCACAGCACACCTCTGTGCAGCTGCCACCTGGCCACCTCACCTTTGGCAGGACTTCCATTTTTTTCTTCATCTCCATGCATTTTGTATGCCAGCAAACACCAGCACTGCCACTTTACTCGCAAGTCCCCATGTTTGTAAGCTGAGGCATTTCCTGGCAGGGTACTCAGGCAGGTCAGGACATCCCATACCTGTTCAGCAATACTCTGAGTGATCCCTGGGTGCAGGGGCCAGGGCACTCCCCTTAGCTCAAAGCAATATGGAAAAGTGGGAAAGTAAGCTCATTAAATCCTATTTTCACCCCAAGCTCAATGAAGCCTCCATCAATTCCCCCCATACCACACAAAATAACAGCCCAGGGTCTTTGCGGTATATGGCAAAACCTCTTGAAATCTCTTGGTCTGCTGCTTCCATAAACACAGTCTTGGCTGAATCTGCTGGGGTTTTTTTTGGGTTTTGTCATATTTTCTGTGAATTTTGAAAGCATATGTCTCAGAAAGTCCCCAAACAAGCGTGTTTCCAGCATGGGAGGAAGGAACACCTCAGCAGTGTTTCTCCTGCTCAACCCAGCCATTCACTTCAATCCAAAATGTGCAGTGAAGCATGAGTTAAATCTTAGTTTCTAACCACTGACATCACCTCAGTAGCTCACAAATGGACAAGCTTTCTTGCCATTAAAGTCTGGTTCATCCATTCATCTCTTTTCAGAAAGATTCTGTAGAGAGCTGGAGGCATGAGTGTGCATGGACACATTTACACTGCACCAGTCACTTGGGGCAGACCAAGGTACAGAGCTGTTCTTAGCCTTGCTCACAGTGAATGAACCAGAGTAGCTGTGCCCTAAATAAATCCAGGCTTTGAAATTTCAAGGGAACTGTAATTACAAATTTAAGAGGCAACATTTTGCAGAAGTAAATTTTCCTGAAAAATTCCATTCAGGGTGAAGAAAGAGAAAACAGTCAGTTTTGTTGCTTTGTTGTTTTTTGGAGTTTTTTCAGGCTGCAGATTACCATTGTAAAGTTATCTCTATCAAAGCAACATAAGATTTTTCCAATATCATTGTATATAATGTCAAAACCTTAACATTAAGTCCTTACCTGGCACAATACAATATTACTGAAAGGTTGGATAAGAGGCCAGGGTGTATTTGCATTGTACCTTGCCTTCCTCCATAACTAACAGCACTTACTTAACCAAAGAAACTGGTAACAGGAAAATGAGGTCTTGCTTACAACATTACTTATCTTGTCACCAGAACTAAGTTTATCACGTAAAGATAATAATTGCAATTACAAAGCCACCTTCTCTTTGAATAACAGTGAGAAACAGGAAAAGATAAGTCACACCACACCCAGAGACTTCTCTTGCAGGTGACTTTTTTCCAGCCTTCAAACATTCACTTTAGTCCTCTTACTTCTAGCTTAATCAAAGACCATGTGAAAAACTTAATTTAAAAAATTTACCCTTAAATATCACCCAGACTGTATGAGTCTGCCCTCATGCCCACCAGCACTGCAGTGCATGGGCTCCTCTCAGCAGATCTCCCCTGTCCCACCTCCTCTGCCCCTCCAGGCATGAAGCAGTGGGTGGGATGATGTCCCACCAGGCCACATCGCAGTTCCCCTGCTACTTTGCTTGGACTCTTTCCAGAGGAATACTGCTACAAAAGCATATTTTATTTCATCAATATCCTTTTGAGCATAATGGGGGATTACTTCACCAGATGTTCCCTACTTTTCCCCTGAGAAATAATTATGCATATTCTTCCCCACTTCTTTGCAGTAAGACACAGGGGAAACTAGCCACTGGTGATGGCTTATCTGCACAGATTGCACATGGTTTGTCATCACAAGACAGGGTTTAGTAGATAGTGCAGCTTTTTGCTAGATTTAGTGGTTTATTCTGATTTCTGTCACTTTGCTTTTTTTTTTTTGTCCAATGTCTAGGATTTCCACAGATAGCTGTTAAAAAAAAAATCCACAAAATTTAGATGGTATCTTTCCTCCTTAAAACCTCTCTATTGAAAATCTAAGTTGGAAGTATATAACAGTTCATGCAACCTCTTCCTTTCCCATGTGAAAGTAGTTCTAGTTCCTCAGACACTTTATCTAGGTACTTTTCACACTTCTATGTACTTTAGGTGGAAACACCCATACATAAGCCTCAGTTATTCTTTATTTCAGTTCATGATGAGTGCTTTTAGACACACTTATCTCCAGCCACATCTCTCCAAGCAACATGAAAATATTATCATATTTTTTCAAAATGTCATAGGTACTTTCGTACATTTCAAAAGTGATTGTGGCCAGAAGATGTCAGATGGGAAGTAGGCCCTTGGCTGGAGCAGCACATCCTGCACACTCATCTGATGTCCTCAAATGATGCCTTCAGTTCCCACTGCTCTACTGTCTTCCAGGGGCTGGTGGACCTCCAGAGTTTTGCTGTGTGCACGTTCTGCTGCCTGCTCTGACATCTCCATGTCTCTGTGATGGTGCTCTCCAATGGCAGAGGCTGGGTGTGCTCAGAATGCTGAGCTGGCTCAGGATCAGGACAGTGCCCGTGGTGGGCACAGCTGTTACATCCCCCTGGGGAAATGGTTTCTTCTCCCTCAGGGACCCCTGGAACTCCTGTCATGTAGTCTGACCCTTCCTTCCCCTTCTGACCCCATTGGCTGTGTGCCAACTTGCCCCTCCCTCAGAGACCTTGAGAAAAAGGACCCCTGTCCCCCGGGAGCTCTCTCTCTCCTGGGACATCAACCTGGAATAAAGGACTGCAGCTAAAAGGGTGAGAGCCTCTTTTGAATCCTTATCCTGTCTTTCTTGATATAATCCTCCTAGGCCTGAGAAGGGCTGAGCTAGCCGAGACCCTTTGAGGGAAATAGGTTTATATCACACAGCTGCACAGCTGCTGTCCTGCAGTGAGAGTTGTCACACTGGCAGCTAAAATAAGTTTCCTAGTGGGCAGAGTCTCCTTCGTAGTTCCTCTTTTAGCCTGTCTCTTTTTTTTTTTTTTGGGCCTCCCCCTTGCTTGTCACAGCCCTCTCCTGCCTGCTGGCCAGCAGCTGGCCTGCCTGCCACATTTCACCTTCCCCTCTGCAAATGCGCACCTTGCCCTGTGGCCGGCTGCCAGCCAGCCCTGTCACAAACACCCAGCTTGCCAGCACCAGTCCCTGCTAGATCTCAGTGCTTCTCTCCCTCTTTAAGAAGGTGTGGCACCAAAAGGGAAGAAGCGTTTGCCTTTGTTCTAGGAGGTTATTTAAGGCTGCCTGTTGCATAATTAAGAAATGTTTCCACCAAGTGATTAGCAGCCTACCCAGCTGTATCTTTTTTTCACCACGCACTGGGGAGCACACCCAATCTCTTGCGTTGTGCTGAGCCATTTGTATTTTCCCCTGAAAATTTGCAGTTGTTCTCAGTGGGAAGGGCCCAAGGCATGCTCGGGAAGAGCCATGCAAAGGCCCCTAGAATGGCTGGCTCCAGATGAGCTGCATCCATTCCCTCGCTCCCCACGGGGCAGACAGAAGGGGCTCCATCTCAGCTGGGTGAGGCAGGGCTGGCTCTTGCACTGTCTCACTGCACTGTCTGTCTGTGTTTCAGAGAACGTGATGTGAGTGTACAGCTTCACCTTGTCCCTTGCTAGCCAGAACAACCAGCACTGCAGCTGCTCTGGCAGAGGATGAGGTTTTATTTCTAATCATAACAAAAACAGGGAACTTTGCTACAAAATGGGCAATTAAAGAAGTAATTCTCTAGGCTTCCAAGAGAAACAATTTAGTTATCTGTAATCCTCTGCAGACATTTTCTATGCCTACCTTTTCTGGGGCCCAGAGGTATGCAGGTGTCCTCTCTCTCTCTTCACTCAGGCTGTGCAGCATGCTTGCACATGCCCATGGAGCCAGCAGCCCACACATATCCTTCGAGAGCTGCTGTGCTCTGCTTACGTGGTCAAGGCCAACTAAAAATGGCACAAGACCTTGGGAGAATTATTCCCTTAAGAACCACTTCCTGACATTTAACTATGCCTTTTTCTGTTTTAGGTGGGGTTTGGGGTGTTTTTGTTGTTGTTTTTGGCTTGAGAAGTAACATAGCTACTATTTGGAAATGTTTCCTCCCTCTTCAGTAATGTTCTCCTTGTCTTTCCAGTGTCTGTTGAAAGCAGAGGAAAATACCACAGGCTTCAGTAGCCATCATGCATTATAGAGTTCAATAAAATATTCACAAACCACAGCAATGAGCAAGATACAGCAATGGGGGCAACAGCTGGATCTTAAGAGCTTCATGAGAAATTTTAACCATGTTTCTTTCTAAAAGCCAAAAAAATAAAAGAGGAATGATGCACTCTTTGTGAATCAGGTAAACAACCCACACTTCCCTGAGCACTTAGTTTATGGACTGCACTGTGGTCAGCTTGAAGGAGACAGTCAGTGACAGCTTTCCCGGTGAGCAGAGTCACTTGGACATTCTCAGGTTGAAACCCATCACTCTGAGGGCTAGGTTACCAGCACAGCAGAGGAAAGCACATTTGCCTAAGCATCCTCATTCATTGATTAAAACAGCAAAAGAAGATCAGAGAGGAATCTCCTCTTAAATTTCATGCAAACCTTAGTGTTGAGACTGGAAGTGACCCAAAGGGTCACTAATACTGTTAATGTCCCAAGGGGCATCACAAGCCAGGCAAGATGTTGCTTATCAACGCACTTCAGTTTTTCCATAAAGAAGGCCCTAGAAAACCCCACAACTACACTCTGCCTCTCTGCCTGCAGTTTTACAACCTGACACCCTTTTCCTTAGGAAGGTGTCACCTTCATCCCCTTACAGAAAACCATACAGAACTGACCTGGCTTTACTTGCTACTTGAAGTCTTACTCTGCCATCCTTAAAATCTAGTTTCAAGAAGCATGTCAGTGCCTGGGTTAAGACCTCAAGCTTTCCAAAAAAGCTTCCTCTTCACTTCAAACCTTGATTGTTGGTGGACCAATCCAATACCAAAGATAGCACATGCTTAAAACTGCAAATACAGAGCAGCCAGGGGTATTGTGTGTGGTTGAATAAGGGGAAGTACTTGACCTCGTGGCACCCTTAGTTCCAGATGAGCAGTCCTGAGCCTTTTGAATCAGTATCCGACAGCTTGCGTTTTCGTCAGTGTTCATCCTTGAGAGTGGTGTCATATTTTAAATGAAATAATAATAGCTTCATATAAACATTTGCTGATGGGTACTGATGACAGCTGCTAAAGGAGTGCAGAACAAGTAGTATGTTCCCACAAGAAGCACGGTACAGCTGCTGCAGCCCCTTTAAGCCACAGAGAGAAAGAAGGAAAAGGTGAACAAAGTATTCATTTTATGGAGAGAGGAAATAAGCATTGGAATTAAGTTTCCAAGGAATATAACATTTAGATTAATCCTTTCTAGAGATCTGTCTGTAAATAAGATGATTTTGTGAGTTTGGGAGAATGTGTGGCAGTTCTTAAGTCTCCCACAATTTTCCTATATAACCTAGACAAGTCATTTAACCTGTCAATGCTTCAATTGTTGGTGTTTTTTTATTTAAAAAATTCCTAGTAACACTTCTCCGCATAACACCTTCGTACACTTGATCAGGTGTTTGAGATATTCTATATAAATGTGTATTATATACGCACACCCTATCCCATCTTCTTGTGCTGGTGCAGCAAACAAAAATTACTCTCACCTCTTGAAGGTACAATGTTTCTCTAGGAGAAGGAGATGGCCAGAACCAGACTCATAGTTCACAAGCACTAAAGGGAGGCTCATAATCACAACTCACTTTCTATATGGCATCACAATGGGCAGTTTCATCTAGGACTGACTAAACAGAGATGCAAGATTAGCCTGACAGCCTGTTAAGAAATCCATCATTTCCCCATTTTAGAAGGCTGCAATTATGTGTTTTCTCCAAATTTGCATGAGTCTTGCTCCTGTTATTAGAAACAACAGATAGAACTTGGGACACTTACCGGCAATTGACAGAAATGGACAAAAAAGTTAATAAATAAATCACCACTTAGCGTAAGAAAAGTCTCTAGAGTATGCTTGTGTATAATTTTATTTGCATACTTTGAAATTTATTCTGATTTATATGTCATGACATTGAAAAAGAAATGTTTGAAAGAGTTTTGCACAATTTTAATTAAGTTTGTAAATAAATTTGTAGTTGCCAGTTTATATGATATACCCTGGAGAAAGAGTCTTCTTTTTACTGAAAGACTAAGATGAAGGTAAAACTTTGATTGAACTGCTTCAGCCTCAGATAAATCTCATTGCAGACACTTTCAACTGACCTCAGTAGTTTTATTTTGAATATTGTAGCTAGTAATGTAGATTTAAATCTCACTGCTGGAGCAGAGAAAAGGTGTGGAAGAAACACTATTGTTTTCATCCGGGAATTTGTGGCAAGATTTTGAAGACAATTGTCATGGTAAATAAACCCTGTCTGTGGGTCAGCTGTTCCAGTATTGGCCTGCCTGCCATTCTCCATCACTCTTCCTTCTTAACCCTGGCAGTGTACATCAGAGTTCCCACCCAGGAACTCAGCCTTGCTGGGCAGAGAAGGTTTGTGGTCCACATTCCAGAAAACCACAGAGATTAACCCACTGCTATACTGACTGCTTACATTTCACTGGTTTATGCCAAGAAACAGGAACCAAATTTAAAGACCTGATCAGACACAGATACAGAAGTAAAAATTTCCTATCACTGGGCACTCATCAACTGGGCTTGGCAGCTGGGATGTGGCATTGCTTCAGCTCAGACAGAACCGGCTTGAACTTTGGCTTCTTTCCTAAGATGAATCCACAATTTTCACATTTTAAATGTACAAGGAACTGTTAATAACTTTCTATTTTTAAAAAATTACTCTTTCTAATTTATGTAGAAATAAAACAGCTGTTTTACAAGGAAAAAAATTCCTTAAAACAAATAATTTAGTTGCCTGACCAAGCATGAGACAGGTCAAGGAATCATAGATGGAAAAAACTTGCTATACTGAAGCCAATGACAGATTTCCCACTTGTCTGTCTGTGAGGCCAGGTTTCCATATTCTGCTTGTGAAATCAGCATAGGTATCATAACAGTTCTAAAAAGCAGGTAGTCAGGAAGAAAGTTCATTAGAAAAATAATCCAAAGTGGTTGAAAAAGCCCAACACAACACTTCAAAAGTAAAAAGAAGCCATGCTATCAAAGCAATATTCGCAATATCATGTCAGTTCTGCCAAAATACTATTTCACAGCAAGTGAGAAACTCATGACATAATCTGATGATTTGCTTAAAATTCTCATTTAAAACAAGTAACACTGAAACTACAGGTTTTTATTAGAGTGAAATTTCTGTGTGAATCTGAGCTAGAGTAATTGCAGGCCTAGATTTCATCTGCTGAATTTTTATCACTTATCTAGAATTCTATGGTGACAAGTTCCATATTCAGGTTTCAAAAATTTCAAAATCTTTTCTGAAAGAAATTTTTCAACCCCACTTAGTGATTTTTAATTTGCTTTCTCTAACATTTTTAACATAAGAATTTGATTCTTAAATTGTAATAAAAATAAGATAATGATTAATATGAAATGTTTCTTACTCTGAGTGTTATATTTCCCTTATGGAATGGATCAACATTTTCAAATAGAGCAGAGTACCACTCCTGGACACCCTCTCAGAGGCACTGAAAAAATTACAGATGTGCCCAGGCTGCTCCCATAGCTGTAGAAATGTTGTGAGCTCTTTCCAGCATGCCCAAGGGAAGGTCCTTCTCAGCTGATCTTTGGCAGAAGGTTCAAGACCAAATAGACACACTAGGTATTTCTTTTCCATGATTTCTACAGGGAGTAGACTAAGGAGGAGGAACAATTAAGGAGAAGCAGAAGAGGGAACATGAAGGACAGACAGAGGGGAAAGAGGTAGAATATTGGAGCTCCATATAAGAGCCCATGCAGCTGGTCAGCAGCCCATGGATGATACACACATCAATATTCCTAAAGGACTGCAGCTTGTAGGGAGGCCATATCAGAGCAGATTTTTCCTGGAAGCAACTGCAGCTCATGGGCAAATAAGTGAAACAGAGGAAATACATTCCTTCCAGAATTCCTCACTACATTTCCCTTAAGGGAACAAAATCTTGCAATTTGAATGAGGATTAATTGGGCAAGCTTCGGTCCATTTCCCTGCACTTCTTGTCATCCCATTCACTTTTATTGGTTTTGCCTGGTTTCCTTATTTTTCCTTTCTTTTTGTCTTGCATTTCATTTCTTCAAATTCTTCTCCTGTCTCTTTATTTACATTTCTTCCCTGAGTTCAGGATTTGAATTGGAGTAATTTTGGCAAGTTTTGGTCCTTTTCACTGTCCCTCATTTCATCTCGGTCCATTTGGTGGGAACCACTCCATTTCCAATTTTTCTCAGTTTTTTCACTTGCACTGGTTTTGATCATACCTCCTTTCCAGAATATTTGTTAGACTTCGTTCTCTGATTTCAAGATTTCATTCCCTTTCCTGAAAGGAAGAATCCTTCCTGAGAAGGAAGGATTTGCAGAGAGAAACCACGTACCCATCATATCCACCCTTGCCACTCTACACTGTCTGGAGAGGGTAGATGAGTCTGGATTAAGTTGAGACTGGAGAAGTGGAGATGAAGGGTGTTAATTTAATGTTCTTCTTTTTGTTTTCACTTTTTTAGTCAGCAATAAATTATGTTTATTTTCCCTTAAGTAGTCTGTTTTGCCCATAACAGTAACTGGCAAGCATAATCTCTGTCTTTACACTGGCCCATGACCTTTCTCATCCAATTTTCTCCCTGTGTCCCATAGGAGAAGGAGGGGATGGAGGAGGGAGTCAGCAGCTTGGTGGGTATTTGGCTATTTGCCAATATTAACTCACCACAGCCTTTTTTTTTGCATCCAAGGACTTCTCCTTTGTGGGAAGGGGCAGAGATACCATACTTTTGCTTTACCCTTCCTCTGCCACCCAGAGGTATGGCCGGCACAGCCACTGACAGACCAGTGCTCCATATCTGGGATTTCTGGCAGCTAGCTCAAACTGAGTGAGGAGCGGCTCCCCGTAATTCTGGCAGGAAATATCATCCTTGGCCTTCATTGGAATAAGACTGGGTCTAGCACTAGGGGACAACTGAGGACCTACATGTGCAAGCTCCTACATGTCCTGCTCAAGCTGGTTTAGTGAAGAACTTCATCAGGTTGGGTTGTCCTGCCTCTTTGGCCTGTCCACAATAGTTTTACCATGAAAAAACTCATTGATTTTATAAAAATGATACTGCATCTTTAATACAGGGTAAAGCAGAATAAGAAGGCACGAGTGGCCTCTTGTTGCTGAATACAGCCATCTAGTGGCTACGTCTTCTTCAGTTTTCAAAAGAGAACAGAAGACCAAGAACGGGGCACTGCCAAGCCAGAAAATTTCCTTCCTCGTACCTCACGTAGAGTTACCCTGGAAGTCTTGGCCCTCTTGGCCACTTGGACATCTCAATTTCTGGCTACTGTCAGACTTTCCAAAATAAAAGTCATAGTAAGGTCGGGGCACTGAATGCCCATCAATACCAAGTGGGTAATGCCTGACAGAAATGGCAACAGTTCTATTGTTCCTTGTATTAATTCAGTATTGAATACATAGATATAAAAACCCCATACACAAACATTTAGCATTCTGGTATACTTTTGATCATTTTCCTTTACAGGTAACAGGTTCATTTCCTAAATAAAATACTTTGCTACATATTTCCTTAAAAAATCTTAGGCTATTTTAGCATTTCCACTTTGGTTCAGAGAAATGTTGACTCAAGAATCTTAAAGAAATGCACGAAAACTGCAATTAAAAAGTACACAAGTATTTAACAGCTTTATTTCATACAAATTGCTTCACACACCCTAAACAGGTCATGTGGGAACACTAACTATTTAGCTAATAGTCAAACCATGAAATAATAAAAAGGAGCTGCAGAAGAAATTGCAGGAATGTCTGACAATAATCAAATTATGCCCATGCATCATGCAGAGGATAGCAGCGTGAGGACTGGGTGTATTTCAGCCAGACAAAAGGAAAGCAGTTGTGATCACGGATGCCCAGCCATAGGTCCCCCAGGGCTCCACTGCCTATGTGCTGGAGGAGCTATTCAGAGGCCCCCCAAAGCTGTAGCACCCCAGAGCAATGCGTGAAAGGAGGCAGGACACCCCACCCCATCTCTTAATACTGTTTGCTTTAACCAGGGACATGCACTGCAGTCTAGATCTTAAAGTGTCCAAACCAAAATTAAACAGAATGACCTTTAGCAGCTATGTGTGCGGTCTCATGCCAGTGCAGTTTGCTCTACCTTGAGTGGCAATCTGTCTGGAAAAATAAATCAGCATTTTAATATGGATGCATACTTATAAGCCAAATCCTTTTTCAGGAGATTATAGACATATCATGAAGACAACCCCTTTCAGGTGCATGTTATTAACAGAGGACAACATATGGATTTATACATATGGATTATATAGTTTGTGAGAAAAATGCAGAAATTTAGGGTCAGAGGAAACATTCCATTTCCCTGGTTTAACTTCCTGTATCGCATCAGCCACGTGTTTCACTGTCAGCTTTTACTTTGATTGCAAATGACTGTGAATATTATTCCTGCACTGGGAAATTAACAGATACAATTGTACTGATCTGAGAACATCCTACAATCCTAAGAACATAGTACTGCTGCAGTGTGATCTTCACGTCAAGATTTCCATTGAGAAGGAAGGGTTCAGGGCCTTCCTGTTGAAAGTCCTTTTATTTTTGTGCTATTTAGTGCCACTGAGCTTTCAAGTATTATAGGGCAGGCTGGGCACTGACACCACAGGTCTGTGTGTGTGTGCTCAGCTCCAGAAAAAAGCTACAGCCCAAAGCAGTGAGAGGAGTCACATCCCGCAGCCCCTCTGAGGACAAGGTTCAGCTGCAGTGGGCCCTTCGCATGCAGCCAGGCCATGGCATCTCCCTCATCCTGGGCAGAGGTCACCAATCCACGGGTCTGTCCCTGCCTGGGGAAAGCCTGGCTTTAAGTGCAAGGTACTTCTGGGACCCCGTCCCAAGCTGCGTACGAGTAGCACGTGGCAATCAACCGGACAAGGCAGCTTCCAAGCTGTTTCCTGGCTGCTGCCAATCCCTTCTCCTGGGCAGATGAGGGCAGTGACGCCAGAATGGCCGCTCGGGAGCCCAGGGGCTGCCCGGAGGGATTGGGCTCCACCCACGGGCACCGTCCCGCGGGCGGGGGAGCTGCTCCTGCCCCTGCCCCGGCCACGGGAGCGGCCCGGCCCGGCCCTTCGTGCCGCTTAACGCTGCACCGGGAAGCGAAAAGCTCTGCCCGCTCCCCTACGGCCGTGGGGAAGGGCCAGCCTCGGACCAGTTCTGCCCAAAGCGGAAAGGCATCTGCCGGCCTCTGTTCCGCCTCGGTGCTGAGGCCGGCCCGGCAGGCGAGGCCCAGCCCTGCCCGGCCCTGCCGGTGCCGGTGCCGCTGCCCGCCCCGCCGCGCCGCGCCGCTGCTGCGCCGCCCGACAGCGGCAGGGGGCGGGCGCGGGCGGGCAGGCCCGGTGGAAGGGGCGGGGAAAGCCCCGCGAGCCGGCGGCAGCAGGTCGGGAGCCGCTGCCCTCAGAACTGAGCGCCGGTGGGAAAATGCTGCTCCGTCCTCTGGCAGAGACAGGCGGGCTCTGTCTTCTCTCGCTCCCTCCTCTCCCTTCTCCTCTCCCTCTTCCTCCTCTGCTTCTTTCCTGGGCCACTGAAGCATTTCCTCACAGGCCCAGCCCTCCTCTCTGCGTGGCAGCTGTCTTGCGTCTGGCTGTAAAGGTTTGCTGACTCTCGTAGCACTGGCCAAAGGAAACATTACTTTGTCATCTAAAAAGAAGCAAGTATGAAACAACAGTAATTCCAGAGGGGCTCTACAGGCTTGACATGTGAACCTCACGGTGTGCAACAAGGCCCAGTGCAAGGTCATGCTTGTGGCTCAGGGCAGTCCTAAGCACAAGTACAGGCTGCATGAAAAATGGGTTTGAGGGCAGCCCTGAGGAGGACTCGGGGGTGTTGGTGGATGAAAAGCTTGATATGACCTGGCAATGTGCACCTGCAGCCCAGAAAACCAAACGTGGTGGACTGTGTCAAAAGCAGCATGACCAGCAAGGCCACAGAGGGGATTCTTCCCCTCCACTCCCCACCTGAAATACTGCATCTGGAGTCCCCCACATAAGAAGGCCATGGCCTTGTTGGAGTGAGTTCAGAGAAGGTCCACAAAGAAGATCAGAGGGATGGAGCCTCTCTTCTATAAAGACAGGCTAAGAGAATTGGGGTTATTCAGCCAAGAGAAGAAAGAGAAGGCTCTGGGGAGACCTTAGAGCATCCTTCCAGTACCTAAAGGGGACCTACAAAAGAGCTAGAGATGGACTTTTTACATGGGCATGGGGAATGGACAAAGGAGAATGGCTTCAAACTGCAAGTAGGTTTAGGTTAGACACAAGGAAGAAATTCTTTACTTTGAGGGTAGTGAGGCACCGGCACAGTTTGCCCAGAGTTGTGGATGGTCCATCCCTGGAAGTGTTCAAGGCCAGGTTGGATGGGGCTTTGAGAAGCCTGGTCTAGTGGAAGGTGTCCCTGCCCATGGTAGGGTGGTTGGAACTGGATGATCTTTAAGGTCCCTTCCAACGCAAACCATTCTATGATCTTACATAAAATAAAAAAAAATTTAAAAAAAAAAAAAAAAAGTCATTTTGCATGGCAAATCTCCCCATGGTATTATTCAGAATTCAGTAACTATTTCCACAAAAGCTGAAAGTGGCACTTGCTGCAGTCTGTGACACCTTCAAAGAGCTGTTCACCTTCTAAGTGCCTCACTGTGATGGCTTGGAGTCACTGTGGGTTTGACAGTATCACGTAAGTTCATAAAGCTTCAGTATATTTATGCCTGCAGTTTGCTCATAAATATTCTCTGCACTTTTGTATCAGAACTAACATCAAGGAGTCTGAGCTGGGAGCTGAAGTAATGATTTCTCTAACAAACATAGTAATCAGAATTACATCTGTCAAGGACACTGTCCTAAAGCAGACAAGGCCTTGCATGGGAAAAGGTATTCAAATTAATTTGGTGAATAACTGATTTAACCATATTAGGAAGATCATGGCAGCGTAAGCCCTTAGGGTTACCATCATGTATTTCTTCAGACAAAAGAAATAATCCTTTTTTTTTTTTGTCAAATTCCAATCTGGGTTACTTCATCCAATGTACTGGAAGTTCCCCTGCAGATTCAACCACCCTTGCTGCTTCTAATGCAACATATAGGTACCTTTCCTCTTGTCCCACTGCTGTGGTATGCTGTAAATCAGCTCCTGTATTACAACCTTCAGTGTGGAGAGATGAGAAATAAATCCCTGTACAAATTGGTGGTACTGGACTCTCTGAAAGAGAGCTGCTGCAGTGGACACACTTCTGCAAATCTTTTCCAGAGAGATGTGGAGGTACAAAATTAATCCCCAGTGCCAAATCCAGGCTGCCTTGTTCCTTTCCCAAGTCTAGCCTAACCCCAGAGTTAGGGCAGTGGGGTGTGACTGGCAGAAAAGTGAGATGAGGAAACAGTATTTCAGTGTGGAGTTGCAACTCTTTGTACAAATGGCTTTGAACTTGTTCTCCCTCCTGCACAAGGGTGAGGCAGCGTGCTGTGAGTATGGCTCCAACAAAGGGAGGCAGAAACGAATCTCAAATCACTGAGCCAGTTTATCTTTTCTTCAACCTGTGAACATGCCTAACCAATTTGAGGAGACATCAGCTTCCACCAAGGATATAATCTGGGTAATTGCCTCAGTGCAGAGGAGCTTAGGAGTTGGAGAGCTGTACATGATTTCTGCTTTCTGTGCATGTGGCAAGGAGGGACGGGCAGATTGACAGGTACGTTCTGTCTGAAACCACCCCAGTTTGGGTGGAGCAGGCTTCACATGGCTTCAGTTGGCAGATTCACTGTCACAAAGCCAGTGGAAGCAAATTAATCTGCCTGGAGTTGCTACAAAATAGATATTAATCTCTGCCTCGATTATGATTAACCCCTTAATGCCATGCTGCCTTACCAAACAATTGTTAATCAGCCATAAACATGGGTCTCTAACAGCTCACTGCCCCTCCTGTAAGCACGCAAGCCGTGACTCTCCTTCCCAGGTCAATGGCTTTTGTTTCCACAGGGACTTGACAGAAATGGTACCATCTCCTTGGCCAGGACTGGCACAGAGCTCCAGTCAGAGGCGGCAGCTGAAGAAGACACCTGCTTCAGGAGAAAGGATGTATCCAAGAGAGATTGAGGTCTCCATCACAGTTCTTAAAGCGCTTTTAGAATAAAGGCAGTGCCTGACAGTGTTTGCTCACACTTCTTTTGTGCCTTTGGAGGCCTGATTCCATGAGCCACAGATAATCAAATGGTGTTATGACATGGTTAAGATTTTCAGTAACTGGACAGGAGCCAGAATGTGTCTATACAGGCTGAAATTGTATCATTAGATGTGATTAATGTTGTTCTTGCATTGGTTGGAAAGGAGTCACTTAGGTAACAACTTTATCCCTAACTCAAGGAGCATGACACATTAAGTGATTTTATTCTGATGTCTGTAATTTTGCAACCTTTCGGTATGCTTACGCCTGCAGTTTACTCATAAATGTTTTCCTCTCTCTCTTCATTATTGGGCAGAAAGATGGAGATATTAAAAATACATAGGTAGTAAATGGTGCCTTGTCAGAATGAAGCACACATGTTCAGATCAGCAAACTCCTGTTCAGCTGCTCTCTGTTCCTGGAGGTTTCTAAATACCATAAATGCCTTGTTTTCTGACAGGCTCCAGCAGGTAGAGTTGTCACAATGCCGAGGGAGCCTGAGGTTCAGCAGTCTCCCACAAAATACACGGCCATAGCACTTTCTGTCACGCTGAGTCTCATGACTTCACATCCCACTGGTCTGCAGAGATGGCAAATTCTGCAGCACAGTGATGAAGATGCTCATGTGGCAGAGAAGGGAGAGAACCAGGAAACTGAATTATCGCCGCCCTTGTCCATGAACACAAATATATGTGCATAATCATGTCTATGTACCAGTTCTTAACTGTATAGCCAGCACTTAGAGAAAAGACAGAATCTTAGACAGAACCCCTAAGACATGCAAGGCATGCTAATCCCTAAGACCCCAGGGCACATCCCTTCCATCTCATGCTTTGCTGTTTTACTTACCTTTATTATTCCTCAGTGTCCCCATCTCAGGAGGGAGCAAAAGTGCCACTTGGCAGAGAGATGCAGTGTTTAAAACCATGCTGCACCTTGTCCTAGCACTACATGCCCATGTAAAAAGTTGTTCTCTCTCTCTTTTACAAGGTTTCTTTAACTACTGGAAAGCCCCAATGAAGTGGCCCTGGAGCCTTCTCCAGGCTGAACTTCCCCAGCTCTCTCAGCCCTTCCTCCAAGAAGAGGTGCTCCAGCCTTCTGATCACTTTCATGGTCCTCCTCTAGACCTTCTCCAACACATCTGTATCAAACCACTCTATGATTCTATGGTTTTTACTTTTATTATTTCACCTCAGCAATACCGAACAGCGTGAATCACGTTTCTTCCTCTGCTAAATAGTGCAGACAGCACTCCTATTGGGCAGGACTCCCTTCCAGCACCTAATGCAACCTGATCATTTGCAGCACCAGTCTGACCACATCACTCTTTGTGTATTTGTACCTTAGAGGTCACTCTCCCTCACACACAAACACACAACATGTTCTTCATCAGCAAGTTCAGAAAACTGAATCTTCCCTTCCTTCATCTGCTGAATAAAAGGGGAGTGTAGACTGGCTCTGGTAACTTCCCTTACCTGCAAGAGCTTAATAGCTCTAAATGTGCACACAGTGTTATTTTAATGTGACACGAAAGAGGGAAGCAATGCTCTCACCAGTTGCAAATGTGTGAATCTTGTAAACAAGGTGCACGTGTGCCCACCAAGTGGCACAAGATGACAGGACTTGGCCAGTCCATGAAATGATTCACTATAAAGCACTTGAAACCAGAATTGAGAAATTGAGCCTTGGTTTCAGCCTGAGGGTCTAGCGCTTTTGAGTAGGATCCTACACTGAAAAAAGTGTCAGAGAATATATGGATAAAGAGATTACTGTACATTTATCCATCTAAACGATTGATAATAGCACAGCCCTGTGTGTTGGTCTGTTTCTGGCTTGAATCAACTGAGGTTTCGCTCTGTGCTTGAGTGTAGACAACATAAGACCAAATTTAGACATATTACTCACAACAGCTCTGTTTGCAGATTTTAGGCTTCTGGGAACTTTCAACCTTCTTGATCACCATGTTCATATTCAAAAAAAACTCAGGTCATGGGGCCTGCAGCCTGAGCACTGACAGCAAAAACCATCTGTTGCCAAAGGAGACAGAGAAGCCACTCTGTCTGTCACTACAACATTTCCATCTTCCTTTCCTATATGGAGGAAGAAGTGATTTTGTTTAGAAGGAAGTAATTCCATCATATAGAACAATGAAATATGAACTGTTGGCCAAATTTACTCCTAAACTTCAAACTCGTCATACCATTGAGTCTTCTACATTTGTTATTAAAAACTCAGTGTAAGCTGTTTCAGGCATATGTCCATTGGAAAAGGCTGAAAGTTTCTATAAGAGCAAGTGAATGGAATATTTTGAGCTTACATGACAGTTAAAATGCAGATGGCCCAAATATTATATAAGGAACGGTCTAAAATTGCAACAGTGGAGGCAGGCTTCTCAAAGGATCTGAAGGGAACTGGGAGCCCAACTGTCTTTAAAAAGAATAAGAATGGGAAACATTTGCAAATCTCTGTTTTAAAATCCATGTTTTCTCTCCTATTTTCAAAGAAATATTTTATGTCAACTCATAAATTATGTTTATGTTAAAATAAACAAATGAACAAGAGATGTACAAATGTCTGTGAGACTGAATTTCAGCCTTATCCGTGTGAAATGGTGTGCCCTCATTTCAAATTCATGATCCAACATTGCTTCAGTTTAATGCCAAAAGGGACATAAGACAGGTCAATAATGACTGGCTACTGGAACTTTCTAGGAATTTTTCCAGATTTCCAACTCAATTTTTAAATGCTGGGCTGAGAGTCTTAAAAGGCTCCCAAAAACCATCAGACCACCTGCATCTGTAAACATCTGTAATGTTTACAACCCCTTTTTCCAAAAACCAGTACACCTTTATAGCCACAAGGTCTAATTGGCCCTGTCCACTGAGGAAATGAGCTGAGAGCAAATGCTTATAGTTTGCCAGATAATCCCTGGCAAGGATTACAGCCTCCTAACTACAAAAGCTACATCTCTAGAAATGAAATAAAAACAGGCCAGTGTAGCCACTAATAACTGAGAAAGTTGCTCTCCAAAAAACTGAGAAAAATATAAATTTGAAAATCCACAAGCCACCTCATCAAAAACTAAGTTGTGATCCTCGACAGAGTTTTATGTGGGATGACTCACCAATCAATTTTAAAGTTGATAGAGCTTTACCTAACAAATTATTATTTTTCCTACACAATAACTAACTTCTTACATGCAAAATGCTGTTACAAGGGCAAAGTCCTCCCTGTTTACCACAGATATGGAAAGGCTCAAGCTGCTCTCATGGTTTGAACAAGCAAATCAAGGTGTTAAAAAAAAAAGCCAAAAAAAAAATCACACCCAACCAAAAATGAGCAAAATGCCCAAGGCAGACCATTGATACCTCAAAGTTAACTTCAGAAGCTACTATTCTGGCTGTTGCACTCAAACTAGAAAGCAGACTGCCTCTTCCACAGCAGTTTCAAAAGGGTAAGATCCTTGAGATTCTTGTGAGACATTTTTAGGAACGCCATTGAAAGTCAAAGAACTTTTCTACCAGAAAGATAAAATTGTCTGGTACAAGAGGATTAATAAGTATTAATCCTTTGTGCCTTCTGATTAAGACCCACACCCATGCACAGCTAATTATTGTCTACCTGGATTTGTTTAGGATAAATTTGAAAGAACTCCAGAGCATGGTAAGCTGGAGTTGAACTTGTGAGTCTTCCTAGTGAAAAATGTTTCTAAACCCTGTCTTTTGACTATTTTGTGCCATAAAAGAAAAATCAACAGAGTGGACTAGGTCTGTTGGTAGCCTGTTACAGCTGCAGAAGGTTGGCTTGTAGGCCTTTCTAATAACAAGTTTGCACCTGAAGGTTGCTCGTACTGCTGTCAGGTGGTAGCAGTGCCAGTAAATATTGGTAGCCTTTCCGAATGCTGCAGTTCATTCTTTTTTGTGTGCACTGTTCCCTACTAATGGTAATGTCTATAGCAGGAGGTCTGAGTGGATTTTGGGGGATTTTTTGTTTTTTGCGGAATGAATGGGAAATTCCATCTGTAAGATTGGTTAAGCTCAATGGGGTGTAAAGCAAAGAACCAAAGTAAAGCGCTCCTGTGCTGTGTCTGTGGCTGCAGGATTAATTTCAGTTACATTATGGAGCTCTGGCTGCAGAAAGCAGGATCACATCATCTCTGGAGAGGGAGATTTTAATGAACCATTGAGCTGCTGTCCACGAAATGTAGTCAGAGGGGATTTTGCAATTCACTTTCACTGGGAAGAGGCCTGCAAGAAGCTGCAGGGGCCACAAGTGCAGAACCATTTACATGCTAACCCACAGGAGTTAGCACTGCTGTGCTTCCTGGCAGCCTGCTTGAAGTAGGCTTGCTCAGCTGCTGGGGAGCAATGTAGAGATGGCTGTGCTAGAATCCAGCAACATCACCAGCTCTCGGGGATACAAGCCTAGAAATTTGAGCAAGAAGGTTTCAGTTCTTTGCTTTACACCCCATTGAGTTCAGCCTTTTCATCGCTTAGAGAAAAAAATTATTCCAGTCTTATGGCTTATGACTTTGGACAACAAAGGACAAGTGACTTTTTAAAATATTCCAAGGGAAGGCATTGAAACCAAATCTTTTCATTTCTTCCTTTGTTTTACAGGTCTTCTGTGCCCAAGTTCTGCTGGAGGCTAACAACTGAGCCTATGATGCTAGTATTTTTCTAATACTGACAAATGAGAACATTTGCAAAATAGAGAGCTTCTGATATGAACAGAAATCCTTATGATTCAAGCAAGCTCAATTTAGAACAGGAATTGCTAAACGATTGGACTCAAACTCAGTCAAGATTGATTTATGTTTAAAAAGGAACAATAAAATTAGTGGTTTGAGATACAGCCCATGATACGAGGTGTAAAGGACAGGTTTTCAGTCAGCTACTTTTATGTTCTCATCTGGAGGCTCCATGGTGAAGAGGTTTGCCATAGCTCACATATATCCAAACCAAATGTATTGCTATTTGCACAGCTTCCCATTAGAAAAATTAAAGATTTACATCATCACTCCAAAACTGCATTTCATGGGTTGGTTTGCTAGTTTATCTGTCAGACTTACCAAGTCTGTGTAACTGAGACAGCCCCACCATTCCTTATTTCCTGTTTTATTAGCAGGGAATAGGAATATTTGCATAATGTTTCCTATGGAATATTAAACTCTTGTAAGCCTGTTTAAGGTCAAAAGAAAAAATATTAAAATAATCCATTCCTTAAATCTGCATATGTTTCTCAAATTTGTACTAAATTTCAAAGCTTCTAATTCTTGCATAAGCCCTAAAATCCATTAAAGACACTGTTCTGCCAAAAGCTGTTGGCTGGATTCTGTTAGTCTCTCTATGTTCATCTCCATACATGCACAAAATATAGTTTGTTTTCTGGTCACTACCTGGCACCTCTGGCTGTGAAGCCAGGGAATTTTTCCTGTGAATAGACTGTGGTTTATTGTACATGCTGGTCCCTGACCTGGACAATGACAACACTAGTGTTTTCTTGGATTTGTACAAGATTTGTTAGGCTTCCTAGTTTAATGCTTTTCCCAAGCCAAACCCTGCTAAGCCTGAACAACACCCTCATGATTCATCATCCCCCCATGCAGCAGCAATGTGTTGCTCAGTTACCAGAACAAACCAACATCTGCCACGCCACAACTTCCAAGACAGCCGAGTAATCACTGCTGTGCCATAAACTGGGAGGGGGAAACGACAACCCTAGCACTGCTAATGCCACAAGGATTGTTATTCTGCCGTCCCTGGGGCACTGCACCACTGCTGCTGGTCACAGAGGAGTAGGCTCAACCTCTCCAGCATAAAGAGCTTGACCTTTTAACCAGGTCTGCAAAAAGAAGTGATGCTGGTTTCTCCTAGAACATAGATAACTTTCAAACAGTTTTCAGACCGCTCAGAATCATCCAGAAAAGTTGAAATACTGAAAATATTCTTGCTATTTTGAATATGCTTCTAATGAAGTTATTTTCAGCTGTCACAATTGCTCCCTCTAAAACATGGGAAAGGACATAAAGGGCAATATTGCTTCACCTGCTTCAATTGGTGTCTGATGTAAGCAAATCAGGATGCAAGGACAGAGAGGACTAAGAGGAAGTAAAGCAGCTTCTTCCTTTCTTTTCAGATCAGGGTGTTGGTTTTGTTGCCTTGGGTGTTGCGTTTGAGGAGTGGCTGCGTTGGCATCCTGAGGAACAACAGGCTCAGATTGTTTGCCAGCTTTAGAAATCAGTTAAATTCAAAAACATCCACAGTTTCAGTGTACCTTTCAAATATGCCTCCTTTTAACAACTCTGCAAAAGGTGGCTATCCCTATTTTAAATAGAAACACATGTTTGGAGAAGGAAAGTGGCAGTGGAGGATTCCAGCACTGTTCCTGCACTCACTGGGTTATTGGGCATACTTTTCTGTTTATCCCTCATATCCCTATGTAAGCAAAATTGAGGTTCCCACTCAATAAAATAACAGCTAAGGTCTAGCCCTCATGGATTCCCTTTCCTCCTAAACCCTTACCACAACAAACTGCTGAGAGATTGTGACTTTCCTGAAGCAAACTATAACACTGGAAGCCCAGGTTGCACATTTGGCTCAGTAAAATCTTTCCCCACAGTACACCCATATGAATCACAAGCTGCAGCAGTAACAAGATGCAACTGAAAAATAACATTAAGAGCAAATCCTTGGGGTACATGGAATTTTGGCATTTCACATCAGGATTAGCTGCCATTTCAAACTCTTCTTTAGCTGCTCCCCCACTATCACATTTTTCTTATAAAAGACCCTCAGGATGGCCTCCTTATCAGCATCACTCACTTCTTCTGTAATTCATTTACTGACCTGACGAGTCACAGCCACTTTGCATTTTCTGGGGGAAAATAAAAGTAAAAAAAAAAAAAAAGAAAGAAAAAAAAAAAAAAAAAAAAGGTAGCTCCTGATCTTTTTTATAATTTTTTTGTGTTTCAGAGCTTTCTTCTCTAGGATACCTAGAAGAAGTCATTTTTTGGAGGACAAGTTGTCCTGAGTTTCTGCTCTCAGAGGACTTCAAGTATAATGAGACAATACCAGATAAAAATGTGGGTTAATATTAACTAAATGACACTGGAATGACTCTTGTCTAGAGCATGTGCATTTGTCCTTTGCTCCTACATCCTTCTTGATTGATGGCTGAATGAATTCCAATTAGAACAGTTGATAATTACTCAGTCCACTTTTTAGTCCAGGGTATCTTGAAAAAGCTTTCACATTAATAACTCCTGAAGAGCTATGAGCATAAACTTTGTCTTTTATGTGAGAAATGGCTCCTTGTTTGTGCTGCTATAAAAGCTGTTACTAAATTAGCAACATTTCAACATCTATAATTTGCTAATTGTACAATTAATAGTCTTCCCTTTGCTTGTAATCCATCTTGTACTACACAGGGAGCAAAGGAAACGTCAAGGATGCCATCCTGGACTGAAGGAGAAGCCAATACCTCACAACATATTATCTTCAGCAATAGCAGCCGCGTCGGTCATAAACGGGTCGTGTTGCAACACCTCCCACTCAAAGAAAGAGGCGGATCCGGATCCAGCTTTGTCCCTGGGCCCAGCTGTGTGCCCCCCACAGCCTTGTCCCAAGACTTTCCCCATGCAGACCTGAGGAGTCCGATGTGCCAGGCGCAAGCAGTGCAGATGGTGCTGAGCACAGCTTCGCTTTGAGGCAGCATCTGACCTATACAAAGGGGCTGCAGCCCCACGGACAGAGCTCAAGTTTGGTCCTCACTCTTCAAATGGACAGGACATTCACTGTCCCTCCAGGATGGACATTTCTTCCACCTTTTCATTTCATTATGTGTAACTACAAGAATATTTATCTTTTCCACATTTACTCACTTCTCTTTGTCCTGTACAGAAGTTCCTTAATGAAAACTAAGTCATGGTTATTCACCAGAATCAAAACTTCCATAAAACTGATCCCTAAAAAGTCCATTTATTGAGAGTAAACAAATTTCTTTTCTACTATTTATGTTTTGATATTTTTATATTTCCATCTGTTGTGAGATAAATCTAAAGAAATCTATGGGAAAAGTTATTTAGAAACATAAACTAGTGATTTACTGGAGTGATTTTCATAAACCCTTTTGTTTTGATAAGATTAAATATTTCATCTCATTAAGCATTGCTTTTGTTGTTCTACAAGAATAAAAGGAATATTATAATTAAGTGCCTAAGTCTGCAAATGTAGTGTTACAGTCTTATTTTGTCCAGATCTGCTTTTTCCAGTGGGAAAGGTTTCTATATCGGTTTTTTTGGGTTTTTTTTTTTCAGTTTTAGTGGCCATGCAGGCTCTCATAAGCTGCCAAAACAAACAAGAAAACTGCAATGTCTAGAAATGGAAGCAGGCTGGTCAAGGGCTCAATACAAGCTCATAAATCTCTAATTATATAAATTATATTTGTTGATAGTAGCACATTCTGCTAGTCACAGTTGATGGAACAAGGGCTACTAAAGTTAAAAGGAAACTCTTTATTACACAGAGGAAGAGAGAAACATCCTTTTAACATCCTATAGGAGCCATTAAATTATTATTATTATTATTATTATTACAGTGGGCAAAGTTGTTGCTTTAAATGGCACTCATGAGATTATGGTCTTTCCTTAATTTAAACCCACATGAAACGAATGGATGCTGCAGAGTTGAGAGCAAATGAGGACACAAATGAGGAGAAGGAGGAGGAGAGAATGTCAGAGAAGATCTGTGTGTTGGGTAAGAGATGTTTCCTTCACAGCTGCAACCTATTGACCGAGTAACATAACCCATGAGGGGAGGAAGACCTGTTCAGATGTGATAAAATAGAGGGTTCTTAGCAGCTGCAGGCACCTTTCTGCCTCATTAAAGGAGGTGCTGCCAGCCTCCATCACAAGTCTAACCAAAGTTTCCTCTGTGTCTTTTGGCATTCACAGCAATTTACTGGTCATTTGAAGCCACCAGGAAATTTCTATTGACAAACTTTTGGAGATGAAAATGTAGGTCTTACACATTCTGAATCTGAATCAGAAGCTACCAACACTTGAAAAAGATAGATATATATAGATATAGATAGATATAGATATATATATAAACCTGCAGTTGTTTATAAAAACTAGGAGACTGTTCACAAAACTTAATTGAAAAAGTATATTAAAATACTATTACTTGTATAGTTTTGATGTTCTACCTTTCAAAAGATCAAGATTACCGAACAACATTTCCATCCACTTGTCCATTTTTCCTTTTAGCTTTATGCACACCATCAGTAAGTCTTGAAGAGAAAACTAATTAGGTGATGAGGCTGAGTAGCTGCTGGTTGTGGCATAAAAGTAATTTCTCCAGGTCTACTACTGATCTACACAGAATGGTCCCTCCTGGCCTCCTCCCCCTGTTTGTAGGATGTTTGCAATCTCTCCTGGGAAGGGTACAACTTTAACTGGAAATTAGGGCAAGAGGGCGGAGGCTCCTAAAACATAATTATAAAGCACCCTGCTATGTCCCAGCACAGCCATGGGAAAGCAGCCTGTAAATTTAATTTTGGTGCCGTGATGGCTTCTCTGCCAACTGTCTCACTGCCCTCCAGCAATTGCAGAGGAGCTGCTCCCCAGCACCAAGTGCTGGATGACTGTGCCTCCTGTCTCCCTGCCAAGGAGGTTTGGAGCAGCCCAGCCCTAGCCCGAGGAGTATTTTCTACCCAAGAACTGATACTGAATGTCTCATCACCAGCATCTCAGCCCAGGGTTTTCTGCAGATTCAGCTGTTTAGGACAGCACAGTGTGTTTCTTAAACTCTTGTGATGGTAGAAATACACTGGCTGGCCTAAAGCTGGAAAAGAGGCTTTCTGTTGCCCAGACCAACTGCTTCATGCTGAGCTTAATTTCATGTGAGTGGATGTTCTAGATGCCTACTATTTGCATCTATATAGTATTTTGTCAGTCCCAAAGCCTGATGGGAATTGCCCTTTGAGGGATATTAATTCATACATTTTTGTTTGCAAGAGGTATATAGTCCTACTTACCATAGCCATGGGGGGAAAAGGAAGCACAATGATAAAGCTCTGTGAGACTGACAACACAAGGACTCCTTTTTTGAGCATCCCCTTCATGTTAGTTCATTCATTTTTTTAATTGCTAGGCCAGCCTACATTTTCATTATATTAATACAGATAAAATGAAGCACCCTTACATTAGAAAACTAAAACACCTGTAGAGCTGTAGCAAGGCACAGGTCACATATTTAGTGGCAGGAGCATAAGGCGGAGGCTCTGTGTTATTTGGCATTTCTCTGCCTTCAAAATGTTTTTCACAGGCTGTCAAAAAGTCTCTATGTTTGTGTGTGACTTGGCAGGGACTCTCAAAACCAGGAGAGTAAATGCGGAGGAGGCTTCATACAAGCCCAGTCATCTGTAACTGGGCTGAGTCCTCTGTGATCTCTCAACTGATAACCTTCAAAGCCAGCCTCTCTGTTTGGATGGTGACTTGAAAGAACCTCTTTGGATTACATTAGCTTTACATTAGCTGTACTACTGTTTTTAATAGCAAAGCAGCTACTGTATTTACAATAGAACCAGGCCAGTTCTGGGGCAAATAGATTACTCACTACAAAGCAAATCAGACTCAGCTTCTCAGATCTCTTTAAACTCTCACATTTGTCATTTATGACTATTTTCATGCACTAGAAAATAAAAATTAAATATCTAAAATATCATTCCTACATGCTTTGGAAGAAAATTCAAATTTTTCATTTCAAAATTTTTTTATTCTAAAACTTGGAAAAAAATACACCACGAAAAGGAAGCTGAAATAGGTATTTTATTTTTGGATGATGTTCATGAAAGTAAGCTAAATAAAAAAAATCCCTAAAGAATCAATAATTTAGACAAAATTAATATCAGACTTCTGGGTTTTTTATGCAGTAAACTACAAACACACAGAGCTCAGATGGAAGCTGTTTTGATGACACAAGATTGATGAATATCAAGCCAAATTTCCAATATTAATCCAAGCTGGTACACCAGCTGTAGCAATGTTTACTACATTAGAACAAACCAACCTTTTCCAAAACATACGCTGTATATGATCTGTGTAATATTCTGTGTAAACTAATATTATATTAGGAGGTGATAGTCCACTACCATGCCTGAAGCCACCTTTCTTCCTCGGAACTATTCTGCTTTGATTCTTTGTGTTAGTTACAGTCCTGTTGCTGATTCCAGAGCAAGCTTTGAGATGCTTCACCAGGAGGAGGTAGAAATGTATGTGAAGAAGAATTCTTCCCACTTTCTTTGAACCTCTTAAAGGAGTCACTCCTGCAAGTACAATGGCTCCCAAGTGCCCTCAGGAGCTTGGGAGGTGAAGGCAGAACATGTCATTTCACGTCCACCACTGCAAAAAGAGCTTGAGCAAACAGTTCTTGTGTCCTTGTCTTTACTGTGCAGATGGAGAAACAAAGAAGTTTGTTTTAACCTTCTTCTTCTCCTTTTTTTCATTTTGGTTTTTTTTTTTTTTTTTTTTTTGCAATGCTCCCTCATGCTGGCCTTGATGCTCTTTAAGCATGCACTGCCACAGAGATGAGCAAGGCTCCCCTCCAGCCTGCTCACACGGCCAGGGTGAGGAGTGCTCCAAATCTCTCTGCAGCATGGCCAACTGAGAATAATTGTGTTTTAGGCTGGGCAAGAGAAAGGAGGGACTTAAAGGATGCCCAAGACACTACTGGGGATGACAGTAATTACCCTTTGTGGCAGTCACAGGAAATTAGGCAACAGCTGGGACAGGAGCACAGATTTGATAGGCAGTCTGCTGCTTGGGGAAGGATGGTTTGAAAGATATGGAGTAGACAAAATGCAAGTTTTTGTGGTTGAAACAAGAAGTTGTGCTCGAGAAAAATCAGCATTGTCTCTCAGAGGTGACAATGCTGCCCCTGGATATTTCTGGATATTCCCTGATAGGCAGTGCCAGAAGTTTATGTGCTCTTGTCTGGCCAGTGATACATGTTGGATGGAAATCAGAGGCTGATCCTCAGACAGTTTTTCAGAACAGCCCCCTATGATGAACAGCAAAGCAGAGCTGGGATAAGAAAATGAACAAGATGATAAGCAATTTTCTCTGATAGCCAGAGAGAGCACTTGGTGACTCAAGAGATCCTCACCTGTGCTGTGACTCAGGGCAAAGTGTAAAGTTTCACCTCTTTGTACTCATCCTCCTGTTACTAACCCAAAGAATATTTCTTGGTGTCAAAGCATCAGGCCTAACAATTATGAACATAAATAGGTGTGTCTGTTCCCTCCCTTTTTCTGTGTATTACATATGGGAGTATTTTAAGGAAGGCTGTAAATCTTGACACGGTGAATCCTTGGTTTAGAAAATTCTTGGGCTAACCACTGTGAGTCTCCAAATCTCTAACCTTCCTCTGCCCCCACACAAAAACCTCTCAGATGAATAAAATGGCAGTTTCAACTTGCTAGTAACTTGTTTGGGACCGTAGGCTAAAACAGAAGGAACCTTTCCACTTGGGTGGGCAACCATCCCATCCTGCCTTGAAGACACCAGCCATGTCACACAAGGGCCAAATGAGTCCTGTGGGCCTCTGCCTGAAAAGTCCCTTCCCCAGGCACTGTAGGCAGACACGACGGCAGCTCCTCCTTCTGCACACTGGTGCATTCAGAAACCAGTGCCCAGAAGAGTTGTTGATGCTACTGAAAAGCTGCAAGGCAACACAGAGTACTCACTCACACGAAGGAGGGGGCTGCAAAGGTAATTTGGCTGCTAATCACTCCAGGCCATTTTGCTGTCAGTGCTGAAAGGAGATTTTGGGATACTGTTTGTGTGCTAGACTGGGTTTTTCTCTTGAACCTCAGTTCTTGTTTCTCTCTTCTTTTGGGAGTTAATTCTAAAACAGCCTGAGAAAATCTCCATTCTTCTAATTTTCCTAATGTCAGCAGGATTTTATTTAACAAGCCTTTTTATTTAACAAGAAGAGAAGGAGGGTTAAGGGATAAAAGCCTAGTTGCATTAAAATTTTGTATAAGCTTCAGATATGAGGCTGGCAAGCACATGTGTGCTAGTCAAGAAAGGTTGTGGTAAAATCGGGACAGCTTATGATAAAAGCAGTAAGGCTTTACAGAAGTGAGATAAGAAGGATTCCATATGGGAAAATATAAGGATGAAAAACTGGAAATAAAAGTGCAGCCCCATCTGTGATTTGGTCCCCAAGTGCAGCCCCAACAGCTTTGGTCCATCCTCATTCACATTGAGGTCAACTATGGACTAAATTGTGATACTATGGATGTGTTAATGTAAATACTTCATGTAATATTTTTCCTCATTTTTCATGTTTGCATTTTACTTGTTTGATGTTCTCCTGAGGGCAAGTTACTCCTAGGGCATCAGGTACTTTGTAAGAAATGGGGAACTGGGCATGTAAACCAGGTCTACAGCCAATAATTAAATCATCTGGGTTTACACTTTCTGTGGAAAAATCCTACAGACAACATCTGCCTCTCTGTTTGATCTGCATTTGAACAATCAAGGGCATTTTTAAGTGCTTTATTATGGATTCTCCATGGATACCTAATATAATTTCCTTTCATTATGATACTAGAGTAGTTTTTCACAAAACTGTTTTTCCAAAAAACAGATGGCTTGGGCAAAATAGGGCACAAGTACCCAAGAGAGGACAGTTTGATCTAATCTCACCACATTCATCTTAAACAGGAAAATTTCACACGTTTGAAATTTTGAAAGTTGTTCCTGTAAATCTGCCTCACTCCCAGCAGTCACATGCAAAATCCTGTGATACATCCACATTTTCACTTTGATAATGAAAAATGAAAAGCAAAATAAAAAAAAAAAAAAAAATTTAGTGCATCACTTCACATGCAAAAAATCTGTGGAACTAACCACTGTGTGCAGATGGGCATATGAGCCCTAATATGTCAAGTCATTTAAGGAACCATCTAGGAAAACAGCTCTGATGGCCCCATCGGAATCATCTGCAGCCTTAAGGTTATTCAGGTACTTGTTTGCATTTTGGCACTTAGCACTGAAGAATTTTGCAGATAAAATTGCGGCCCAGACACTCCTGTGGAGCTACACCAAAGCATGATTTCATTTCTTGAAAACAAAGTTTCTGTCAAAACCAGTATTTTGACAGTGTGGAAAATGATGAAGGAAGACCTGATTGATTCCATTCAATCTTGGGTTGGAATTTCCAATACGATTCAGAAGGAATTCTTTGTTCAGATCACTATCCTTCCAACAAGATGACACACTTTCTGACAGTGTGCAAATAGGCTAATCCCCTTTTCCCTTATCACAGGCTTGATTGTTTCATTCTTTTCTTAAATCTGTTTATCTTCACAGCACAGAGAAATCCACTGGCTATAGAAATATGGAGGAAGTGTTCCAAGAGATTGAATTATAAGAAATAATAACTATCACACAACTGAGATGTGTCAAAAGGAAAGATGAATCTTTTTCAAGTGACCATGTTGTGCATCTAACAAAATGTGATTTAATTATGACCCAAATTCTGCTAATCTTACACACATTGACTTGCCCTTTATTTTGGAAATGATATGTCAGCTGTAACTCTTGTTTCTTACCTTACATATACCAGTGTACTATTCCAGAAGTAAACAGAGCTGCTGAGTGGAGCATGCATTAGAGATATTATTGATTTGGAACACATGTAAAATAAAGGGTTTGCACTTCAATAATGAAATGTCACACTCAAGAAAACAAATTAATGTTTTGCAAGTGATGTCAATGGGGTCAAAGCTTCAGTCTTCTCAGTAGTTCATAGAACAAAATACACATAACAAATACAATTGCAAACTAGATTGCATTTGAATTATTAATTAAGCAGGATGTATTTTAAGACCAAGTGGCAGGTGCCTGAGAAAAGTGAAATATGGACATATTTGCAGAGAAAATTGAAAAGACCAAGACATTCAGGCTCTGGCAGAAACACCAGAAATTAAATTGAACATATTAACTTAACAGCAGGAAGTTCTCATTATTTCTTTTGTTTCAGTTTGTACCTGTAGGGCTGCTTGACATTCCACTTGTTTTCAACACAATTTCTTCATTGCTTTTCAGTAGTGAAGTTGAATTAGATAAAACATGTTTGTTGGAGGATGTTTCCCTAATTCTTAATTTGACAGGAACAGTAGCAATGCCTTTGGCAGTCATCTTTATTTCTGTTGTTGTAGCAGACCTAATGTTCCCAAAAGCTTCAGACACCTGTTCTTCCCTGCTCTTTCTTTAGCATTGCCCTTGGGCACAATAAACTTTAAGTCCTTTATTGTGCTGCTCTTAGTGTTGCAGTGTCCTTTTCTCTTATAGACAAGACTTGGATCAAGAACCCTAGCTAACTGTGATGGTTTTTGTGCCTACTCTCTTTTCTTTCTGTGAGACAGACTTTGGGAGGAAAAAGGCAAAACAGGCCCAACTTAAAGGTTACAAATATAGTTTTATTAACACACACTAAAGGAAGAAAAAAAAGGAAAAAAATGAAACTTTCAAAACTTTTCTCCCCACAAACTGTTCACCTTCCCACAAGCAACACAGAGAGACAACTTGTGATTTTCAGTCAGTTCCACTCTTTAAAAAATAGTCTTTCATTACTCCTTTAGGAGATGGAATCTCTCTTAAGAGTCATGGATCCCACAGACAAAACAGTTCACTTGTGGGTTTTAACTGTCACAGAAACACCCGCCCGGGGAAAATCTGCTTCCGTGACCCCTCCAACCCTTCCTCTCATTAGCAGTTTCCCAAGCTGCCCATGGATCATGTGAACTCAGGCATATTGGGGTGTCACCTTTTAAAGATTAACAACTCCATAGGCAAAGGATTCTTCATCACAGGGAACTGAGATGTCTCTTCCCTTTTTTACTGGCACAAAGGGCTTCTTATCTCTCTCTGTTCAGGCATCTCATGAGATTACAAGAATCACAGATTCTCATGCAATGTTACTCAGTCCATAACAGACACTTTTGCTCAAAAACTCACAAATAAACAATCATCTCCCCAAATGCCTATCTTTCCCATGATTTGAAAGGATAATCTACATTTAGAGTTCATTTCCATGGCTCTAATTGAAGTCCAACCAGCAGGCAACTCCTCCATCCTTCCTCCAATTAGTCTTTCACTCTCTCTCTCCATCTGATTTCATGTTGGGTCTTCTCTGTGTCCACTCTGCCCGCCTCTCCTCTCTCTCAAGGAAGAGTTAAGCTTTGAAAGCTTCAGGTTGCCAAGAAAGGGTCAAATCTGCCCAGGCCTGCGATGGTTATGTGCTCTCTGCTGGACAGGATCTTCTAGGCAGTCAATAGTTAATAATCTAATAAATTGGGGGACATCCTTGGCTCCTGGATTCAGCTTCCTTTTCTGTCAAAGCTGATTATATTTTGCACACTGATTTTGCCATGCACCCCTGTTGCAGAAGTCACAGGAACCTACACTGGCATCCGTGAAACAGTTTTATCCTTCTTCTCAGTGTTTGTTGGCTGCAGGGTTTAGGATGCGTTTTTCAAGGAATCTGTGTTGAACTGGCCTGGCATGACTGGAAGCAAACTACCCTAAGGGCAGGATTTCACTTGAGTACTGATACCTTCGATACCTCTGCTCGTTGAATGCCTGGCACAAGTGCCAGGGAAGCCCCAGCTAGCTCAGACTCCGCCGGCACACGCCGTGCGGGGCCGCCCCCGTGCCCATCCGGGCTCGGGTGGCGCTTGGAGCAAAGCTGCTGAGTTCTGCAGCAGCGAGGCTGCTCCCAAACAGCACCAGGCTGTGCCGTGGGCCGAGGCAAAAAACACAGAGAGAGGGTCTCTCGGAGCTTTCCAGAGGCTTTATTCCCCAAGGCATGCCACCAAAAAAGCCGAACACCCCGGGCTCACAGTGTCCTTTTAAAAGGGAGAGGAATGGGAGGGGTAAGTACAGTTTTCCAGCCAATCAGGCACACAGCGGGGAGGGGGGTGAGGAGGCACCCACCGTCTGACATCCAATAGGGAAGGCAAGGGGTGTGGAAAGGGTCATGTGCACCAACGGGGTGTCCTGGAAAAAGGGAAAGCCCAGCGAGAGTTTAGGGTGGACAGGGAATTCTCTGGAAATAAGGGAAGGGACTAGGAAGGATTGACATCATGTAAATGAGGTAGCGGGTGTGTCTGGAGGTGAGTGACAGCTGGGCAGGGGAGGGGAAAACCTGGGTTAAAACCAAACATTTCAGGGGGTAACAGGAACAAACCATTGGGAGAATAACTTAAAAATAACTTAACAAAAATCCACCACCACTGATACCCACCCACCCTGTTCTTCAAGGGAAAGACTTTCCAGTGAGGGCCTGGGGCAGGGAGCCAGGCTACAGTCCCTGGTGCTGTGCTGGGGTCAGCAAGTTGCTTCATTCCTCATCTTCCTAGGAAAAGAGGCAGTGGGAAATGGGGACTGGGTCCTGCAGACTCACCAGCAGACTGCTCAGACACCTTTAGAGAGAAGGAGGAGGAAAAGGGGAGGGAGGAGGTGGTGAAACTGCCGAGATCAGCAAGGGAGAGGAGGGAGGAAGGGGGATGATCACTGGTGATTTTCTTTGGTTTTTAATTATGCTCTGCTGTCTCATCAAGGTTGGAGTCACACTCAGCCTTGTTTTGTGCACCTTTCCCCACCTCCAGGTGTTTTGTCAATGTCCAGCTAATGCAAAAGAAACTGTAAATACAAATGGTTGTTGCTTAAGTTCTCTTCAGCTTCCTCAGGGGATTGCCACATCTGTTGGAGCAAAAGCGCTGAGCAGGACCGTGCTGGTTTCCTATTCAGTGAATGCGTGTGCGTTACCGTCCGTGCCAAAATGAGCTGTAGCACATCATGGCACAGAGTCGTGTGTGTAGGCACTCCAGACCATAAGCCCATAAGCAAACAGAGAGGTCCATAAGAGTCCACTATTCTCACCTGCTTGTGCACAAGGCCTTGGGAGACAGCCGGCATAGGCCTGAAGAATACCACAAACTGTAGTTGTGATGGTGGATGTCAAATTTCAGCCAGCTTACTCAGATTCTCCAAGGTGGTGCCTGAGAAAAGGGGGCTTACCACAATTCCCCACTCTCAGTAGAGAACAAAAGTTAAGACTCATTTTTGAAACAATACATTGATACCATCTTTTATTAGGTGTTATAAGCATAATGAAAATATTTATGTTAAGTTTTTTCTACTGAATGGATAATATTTCATGAAGAATTGCAAGTCATTTTATACAAACTGTGTTCTCAACTATATTTCACTTTGATTTTCTTCCAGCTAGGAAATCTTTTTTAAAAGTATTTACATGTTCATGTCTAATTATTCCTTGTTGCATATACTCTCCCCTTTGTTTATTTTCTTCCCATCTCTCACTCTTATTGATCAAAGTTAGGAGGCACTCTATAAAAGTGAATGCTTAAGAAAAACCAACCAACTAACCAAAAAACTCCAAGCAACCCAAATGAAGCCCTGTGCCTTTATTAATTTTAGCTACCAAGAAGTTTTAACTAAAAAAATTTCCACCCCTAAGTCTTTGAAACAAAGAACACTTGGCAGGGCTTTTCATAATACACATAGTTACAAAATTGCAGATGTGTGACAAGCTAATAAACCGTAGTAGTTAAGGATTTAGATGAGACTCCTTTTCCACATCACATATTATCCTTTTTTTTTTTTTTTTTTTTTTTTTCCACTTAAGAGAATAAACAGAATGTTATCAAGTTAGGTTTAACAAGGCAGAAACCAGCAGAGTCTTGAGTATACTTCATTGCTGGCACTATAATGAGGTTTGAGGCACTGTGGAGTATAGGATGCTGGAAGATGTTTTATGATATGGTTTTCTCTATGATAGCTTTATTATGAGATGGTAAGGGGTATTTATGCATTTTACAGTTATATATGACAGTATACACTTTTCACTTTTAAAATACTTAAGAACAGCACATGAACAAAAAA
This sequence comes from Prinia subflava, assembly GCF_021018805.1. Taxonomy (NCBI): domain Eukaryota; kingdom Metazoa; phylum Chordata; class Aves; order Passeriformes; family Cisticolidae; genus Prinia; species Prinia subflava. The sequence goes on along the minus strand of NC_086248.1, from coordinate 64,070,552 downwards.
AGAGGCCTTTTAGCAACTGAATTATACTTACACACACTGCTCCAGCTCAACTCCTGAGGCACAGGGAAATCATACCTGACCTTTTTACACTGGATAAAAAAGCTGGACCAGTGTAACAGAGCATTTTAAAATCATAGGTTTTGGTACAGCAGAAAAAAGTGTCAAGACACCCAAGAAGAAAGCCACACTAGGAACTTTATTAAACCAGGTCTGCAGGTTACAGGGGTGGCTTGAAATCCTTTCTGCCTCTGCCCAGTCTGTACTGGCATCAGCAATGGCACACCAGGATTCTTAAGGCTTTAATGGTGTTCCTTGCTTACTCTTGCAAATATTTAGAAATAAATGCATTCTACATGAATGAGGAAAAGTCAAGATGCTGGTTCTGGTAGGGAGCTTTAATCCCTTCTTTACTCTGTCCTTATGGCCTAAGTGAATGAATGAAAAATAGGAACAAAGCTATGAAGTGCTGGCTGGCTAATTTACTACTTTAGAGTCAATGGGTAAATATATTAGACTTTTTGAAAATTGTGCAAAATCTTTAGATTAAATATGATACACACAAAGTGGGATTTTTTGGGGTTGCTTTCCTTCAGGAAGATAATACGTGTTGTTTTGTTTATTTCCAGTTCAATATGTTTTCCTGAATTTCATTACAATTGTGAATGTATTTAAAATGCAATGGAATCCACATAAACAACATTCATGGGAATGAAAGAGGAAAACCAAGGGGTTTTAACATTTGTGCTTTAGCTAACCAACCCAAATCGGATATGAAGGTCCAAAATAGAGCAGATAACTTTATTGCAGATGCCAGTACCATATTTCTACACACATTAGAAAAGTTTCCAGCCTTTTCTACCAACATCTGATGACAATATACTAAAAAACGTCGCTAGTCTGTCGGGTATCTCTGGAATATGAAAACATTTTTCCTCATGCTTATGGGGAAGAGTAAAAATATGTGGGCTTGACATTACCCAAGATCTGATCTTCATAGTTTGGAAGGCAGCAGAAGAAGAATCCCAAGCATATTTCCATAATGGCAGTGGTCCAGCCAAAGCCATAAGCCCAGCTGAACATATTGATTCCTGTCATTTCAATTTCAGATGAGAACTTTACTGGATAAATGACCAGGCCCATGATGGAGAACACAGCTGAAGAAACAAGAGAAAACAAAAATTGTTTAACACCCAGCGCCACTGCCTTCCTCCATAATCCCTGTAGCTAAACCCATCCATGTTTTAGGGGATCTGAAAATCGATCCAGTGCCATGACAGACTTTGATTTTTCATAGAGAGCTCCATTGCACACAGGCAGAGACTTGGGTATAGTAGCAACTGAAGAAAATATCAGTTCCTATATGGATATATCTGCACAAGCTAAACTTGACTCCGTATGCTGCCTTACCAGCCACGAAAAGCAAGCCTCCGATCCCACGAATGAAGTTGAACCTCAGTGTGTCAATGGCAAATGCTATGATGGCCAGTGCAAAACAAATGACTAGGAGTAGAAAGCCAACCAGGTATGTGGCAGCAGCAGCTCTTCCCCAGGCTGAAATCAGAAGGAAGATACATTAGAAAGGAACAAAAACAAAAACAAAGGCTGGTTTTCTCTGGTTAGTAATTAAAGGTTAATTGTAAAACCTATGAAAACAGGATCATCTCCCAAGAAAGAAAGCATGGCAGCTTTCTCTCCTCTTAAAGGTGAACATTTCAGTTCCACAAGAAATCATGCACTTAATGCAGAATGCATAAAAATTCCAGCTTTGTCTTCTCATGCAGAATGAAGTGGTGGCTTGGGTATGAGCTTACTGTTCAGTTTTAACAATTAAGAATTAAGACAGAAATGGCTTTAAAGGTCTAAGAATGGACACTGTCCTTCAATAGCAAATATTGCCTCAGCAGATGCTATAAACCCAGCTTCCTTTTGCACAGACAAGGAAAATTAAACTGTCCCTGGAACTAATAAAAATCTTCCTTTGAAACAAAGTGTTTATAAAAGCACTACCGATCTGGCAAACTTAAAGGTATGGAAATAGCTCATAAATGTCAAAATTCAGTGATTTCTGGTTTTCAGCCTTAGTTTAACTCTGTGTCCTAAATGGAGCTAAGGATTTGGAACCAGTTTTGTAGGTAAATTGGATCTCTGATTCCGGTCCAAATTTAGAATCACTTCAATTCAAAAAGCTTGTTCCAGATATTAATTCTTTCATTTTCAAATTATAAAATTTTATGTTATAACATGTTAAAGCAAAGCATATTGTATTGGTGTAACAACTGGAAAAGTAATATTTATTTCATATTTCAAGACTTGAGGAGCAAGTACTGCTCAAAGAGATCAAAGTGTCTCTTCTTGTGGATGTAAAAAAGCCACTTTGACACATTTTAAATTGTGTATTAAACTGAGTAAGCAGTTAAAGTCTGCTAGGCATCTACAGGCTTCATCCCCTCTTCATAGCCATTGTGCCTTTGTCAAGTGTTGGCTTCTACCCGAATATATGAAACAGTAGTGCCAAAATATTATCACTGCCCAAACAACCCTGACAATAATTACAATTCAACTTAAATGCAGTGCATGCTGTTCAGTAAAAGTTCCCTCTGAAACTGAGTAAATAACCTATCCAATTTTGCTTTAAGCATGGAAGTAATAAAACGCAAAGTGTCCTGACTGTCCCTTGACCAGGGTCAGGTAAGCGTGAATGCAACCCTCCTGTCCCCAGTGAGTGACAGCTTGGTGTTCGATTTGTCTTTCCCCAGGGCCCATACCACCACTACTATTAGGCAAGAAAAATGGATGAAGATTTTCCAGCTATCCTTTTCTACCCTTCAGTCCATCAAAACGAATTTCCCTTCTGTTTGCTTTTCAATATTCTCCCTTGCTTTATGATCTCTGCTCCATTCTAGCTATCATACTTTATCTTCAGTTTGATGCCATGTCCATTCTTTTTCTTATTCCACATAGTTTCTATTTGCTTATAGGGCTTTTCAACTGGATTGTTTTCCTGATAAATAGGCAGCTGCCTGAGAAGACTGAAATGGACATCAAAGGTGTTCTTACATCTCATTTTGTAGCCCAGTGTTTTAGCTCAGACTCTTCTCTCTGTAAAAGGGAGTTTACAGGGAGCTCAGAGATAGAGTATGCAGTGTGAAGGCAGAGGAGAAAGGACAGCACCTCAGGCAGAACATCAGAAGAAACAGTCAAAAGGAGAAATTTCTTATACTGCTTAATATATGCTATTGAAGATGTTCCTATTCCCAGTCTCTCTATTACCCCTTTAAAACAGTAAAGAAAGGGGCACCTAGCCATAAGTTCCTCAGCAATGGTGACCTCACTGCTCTTGGATACAAGAGTTCTGGATACTTCTGGCAAAAGGGTGAAATCACAAGATCACCTAGAGGTGATGTTTTTTCTTAGATGCACCACTACCTGTGGTTAGATACAAAACTCCCAGGCAAAGGAGCAGACTCAGAGCACAGCAAGTTCTGAGGCACCAGGAGTCCTGGGGGTTCCAGATCCCCCGCTGGCAAAGCTCAGCCTTGCTTCCCAAGAGCAGCCGATGGTAGAGCACCAAGCCCTGGGGTGGGAGCAGTGCCTGGGCTGGGGGCTCAGGGAGCTGTGCCTGGTGGCTGCAGACGTGTGCGGTGGCACCTTGCCCATGCCAGCACCTCCCTCCTGCGCCAGGCTCACCCAGGTGTTTTTCCTGAAGTTGTGTTCCAAATGCTGCGACTGCGTGGCAGCAGATTGGGCACACGCCCAGCCCGCTGGGCACTGGCCATGTGGCAAGAAGAGACATGCTTGTTGCAGGATGCTTACACCATTTGGAGGCATTGCTCAATTCACCTAACAGCCAATCTCGTGGCTCTCGGTTCTACAAAAGAGAAAAAAACCAATACACAGCTCCAAGACAGTGGAGCCATATGGAAGAGTGAGTCTCTACAGAGTTTTTTTGAAGAAAAGTATTCTGAGTTCATCCATCCTTTACAAAAAGCAGCAGCTATCAGCAGTGCAAACAGTGTGCAAACAACTTTCTAGAGTAACAAAGGCTTTGTGCAGCAATAATTCCAACTGTTTCTGTATTTGAGATGCTTATTTTATCTTGTGCCAACCAGGAGTACTAGAGTAGCTTAATTCTTTACTAATAGAACTAAGACTTAAAATTCTTTAAAAATGTCAGAGGTAGAAGAATTAAATTGGTCAAAAAACATTGACAAGCAAGTGGCTAATTTGGTTCCAAATATTTTCTTATCTACCAATGTTGTGGGGGTTTTTTATTCTTTGACATTGAGTAAAAATGTAAATAAATTGTTTTACTTGCAAAGCTTTTTCTTAACAATGTGAACTCCAGGCCAAAGAATCCTCACAGGTGCAACACTAATTCAGTGTATTCTAGGCTGTAAACGAGAGCAGTTAAAAGCTGAGAGAGCCTAGTTCACCTGTCACCAAATCAAAAATTGAAACAGAGGGAGCAGCAGGTTAGAGGACATAAAACTGAGTTTGTAAAAATATTCAGCAGTTTTTGAGATCTGTTTTCTCAGCCCCAAAAATACTCGTGATCTTTTGGCTCTTTAAGAGTTAAAATGCGTTTGTGAGAAAAGAAACGTGTTTATAGAAAGGTGTCCCTGACTACCAGCAGCCTCCTGTAATGCTTTAGTGCCAGTCCCATTTCTCCCTTTTTCAGTAACTCCATCAGCTGAAAGAACACCAGTGAACACTATGAAATGGTTGGTGGGCAGCTACACACCAGCCACTCTTCAGAACTCCTTCTAACTGGCAATTTTCTGAGCAATTTGGTCTTAAACAAGACACTGCTATCCCCAGCAGACAAGAACACCTGTTTTCACACTGTCTCAAGCAGAGCAAGGACAGTGCTTCTGATAACAGTGTTTTGTATCTCAATCAGCAATGATTTGTGAGAGCCTGAGCTATCCAAAGTGAATACAGTAATATATGACCACTGGAAAACAAAAATATGTGCCTGACTTCTATAACTCCCTGCTGTGTGGGAAGACCCCTGAGCTAATTTAGAGACCAGAAAGAGGCCTCTATGCCAGGACAGAGCTCATGATATCTTATGAGCTACATAATTAGCTGAGGCAGAATTCAATAATAACACAGATTTATTACTCTGCTATTAAAGCTAACTCAGTTTGGAGGCAGCATGACTACCTCTTGTATTGCACCATATAAACACATTCTGATTATCCTATATCTGGCTGCAGCCATAGGGAAGCTGATGGACTTAATTGGACATCCAGGACTAAGGATATGTCCAGTTTCCTGCTTTCCTGATTTTACTCCCTCACACATTTTATGGTTTATGAAAGTGTAAACACTGTCTGTGCTTCACACAAAAAGAAACAAACTTTCTTGCTCGACAGTAAGTTAAGCCAAAACTTTGAACCACTTTGGAACTTAGTATTTCCTTAGCCTGCCATCTTTCATGCTCCAAATGGTGCCTTCAATAAAGGGTCTTGAAAATAGCATATGTCCTCTACTTCCTTCATGACAAATACAAATGCCCATGTTCCTAGTGTATGTGTTTCAAAACATGGGAAAACATTCACACAATAACATTTTCATGTTTTTCTTGATCTGGTATTCCCACATCTCATGAACTGCTGAATCTCTCCTTGGGTGACGTTTTCTAAAAGCAACCCTGTAGAGTTCAGAAGTACTGCTCCTTGTACAATCAATAAGAATATACTTCTCCAAATTTTCCTCTTGGCTTGAAGCTAAACACACAACTAGCATTGGAAAGAAAAACAAATACTTATTGCCAGCTCAAAGACACCAACAACTTTCTAGAGGTTCTTGCTGACTGATCATTTTCACACTGCAGTGAATTGTGCAGCAATTTGAGGAAGGGTAGTGTTAATTCACAAGAACCAGGGAGGGGTGAAAGAAAACATAACAGACTAATATTTTGCTCTGTTATTCTTCATACCACTAAGGGAAAGAAATACAAACCCTGCAGTTCTACCTGCAGTCTTGCAAAGCAATTCTTAGGAGAATTAAAAACTGCAGTGGTAGCAATTCATCTCTGTGTTGAATGTAATGAGAATGTTTCTAGGCTGAGTTTGCAGAGCTCAACCTGTTTAACATCTCTCTGATTAAAGGGAAAGAGTATTATTTTGGAAACAAAGCTGAACTCACTTGAGTTTCTCAACCTGGCATTCTTCGTCAGGGTGTGGCGAACACTGCAGAGCACATGCGTCACTTTGAAAAGGAACTGCTTTGGCCAGGTTTTACGCATTTCCATTTGGTTTGTTCCCCTCAAGAAAGTTTCTGGGTGAAGATGCACATGTTTGCAGCAGAACTTGCGTTCACTTAGCACGACTCTTAAGGTGTTCCGTCAAACCCATTAACCCACATCTCTACCAGCCAAAGAGTTACAAGCTGCAGTGTACATGCTCACCACTATCATCAGGACTCTGGATTTCCTGTGTTACCTGTGCAACACTGCACAATGCAAAATCCTGTCTTCTGCAAATACTGACTCTGTAACATGCCAACTACAGGGAATTTCTGTGCTCTTTCTAGAAACAAATGCACCCTACAATCTCCGCAATTGTTTGCTGATCACGTGAGCTGGCATTGAAATACCAGTGTGCCTGTGTTTGTATACAGCAAAGATAAATCAGAAACTAGAATCCAAAGCAGCTTCTTATGAATAAGCTGCAGACTGAAAGCCATTGACTGAAAATGATTTCAAAGGAAGTTTGTACAAATGAGAAAAAGATCACATACTAGTCATGGATAATTTATGAGCTGAATAAAACAAGGAAAATAATATCAAAGGTATGATTGGATGTGTACTATTTTCTGAGTTTCTGTCTTCATTGCATCTGGATCATTCTTAAAAGAACTTCATTCTCTATATCTTTCGTATGGGTAGTCAATACTGGAGGTTTTTCTTTGGACATTTTTTTCTTTGTGTGTGTGAATTTATATCTTTTGCAATCCAATACAGAACTTTTAGTCTTTCTATATGGCATCCTCTTTGGCATCTGTTCTTTTCCCCCTAGCATTACTTTTTTAGAATTCATTGGCTCTTAATATGGATTTCTCATTTAATAACAGAGTATTATCTCATAAAAGTCATTTTTGTGTGAGGCAGAACCAGCTTTTAGCTTGCCATTATTTAAAAGACAACCATGGAAACAGACAATTACCTATTTAGGTTCACACCAGGATAATGTCATTGCCAAAGTTTCTCAATGATTAGTAACAGGTCCCATATAAACGAGAAAGGATTAGGACTTTAGGACAATTACCCCATAATAATGGTTTTAAATGACAACATTAAGGAAAATAACCTTTATGAGTAGTTCTTCTATCAATAAAACACAATGTATATTAGCAGAAAGCAGTGTTTTGTCCATAGCTGCATGCTAAAATGACAGCTCAATATGGCTTGGCAGGCTTTAACTCCTTTAAAGGAAAAACCTATTAATTCCTCACCACTGACTTCACCCACAAACAAACACAGGCAAAACCTTTATGCAATCTGCAACCCTCCTTTCTTACTGAGGCAAGCAATTAAACTTAGAAGCTATTCTGACTTGAATTTGAGGGGAGGAGCAGTTACGTCTTGAGGGAGTGGTTCAAATTCATCTCATCATAAGCTCAGGCATGTACAAGCTTGACTCAGAAGCTGGCTTCTGCAAATCTTGTATTAATGAGGGCTGCTCCCTGATGCTTACTTAGTGCTGGGAAGGCAGAAGGGGCAGAAGGTGTAGAGCCATCATCAAAGGGAGCACCAAGGGAGTAAGTTAGCTATTAAATATAATGCACACACAGTGCCTCAGAATTAAGGGTTTGCTCATGAGAGAGTCAGGGAGTACCCCTCATATTATCTTCAGAAGCAGTTGCACACACTGAGAATATCTCAGGATTAAAGCTCAGCCTCATACACCTAAATGCTATAATATTTTCTCCTTGTATTTCTTTCCTATTTATTTTAAATTAAAGCAGGATTGCTTGGATGTGTACATGGGGTTTGGGGGGGTCAGGTAAATAAAACAGGTAAGATATTGATTAATCGGTTCATTTACATAAGCTCAGGTAATGAGAACAGCAAGATGTACCTGCCCTAATTAACCCCTGAGTGGGTTGAAATATTTAATATTAATTAAACAGCATTGATTTCCATGATAACACAGGCTATGAACTAGGGCTTTTAATCAAAACAGTAGAGTGGAACCTTTTCAAAAAAAGTTCTTTTGAAGTTTTATATTCCCAGAGTCATTTGGGACTAATGAACACTGAATTTACATCTTATTTCCATGTGCACCAAGAATTCTTGTCACTCTTGATCTGCAGTTTTCATGCTGTGAGCAAACTTTGTTTGAAACCTTGATGAAAATCACCTTTTTCACTAGGGAATTTCCCACTTACAGACAGCAGCTGTGAACCTGGATTTGTTTTTTTAGTAGAAGCAAAATTTGACTATTTGCAAAATAAAACACCCGGCATATAAGCAGAAGTCATGCTTTGCTCTCATAAAAATATATTGAATTTATTTACTCTTCTTGTAAATGAAACAGCTTTTACAATGCATCCTGAAAATCTTTGTCCCTTGCTGTTTACTGCTGATAAGGTGGTTAAATTAACTGCACAGAGGACCATTTTTTAGAGGGTCTGATTTGGGCACAGCGTGCATATGTCATCACAGTAGGTGACATCAGATGTATTCAGTTTCAGATTAGTAATTCAGCAGGACTGAAGTGTTATTTAGTACTAATAGAAGGAAGCCAGATAGCTCTGGAACACAGGCTAGTGTCAGCACTGCACGAGCTACTTTGAGTTCCTGGGAACTTTTGAGCAATGAGTTATTTTGTAATGGTGCTTGACAAAGAAGAAACAGGGCATTACAATGCTCACTGAGTCAGTGTGTTTGAGGTGTCTCAGAATGGCCCAAGCTGCCAGTGAGAAGTGATACAGAAATGTGAAAGAATGTTCTGAGAGTTTTGTTTCTTTTGTTGCATAACACCTTCCCACTTCAGTAATGTTGAAACCTAGAGTGGAAGTTGAAATGCATCTTGCAGCCCTTATCACTGTTCAGACTATGGAGATGTTATTACGGCCATGCTGTGTCAGATTACCTCAATAAATGAGAGGAATAGATGAGGGGAAGAGGATTAAGAGTTTGGCCACAAGTTTCCACACATTGTCAGCAGAGATGCCTCCTGTGTAAGTGAATGGAATCCTCTCTCCAGTCTTCAGGGCCTCAAAATTCAAAGTGTTGAGGATCTTCTCAAAATCCTCAGCACCAGCAGTTTTTCCTGACAGGCAGATGAGAATGTTCCACATGACTTCTATTTTCCACATAATCTAACCGTAATTATTAAGGGAAGGCTGGATAATAAACAGTGGGTTTACATGTACAATTGCTCTCTGGAGAGTTAATTGCTCAGGAGCATTACTGTTATTTAGAAAAGAATCTGATTAAATGAATCTGCCACTGAAATTATGAAGTACAAAATCTAAAACTACAAGGTCATTAAATGCTCTAGCGTTGATTCCCTTCTCTTATACCTGATTAGAAACAATGGAGTGTCTCCCACAAGCTGGGCAAAAATCAATTTTTTTCTTTCCTTCTTACATTGTTCCTTACAAACACTGTTGTGATTTTTTCATTAGCAATATGTTTGAGACCGTATTTTTTCTCATTCTAAGCTTTGAATAATTATTGAGTATTCTACATTATTCAGTAACTAATCTTGTAATCTCATTTCTAACTGGTTAGTCCCAGGTAACATTACACTTTAAGGAGAATGATGTCTTTAGGAAATGATATGCTTCTCTACACACTGTCATTAAAACTGTAGACAATCACTTTACATAAATATAACCATTTTATGCTGCAATACTGCAGGAACAGCAGCAGCCTTTCGTTTTCAGTTCCCCCTGTGTCAATAGAGTCGAGGTTTGCCCTTTAATCCAGGCCATGCACAGAGCAGAGCTGGGCTCCATCATGGGCTCTCCCACAGGCTCCCTTGAACTGGTCAGAAACCTCCCCAGCCTCTTCCCCAGCTGCAAAGACACTTTTGCAAATCTCGTTGGATTTCACCAAATTCTGAAAGCTGTTAAGTGCAGAACCTTGTCTTCAGTAAAAATCTGCAATAAAGGGCCAGTGACTTGAGCTGATTCCTTCTTCAAAAGCACAGTTACTTGTTTACTTCATTTTTATTTTGATGTACAGGCACCCTCAGATGCCAGAGAGCCATGGACATATCTTGTTTGCCCTCCATCTGCTGTATCCCATCCTGAAACTCTGAAAATATCCCTGTGTCACTCTGCTCAGGGTGCTTGCTTTATCTTGAGGCAAGTAAGGGTTTCCCCATGCTGGGATTAGGTGCTGGCTGTCAGATGGGATGGGAATGTGGGGGAAGGAAAAACAGTTTTACATAGGTAGCACGGCAGTGGCAAAACTTGGTGCCTGACCTGTGCCCTGGGTGTGATGAGTCACTGCTCTGATGGAGAGGGCTGTTGTCCAGAGGGAGAGCTCTGTGGTCAGCAGTGCAAGGCCAGTGGTGGGTGTAGTACCAAGAGACTTTGGAAGCTGATCCCAACCACACCATGTAACCTTGCTGTTGTATATTTACTTGGGGATTTTTAGTAAGTGATTTCCATCGTGTTCTTCCTCCAGGACAACAAATGGTGCCTCACTGTAGCAAAAGATTCCCCAGAAACAAAACCCTGGTACAGGCAAAACAGGGGAAAAAAATCTATTCATCAATGGGGATGCAGAATATATCCTTTCTCAAAAGGATATTATCTTTGCAACATTTCCTTCTTTCACTTAGCCTGTAGCCTTACTTATCTGCTGTCATATTTGAAGTTGTTTTTGTTCATTATAATCATACTATACTAGCCTTCTTATCTTGTAATATTGCTTTCATATTCACAGACCAAAATAAAACTGGATATCTAGAACATAGTTGCCCATTATTTGCCTGGAAGACAAGCTGCAAAAAGGTGTTCTTTCCAGATGGCAAAATCATTCATCCCTCTACTACTCTCCACAGCCACAAACCCCTCCACGCATCCCAGGAAAACACTATAATAGAATATTATGATATGAAAATAATTGAAGATGTGGATTCCACTTGCCATATGGAAATGCCTTTTCCTGATTTTTTCCCCTCTGTTTGCACTATGCACATTAGATGATTTCTTCAACACACACTTAGAGCTTAAAAATTTTGGTTGTTTTGATGGCAGCATCTGCAAATGGAAGAACTGCAAGGCTGGGTGGAAGATAAGGTGGGACAAGTGTAGTTACAAGTTTTTCACCCTTTGTGCATCACATTCAGACTAATAGAATCAGTTATTTCCCCCTACATTATTTATGTTTATTATGTATTTACCTACACATGTTCAAACATCCTCAAAGCCTGCAGTGGAATAAATTACATACTGAAGAAGTGTCATAGGTCTTCAAGACACCTTGTTCAAGACAGGTAATATAGGCGAAGAACAAGAAAAACAAAGGAGTGCTGTGCCAGCATCATGATGAGGTTTTGTCAAACCTGGGCATTTTCTTTGCAAGCTCAGCTGTGTCCCACAGAGGTACATTCCATATTGCTCATTATCTATCCAAAAAGCCTTAATCTCTCTTTGTATATGTTCAAACATGTCGTAAGATTGAGCTCTTTGTTTTTTCAAGTGCAAGAACAATGAAGAGCAAAAGCAATTAATCTCTCTCAGTCCCTTATCCTAAATTCTATGCATTTTGAGTGCATCCTAATGCACTGGATATTTTTTCCTAGAAAGTTCTATTTATTTGAACTAAATATGCTTGAAAAACAACAGTCTAAAGATAAAGTCTACATGAGTGTCATATGTTTAAAGTGGATGATCTGAAGTCTTGGAGAAGATAACAGAGTGTGTAAACTCTTCATATTTTCACTTTCCACAGAGCTCATAAACTCTGCAAGAGACCATGGGTGAACAGACGCTTTCACAGAAGATAAGCACACCAGTGGAGTTACTCCACTGCTTTCCAACAAAAAAAAAGAAAGGAAAAAAAAAAATCAAAACCTCCAAACTCCACTGATGCAGCCAATGAAATATTCAACCTTCTTCCCTTCCAATGTAATCAACCTCAATGACGTTGTGTTTTTTGCCTTCCAACTGTATAAACATATCTTAAGCCAAACAGCCGAGATTCAAGGGGAATTATAAACATTGCACGTGCAGAATTTGATTTGAATTTGCACATTATAATTAACAACTTGCAAGGATGTTGCAATTATATCTAATTACGATAGGATGAAGATGACTGTAGTGGATTAAGATAACTACACTGTCCAAATCATGTTGACAATATTTGCTGGCAGCTGCTGGGGTACACATACATATCATGTTTATCAGTGAAACCACCCCTGCAGGAGGGCCAAATTTCAGAACCTACCCAGCCACTGGCAGATTAGACAGGGAAGCTGAGAGTAAAGGTCAGAAGAAACAAGATGGACATGGTGGAACTTAACTGGGGAAAGAGATGTCATCTCAGGAAGGCTGGAAAACATTCCTGCCCTTTACATTTACATCACATCTTTGTGCTAAGGAAGGCATGTAATTAATTACACTTTGTTTAACCAGCACTGTGTTTAGCTTGGCACAAAGTTATAAGTCCCACAGAACATGATGTTAAATGCTTGTTCTCCATGATCTTTCTGATGCACAGTAGAGAAATGTAATCCCAGAACTACTAAAACCCTCTATTTCATCACTAAGGCAGGTACAACACAAGACCTGGATGCATGTGAGATACTCTCATGGCCTGGTCTTTTGGGTGGAATCCAAGACCAGCATCAGCCACCTCTGCCCTGCATGAGAAAAGGTGGGAGTCACAAAAGAAAAATCTCAACCCTGAATCACTGAGAGAGAAAAAATGGAGAACAGGATTGTGTCTGAGCACATCCCACCTCTGGAGAGAAGGGATCTGAGGGAAAGGTCTGGAAAAGATACAGACAGTGACATGAGTTTGCAACCTTAACAGTCCTCTCCTGGGTCAGGGATAACTCACCCCCACGAAGGGCAAGGTCTGCATTTTAATGGCATAATCTGGCAAAGGCAGAAGCCTGGCAGCATAACCCACTCTTACCTGGCCTTTGCATACCCTTTTTACGTACAGCCTTCACATATTCTCCCACTGGCAAGGTGACTCCATTGTGCCAGACATATCCAGGAAATTTTTCCCAGGAGCATTCTGAGAATTTCCCTAGTCTTCCTGGGTATTTAATCATCTTGAAGAGTTCAAGTGATAGATGCATGCCTCTTGAGGGCATTATGCAGTCATGCAGCTCATGAACAGGATTTCTAATGCTTTCAGAAGCGTCAGTGGACTTTCCAATGTACCTGCTGGATAATGTTCTGCATGTGTTTAGCAAGTCCACCATGTTTGTGTTAAAAGTGCTGGATCTACTGTGGATGTGATTCAGGGTAACCCCAGATGTCACAGGACAGTCCACACAGAGGATGACCTCCCTGGTTTGTCTGTAGATGCTGTCTAGTTTCCAGGGAAACTGTGCATACAGCTGCAGAATTTAAAGCTGTCAGAGTGAGGCAGGATAAGCAAGGAAGTGAAATGCCAAATACCTATCTAGATCCTGGAAGTAAGGAGAAATTTCTCTTGTATTATCAAGAGAGGTAAGGTGAAACATCTCAGTGTGTTCTGTCCAGTTAAAGCCGGCATTCATGGCATTCTCCAGGGCCTAACCTGGAGATCAGGAGGAGGGCTTGCTTTTCAGGAATCTTAGGAGGAAACTCAGGACTGAGAAGCCCTCTAGTAGGCATCATGTTCTTTTCTCAAGTGCCATGTAGCAGAGGCAAATTTGCTGTCATTACTTACATCCAGCCACAGAGCTGATGCTGGAGCCCTGAGAGAAGGACTGGATGGTGATGCTTGGTGGAACTGGTCATGCTTGGAGCCCTACACTCCCAGAGGCCTGCTGCAATTATCTCATTACAGCTGAATTTTGTACATAGAAGGTAGAATTTCATGACATACAATAAACCTTCAGGAACAATTTTGAAACACTAATAAATGATCCCTGAGATTGCTTCAGCAAATACTTTTCTTCTTATTTTTAACAAGAAAAGCTGAGATTCTGAGCCCTAGAGAAAAGGTTCTTCCTTGTAATTTGAATGAGCATAAATTGTAAGAACTCTTGAACTTTCTTTTCTACTCATGCTAACAGCCCTTCATTCACAATTACTTGTTTCAACCCTTGGCGAATAGCAAATTATACAGAAAGAAAAACAAAACGAAAAATAAAAAAGAAACAGAGCACATCCAGAGTGACCCTTCTCTTGGACTCTTCTCCTGCACTTGTGGTTTACATCTTTTCAACCTGAAGATTGCACCCAGGTCAACATGTTTAACAGCTTACTTCACCAAAACTCAGTACGAACAAGAAATCCTTTCCTCTTTTAAAGCTTTCTTTCATAATCACAAGGAGACTCTTTCACACCTGCCGGAGCAGTTTCAGGGCAGCATTCTGCAGCCTGACACTCCCTGGGAATATCTTGCTACCATCTTACATTTTTACCTCCCTTTTTCTGCCACTCAGACCTGTTACACTAACGCCAGGCCTGCCCACACAACTCGTCTGGATGTTTGATCACCGGTAGCCGTTAAGTTTTGAAAAGTAGTGATTAGTGAAAAGAGGTTACCAGTTCTTCCGAGAGAGGAAGAAAATGCCGTACTATTTTCTGCACCGGTACAATACCACGTGTGGGTTTTACATATTACGTAATCCTCTAGGTTCTTTTCTGCATGGGGGTGTGAGGGCATTTTATTTCTTCACCCGGTTAGTCAAAAGCCTTGGTGTATTTAGTGGCAGTCCCCATTGCCCATGGCTTCACACATAAACGCCAGGTATTGGGTGACACTGGTGGGAGACCTGCGGGAAGGTGACCTGGGGGACGTGGCCCTGTGCTCCCCGCCAGCCCCGCAGGCGCTTACCGTAGCCCATGAGGGACTCGCAGCTCCACTCCCCGCCCTGGCTGGGCCTCCTGCAGTTCTGCCACAGTGATGCTTGCTGCACGTAGGGCAGGGTCTGCGACTCCAGCCAGCCCCTGCCCGCCAGCGCGATGATTCCGAAGATGACTCCTATGCCCAGGAGCAGGGGCAGGATCCATCTGCAGCGCGTGTAGTCGAGGCCGTACTTCACCATGGCTCAGGGCGGGCGGCTGGCGGGACAAGGCCCTCTCTGCCACAGGCTCAGCGGCGCAGAGCAATGGTGCCTCTGCAGAGCTCCTGCAAAGGCGGTGACGGAGCCTACCAGCGTGTGTGCAGATGTTGGAGAAAAGCTTTTCAGCCAGGACAGACACCGCAGAGAGGGAGGGAGGCAGGGAGGGAAGAAGCTCCACCTAGGTTTGGATGAGTAAGAGCTGCTGCTGAGCAATAACCAGTTGAGCTGGGGAGAAGCTTCGAGGCTGGGTTTTATCTGTGAGATCTTCTCTGCTCTGCTGACTAGGTAATAAATCAGGAGATGTTTACTCTCAGCATTTAATACTTTCCTTCCTGACATCCCCACCAGCAGCTGTGCTTACACCTTTCTGTCTTCTAAGGGATTTGCTTTATGGCAGGAGAAAGCAGAGACAAGAAGGAACTATTTGCATGACATGGTGAATGCTTCTGAAACTTGCCACCTGGAGGCTGAAAGCTGCCTTTCTAGGACTCCATTTAAAAATAAAATCATACCCTATTTTTTGCAATTAAAGAAATTCCCATAGCTGTTATAAAGCTAAGGCAATAAAGAATGCCACTGTCTGCTCTTCCCCTTCTGGAGCATGGGTACAGAGGAAAAGAAGAATATCGTGTGATCTGGATAGAGCCTTTCTGGGAGAACAAAACCTGAGTTCTGATTTGCCTGAGCTTCACAGACACTCCCTGAGTGTGGATCTGGCTGTACATGCACTGCCTGGGGCCTGTCAGAGCCTGTCTGTGCCTGCTAAGAGTGCAAGGCAGAGATGAGCCATCAGCTGTCTATGCCCTGGGAGGACGCCCAGCTGAGTGCAGGGCAGAGTTTTCTGTCTGTTGGCTTAGAAGCGACATTGCTGTGTTCCCTGCACTCTCCCTTTGAACTAACATGTGCTACAACCTAGTATTTTGGTAGGGCCTAATATTACTTACATCTGGAAGCAGCTGCAGCCCTTGACCAAAGCTGGTTTGTGTGAAGCACAGTTAAGCCCAGAGGATCCAAAGTATCCTTTGCTCCCATGGTGGATTTGGTCAGGTGGGGCTGCATCCAGGTACTGACCTCATTTACTCAAAGAAATTTCTTATTGTATTGCAGCTCTCATGGTAAAATGTGACAGCTATGAACAGTTTGTG
This sequence comes from Prinia subflava, assembly GCF_021018805.1. Lineage (NCBI taxonomy): Eukaryota > Metazoa > Chordata > Aves > Passeriformes > Cisticolidae > Prinia > Prinia subflava. Next base: position 64,054,204 of record NC_086248.1, on the reverse strand, counting down.
AGCTGCAAACTCCACAGCATTTTTCTGAATTAATATTCATAAATCAATAATGGTCTAAATAAAAGAAATTAATAATTTACACTGTGCTTGAAGACGCATTGAGCTTGCAGAGAACTAAACTGGAACATCCACTTGTTGCAATGTGCTGCAGCACAATGAGCTGCAGTACAATGAAGAAGTAGTAACTCCATGAAGAATTCAATTTGAAGAGGTTAATTTGACACCATTCCTTATCTCTCATCAGATACCTCATTTGTCTGCTGGTAGGTTAGCAGTGCTGGTAGGTTAGGCTGCTTTACCTCTCATTCTGGCCAGCTGAAGCCTCCTGCCAGCAGCTGCCCTGTGGCACAGACAGTCCAATGTCTCTGTGGGTGTGAGAGGTCCATCAGGCCTCTGTGAGAGCAGGAGACATTTTTACTATTTTGGCCATAGAATTGGAATGTTGCTGAAAGCTACAGCCAACTATAAAGGTGCCTCACCTGCTGTTTTGAGTTGGAAATAAGGGACAATCTCACTTTTGTTTTGTAAAGTAAACTTTATGGAACAACCATTTCCTTACAGTAGAATGTATCTTCCATTGTAGTCCACATTTGTGCAATCCACAAATTCAGTTATCATTTACCTAATGTTTCAAATATCATGTACCTGTTCTATAACACTGCAATATAGAATTTTAATGCATGATTTGCAGAAATATTTACATTAAAGCTAATATCATTTGAAGCCCAACCTTAGTATGCTATGCTGTTATCTGCAAGTTGTCTGAGTCTGTATATGCATGTTCTTTCTGTTGCTACAGCTGAGGTAGAAGTGGACAGAACAGAATCCAAAAGTTTGAGAGAACAGGTTTGGATATTAAATAGTTTTTAAAAGATAGCTTCAGAAATACTCATGAATGTGGCAGTAGAGTATAGACAAGCCTTCACTCAGCTGACTGTATCTAGTCTCTTTCCAAGTTTCAACTTTTCACAAAATTACAGCTTTATAAGGATATAGGCAAATCAAATTAAAGCAATTTTGTACCTGAAATCTAGTAGGAAGACAGGTACTGTCATGCATTTGAGAACCAATGTCTGTTGAGGACTAAAATGGTCCTTCCTGCATTTAGAATGCTCAGCCATGTTTCAGGTAGGCACTTACTGAAGGATTTGTCATCAGTTTCTATCACAGCTGTGGATGAATGCTGTCACAAATGTTGGCATTTGCAAGGTGATACCACAGAGAACATTATCATGTTGTGAAAGAAAGGTGAGTAGTGTTCAGTCACCACGAATGTTTCTGTGTCTTGCCCACCTTTGTCATCCTTAAGTAACTCAGAACTACAAGCAATCTTTACATTCAGTAAAAAGGTAATTTGAGATATCTCCAACAGTAGAGAGGGAGATACATCCAAAGGTAACATAATGATGTATCTATCTCATGCAATTCTGAGACTCCTATGGCAAACAGAGAAAAATTATTGGAAACTTTAAATGAAGTGATGACTTACCTTCACCATGCTTAGTCTTTTACAATGTGTAAGCTAGCTGCTTACATGAAAGCAAATGCTTGTTCTCCTTCTCCAATATCTGTGGATAGACCCTCCTGGCTAACACCAGCATCATGTATCAGAAATGAAGATATATTATCAATCTTACAGCTGTTAGCTTGTAGTGCACTTTCTAGACCTAAAAAATATTGCTAATAAATCTTCATTATTACTTGAGGTAACCAAGTAAGCAGGAGGATATTGATAAAACAAACAGTTTATTTCTAACTCTACAGCATTAGAGTTAGAAATAAAAATATGCCTTTTTCAGCCGAGACACAAAGGGTTTTCTTAGTGGAAGAAGAAGCTAACAAATCACTGGCAGTGTATTTCCATTCACCTTTAGTCTCTGACTGGTCAGCTAAGCTGTATAAATTACTGGATTGGCTTAAACTGACCGGCTGTGGTGTATGTTCATGATTTTAGGAACAAGCACATTTTCATTCTCTGATATTCACACTGCTTATGAACAAGAAGTCCCCACAGTTTTGATTTTAAAAGCTTTGCTGAGATTGTTTTATGATCTGTTCTCTTGTGTGCCACCTTACATCTGACAAGTCACTCTGAGCATAAATCTCATAATTATTACTACTATCTTTATTAATCTATTTACAACCATAGGTCCTTTTCTTTTGCTGGTAATGCCAATATACTGTTTCCCTCTGGAAAGAGTTACACTGCAGTTCTTGTTACAACCACAGCCCAAACAGTGATGCAACTCAGTCAGCCAAATTGTACCTTGTGGTAGCTCCCTGTACCCTGCATCCCCTGGCCAGTAAGGCAATTGTGTTCTCCATGAGACTAGTGTTTCATCCATAGCAAGCACATGTAGAAAAAGACCTTTAGACATCATTGTAGAAATCATCATGTAGAAATACACTCTGAACAAGACCTGACTTCACTCCTTTGTAAAATAAAAATGCTCTCTACAAAACTGCACACGGTTGAGATCTTGTAGTTTTGCCCACACCAGCCCTTTCTGAGGAACTCTCCAGTGGTGGCCAGGCACTGTGACTTCTCCATGACACTTACGATGGCCTGGGGAGTGGTGGGTGCTCAGTCCTGCCACTGTGCATTTGGGAAACCTTTCCCCTCTGTGTCTCACTCAGCACAGGAAAGCTCTGCAGATGTTGGATACTTCCTCTGCTCACTGACTGCTGAGCTCAGAGGAAAATTCCCACAGGGTTTTGTTAGGGTTTTTAGCAAGAGTCATCCAGGACCAGATTGCTGCAGGGTCTCTGAAGCCTGCCCCACATGCAGCACTGTCTGGCTCTTGTCAGTAACGCAGGCTTGCCTTGACAGGACAAAGGCTTAGGCTTAAAAGGGCTTTCTTCCTCTCCTTAGCAGGGCTACATGTACAAACCAATAAGTTTTAACACCTGAGATGCAAACATGGGGCAGCATGCAGGATATTCATTTATGTGGGAAATTCAAGACTGTATTGGGAAAACACAAATAAGGAAAACACAAATAAGGAAAACATAAGATTAGGGAAGTGCAAAGACTGTGTGTGCCTGAGCGTGGATTTAATTGTCAGCTAGTTTTTGCTTAAGGACACAATAAGCTCTATATTGGAACAAGGTTTGATCCCTAGGTATTTCGTACAGAGGCTCTGTAGAAGTTTAATCAGTTCAGTCAACTCCCCCTTCCTGAGGCAAAAGGCTGAAATCAAGGGTGTCCCATAAATCAACTACTCTGTTAGGAACTGAGATCGCTTCTGGACACTTGTAACCATTGTGAGTGTCTGTATTTTCCTTGAGTGGCTGTCAGGAGCACAAGCTCTCCAGTGAACATGCAGAATCATAGAATGAAAGAATCATAGCAAGTTGTGTACAGGGATTTTATGAACCCGTGGATAAGCAATCAGGGTACAGCACAGTCCTGTTCTACATATGGGACAATTTTACTAAAGCTACTTGTTTGGGGCTCCAGAACTTCTCCGTGGCATTGATAAATCAGCTAAATACTTGTCCTGTTGTAGTGGATCATAACAGTAACTCCTTGTAAAGCATAAAGCTGAGTTGCCTTAGGAGAGGAATAAAATCAGCTTCACTTAGGTAATTCCCATGTGCCATAGACTTGCTACTTACAGTTCTCTGTCAAAGAAATGGCTTTTATCTGCTCTGCCTTATGGGTCAGTTGGGAATAGCTACTTGTTTAAACACTCTGAGATTTACAGATATGACATGCACACTAAGCATGTCTTAAGGGGTTTCAGCCAAGAATTTTCATTTTGAGATTCTCTAGCCAAAAGAAGATATTGCTGAAACTAACGTGTTACATGTCTTCAGTTTTAAAAGTTTGATGTGAATTGATCTGACAAGAGGGCTAAAATTAAAACAGAAGTCTCCTAGCAACATTTTAAACTTACTATCTTATTACCAAATGCCAATTGTGATTTTCCCAAGTTTTGTTTTGCGAGTTGTTTTGTATTTCTATTTCAAGTCAGAAGTTAATTTTCATGTATAACAATCCACCTATTTTTTTTTCATTATAAGTTCTGCTTATTTCCTGTTGTAAGGCATTGCTAACACAAAGAGAGCTTAAATATAGGCTATATCCTGAAAAATGACTGCAATGGCCACAGGTCAGCTCCTGCCCCAATCATATGCCTCCATGCATATTCAGGACTGTGGCCATCAAACCAGCCTACTTCAATCCGTGATCATTTCCCAGGGCAGCACACTGTAGGACAGGACTTGTCTGGGTTTTATGTTCGGTTTCATCTGAGTGCTCACTCCACACTTTTTGAGGCCTCTCAAAATCAGTGAACACTGATTTGAAATGTAGCATCTTGAGTCTCAGCAAACTTTAATGCTTATAAAATATTCTATGTTCACAAAGAACTCTGTGAAAAATAGCATGTGTTGTCCCTGTTCCCATGAATAAATAAAAAACAGCAGCCATACCAACTCTTCTTGTGTTATTCAATCCTGCAAAGATGAACCTGTGAGGAATATAATTCATTTCTATTTATTAATTATATTATACAATGCATAGTTCTTATCACAAAATCTTATTTACCTTGTTTATAGCTGTAATATTTATATTATAAAGCTCCAGGCATGCCTGTATGAGTTCTACAGTCTTTATTACAAACACAGCCTTATTAAATTTATTTAAATATCCTAATGAAAAAATTCTTTGGATTATTTCAACAATTCTCAGGTAATTTAAAAGTAATTTTACATAGGCAAAATTTGAGGGCGTTGGATTTTTTGCCTGGAATTTGTGGATGTCAAACTTCATAGCTGGTGCAGGTTTGCCCACACCTTGGAACACCAGGAAATCCCAGACAAAAGGCTGCTCACTGTACCAGGGCAGACCTGCATCATGGAATTACCTCATAAATTCACAACACACGTGCAGGAAGTGGGAGCTACACATATAAACTGCTGCACCTGTGCAGTAACACTGGCATTTCCTAGGTTCTGTGAACCCACTGCAGATGGATTTCACTACCGTACCGACCCCTGTAAAAGGAATCAAATTTAGAAACTCAGCATCCCTATTTTTGACAAATGCATCCTCCAGATCTGATTCAACTTTATTCTGGTTGTGAATATCATCTCCCAAGCCCCTTTAACAACCTGTGCAACTTCACCTGCTGGCACAGATAAACCTGTTTTTTCAGGGTGCTGTTCGATACTGCCAGTAACCCCTGCTGCTCTGAGTTGTGGGACTGGTACCCCAGCTCTCAAATGTTGTGCATCTCCTGAAACATTTTGTTTTCCAGAGATATGTATGCTTGGTTCATTATTAGTTTGTAAGTGCTCAGTGATCTCAGCAACTCCCTTTGTGTGTGTGTGCAACATTTTCTCCCAGCACACGGTTGTTTTTGTTTCTGCAGTGCTTATCACCATAACAATCCTCCCCCCTCCCAAACGATCTGTTACTACACTCCTTTGATTTATGTATGTATTCTACGTCCAAAAGCCCTTGTATTCGGGGCTTGTAAAGGTCAGGTGAATAATCTTTTAGAATTCTATCTTGTCTCAATGAATTGTCTAAAAAATTAGTCATTTGTTACGTCAACTAAAAATACAAAATCCCAGTGGGGTGTGGCAGCTGTTTCCCACATCCATGAGATTTAAGCATTAATCATCCCATTCAGGTCAATTAGTCTTCCCTAGCACGCAGTCATGCACATTTTTGACTGCTCATAACTCCTCCTGAGACAAGGGCCAAGTGTGCTGAACTGCTCTCTCTTCTCACGAGCTGGGTTGGAAGGAGCAACCCTGCAGCCTGAAGCTCGCTGGAGATATTCAGGTGATTTTAGTGAGCACAGATTTAGGATGCAGCTTAATACAGACTTGTAGGTAAGCAGGAGTACAGGTTTTTTTCCTGTCAAAAGAAGGGCATTATAGGAACCCTGCACTTATCTTGAGAGCATCTAGGAAAATCTAAAAGGACCCAAAAATATTTTTCCTATTTGTTTATTTAAAATCAGAAGCAATTAAAAAAGGGGAGACGTGGAACCAAAACCCAAAAAGAAGCACATGCAAGGCACCAGAACCCAGGATAGTAAATGGATTTTAAAATTAAGACATTTAAGGAAGAGGACAGATAAAAAAAAAATGATCAGGGGAATGATGAACCTGTCTTTCCAGAAATCAGAAGCCACAGGCTGGTGTAAGACAGCATTGACTGATTTGCTCTCTTTAAAAACACCACTTGGACAGATCTATAATATGAATCATGCATAAACTGAGGTTAGAAGTGGGAAGGTTTCTAATCATGGGAGAAAGTGCAGCCTTCCTCTAAAATAGCAGGAGATACATCATCTTTTTTCACTATTTAAATTTCTTCAGTGTTCAGGAAATGCACTTGAACAGATAAAGAACAGACTTCCCACTTGTGAGACCTCCTGTAAATGATTGTGTATTTAAAATTTAGAGTTTAGAGTCCCACCCCTTAAGCTGTGATGCACTTAGGAGGTTTTGGCTTAGGAAAGAGCACTCAATGCCTGGCACTTCAATGAAACTGCACAGACATGTTTTGCAGCATATTCTGAACTTATTTGACTGGAAAATGAAGTTGCTGCCTCCTGGACACGAGGTCTTCATTTTATTAACCTGACCCTTTATGGATACTGATATTCAAGTTAAGAAAAGAATGGCTTACTTGTTTGATTTTATGAAATTAATCCACAAAGCACAAACACCACCAAGTTTCTACAACCGTCAGTTAAAACATTTTTAATTAAGCCACCACATTTGAAACAAGTGTCACATACATTAATATCACTTGAAAGTAATTAATAACTATTTGCAATAGCTTTCTCAGGAACATCTTAGTTGTGTAACATGCTGGTTATGCTTCTACCCCTCCCAGTACATTCAGAGCCAAGTTTATTTTACATTAGTGCTCTTTTGACAAGTTATGCCAATGCTTATAAAAAAGCATACAAAAGACTTACATTATGCTAAATCTGATTACCATGTTACCATACCATCCTCCCTGTCATTAGGATAGGTGTCCATTTTCTTACACTTTTTTCTCCTTTTCAGGTTTAGTTGTGCAAGGATCCTGACTTGAGATTCTCTGCTGTGTTTTGAATTCACTAGAAGTACTATCATTACTTATGATAAAGTAAGTCTACACAGTATTCCCCACCAGCCAGTACTGGACAGAAAAGGGAAAAAAAATTAAAAAGGACATGTTTGTCACAGAACTCTCTTATTCAGCAAGAATCATAAATACAATTAATTGTATATGCCACAAGTGAGCCTATAACACAATTCTGAAGTCTGCAGACATTTATGCTCTGTAAAGTTATAAAATACACACCCAGAAGGGACCTTCAGTAATCACCTGGCCTCTCTAAAACAGGATCACATGCAATATATAGCATTATCAAATTGAAAAAGGTGTTACAAAATGGAAAGCTATACAATATATAATACAAGAAATACAGGGCATTGCAAAAGATCAGTTGTAAATAACTTTACAGTCTGTCAGTTAATGCTTTCTGAGTTCTAGTCTGCACATGTGCATGAATACACATACCCACACACTTACCCTCTCCTAAGTACCAGGTTCATGAGAGTAAGAAATAACACAGAGCAACATGCAGCAGCATTTGCTTTCCACCCCACCCGTATCCTCCTCAGTCTGCCTTTACTAAAGCTACTTCTCCTATAGCTGGAAGAAGAGTTCAAAAAATGAACTTCTTCCTCAGCTGAGCAAAGCCCTGACAAAAATTATAGGCCATAATTAAATCTGGCTGTAAGACGCTGCAGGTCCATGACCAACACAGACACAGCTATGCCTTGCCAGAATACTTATTTGGAACTGCTGGCTGCAGAACCAGAAACGAGGAGCCAGACACATTGCTCCGACAGGGATGTCTGAATGAAGTTTGCATATGTAAATTGCTCACAGAACTGCCTTTCTGTTTCTACCTGCCTTCTGTTTACACCTACGAACTCACAAAGCAGCCCAAGTTTGCTGATCTCTGAGGTACCTACAGTGTTAGAAACTTTCAGAGGTTTTTAAACACCTTATGCTAAGGTTTCCCTCCAAAGCACACTGATAATTAAAACACTGCAACTTTACAAAGGCAGACAAATAGAATAGTTTATGTTTCTGCTCAGAGATACTTTGTAAATCAGCATCCCTCATATACTATGTAAAAATGTATGTAAATTAGTATCTGAATCCATGACAACAAAAAAATGTGATTCTATCACAAGTCCTGCTGTGGCCACAAACCCACCAATGTTACATCAGCCACTGTTGTTAAACACACTAGCTCCATGCTTCGGAAGAGACCTTGTCCAATGGCACCAATTGGTGGAAAATAAATTTTAATTTTATTTTTCACTTAATTCAAATAGCTAACAGTCAACAACAGTCCAGTAACAGGAATGGGAAAAGATTTTTTAGGCAGCAGGTAACTGTAATAGTATCCTGGAAGTTTCTAACTTGGGACTGACTTTAACAGAAAAAAAAGGAAGGCTGTGTTTTTTCCTAGCTCCATTTAAAGCAATTTTGTCAGAGGTGAAAAAAAACAACCTATCTTGCAGGTCATACTAATAGGTTGTTTAAAATCTATGCTTTTCCTTTCTACACCTGAAACACTACCTTCTATACTCATAAGAAAATATTTGAATAAAATAAGGTTGACTCAATTAATTGGGAGGGAAAGGAGCAAGTAAACCATCCAAACTGAATGGACATGAGAATATGTAAATAATACCTTGGGTACAAGCTATTTGGATTACAATGCCAATATTTTTCCTAATTCATTGCCAGGAACAGTAAGAAATATTCTGGCAAAATAAGGTGAGTTTTTTCAGTCTCTACAATCACACCAAATGTACATAAGAGGTATTCCTCTGTTTTGACAGTTGACTGTACTTTGACTTAATCTTTCAATTTAAGTATGGTGCTCTCTCTGGGGAGGAGTAGTAAGAGGTAGGCTTGATGTTTCCCAGGACTTCATCTTCCCAGTTGGGGAGGCAGCAGAAGAAGAAAGCACAACCAATTACTACAACAGTGCTGGCCCAGCCAAAGCCATAGGCCCAGCTGAACATGTTATCTCCTGTCAGTGGAATGTCTTCTGTGAATTTCACCGGGTAAATGACCAAGCCAATGATCTGGAATGCAGCTAGGGAGAGAAAAGAAGAAAAACCAGGAGTAAGTTACAGTGAACATATTACAGTTCCCATTAAGAAAAGGTACCTCGAGATAAGCGCATACTTGAGATATGTCAGGATTAGCTTTAGACCTGCAATCAAATCTGCATTGTTACAGAGGTACATGGCCTCTGTCCCAGGCAGATCCCCACGCCTATGTGGCTGCAGCATCTCAGCTGCCACTGCCAGGTTGGCTAAGGCACAAACCTGCATGCCGTGACCAGCCCTGTCCCACAGCCAGCACCGGGAACCCTGCCGAGCCAGCTACCTCCCAGAGCCCCGCTCCTCCTCCTCCTCCTCCCAACAGAAAGGTGGGAAGCACCCAGGCCTCTCAGCTGTAAGTCTTAGCATGTGACATGCAGGGTCAAAGGTGTTGGGTGTCCCCATATAGTGCTTTTGGGAAAGTGAGAACTGACAAAGGCCACTGGAGCTTCCCTACCCATTATGCTTTCAGAGCACAACTCAGCCTTCCCTTGTTCCCCATGAAAATGAGTCATAAACCAAAGACAGCTAATTTCGTAAGGTAGGCTCATCTAGAATGTTTTTCTGCTGATGCCTGTTTCACATTTAAAATAACCTTGTCTTTGTGCCCAGCCTTACCAACAACAAAGAGCAGGCCTCCAATTCCTCTCACAAAGTTGAAGCGGAGGATCTCGATCGAGAACGCGATGACTGCAAGGGCGAAACAGATGACCAGGATCACAAAGCCAACGAGGTATGTGGCAGCTGCTGCTCTCCCCCATCCTTGAAGAGAAAACAAGAAAGGTATTACACACAGCAGTACTCTCCTGTAGGTCATTGCAGCTCTTTGGTTGTCTTTAATTGTTTTTTTATTGAAACACTTTACTGTAAGAAGCTGTCCTTATGTCAAAGCAACACTGAATGCCTGCAAAGCACAGAGCTGGGGAACAGGGGGCACCATCAGTGCTGGAGCAGCACAGGACTCCCTGCCTGCTAACCTGTCTTGCTGAAAAGGAGAAGAGTGCAGCATAGAATAGAGACGATATCTTCAAATTCTCTATCTGTAAGACACCCACAGACATCTGAGCAGACAGGGCACACAACTGCTGACAGTGCCCTTTATCATTACAGCTCCCATTTGATTTGCAAGTTTACAAAACCACTTCCATACACAGGGAAGTGTGAAAGCAGACACAAGGGTACCACCACAGGAGATAACTGCTGGGAAATAACAGTGCTGTCTGCATAAAACTTCTATTTGTTTATGACAAGACTGGAGCATGTGGAGCAAAAGAAGCACGACCAAAAAGAAATAAACTTGCAGTAGCGGAAAAGATGACAAAAAGAAAGTTATTTTCAGTAAGTATTTATTCACAGCTAAAATGTAGCAGGTGAAGTAGGAACAACAAAATCAGAGTTAAAAGCTGAGGAGTCCTCTTTGAATCATTACTTTGACATTCGCTGGAACAGGGTGTATCAAGCTACAAATTCAAGCTACTGCATGCTGGAAAGGCTCAGGCATGAAGCAAGAGGCTGCATTCTGACAGAGCAGCACCAGCATCCAGAACTCACCCACCATAGGCCAGGGCCAAGGCAATAATGGCAGGAAAGCCTCCTAGAAAAACAGCCAGAGATTCTACTTTGGCAGAAACATGGCCTTGTGAAAAGGCCCTCACACACCTCATCCTCTTCAGAAACCAAGTGATTTAGGTGAGCCCAGTGCAAACAACTACAAGCAAAGATGTTTCTGCCTGGAGGCAGGATACCTGCCCACAAGGGCTAAACCATGCTGGCTAGTGCTTTGTTTTCCAGTCAGCTGTCATCACAGTTCAATTCCCACATCTACATATTGCGGGTTTCTACTTTCACACCCTCAGACAGAGGTAGAGCCAGATCCTGAGCTCCCTTTAATGTAGGAATAAAGAGACCAGTGAGATCTAGATCAGAACATTAAAAAAAAACAACCTCTTTCATCATAGCTGTCCATTCCAACACAGCTGAAGAGACTTTGGAGATATCCTGCTTTCACTGTAGTTTCCATTCTTTCTCTGCAATTTACTATATGAAAGCAAAGCACTGTTTTACAGCTATTTTAATTATATCTGTTTGAACTGGTTTCTTTATCTTCTAATCCAACAGCAAAAGTAAAATATCTATCAGCCAAATCTCTGCCTAAATTCCCAACCACCACCACTGCCACCTGAAGACAATAAAACTGACACAGAAAAGATAAGGAAATTTTTCTTTCTCCTCTCCCTTCCTGGAGCTACTCAAGACAGTAAAAACTTCTCAAATTTCTTCTTCTTCAGCTAGTTGTGCATGTCTCTACCCCTTCCCTGAGGGAATACTGAGGGGAAGAAGCAGGGAGGAGACTGATGAGTGTGTAGAGTTTAGAGCTACATCAATGGTTTGATAAAATCTTTACATACAAAATATTCTCTGTCATACCTAACGCAGGTATTGAATATTGTCTGCACATCAGGATTTCTTTAGTGATAACTAATATAAAGAGGTATGTAACCATTAGACACAGCCAGCCCAGGATAAACCCATCCAGACTAGACGATCTAGGCAAGCTTTTTATCAATATTTGCCCTATTAAGAAAAAAAAAAAGCACAAGAAGGAACACTTAGTTGCCATAGCATATTCCCTCTCAGATGCATTATTTATGCTGACAAGGTGTAGGAAGACAAATCTGGCATCTGTTTGACAAAATTCAGGTTGTAAACTCAAATACATCTGCCCATTAGACACCTTGAGGTTTAGTGCAACACAAACACAACTGGAAGAGTACAAGGTAGAATGCCCACAGTGCTCTCTCTGCCATTTTCATATCATCTGTACTGTCTTTACAAGTGTAATAAGCTTTTGGATACAGGTCAGCCCTGGCTCTGCTCACAGTGATTTATTTTCTTGTCTCTGGCAATAAGAAAATGACAACACATATAGCTGCAGGAGATATCTTGTCAGGAAGATTAATATCAAGCGCAGCTTTGCTTCAGGTCTTCAGAAACAAGGCAGCAGTAGGCACCATCATTTTGAAACCCAGTGAGTTTCATGCGTGTAAGAGCTCAGTGCTGGTGACCCAGCACCTTCCTCTCTTTCTGCTGCTGGATTATCTTTTCCAACAGCACTTAGCAGCAGGTTGATGCTGACAAGACTCGATAAGACTGAGTCATAGGTGCTGCCCACAGCACTAGATGGGTGTGCTCTGGGCTGGGCGAGTGTAGTCAGCCACTGAACTATCAGCCAGAAACTTGATCCCCTGTGGGAATCACAGGAAAAGCAGCAAAACCCTCTGGACTTGTGGTTAATTTTTGAGATATCGCTTACTTTGTGTAATATATATATAAGTCTTCTAGTAAGTGACTGATGGGGTGGGAGGGTGCACCTTTCCGGAGCATTGGGTGCAGCCCTGGGATTTTCCTTATCCTGTTGCCACCCCCACCGACAGGTAGAGTTTTCCGCCGAGGGGCTGCTGCGGGGCTGAAACTGAAATTGTTGTCTGTCTGTGAAGGATCTTCCTCGTCCCCACACCTATCAAGTCAGGCTTTCCCAGCTCCTTTTCCTCCTAAAGGCTTAAGAGAGCCGATCAAGTCCCCACAGGCACGCAGCTCTCCTGTCTTTCTGAAAGAACCTCCCCCTACATCTCGCAGCTGCCAGGAGGGGAGAGGTGCAGGTTTAACCCTCTCACTGTTTGCTGCCGTAAGAGCTGGAGAGACCTGCTCACAGTCAGAGAATGACACGTTAGACCCAGTTTCTACCTGGTTTATGCTCAAAACACCTTGTAATCATAAGGTATTTAGCCAGAATTTAAGCTTTTCTAAAAAATGGAAAATTCACAGCCCCATTCATTTGGCGGAGAGAGCATTTCTTGTGCAAAATAAACATAAATGTGATGTCTGTTTATGAAATGAACCAAGAACAACACAGTCATTTGGAGCTGCATAAATAGAAAGGCAGAATAGGAGGGCAGAAAAGCAGAGGGATAATTTGAGATATGAGTGTTTCCAGGTTGGCTTGGCCTCAAAGAATAGTCAAGTTCTTTGTAATTAATCAGCAGAAAAGTATTTATCAATTAGGTGGTGTTGAAAGAACATTAAAAAACACAACTGTTCAGAAGCTGAAAGTCTGTAATTATTAGGAAGGATTAAGAGTTTTATTACATAGCATTATGTTACATTAATGATTACTATGGGAAGGAGCTAAGCTGCAAATGTTATCATGCAAATAACTAGGTGGGGTCATGATTACTAAATGTTAATGATGAGCACCAGTAATATGATGAAATTAAAAGAAAGCAAGCAACAAAGCCTTAGTGTTAAGTGTATTTCCTGATTTCATTTGGCCATGCATCAGCCTCACCAGAGAGGAGGTGGAATCTCTATAGTCTAAGATACTTAAATCTAGATTTCCCTTTAGAAATCAATAAAAGAGTTGTGAAAATAGTCTAGCAGGAAGATGAACTGGTACAGGATTTGAAGCAGCAAGACTCATCTTTGTTCACTTACTTCCAGAACTGAAACTAGTTCGTTAGCTCATGAATAAATTGAAGTTTTTATCGCAACCTGCAGAGATGGCCACATTTTTGCATTTAGCTGCTGTAATAGTCTCGTATGCATAAAGGGCAGTAGCAATCCTTGTTTGGCCTCAGGAGCCCATTACACAAAATGTCCAAAAATATCTCCCTTTTTTGATGTAATAAAGGAGTAGTGGACTGCAAGCACGTGAGCAGTGTCAGCACTATTTTCTTGCTCAGATAATGTGCAAACATCCATGGTAGCATGACTGGGGAGAGGAAGCTATGTGCATACCCACCACGAGCATAGAGGAGCTCAGAGTCAAAGGTTTTCTGGGAGGGTAGGTTGGAAATTAATACTGGGAATCACAACCTGTTTTGGCTTTAGAGGTGCAGGAAAAGCAATTTCTAAACTACCAAAATATTAAATACAAGCCTTCTAGTACAAACTTGGCTGCATTTAGAGGTGAGGAGGGGCACAATCCTACACATTTCCAACTTTTAGTCTCTGGATTGTTAGCAGCTGAAGTGTGCCTGCTCAGGAGCCAGCAAAGTGCACTAGCAGAGACGCCAGCCTCACATTTCACTGGGATCTTCTACCAGGAAGTTGCAGTAAGTGTTTTCTGGGTGTAGGCAGGGACACCAACTGCTACACCTTTCCCATTAGCATTTCCCGAGTTCCTGCACTTGCCTAACACTGTAAACGATGTTCGTTTGTCTTTGATGCATCCCGGCATTTCTAAGTCAGACAAAGGCATGCCTGCAAAGAGGCGTATTGAAAAGGTAAGCATACACCTAGCATTCCTCCTTTATTTACCTGGCCCCTCAGTGAAGTCTCCACATGCACTCAGTTTCACCAGTAATCTGTGGTATCAAAGTCCATGCTTCCAGGGACATAGGTAAGCAGCACAGCTGCAGTGAAACATGATTCACAAAGGTTGGGCTCCTACTACTAAGTTCCACCTTTTTTGATTCCTTTCCTTTTTTTTTTTTTTTTTTTTTTTTTTTTTTTTTTTTTTTTTTTTTGGGTTGGTTGGGGGTTTTTTTTTGTTTGTTTTGGGGTTTTTTTGGTCCGAACTAAGGATCCAGAAGAATGCTTCCCTTTTTCTTTGTTGGCTGATATGTACTTAATGAATTCCAACTGGCTGTAAGAAATGTAAGAAAGAGTTAACCTGATGGGGTTACCTTTACTGCACATGTACACGCCCATCTTTTACAGTGTTAATTCAAAGCAAAGTCACTGTGACCAGTCATTCAGAACCAGGAGGACACAGCCATCCATAAATATTGCTCCTTAACTTACAAGCTCATCACTATAAAGACAATCATCCTTTCCAAGTTAAACGGTGCAAATAATCTTTGTCATAGCTGATGTCTTACTGATATGTTTTAAACACACAGTCAACAGTTAAATCCTGCAATGGTCTAGACTAAGTCATCTTGAGTCATATTCCAGTTCACTACAGCACTTCTGCATTGCAACATTTTGATAATGCACAGATGCTGCCAGCCAGGGCACTTCCCAGACACAAACCAGTACAGAAGTCTAAACAAAATCCCTTCCCTGACTCCCTACCACATGACATCCTACTCTTCTTTTTCCCTTTCACTTCTTCCCTCTCATGTGGTATTTGCAAATGTGCATTAAGGAGCTATGCAGTTTAGAAGACACTCTTATTTGCAAATCTTTGTTTGTCTTCTCCTGCCCCTTTCCCCTCATTTAAAATAAGTGATTCGCCTGCTTTTTTTCTTTCTCTTCCTTGTACACATGCCACAGCTCAATTAAGAATTTGTCTAATGAAACATTCTGTTAATGGAGATCCACTCTGAAGTCTTCATTTCATCAGGAGAGGTGCAGGATGGTTAGTGCAATTATTGTATGCAAAACACAAGTTGTGCATCTCAATTAGTTCACCTGTATTTTCCTGCAGCAGTGCTAAAAAATGCCTGCTAGGCATTTTTTCTTTTGTAAATGCTCTCACCTATTTTGACAGTAATTGTATTAGCATAGAACAAAACAAAACAAATCAAACCTGAAGTCATGTGTTACATCCTGTCTCTAGATATAATACTATTTGACTAGACAGTGGCATTGAAATGCAACTGATGTTATGAAAATTTGACAACAGGCAAATTTTTATAAATAGGCCAAGGATTTAAATAAGTTTTAGTTTAAATAAGCCAAGGCTTAAACAAGTGAAGTCAAGGATACCGTTCTTCTGTGTCAGCCTGTTAACTAGGAAAAAACCACAGAAAATTACTATTGTCCCACGATGCTGAGGGCTGACGCAAAGCACACACCCATCAGTACTCAGGGACCTGTGAAGTGCTGTCACTGCAGGAGAAAACAAATTCCAGCAGCTGTACTGTATTAGCACTTTTTCCCTGTGCAATGCAAATCTCAGCAACTCCGCACTAGCTTTTCTTGTCTGTCTAATGGGGGAGATGGATACTTTCATCTCACTAGGCAGATTTCTTCCACCTGCAGTAAAGCCCGAAGTCATCACCCAGCTGAGAAACGAAGCCACTTCTCTTACAGTGTGCTCAGGATTTGGCTTGTGCTTGAGTGTTGCAATGAAAAGCTTCTGGAAGTGAGTCTGCCGTGCTCAGGCAGCAAGTGATCTGTGCAGGGAAACAGTCCCAGCTCTCCCAGCTGAAACACACCCTTCCAGCTCCCCAGTCCCTAAAGAACCCTCATCCAGGATCTTAAGGCGGGTCTGCTTATTTGTCCAAAAATATTTTGTTTGAGGAGAAAGCAGATGTAATCAGACCCACGTGTTCTAGCAATAAAACCAAAAGTCCCTCAAAAAACCTAGAAACTGAGAGTGCTCAGTAAGAATGTTGCAGTGGCAATGCCAGATACAGAAGCAGCTAAGCGAGTTAAAACAGAGGCACACTTATCCCTGATTTAGGCCCCAGTACAACAGAGAGGTATAAAGGAAAGCGTTGTGGTTGTGGTTTTTGGTTTTTTTTTGTTTTTTTTTTTTTTTGTTTGTTTTGTTTTGGTTTGGTTTGGTTTGGTTTTTTTTTAATGCCTGCCAACTCTCATCAGACCATTTTAAGGTGCAGATCAGGAGGCATTTTCAAAGCTGCGCTCCCTTGGCCAGGAGGATGAAATCAAGGTGCTCTCTTCCCCCGAAGGGTCAGGAAACACCATTTTACCACTGGCCAGGTGCGGTTCTGCAGAGCACACCCGCATGAAGGTTTCCCCACCGCCATCCCACCGGGGAGCCAGCGGCACAGGAGGGGCTGCCTGCCCCAGGTACGGCTGTGGCACCGCCGCCCCACGAGAGCTCGGGGAAGCACACAGCCTTGGAGCCAGTTACTGTCTTACTTTGGTTGCAAACTAACTTCGGAAAAGCCCAAAATATCAACACCCCGGCTTCTCAGTGTTGGACTGATAGAAGAAGATCGCCCTGGAGCAGTCTAGTCCCGTGTTTCGGTGCTGGTTTAAGCCCCGAAAGAGCATGGATAGTGGTTCTACAGGGAAACACCACTCCAGAAAGCAACTGCTCCACAGCAGAGTTAGGGGAAGTCAATAGCCTTGGCACCCACTGCCCCGGGTCCTTCCCACTCACCGTAGTCCATGAGGGATTCGCAGTTCCAGTTGAGGTCCTCCTCGCCCCGGGTGCAGCTCTCCCACAGCGATGCTTGCTGCACGTAGGGCTCCGACTCGGACTCCAGCCAGCCCCGGCCCGCCAGGGCGATGATGCCCATGATGATGGCCAGGCCCAGCAGCAGGGGCAGGAGCCACCTGCACCTCCAGCAGGCGAGGCCGCACACCACCATCGTGCCCGGCCGGCGGCGCGCCCAGCGAGCGCGGGCGTCGCGGCTGCGGTGCGGCGGGGACGCTCCGCCGGGACGGGAGACTGCGAGCCTGCCGCTCCGAGAGGCGTTTTAAGGCGCCGGGGAGGAGGGAGTCCCACCCACATTCCTCTGACTAAGCCTGCCGCCGCCGGAGGGCCCGGCCGGTGGGGCCGGGGAGAGCGGCGGAGGGAGTGGAGCCCGGCCCCCGCCGGCTCCGCTTGGTCCCGCTCGGTCCCGCTCGGTCCCGGCCCCTCGCTCGGCCCGCCCGGGTCACCCTCGCACTCCTCGCTGTCTGCCACCCTCCCGCTCCCGCTGCCGCTCCGCCGTCGTGGCTCAGACACCGCAAAAACGCAACCGCGGCAAAAAAACTTGCGGTTCTCGGGGTTCCAAGAGCCCTGCCTTCATCAAGGGGGCTGGAGATCATCATCCTCCTCTCTGACCACTGGATAGACCGACCGGCAGTGCCCAACACTGATAATGCTGATGGTGTTAGCCACCTCAGGTACCAAAAGCTTTCGAAAAGTTGCCTTTGCAGTTGAGAGAAGAAGAGACACCTTAAAGAAAGATGTCATATGAGGATGGGAATATGACATTATTGACAAGGAAACCATCATTTGTTTCGCATCACGCTCAGCATTAAACAAATGCATGTTTCCTAATGGCCTGGTAATGAGTGTTCCATTGCAGTTGTGCTCTGGCTTCCAGGCAGGCTGTTCTGGACAAAGCCCTACAGTGGTAATCAGGACCCATCAGCCCCCATCCTTTCCCATTCCATGCCTGGAAATGCACCCCAAGATGCCAGATGACCAAAATGAAGGCTTCCCCATCACATAGCATGAATGGGCACCCAAAATTTTGGTCATGGGAGAAGAACTTCTCCACAATAAGATCTCTACGTAGCCAATCATGTCATCCCATTGCCCAACACCAAAGCAAAGTCATTGTCTGAGCAGACACGTGCCTCTGACAGGACTAGAGAAGTGTGTGTTTTGGGCACACAATTTACAGGTTTGACTGAGTCTTGGAGCAGCTTCTAGGCCTCACCAAAAAGACATTAGGAAGACAAATCTGTGAGATCTGAAGGACTGAAAATAATAGTGGGTGAGGGGGATTACCTGTCCTTCATGGAGAATGGGAGCATATGAGTTCTTATTGGACTGCATCAAATGGGATTTTGTCACAGCTACGTCACATATAATCAAACTGTGTCCAGTGCCAATTCCTCAAAAGATATTCATGGGAGGTGCTCTGTGAGGAGGGATGGTCAACCTCATCTGAGGTTTGATTGCTGGCAAATAATAGGGAATGGATTGTGATACTAAAATCAGAACAATAAGATAATATCACTATGGGCAAGTTGCAAAAATCTCAGGAAGGATACTTCAAATCATGTGGCGTTTCACCAGATCTCCTAACATCTTTTTGATGTTCATTCCCACTGTTCAGATTTCATTCCAAATTCATAATAAAGTAGAGCTGTAAATAAATTTTGCCAGAACTACTTGCAAGCCTGTGTCATCAGCACACAGGTTTTGCATAGCAGAGACGTAATGGCAGAACTGAGCACTATGATCCTTTCTTTTTGTCACTACAACAGAACGTCATTTGTGCAGTGCTAAGCAGTGATCTTCCAGCAGTCTCACTATCAGCACTCAAGTAACCTCAGAAGGAGATGCAGAAAGTATTTTTTTCAGCGCAGAAACTGAGAGCTATTGGAAGAGAAGTAAGAGTAAATTTCACCAATTTTTCAAGAAAAAGGTAGAAATGCACCACTCAGGAAAGTGCTGTCTTCATTATAAGGTCAAAAGTAAGAGAGTTCCCCTAGTTCAGACAGGAGTATAGAGCTGGCTCCAATTTTTAGTAATTGCATTACTTGTTTTCCCAAGTCTGTCCTACATCTGGAGTGCCTCAGTGCCCAGATGCTGCAGTGGTGTGATGAGAAGCTCTGAGGGCTCCAAGCTCACCTCTGGAATTAGTGGCTTGTGTTGCCTTTGGCCTATCCTCCTACTCCCAGTGACACCATGAAGAAAGAAGTGAAAATAAATCTTTTCTTTTTAAATAGTTGGCCTTTTAACAACTAGAAAGTCCAGCTGAAGTTAAAAGATAATACACCAAAGACTCCATTCTGTATGAGTGAGGGCCTATAACAGAGTCAATGAAGTTGTCTGCCTTCAGTCCCAATAATACTTGGGTTTATTAGCAAGGAGATCTAGCGAACTAATAAACGAGTGCCTCCTGCAGCAAAAGAGGCAGCTCCAGCAACATATGCAGCTTTTCTCACCTCTGGGCTCTATAACCCACATCTTCCAGAGACCAGATGGTAAGAGTCAGCTCTATGGGGCTGCAGTGATACACACAGGAAAAACAAGTAGTGCTTTGATTACGAGGAAAAGATGCCCTAATACGTAACAAATCAAACAGGAGGTTTGTTCTCCTAAACACCAAACCCACCGGAATGTAGCTGGGCATTCTGGATCAAGCTGCACTGCCAAATGTACATTATCTTCAAGTGTGAACACAGCTATGTGTTCTGTAGGTATGAAAATAAGAACACATTCCCCAGTTTTATCTTTGGCCATGTTTAAAAGAAACATAAGCTTCTTTCACCACCATTACCCTTACCTTTATTTATTTATTATGCAAATAATAAATTAATTTCATAATGTTTGTGGCTCTATAGAAATATATTTTCTCTGCAGTGTAACAAGGGATATGCCTCTCTAGCAGGTAGTGCTTTACATGGAGTAAATCATTTACTGGTGCTGGCAATCATTCACCCAGCTATCAGAGAAAACCAAGTAGCGCTGAGAGAAGGTCAGGGATCAGCTCCATCCCAGACAGGTATGGCTGGGCTCTCATGGGCTTTGAAATACACCAGCAGGAATCTGCAGGCTGGTTGCTGAGAGTGCATTTGGGGTGAGAGAAGGGCAGTGGGACACACAGTGGTAGCACAGTGTCAAGGGCAGCCCTCTGCCCTGCAGAGTCCCCTCAAGGATGGGGTACCCTTCCTTTATCCATTTTACCTGTCTGTTTTTTTCTAGCCTGTTTAACTCTCAGAATAAAAAAAAAAAAAAAATCAGAAAAAAGATGTCCACAGACTATCTGTTCTAAATCCAGTTCTTTTGTAATTCAAGGGTGTTGTCCTTCAGCAGCGTCTTATGCTCACTTTCCTCCATGTCCAAATGTCCCAATTCTGCTTAATCTCTCTTCAGGCATCACAGCCACCTAATTAACATCACCTAAACAGAGTAGTCATTCAACTCATAAAACATGGGTTAGGCATGAGATGTACTTTGTATAACCCACAACAACCACTCCATCAGTGTTTCCAGATCTAACTTCAATTTCCTCAAAAGCTGCCATTACGTGAATTTGCAAGAAATCAATTCTTCTGACCAGCTCTTGTCAGTAGCCCTTAATTGAACTCAGTTTACATTACAGACTCCTCTGGGGCTGGCATAGATAAAATAAGCTGGCTCTCTACAATTGATGTGCTGCGGAACCTATTTCAAAAGCCTTGTGGAAATGCTAGGACAACAGTTTGGCTTGGAGAGGTGTGACTAACCCTTTCTCATTAACCCTTTCTCAACCTAACCCATTCCTGCAAGGGACAACTCGTGTGACTCCATCAGTCTGAGATGACCTAAAATCCTAGAAATAAACGGGTAGTAAAGAGTCCTCCTTCTGTGCATGCCGTGCCTGTGGTTGCCATACATTGGTGAAAGTGCACGTGTGCTTGCTAACTCCAGTTTTCTACACATAGGTTGTGCAAAGGTCTCTCTATTGTCCTGAAGTTGCACTTCAGGTGCAGTTCCACTTCTAGTAAAGGAAATGGCAGAATCCCAGGTGACAGGGATTTTACCCCAAAGCTCTCTAAAGGCCTCAGGCTCACTTAGATCACACCCACAGAAAAATAAGGGTCTCCAGACAACTAAGTTCTATTGACTTGTTGCTGCAACTTTTCCTCCTTTGCCTCATCCTCTCATTTGCATTTCCAAAATGTAAGAAAAGAAAGCATCAAATGAAGAACTGTCATCCTTGACCTCCTTATTGATTTTGATTTTGTTCATAAGCCCTTTCCCAAGGCTGCAAACTGGCCATCTTCACGTGTGATGTTACAAAATGCTAGCAATTGCCTGACTAACACTGGAACTATTCCTGTAGGAATGGGAGCTTGGTGCGGTGTGTGAATGTTTTTTCCTAAAGTTTCTATTACTTGAACCACCCTCAAGAAAACCCAAGGAACAGTGTGTACTTATGCTTGAGGGGCCAGAGGGTTTCACTGGCTTTTAACTTTGTTTTCTTTTAAGATAAACTTCTGTTTATTCAAGAACAGGAAAGATTTATTAATTCTTGCAGAGCAGCATGTTTGTGCTTATTGCGACCTTTGTATTCACATCTGATAAATCAAGAGAAGATGTGTCTTGGAAAATATCACACTTGTGCAATATCAGATGCAAAGCTGGAAATCCTTTTTCACTACACTCCCCTTGAGACCTGAGGTTTCTCCTGCGCCGACACTGCTTTATGTAAAGGCGGCACTGCGGGTGTCGGGGGGCAGAGGGGCGGGGCCGACGGCGCCTCTGCCGCCAGAGGGCAGGAGACACCTGGGGATAGGGAATGGGATCCTGGGGCACAGACACCTGGAGAAAGCTGGGATAGGGAATGGGATCCTGGGGCACAGACACCTGGGGATAGGGAATGGGATCCTGGGGCACAGACACCTGGAGAAAGCTGGGATAGGGAATGGGATCCTGGGGCACAGACACCTCTGAAAGCTGGGATAGGGAATAGAATGTTGGGGCACAGACACTTCTGAAAGCTGGGATAGGGAATAGAATGTTGGGGCACAGACGCCTCTGAAAGCTGGGATAGGGAATGGAATGTTGGGGCACAGACACCTGGGGAAAGGTGGGATAGGGAATGGGATCCTGGGGCAGAGCGGCCTGCCTCTAAAATCCCTTACCCACATTATCGTGTCCTGGGACCCTCTGCCCAGCACCCCAGAGACTCCTGAGCCATGCTCAGTGGGGCACTTTCAGCCATCCTTATTTCTGCTCCTCTGGCAACAAGGCAGGTGGGGAAGAAGGCCAATGGCATCCTGGTCTGCATCAGGAATAATGTGGCCAGTAAGACCAGTGCAGGGATTGTCCCCTTGTACTCAGCATGGTGAGGCCACACTTCAAATCCTGTGCTGAGTTCCAAGCCCCTCATTACAAGAAGGACACTGAGGTGCTGGAGGGAGTCCAGAGAAGGGCAGTAAGATTAGTGAAGGGTCTAGAGCACAAGTCCTATGAGGACCAGCTGAGGGAGCTAGGATTGTTTAACCTGGAGAAAAGGAGGGTCAAGGAAGACCTTGTTGCTCTTTACAAGTCAGATGGGGGTCAGCCTCTTCTCCTAGGTATCAAGTGACAGGACAAGAGGAAAAGCCCTCAAGTTGCATCAAGGGAGGTTTAGATTGGTTATTAGGAAAAAAATTCTTCATGGAAAGGGTTGTCAATCATTAGAACACAATGCCCAGGAAAGTGCTTGAGTCACCAAACCTCAAGGAGGTATTTAAAAGACATGTAGATATGTCACTTGAGGAAATGGTTTATTGGTGGACTTGGCAGTGTTGAGTTAATGGCTGGACTTAATGTTCATAGGTGTCTTTTCCAACCTAAATGATTCTATGACTTTCTGGCATTTAGGTGCTTATCTCCCCTGAAACTGCAGGCCAAGCACCTAAAGTGGAGTTCCTCTCACTCAGATGTTTTAGACTGAGGCTGAAGTGGAGTGTCTGATTGTCTCCCCACTGATGATAGAGGATGACCCAGGCCAGCTCCTACCCAGACACCTGCACCACAGGTGTGTGCAAGGCAGAGCCTAGTGCCTTGATGCCTTCCAGTGGGAGTGTGGCACTGCCTTCCATCCCATGGGTTTGAGTTCATTTAGGGATATGGAAGCCCCTGTACTGCTGTCCATTCAGCACTGAGATTTTACATATTTATGCGTGTGTGTGTGTGTGTGTATTTAACTCCACATTTCTGAGAGTTTTTCATTCCAAAATCTCATGGAAAAACTGGTGTGATAGATATACCACTTGCATTTGCTTGCAATAATCTGTATTTCTTGTCTCCATTCCTCCTTCTTCCCTGTAAAAGCCACATGCATCTCAGAGCTGCCCATACAGCATTGTAGGATCACCATTTTTGTTCTTTCTAGCCTCAGCACACTGAGCTCTTGTGAAACACCATCTTAGTTCCCAGGAGTGACATCAGGAGCTTTTGGGATAAATTTAATCAGCACCTGCACATCCAGAAGAAGACAGAGTACGTTTGATTGCACAGCTCTGCATTAAAGTCTCTGTTTAGCTTTTATAAGTGACTCATCCAATAGCTCAGTTCACTGAGGCCTTATTTCTGAGACACAGTCTGGTCTTTAAACACATACTCAAATGAGGGATCACATCTCTAAATTACCAGCACATGCACTTATGACGTTGGATTAACACAGCATGAATGAACGTCAATACTTTGAGTCATTATTTTCAGGGGCAAATCAGGGGTGCTGCTTCTAACGCAATTTGTCCCACCAGGAGCTGCTTCCGTGTTTCTCCCTGGCAATGACCCACTTTGTTCTATTATTAAGAAAAGCAATAGTTTAAATAGTTCTAATTGAGTTTTCTCTCCCATTGTACTGGACAGAGAGTAGAAATTTCCATCTCTTTGTCCTACTGCAGAAAACGCACCTTCTTCATACCAGTTTGATCACGCTTAGGGGGTTTAGCTTCCCCCTGCAGAAACCATGCTGTACCTCTAATTTTAAAAGCATGACTTTCTTGAGCTCCTTGCTGTGACAGACAGAGTTGAGTGCAGGAAGATGAAACAGGATTGTGCCGAACATGGTGTTGTAAATGCCTAAAAATATGGGAGAAGAAGTAATTTTAAAACTACACACAGAGTTAATATATACATGACCAAGAGTAAGTATTGAGAGCAGCAAGAAAGGGCTGGGAGATGGAAGAGAGAGAACAGGGAAATACTGCTTGGAGAAAGAAGTCTCTATTTTTGGGAGGGTTGCAGGGAAGTGTTTTAGCTCATGAAGTGTGACAGTATCTACCTGTTTCCCTCAAGTATTGGTGACCTTATTTTGTATATACTTTTGTGTTTTCTAGTAGCAAACACTGAGGTACAAGCATTGTACTGTACTCATGTACAGAAGAGAGGAGATGAGAGATTTAGTTTAAATGCTGTCATTGATAAAAAGTAAGCACTGAAGATATGTGCTTACACAGAAAGAGAGGAATGGTAGGCAGGGGGAAAATACCCTCGTCTTTTTGTTCCTCTCTCTCTCTCGTTTACACATCATAGAGTAGGCAGCAATTACATTGAAATATAATCTGTGGTATATATTCCAACATCAGCTGGAAAAGTGAGACCACAAGAGACTTTAATTGATCACTCAATAACAGATGGGGTAATAAAACCTGGGACAATAAGGAATATTTGCGGAACAAATGAAAGATCAATTCCCCTTCTGTTGCAGAAGCAAGAAAACAAGCAAGTGTTAAAGAATAATCTAAAAGGCAAAATGATGAAGAGAAGAACATATGGCAAAGATGGAAACTGCTAAATACACACAGAGGAAAATGTATGTTTTTAAACTCTCTTTACAGCATGCTTGTTTCTAGACTTTCCATGCTTTTTTTGCTACCATTTGTGAAGAAATAATTCCTTGGATCTCAGTAGCACAAAGCATGAAAGAAGTAGCTATAAAATATAGGTTGAGTAAAAGTTTAAAGCATGATAGGCAGAGGAAAAAGAAAAGGAATCTTTATCACAGGTAGTCTGAACAAAAATGCTAAGATTTTTTTTTTCCCCACACATATTATTGTAAAGGAGATTATGCCATGTTTAGAGAGTGAATGCAATTAGAAATAGGACAGGAATCAGCTCTGTGTAGCCACAGACACTACACTTTTTAGTGCAGTATCTGAACAACAACACCCAGTGTATCCCGTACTCCATTCTCCTGGGAACAGAAAAGCATTAAACATGGGAAGCACTGATAAACTACTCAAACACTGGAATCTTTTTCAACTACTCAGAGTCTGTTTGCACAGTCTGATGAAGGCCAGGAGGAGGCCAGCATGTGAAATGAAGGACCAGTGCAGAAATTCAGCCTAAGAGGGCAGCTTCAAGGACAGCCAGAGCTTGCTCACTCTCTGTGGCACATGTAGGAAATACATGGTTGGCACTTCAGCAGCCCCAAATGATCTTCAGTTTCTGGGTGAGACAGATGTGAGGAGCAGAGGTACCCAGGTCAGTGCTTGCTGCCATCCCCAGCTTGGCACACTCAGAGCTGGATGTGATAATAGCACTAGGCAGCAAAGTTACAATCTTGGCTGCCTAGTGCTATTATGACATCCAGCAGTGGCCACTACAGAGACCCTCTGTGAGAAGTTCATTCCAGACTCAGCACTGAGCAGCCTGACTCCCACTGTGAGCATCAAGGCTGCCTCTAACCATGTGCTTGAACTGCAGATTTCAGGGAGAACACCAGGTCTGCTTGTTCCCTCATTCTGTGCCCAGCTCTTTGCTAGGAAGGTCCCCCAGAGTTCACTAGGCCTGTCCCATATTTAAAATAAAGATCCACCAGCTAGCTGCCAGTTGCAGGGATGACAAGGCTGGGGCTCATACATGGGCACTGCCCACTCGTGAAGTGGGATCTGCAGCAGAGATATATAAATCCTCTCTGGGCCCATAGCTGGATCTAGCCTTGTGCAATTTTTTCTAAGATCAAAAGTACAACCGAACATAAGTGACATGAAAATCCTGGATTTAGAAGTAACATCTTTTATTTTTATGTTTGTTCTAAACAAGTATTTATTTTTGTTTATGCTGCATTTCCTTTTTCTCATGTTAGTATGGAAAAGAAGAAGATGAAACGGAGACATCCCTACCTATCTGTCCCTAGAGCTCCATTTGAATACATCACAGTGATTATTAGACTACATCACAGTGAATATTATCATTCATGGCAATATGAGACCGACAACATGGAGAGAACAGCAACACCGATGCTTATCACCTGGGCTACACTGCAGAAGAGTGTCAGCTGTATTCTCAGCAGAGCTTTTTCTGGGTTATGACTCATGCAGAGCCCTGTTTTTCTGCTGCTCTCCCACCTACTGAGACAAAAAAGAGAGCTACAGTAAACAAACAAACAAATAAATAAATGACCATCTATTATTATCAACCAGAATTCAATAAAAAATGTAATATACTGATGCACATCCTGCACGCAGGCACACCTGAATCCAACATCACGCTTGTGCAATGACCTGTACCTTTCCCCCTCCCACTCTGAAGCTTCAGCTGAAGCTCCCTTATTTCAGGCCTTCTTCTCATTTGCAGTAATTTACCTATAAAAGTAGGCCAGCAAAGAAGAGAGGTTTTTGAGGACTCTACAGCCTATGAAGGGTAGCTGGGGAGGTTGAAGGAAGAAATGAAAAAGCCAGAGGAGGTAAGCAGTAGGGTAATGCAGAAACAAATCTGGGCAGTGGGTAAGACAGCAGCTGACAGCAGCTTTGTCATCCTGTTAAAGACCTTTCCAATACTGTAGGTAGGGCTTGTGATTTGTAAGGGTTTCAGTTTTCCCATTTTTAAGGATGGCTATGTTCATGTGCCAGATGGAAGTTACAAGAGCGAACCAGCATTTTTCCAAGTTTGGTGGAGAGCCCTCTTCTTCATATCCACCATAGCAAAGTTGGTCTGAGATATTTCAGAAGCTGAACTTGGGTACCAGCAATCTTTTACCAACCAGTGACCTTTAACAAAGTGAATTTACATAGGAGGCATCTGCATATCTAGATGGGAGGGCATATGTGCTCTATGAGCCTGCTTTGTCTACACCACATTTCATCTTTTTGCTGGCTTAATGAAGGGGCAAAGTCTTGACATAATGATAAACTCTTGGCTACCTGGAAGTAGAGACTGTCTTTATAAGGTGCATCAAAATAAAGGACATCAGCATCTGTTTCAGATAGCTATGCACAACCAAAGTTGAAACAGTAATAATAATAAAAGCATTCAAGTGCTCAAGTATGACACATTAGGATAAAATCAGGATGCACAGCCAAGTAAGTGACTTAATCTTCTATGAAACTACTTTTATTTGGAACCCTTTAAAAAGCTGCAATAAGTTCATTATTGTGGCTGAACTGGCACAAGCACCTTAAAACATGGCAACAGCTTTCCAGTTTCTTGAGTGTAAGGCTTTGGGACTCATCTTTTTGAAATACTTAGCAGTTTCCTCCCATCCAGTCATTTTGTGTTATTTTCTTCTTTTTTGCGGGAGAGGAAGATTTTTTTTTGGTGTGCTAATACTGCAACAGTGAAGTTCTTCCCTCAGGCTAGTTTTATTTTGTGGACATCTGAAACATTTGGGATCAGATTACATACTGGCAAGTAGGACAATGGCATTGCTGTAATGAGCTGGAGGCTAATTTATAGGCTTTGCAGATGTGAATGCATTACCATGCAAATCATGAGCAGCTCCTGCCTATAAATAAAATAACTCACCTTGCCAAGGATGGCTGTCCCAAAAATACAATGAGTATTATAAATTATAAGCAGGTGTCAGATTTCCATTTCCTTTGTATTCTTGTTTGTGCTTCTCTAAGGGAGCATTTAAAGATAAAATGTACAATACAGTGTATGGCACAGGCAGTTACAATCTTTGCTGCCTAGTGCTATTATCACCTTTTGCCAACTGCCACTCCTTCATTTGTTAGAAAAACAGCTAGTCAGACTTGTCAGCAGCTTTGAATAATACTTTCCTACATGGTAGTCCTCTGAAAAGGAAGGATGAACTGCGGTGAATGCACTGAGCAGCAGGGAATGCACAGAACTGTGGTTCAGGAGTTTTCTGTCCACAGCTCTGCCTCAGACATAGCTCTTCCTCAGACCTGGTGTGTGGCCTTTGGCAAATCCTTTAAGCAGTCTATTTCATAATTTCTTTAGCTAAGAAATAAGCAACACTGAAGTTTGCTTTACCTCTGTTTCCTGTTCAAATATTGCTTGGGGGTAAAGCCTGTCTTTGCTGTCTATGTGTGCAAGGTTGTTCATGTTGGCACAGACTGGGCATACTTGGCAGCAGAAATAACAACAGAAATAACTTCTGAAGTTACAGCTTCAGAAGATATTTAGGCATTTGCTCAAAGGGTGAGCTAAATAGCACCAATGGGTGCAAAAATCTAAGGCTGGTTTGCTCTGGTTTTTTTTAGAAACTTGAAGAGAGCTTTATGAAGCTGCACTTAAACATGTGACTTAAACAAGTCATGAACTCATGCAGAACTGATGTCTCTATGATTTTGCCAGCTTCCTGCCACCCCTCCTTCCCCAAAACACCTTTTAACGACAAAAGAGCAGAAACAGCAGAACTGAAGAATTCTTACAAGTTTCACTGAAAAACACTGCCTTGTGGAGGAGAGAATCCCAAAGTATTGCCCTCCTCCCCTAAAAGAGAAGTTCTACAGTGAACTTAGAGAGAACCTCAGAACTGTTGAATTTTGCTCCTAGAAGACCTACTTGTTTCTTCTTAAAATCATATTTTTGAGGTTGATTCCAGTGGAAGAAAAATCCTTCTAAAAGTGGAATAAGCTTGCTGGAAACAAGGCTCACTGACAGCTTCGCTTTTTTTTATGGTCACATTACACCAAGCTAAGCCTTTGCCATCTGCTCTGCCACCACTTGTAAATGGAAAAATCCCACACCAACCAAACAAAAAGAACAAATCACAAGAACATCAAGGAGATAAAAGTGATTTAACTACCTGTATGTGCTCCACCAACAATGCAGCTTGCACTGAAGATGTTCTTTCTCATGATTCTGACACAAATCACAAGGAAAACAGTTCACACAAAACACAGTAAGTTTTCTGCTGAGCTAGAATTTTCTTGAACCTGACCTGACTCCATTAGTGTTCAAATGTACTTATATGAAATTATGTGAGCTTTATATAAAGAGTGTCCTTAATTATTTTTTATATTGTTGGCATCTCAGGCAGTAAGGTACAGCTTTGCAAATACTACAGTGGCTAACTGCAATTTACAGCCTTTAAGAAGCAAGCAAGGAAAGAAATAATACAGGAATTGCTGCTGCCCTGCTCAAAGGGTTGAGTGTATGTACATACACTGAAGCATCCAACAATTGCGTGGAATATGTGAGGCATGTTAACTTGTGTATTGGAAAGGGTTATGGTAGCTGCAGGATTTGTTTCCAGTTCTGAAGGGAAAGCTTTTCCCTACAGTGTTGGTAGGAAGATGTGTTTTCATTCCATGGCCAATAACAGTAAATTAGCTTAAAATACCTTGCACGAGGCTGAATGGAAACAAATGGAACGTCAGTGTTTAATTTTAAAAAATTATTTATATTTCATATATTTTGTGCTTATAAATCATGGCTAAAGCAACATGACTAAGTCTTCTTATTCTGATATCTACATCTCTATTAACTACTGGGTCAATGATGCTCTGTTCTTCTGTAGCGTAAAGATCCTCTCACCCTTGGCCTGGGAAACAACTGTTCATTTGTTCCCAAATGAAGAAATTATTCAAAGTAGACCCTTGGTATTTAAGAAGATAATAATCTTTTCAACTTCCACAAAGCTCAGAAAAGGCAGAGTAAATGAAATGTACAATTTCCTCATTATTAATTATATGTAACTACATAAAATCAATATTGTATCTGTAATACATATGTCATTTCTCAAGTTGGCTGGCATTATAGGTGGCACTACCTCAAGGTTACCTGGCAACTGCCACAGTACAATTTCATTTTCACCCACTTTATCAAATACTAACTGGGGCTGAAATCTTCCATCTGGATGGGAGCAGAGGTGATTGCTTTGCATTTCAATCAGATTAGTTTCACCATTTCTAGACAAAGAGAGCAGATAATGTTTGGCCAATTTTAATACAATCTGATAACCTTTATTTGAGAAGATGTCCCTGTTTGTTGTCATGAAGAATTAAAATAAAATGTAAGATTGGCTTATGTATCTGGGTTATGCTTTTTGCTGCATGTCAAAAACATGTCCAAATGTGTACAAACTTCAGCAGATCAGCTTACACATGTTCAGTAAGATGTCTAGATTTTATCTGTTCTTACAGATCAAATGTGAGAGAGCACACTGCAAAAGTAAAGGGCTATGGTAGAAAATCTGCTCTCTTTTCATACCATAGAGACTCAAAATCACACAGTTCTTCTGGTTGCAATTATTTCAATAAAACATGAGGGAAAAGAGTTGCACAGGACCAATCACGTACTACTGAGATCAGTGAGACTTACAGTAGTACAGAAAGCAAGAGTACTGGTACGCATATTTAAGATCAAACCATCAAAATCCATTTGTGCTGTATCCCTAAAAATAGTTTTTGTTCTTTAAAGGACCATCGTTTTAATAATTTCAAAAAAAATTTCAATTTTTTTTTTCTTTTTGCTTGCCCTATAGTACACTGAAGATAACAAGCAGTCCAGTTTGACTTAGATCTGTTTTATCCAAAGGCTTTTCATTTATAGACTGAGTATATATGATCTGGAAGCTACTGAAATTTAAACACAGAATTCTAGAATGCCATTCCTTGAAATCTCTTCTCAAAATACATGTTGGGGAACACTATATTTCTGCTTGATTTTTCATTTAATGGAAGAGAAGGTTTCAAAAATTATACATTTGGGTAGTGGCGCTCTCCCTCAGGTCCACAAGCCTGGGTGCTTGTGACTGTTGCTGTAATAGGAGCTTTTGTGTGGTTCAATATCACTTAGCATTGGATTTTCAGATCATGACTTAGAGGCAATTACTGTCTGCTCCCAGCAAGGTGGAAGCTGAATGCTCTACTCCCTCTAATTATATCTCCAGAAAGTACACGCCAATAACAATCTGAGCATTGATTTCACGTTGATTAATACTTGTAGTGAAATATAAAAGGACATCACTCAACATATAAGTTCATCAGTCAGTTTATAGCAAACTGATCTCTTGAAGAACATTCCAAGAAAGCCTCCAAGCATGTGACTGTACCACAGGTCTACTTACAGGTCAACTTTACTACTAATATTCAATTTAAGTCAAATTCAGAAAACTAGTCCTGTGCCCAGTCAGATGACAGAGGGAGATGTATGAGTAATTGATACTCTTTTCCAAGCTAATTGATTCTGTGATTCTGTGATACCATTGAGATGAAAACCAGTGTCTGTGGGGACAAGAGCAAATGAGGTGTAAAATATCCTTACACCCTTTGGAAGAGCTTTTGGAGACTGGGACTTACTTCCCTTGTAAGAAGTTCCCACTTATTATTGTGAGGAAAAGGCATAATAAATAGGAACTAAACTATGATCTGAAGTTAACTATCTCTCTTAATTCAGAACATTTTATCTTTTAAATCTGTTAAGCTGGTCTTTAAAGCTAGAAAAATAAGAACCATTGACTAACAGAGTCAAACTATATCTCAGAGAGTTTGGGTGCAGCATGGAGAAGAAAGAGATTTTTTCTTGTGTTTATATTATTATATGACTGCATAAAAAGAAGGCTCTGAATTGAATTTTGCTACTATTGCATTGTAAGCCTGAGAGCATTGCCCTGAAACCAGGGAATTCATTTCAGATTGATCTCTGGCAGAACAGAACCATTTTATTAACACTATTAAACATCTATTTAACCTGCTCTTCTGTGTTTCTCTTTACTTTGCACCATACTTAACAAATTCAGGGATTTGTCAGGGAGTGGTCCTTAAAATTTGTAATAGTGGTGGGAAAATCTATTTATCTATTTCAAAAAGAGCATAGTAGGTTGAAAACTTGTATACTATCTAGTTTTTCTAGGCGTATTTCTAGTACTTGAACTCATGTATTTATATGCTTAACACTAAAGAGGCGGTGCAAATCACAGTCCATTTCCTGGCCAGTAGAGATGTATTTAGTTAGACCTTGCTGACCTTTCCTGACTTTGTAACACAAGCCTCTGACAGCTGCAGATGCAATGATGTCCTTGTTTCCCCATAATGAGGAAAGGCCACAACAGATCTCAAAGCAGGTTATGGACACAAATATGTCTAATTCATTTGTCACTTTCAGTGACCTACATGTCAAACAGCTACGTGACAAGTTACCAGCTCAGTCACATTTCAGAGACAGCTTCAGAGAGTTTGGGTTTTTCCATTTTGCATATTCCAAATATATGATAGCCATACAATCCTTTTGTATTCAGCCTTTGAATGGACTGCACATTTAAGCTTTCTTTCCACAGATTAATACTAGGGTAATCCTCTGGATTAGGGGAGAAAAGTGGGACACAAGGAGTCCTCTGAAGTTTAGCTTTCTGGCTGACTTGAAACTCTTGTGATATTAAGGTAAGCCCCACAGTTTCTTGTAGTTTTCTTGCCCCTTGAAGTCTTTTCAGTGGAGTCTGATGGAAGCAATAGAGCTTTTGTTGTTCAAATCTTCACGCCACCTTTTCCCATGTGCTCACTCTTCTTCACAAACTCTTGTATTTCAGGGTAGAGAAGAACTAGAATTAGTACAGAGAAGAGCAGTCAGAATGATCAAAGATAATTTATAAATTAAATAAAAAATATAGAAAAATTAAATAAAATAGTCCACTGTAGACTGCAATAAAAAAGCTGAGGGAGAACATGTTCAACCCATGATGAATCATGAATGACAGGAAGAAAATAGAGGATGCTTATGCAGTGCTTCTCAAAGCACAAAAGGTAGGTAGCTTCAAAGACCTAAGCAAAAAGAAGATAAAACTGGTCAAAAACCAATTTTCTTTTGTTTGCACACAACTTGGCTGTAGAATTCACTGCCAGAGGGTGGTTGTGCAGGTCAAAAGCATTAAAAAAGTTTCAAAATGAATTAGGCACATTCCCAGAAGAAAAACCTGCCAGGTATTATTTATGAAGATAAAACTATTGTCTCAGGAAGTGCCTAGTCTGCAATTTAACAGAAACTGAGAGAGTTTAGCATAGAGAAGGGCACTGTATTTTTCTGCCCTTTCTTCAAGAATGCCCAACTAACTTCTGTCCCAAATACAAGTGCTAGGTAAAAACGACCTTGATGTGACCCAAAATAGCTGTTCTGTGTTCCTGATGCCTTCTTCAACTGCCTTGGCAACTCTCCGGGGATGAAAAGATTATGGTAAATTGAAGACAACAATGGTGATTTTTGGGTTTTGTCCATCTTTGCAGAAAATATATCTTCAATGAAGTCAGAAAGTCTTTTCTCATATTTCTAACCTGGCACAGATCTTAAGATTTCACATTTTCTTCACCTGTTCTCCACAGAATAAATGCTGTGAGGCTGTACTGAAAACAGTTCTGAATATATGCTGGATTTATTTACAGCTCCCACTCCAGAGGTTTTTTCTCCCCAACTCTGTAATCCTGCAGTAAGCAGCATTGGTGCCTAATGTGCTTTGCTGTGCTCAGAAAGGTCACACTTTGAAGGGTGCAGAAGGCAGCAGCAGCTCAGGAAAGACTTCATTGAGCCCTCAGCTCTAGCCTCTGGTAACTCACTGTGTAATCAGGCAAACAATGACAGATGCCACCCCACCATCAGGGGTGTGCTTACAGTCTAGACAACCAAAACTGAAATCCTGACAAGGGCCTTGTTGTCTGAGTCTTGATGCCCTCTGGGAGAGAGAAGAAAGGGTACCTCCATCTGCTATGAGGTGTTACAAAGGTGATGATGAGCCCATAGTCCAGCTACAGCTCCCTTTACTTCAAATTTTTAGCAACTTTTCCTTCATAAGGGAAGTCACATGTACAGAGCTTTCTGAGCAAAGCAGAGCTCATGCTTCTGACTGCTGGTCGGTTCAGTTATAGAGGTGCCTCTGGGAAGAGTAATTTTGAAAAATCTGGCTAGGCACAATTTTCGAACCATGGAACAAAGTGGTTTTCCCGTCATTAGAGGGAATTTCTTAGCATTTTGTAATTAAATTTTTAAGAGGTTCTCAGGGACACAGCCCATTGTCCCTGTGTCAGGGACACAGTCCACACATTGCAGCATCTGCAGTATGAGATCTTGACCAAGAATATTGTTAAAATGCCCAAAGCACAGGTAATACATGAGTGATAATGACTAATAGATTATCTATCTGTGATTATCTTACAGTCTAACATGCTTTTGTCTCACACTTTTCCACTATAGCTTTTAATTCTTTCTTATGTTCCCAAAGATTAGAATTACAGGGCAGGGGTGTGCACAGGCAGTATGACTTATGCTATCAGAAAAGATTAAAAATAAGACCACATTGCCTTCCTTGGCTACTAGAAGATGCACAGACATAGTAGCATGGAGATCTTTGAAGTCAAGTAAGCATTTGCTTGGACAGAGAATTCTGTGGCCTGGACAGAGAATTGGACAGAGAATTGTACTACTCTATTACTCCAGGTATCTTGAGCAGTTGGCTTTGCTTACACACTTTTTGCCTGTGCTCAGAGCTGTGAATGTATCCAGAGAGATAAAAGATCAGTAGCACTGGCACTGCCAGGTGAGAGCAACAAAACACACTGCACACTGCTTCTTAGTGATACATGACCACTGCATCATGCAGGTACCAGGTCTGCATAGGAGCCTTCTGACTTCAAGTCGGACCAGGCTCCAGCTGCGCAGGAGATCAAGAGCGCTGACTCCTAGGTACCCTCTACCACTATAGAAGGCTGCTTTGCACAGTCAGGACAAAGCAAAGAGGACTGATGAGCTGTAAGGATGACCATAGAAAGCTTAATTTTCTCTTCATGGCAGAAGAGAAGAGCCTTCATCACCGTCATCCCTAGTCTGTAGCTGGACTTCCAGATACTGTGACATTTTAGGACACTTGCCTTGAAAGGGCATCCAGAGCACATGATTAAATATCCTCCCTAAGCAAAGCTTATTCATGGAGTGACTTCCAGCAGAACACGGTTACTGTGCATTTATGTGAGTATACAGACAACAGACTTAAGGACTGATGGACTCCTGTCCATAAGGAAATGGAGGGCCTCAGGTGAAAAGCTTCAGCAAGCTGACTCATGGTGTTCTGACATATGTGGTTAGGAAGACTTGTCATGGCTTACTTGTTTCTCCTTCTGCATAATCTTACTGGCAGGCCTTAAGATGCTCTAAGGAGCCTGAACATGACCTTTATTTCTCACAAGCTGATGACATTACTACTGAAAGTGTTGAACAGCACAGAATCCAAATGAATACAAATCTTGGTTCAGTGACATCAAGCCTCTATGAAAAACACTGTCATTCTGATGAAGATGCCAGCTGCAAAGGCCTTCCTTTGGAGACAACAGAGAAATTAAACAGCAAGTTCATGATGCATATAGCTAGAAATAATCTGAAATTAAAAATTAATTCAGTTTCATCAGTGGTTCCCTGAAAAAAAGCAATTAATTATTTACTACTTATAGATACATATTTATTTTTTAGTGTTCCAGAGGTCCAAATGAACTCTGGTATGTAATTTCTACATTAAAACCACCTAATTCATGATCATAGTTCTTTTAGTTGTTTTTCTCCCAGGAAAAACAAAAACAAAGCCTTGGAAAGCCAGAAACTGACACTCATGCTCATTTCCACTAAGCACAACACAAAATACAA
This sequence comes from Prinia subflava, assembly GCF_021018805.1. Lineage (NCBI taxonomy): Eukaryota > Metazoa > Chordata > Aves > Passeriformes > Cisticolidae > Prinia > Prinia subflava. The sequence goes on along the minus strand of NC_086248.1, from coordinate 64,018,116 downwards.
GAGGATGCACATGGGTGGGAAACAATTCACCACCACTTAGACTTGAGCCTTGACTTACAGCATCATAGTGCCCTGACAATCCCAGCCACTAGCACCAGATTTTTCATTCCAAGGAGGGTGGCAGAGCACAGTCAGAGACAGGAGACTTTGGGAAACTTTCCATTTCTTAGAGGTTGGTTTACGGCCTGAAATTGGAAGATAAATGATATTCCTGTTAAAGGTTAGGGGGAATTGGTTAGGGCTTCTTTTGTTTGTTTGTTTGTTGGTTGCTGGGGGCTGGGGTTTTGTGTTTGTTTGGTTATTTTAATTCTTAGTATTGTAGCAATACGCTACACCTTTCCACCTCCAGCAACAATCTATGCACCTCTAGACCTTTCTGGTATTATTCTAAATCCTTTTCTTTTCTGACAGGACTTTTACACTCTGGCCTTAAAAGGCAACTATGGATTATGCATTCATTATATGTTTGAACACAGGATGAGCCCTTGTAAGTATTTGGACAAGGGACAGCCTTTGAAAGCCCAATATCCTATGGGAAATGCTACGGCTGATTCACCAGGTGCCAATATCCTGTCTGGTAATTCATTATTGGTACTCTTCCAATTAGCAGTAGGAGACATAACCGCTAATACTGCCAGCTGCTACCTGGAATGCCTTTCTTATCTGCTTTTTTTTTTAATTGTCTGCTTGTTTTCTTGTCTCTTTTAAGAGAGATTCTGCAAGAAGACAAGAACATTGTAACACTCAATTAAGCGATGCAGTCACAAAAAGGGCAAGTAACATATAAACTAGAGATAAGGCAGGGAAACAGCAAGCCGAAGAAGGTAGGCGTTTTGGTGGGTAGGAAGCGTTCCAGGTGTGAGGAGGAAGGTCTGAGCTAGTGGAGTGGCTGCTCTTCGTCCCGGGGGCTGGCTTGTTGGGGACATTAAGGTGTGCGTTCCTGTGAAGGCACAGACAGGTAGCACAAGTCGTGACCTTCTGCGCTTGCCAGCTAAGAAGAACGGCACAGATCTCACAGCCACGTATTAGACCCCACTCGTGTCAGGGTATGCCGAGGGCCGGCACTCACGCCGGTGCGCTGGCCTGGCTCGCCGCGCCCGGCCCGCTGCGGGAGGGCCCGCGGCTCCGCAGGGCGCTGCGGGACAGCGGGGCTGCGCTGCGGCAGCGCCGCCGGGAGCGGAGCGCCGGCCAGCGGGAACCTGGGCGGCGGGAACCTCCCCGCAGGCCCGGGCTGCGCTCGGCGGCAGCAGCCCCTGCCGGAGCTGCGGGGCCCCAGCCCACACCCACCGCCCGCCTCCCGCTGCCCGGGGCGGGCGGGCCTCGGCCGCCGGCGCCCCCCGCCCGCCGGTCACCATGGCGACCCGCCCGCCCGCCTCCCGCGGGGCCGCTGCCGCCGCAGGGCCCGGCTCCGGCGGCGCCGGCTCCGCTCTGTCCCGCGGCTCCTCCAACCCCAGCGCCGGCGAGGGAGTCCCTGCGCTCCCGCGGGCAGGGCCAGGCCCGCCCCAGCCCCGCTGCGCCAGCGGGGCCTGCCCGGGGTGGGAGAGGAGGAGGAGGAGGAGGAGGGACTCCGCAGCGGCAACAACTGACGTGTCCCCGCCATGGAGCTCGGCGTGATTCATCAGCGGCAGCGGGGCGGCAGCGGCGTGCCGCGCTCCGCTCCCGCGTAGGCACTGCCGCGGCGGGGACAGCCCCGGCACCGCTCTGCCGCCCTCCTCCTCCTCTTCATCGCCGCCTCTCCGCTTCCCCCGCGGCTAGGCGAAGATCCCGGGGGAGGCAAGATGGAAGAAATCCTGCGAAAGCTGCAGAAGGAGGCGTCGGGGAGCAAGCACAGGGCCATCAAGGAGAGCTGCACCTGGGCCATCGGTAAGGGGCGCGGGCAGCGGCGCCGGGGGAGCGGAGCGGGGCAGGAGCCGCCGATAGAGAGGTTTTGTAACGGAGGGGGCAGGGAGACCTCAACAAACTTGTTCTGCGCCGGTCTGAGCCCCCAGCGGCTGGGAAGGGACCGGAGCACCTGGGCCGTTCAAAATGCCCGGGAGCTCCGCGCTGCTGGCAGGGACCGTGGCACCTGCTGCCGGTCCCGGAGAGCACCCGCGTCTCCCGGTTCCCCGCCGCCCGATCTGCTTCGTGCCTCTTGCGAGGCAGATGTACGGGTATCGGTAGCTGTCAGTTTCCGTGTATGTTTTGTAGGTGCTGTCTTTTCCTTTAAAGGCCCCCTCCCTCCCTTAAATCGTCGTAAAAAACCACGCAGAACAGCTTTTACGCTGGCTTATGTTCGGGAATCTATTTTAAAAGCCAGAAGTTTTGTTTTACTGGATTACATGAGCTCTTTTATCCTTGCAATATAATTATCAGTGTAACGAGTTAATCTTTCAAGGGAGTACAAGCTTAGATACATTTCAGCATCCACCGATTTTCACAGATTGTTTTTGGCTTGAAGTGTTTTTTGACACTAACAACGTGCAACAGTGATCATCAAGACCCATAATTTAAATCAGCATAACTAGAATACTTTCAATTGCTTTAAATTTTTGTTTTTCATCCTTGCATGTCTACAGCATCCTGTGGCTTATCAGACCTGTTGCTGAATTCTTACTGGCCTTTTATCTTGATGTTGCATGGGTTGCTTCATTAATTGCTTGTTAGTCTTGCACAGCAGCCATGCAAGTATCCTCTGTACTGTTCCAGTTTTAGTGGATGTGCTGCCAAAGTGCTGATAAGTGAAAGGGAAAAGATGGTATTCGATGCCTTCCCATTGGGCATGCAATGTCCTGACAGATTTATGCAAAGCTTTGGCAACTCAGAGCAGCAGTGGTTGTTCCTCTGTCAGCTGGATTAGGTGCGAACTTTAGGACCGTTGGCTTGGAGACTGTAGCCAGATATAATTAACTGTGGCTGAACCCAGAAATTTCTTTTAAAAGCCCTGTTGTTTCCTTTAATTATACAGAAACCTTGGATTCTCCCGATGCTGCTATCAAGATACCTCCATATCAGCTGAGGTAAGAACATTGAACTTGATTTGTGTATAGCTTGTGAGTATTAGTAAAATTGAAGCAAAATTTTTGAATTAAAAGTCAGGTAGACACAGGAGCAGGCTGCATCTATGTGATTTGTAAAGTTTGTAGATACACCTACCTAGGTTGGCAGTAGTAGATAATTTTCTGATGAGTCCTTGGCCTTTGGCCCTGAATGAAATGGAAGGATATGAGTTAAAATGGGCATGAGTATGTATAGTGGTGACATTGGTTAGAAAGGAGAGCTGTGTTACGGTCTAAAGAGTTTTCCTACTAAATTCCATCTTTCAGTATAAGCAGTGATGCTTCTTAGTTCTTCTCAGTGTGCTTGTGTTCTTTTAAATCTAAATCAGGTTTTGTTACTGAAAATAAATATTCTAGAAACTAAAACGTTATATCATCATATAGCTAGGACAGTGACTAGGAGCTGAACTAATACAGTTTCTATGCCTACTTCTCCCTTTAGCCTGCTAGATTATCTTGAGAGAGCCTTCTTCCTACCTCCATTTGTATACATATAAAATGGGAGAGGTGGCATGGCCCTCATTTGTCTAGATATTTAAAATCTCATTTTGGAAATTGTCATTGTTATGGAGTAGGTAACTAGGCAAAATTATTCACTGTGCTTTCTGACAGAAACCTCTTAGGAATCATCAAAGGAAACTAGCAAGTGCTTCTGTTTAAAACAGAAGCATGTTCTTTCACACAGCTTAATAGTTAATATGTGAAATGCTTAGGCTTGCCTTATTAGAGAATGTAAGGGATGGTGAAAGATTGTATGTGTGCAAAATCCATCTCAACAAATCCATGGAAGAAATTGATTGAAATCTATCAGATGCACAGGCACCCTTCTTATTCAGAAGTACTTCAGTCAGAGGTGATCGAGTTTATGAAGGAGTATGTAGGAATGTTGCTGTATGTTTGGCTCGTCCTGTAGTCCTCTTAGATATCCTCTATGAGCTACTGACAGAGGGGACTCTTTTCTGCTACTATATTACTCTCCTGGGAGAATAGGAAGAATAGGAGCAGTTCTTTTGCCACTCTAAAATCCTGTCAGCTGCAGTCCACAAGAGGCCTCAAATCAAAGGGGGGATGGATGTAGCACAGGTCTGGCATGACCAGTGCCAGACACAATGCGTTTCCAGCACAGGATGGAAACAGCTGGATGACTAATTCTCAGTAGGCCCATTAGAATTATGTTTTGTTGACACTGGGGCTGGAGAAAACTCGGCTCTTCACCTTGCCATTCATCAGCTTTTGTCCTTAATATGGTGCATGGTGTCTGCCTTTAAGTGCTGTTGTCATTTCCTATGAATTAGTTAGCTAGCTGTTACCACATTTCTTCCTTTTTCGCTTGCCTACTACCTTTTTACAGAGAGGCCTTTCTCTCTTCTTCATCCAGTGTTCTTAATGATGTATTTGTTTAGTAGGGTTTGGTTTTTTTTTTCCCACTGTAAATCCCAATCTTTTAAAATAAAGCTAATATCCTTGCAGGTGCAGCTTTGATTAAATAAGCTCTTAATGTTAGACTTGTCAGTAGCAATGCACTCGTTATCACTGGAAGTTTTGGAAAATGAAAGGCACACAAGAGCATTTGGACAAAAGCTTTTGTTGTGGAGTCCTTGGTAAGGCTCAGCCACACAGCCTTAGACTGTGTAGGAGCATTTGCTAAACTTACCCTTCACTCTCTGATAACAAGCTGCTTCCAGGCTCCAGATCAGCACACTGGGCCACATCGTGGGCTGGAGTCCGCCTGCACGATGTGCAAATTAGAGAAAAGTTCTTCTCTTGGTGTTTGTTAAAAAGCAGCACCACGATGGCTTTGTTCCAAACACTAGAAAAGAATAGTCTTGAAAGCAGAGCAATGGCTGTGACCAGAAACACGGCCAAGATACAGGATGGAGATGTCCTGGCCGTGCCTCTTTTCTGCTTTCATCTTACATCAGGTGCAGCTTGTACCAGCTGCTGTAACACAGATCAGCCTCTGGCTGCTCATCCAGTTGGAATCTTAATCTACACTTCTCACTAAGGTTCTCTTCTTTCTAGAACTGAAGAATGAAGGCTGCTCACAAGAATGAGAATGTCTAAACTGTATATTCATTTCTTTTTTACTTATAAAATAAAAAGCCATTTTCTGCTTCTGACACCCCAATTCTAGATGAGTAGAGGTTCTTGGTAAAGTTGTCTTTTGTAAAATTGTGGCCCTAGTGTGAGAATGGGGAGGACAATCTGCTTTTCCTCAGATTATGACCATTTGAGTTCAAGGGGGTTTTGACATGTATTATGTCAGCTACATACTCACCTCCACTGTAGAATTGGGGTAGATTACTTCCATGTTCTATCTTGTTTCTGACCTATCCATAGTTTCATCTTGTGTTACTGAACATGAGGCAGACCACATTACAGTTCCCTGATGTCTGTGCAGTTAACTGGGGGCTTCACCAGTAGCTTTTGCATGGGAGCTGTTTGCAGCAGTTGCCTGGTAGCAGTTTAGATGCCTGCTATGTTTGGGAACACCTTTTGCCCCAAGGGTGTCCCAGTGACTGACCATCCAGGCTGGAATGTAATTCTTTAATTAGTTTGATAGAGATCTGTTGGGTATATCTTCAGGGAGCTAGATGAGAGTATTTTGCTGTTAAACTTCCTTTGATGTTAATTGCACTTATGAATCAAAATCCCTGTTAATGACTTTGCATATTGATTCTAGTGAGGGGCATTATTTAAATGTCTCACTTCCTAAAGAAATACAAATCTCCAACAAATACAGAGTTTCCCACTGAGTCTTGTCAGCTCTGCCTTGAGATAGGAATATGTGTGTGATTTTTCAGTACTTTTAACTTATGGTCAGACTATTGGGCAAAGGTGTGAGATAGTATCAGAGATTAAAGTGGATCATGATGGAAATGGCCACAAGTTGGTTTAAGGCTTTGCTGTAGATGTTCCATGAATCCTTTAGAAGGAGAGTCACATAACCCATTGTCAACTGGCTTCTTGTTATCTGTCTAGTACGGTGATATTTGTCTCTGAACATGAGTTGTGAAGATTGGATATATACTAGATACTTAAGGAGGCTGGGTGGCTGATTTATAAATAATGCAATAGATAAGAGAATTGATGTACCTGTGTTTTAATTGGTGAATTGATCACATGGAAAATAGCTTAAGAGACCTTAATGTTGTCTGCCAGCAAACAGTTGTTTGCTACTCAGCTGGGCTATATGCACTTCAGTATTTTCAGGATGGCAAATTCTCCCCTAAGGCCAGCACTATACACTGAACAAGGCTCTCTTCTTGGCTTGTTGTAATTTTAGAGGCTGAAATATGAGCTATAAAAGACACAAGAAAATGAGCTTTGAAAAAGAATGTTTGATTGGAGCAGTTTAATACTCATGAGGATTATCTACATATCAGAGAATAAAATAAGAGGCTAGACAGCAGATGCCAGTCACATACTGCTTTGAAAAACCTTGGGATTGCCAGAGTTTCTTGGAATGCATTATGTCGTTAAGTCATGCCTTATAGGCTATGTAAAATTCAGTGACTTGCTATCAGCACAGACTTTGCTGGAAAGAAGAGGTTGATTGGGACTTCTGAAGGGGCTTTCTTTTTGGAAGAAATGTGAAATGGGTTTGCATGGCCAAGTTTTGCTAGCAGGGAGGCTACAGGGGTGGCTTCTGTGAGAAGCTGCCAGAAGCTTCCCCCATGCCCAGCAGAGCCAATGCCAGCTGGCTTCAAGAGAGAAGTGCCCCATGCCAAATATGGGCCAGTCAGAAATGGTGGCAACCCCTCAGTGATAATATATTTAAGAAGAAGAAGAAAAAAAGTTGTTTGGCAGATGAAATTGCTTTCAGAGAAGTGTGGGGTGAGAATATGTGAGAGGAACAACTCTGCAGAAACCAAAGTCAGTGAAGAAGGGGAAGGAGGAGGTGCTCCAGGTGCCTGAGCTCAGATTCCCCTGCAGCCCATGGTGCAGACCACGGAGAAGCAGCTGCGCCCCTGCAGCCCATGGAGGTCCATGGGGGCACAGAGGTCCATCTGCAGCCCCATGGAGGAGACTCACCCTGGAGCAGGTGGATGCCTGAGAGGAGGCTGTGAGCCTGGGGGAGGCCCACAGGAGCAGGGTGCTGGCAGGCACCTGTGGACTCATGAACAGAGGAGGCCATACTGCAGCAGGTTTCCTGGTAGAACTTGCATCTTTGTGGAGGACTCACATTGAAGCAGGCTGTAACTCCTTTCCTTAAACAGTGGCAGGAACAATGGTGATGAAGTGACCATAACCCACATTCCCTGCCTCCCTGTGTCGCTGAGCAGGAGGAGGGAGGAGTGGAGGGGGAAGGTGTTTAGGTCTTATTTTATTTCTCATTATCCTGCTCTGATTTTGGTAATAACAAATTGAGTTAATGTCTAATTTGAGTCAGTTTTGCCTGTGGCAGTATCTGGAGAGTGATCTCTCTCTGTCCATATGTCAAACCATGAATCCTTCATTATATTTTCTATACCCTGGCACTGGAGCGGATGAAGGAGTGGCTTTGGTGGGAGCCTGACATCCAGTCAGAGTCAACCCACTAAAATCCTTCTTATATTTTGCCTTTTAAATCCCTCTTATATTTGCCTATATCATTAGCCTTTTAAAAGTGATCAGTATTATCAGTATTTCAGGAGATTACAGCTGGAAGGTTGGAAGTCAGTGAGGAGCAGGGTCCTGTGCAATAACCAGTTCACATCCAGTTCTGTCTCTTCCTGCTTGTGTCCCAGTACTAATCATGTTGGTGCTAGCTTTTGAGGGCAGTTTGTGAACTTTTTTTGTAGTCATGGACATTTGGGGATGAGGATATTTGGGTATGAAAGTGATAGTTCTGCTCTTTTTCTTGTATCTCTGGATTAGCATCATTTACTTCTTAAGAAGTATGCAGTTTATAATTTCTTAAATAAAGCAACATGCTCACTCATTTTACCTTACATATGCTCAACAAATAATAAAAGCAGTAATTGTGGTGTGATCATTACCAAACAAACAATGCTATAGAGACCTGCAATCCACTTACCTTTGCAGATAATTCATCCACTTACAGAGTCTTGGGATGTATTTCACCTTCTCTATTGTGAAGAAATATTTGTGCTTTCATCGTTTTTGTCTTCTTCCATCTCTTAATTTTGTCCATGTTTTCTGTTATTTTCTTTCTTCTGGGAGAGAGTGGCTAGGAAAGCTGATACATAGTAGACCCCTGAACAGAAGTAAGAAGTGGGGAGGGAGGAGTGGTTGTCCCTAAAGGTTTTTTCTGGGGGGTGGTTTTAGTATATCTCTCTCTATTTTACTCCTTTCCTAAAGACAATTTGTTTCCTGCTCTTGCTGCCACAATCACCTGGCCTTCGGTGCTGCTGTGCTTTCTTCCTGGATGTGACTGCTGGATGTGACTCATGCTGCTCAACCATTACATGGCCACTATCTGCCACTCAGCAAGTGAATTATGAGTTGCCTGGCAGGCAGCTGGCCAAGAAGAGATTCTAGTGGCAATATGGATTACTGACCTGCCTCTCCCATGCTGGCAGTTTACAGCCTGGATCCAGACTTTTGGGGGCCCTTTTGTAGTCCATTTGGTGTTCTGGATGGTATATATGCAGTGGTCTTGATTTAAAATTTTGCATTCTCAGTTCTAATGTTGAGGAGTAGATGAGGGAAGGAAATTAGTGCTTAGAAAGGCAATGTGCCACTGATACAGTATTTGGATCAATCTTCATGTTTAATCTGGGATATGTAAGTGGCCCTATTTCTTGTCTAATGAGCAGGTATTTTTATCTCAGCAAAACCTTACATCTATTCTGGGGCCCCAAAAGATGGTAGTGTTGGGGAGGAAAGGGAAAGGGACATGTTGGGTCAGCCTCAGGAGTCCCTGAAAATCTGTTAGCTGGGGTTGTGACTCTTGAATGTGTCGAGCAAAGTTTAGCATTGCTATGAAAAAAGACACGTGGTTTCTGTTACTGTGAGTTTGAGGGAGATTTTTTCCTTTGGTATTAGTGGTGGCTTTTTAAAAGAGCACTGCTTGCACTTTCTGAAGCTAACTTTCTGCCTTTCCTGATGTTCTTTGTATTAGTGAACCATAATAATCACCACTGCCTTGGGTCTTTGTTCCTTTTATAGACTCTTCTAAAAATTCTTTCTACTTTTGTGACAAAAGCCCACAGTGAACTAGTGTTGGCTGGGCTGTAGTTAATTTTCTTCCTGGGAGCTGGTAGAATGGGAGTAGGGAGCAGCTGGGTGGGGTTGGGGATGAGAGCAGCCATAGTTTGAACTGTTTGTCTGACTCCTAACAACAAATGCAACTGAAATATTGACCTAAGTATCTAAGGGTGATGATGGGATAGCAGTGTGTGTGTTTGTGTTAAACATTTGATCACTTTCAGTGCTTGCAGAAGAGAAGAAATGAGAACATCATGAGGCTTTTGATAATTGCCTGAGAGAATGAAATGTGGTTGGGGGCGGGAAGAGGGATGGCAGTGAAACTGAGAGGACTGTTTTCCTGCTAAATGATGCTTTAGTCTGCTTTGGTCTTTTGTGATACTGTGCAAGCAATGAGTTTTCTTTGTTTTGAAAATGAAGGGGTAGTGGGAATAAGGGAAGTCTTTTCTCACATTTCCTTTATTTACATTCCATGAAAAGTAACAAAGCTGCAGAAAATTCACTACCTTTTATTTCCTTGAATGTTTGTTTGCTTAAGAAACTGAAAATGCTGAAGTGCACAGTGAGTATAAAATTACGTAATGCATTGCAAACATGGGGATATTTTTAGCAACTGTCCCTTAGGTCTGTCAAGATTTAGCACTGAACTGCTGTGAAAGTTGAATGGCATTGCAGATTACAGCAGTGACCTTCAAAATGTAACTAGTAATGACCAGAAATATACCTCATTCTCCCATTACTTCATCTGATTTCTGTAACTCACAGCTGCAGTGGAGAGAATAAGGTAATTTGCAGGATGTCCATGTGATAGTACCTCTGTCTCTTTTTCTGTTCTCTCAACCTTACCTTTTCCCAGCATTGTCAAACTTCTCCTGATGGAAGCTTAATTCTTATAAAATACTTTAATTGTTATTTTGTACTTAAAATTTAAAACAAAAATGCTTTCACTAGACAGATCTTTAGCTTCCCTTTCGGACTTATCAAATATAGGGAGGAGAGGTTTCATGGAACAGTTGATAAACTTACTTTCAAAATTGTAGGCTGAGCAAGTCCAGCTTATCACCTCATCTTAATACTCTAATTCAAATAATAATCCACAAAATCACCTAAAGGCTACAGATTGCTTTATAATTAAGACCTGGTGTGGTTTACATGTATCATCAAGTTCCTTAAGAGCAGACTATGTAAGTGACTATGGTACTTTATGCACAAAGGGCAAATATCTATGGGGATGGATGTACTAGGGAGAGTAATGATAATGTATCAGAGAGATTACACTAGAGCTTTGGAGACTGGAAGCATCTGATTATTATTTTGACCTTGTCCACCTTACTTTAATATTGTGTAGAATCTTTTGCTGTCTCTCTTCCTCTCCTCTCAAGTAAAGGTACGCCTTGTGCTTATAGGGATTTTTTTTGTTCTGTTTTGTTTTCATCTCGACAAGTTCCTGTCTAGGAACTTTGTGTTTCTCTTAAAACCAAGATGTTATTAGCTAGAATAGCAAGGAGGCAAATGACCTCAGAAGTGCTCTCCAGCTGAGTGACTGTGCTGAGCTACTTAATTACAATTGTATGAAATCTGTGGTCTTGGCTGCACTGGGTTGGCTGGAAGATTAAATTGCTCACATCTGCCTTTCCCCTGAGTAGAGCTATGCTGCTTCTGTAGTGGGAAATTCATTTATCTTAGAAAGGATGTAAATAAAAAAGATTATAAATAACATTATTGTCACTCCTTTAATACCAAGCAGTTTTAAATTGCAATCTCATTCAATATTCCAGGTTGAAAAAAGGATTATTAAAATTCTAGCTAGGAAACTGTGTGAAATTACATTTAGGCATTATTCTGCACTTTTTTTTTCCCTATGTTGTTGAACATCTTCTGATAAGCAATTCATATTTCCCTGTAAAGGCAGGCTTATTTAACTGTTGGATGAAGACTTTGTGTCTGGGTTTGAAAAGTGAAAGGATTGAAGGGAAGAGGGAATACATGAAAAAAGAGGAAGGACAAATTAAATACTGAGTTGGATGGCTCAGAGAGAGCTGATTCTCAGCAGCTGAGGTGAGAAAATTGGATATGGAAAGAAAAGGAGCGTTAACCTTAAATCAGAGGAGAAGAAGCCTTTCCATTGTAACTGGATAAAAGCACAGAATTTTGTGCTCTGTAGGTAGGGAAAGAATGATTAAAAAAAAAATAATAAGATGCAAGCGGTGAGACAGAAAAATGAAAATACCTTCAGCCAGAAATTACAATTTCTTTAGTTACTAGTAAAGGTGGAAGCTCACCTTATATGTGCAAATATATGAGGCAAATCTTGTGATATGGGAAACATGCCCACAAGTGTCTCTATGCTTGTGAGTAACTGGAGTAAAATCCTGGTCCTGTTGATGCAAGTCAGCATTTATATCTACATATCTATATGTAGATAGTTTGGCAACAGTCTCCCAAATGGCTTTTTTCCCAGGACCTGTAAATTGCAACACTGTGTGCTTGTTCATTCTTACATAGCATGGTAGCACCAAAATTGTCTAACGGTGCATGATCATCTTGTAGTGGCACAGTATCATAAAGATAATTTGTTGTTTTATTTTTTCTTGAAAAGGAGAGTTCTAACGGGAAGGCTTAGGATTTTGTCTCTTATTCTATTGCTCTACTATGTCTCTAAGTACTATTGACAAACTTGTGCCTGCATAGATGTACAAATTTTAGTGCTGGAGGAGTCTGTTGTAATCATCTCATTTAACTTCCTGCATTGTGGGAGAACTTGCCCTATATTTATATACTGTGGATTCCAAACTTCTCTCCAACCTGAGCTTGACTGTAATTCTCTTTGTGAGATGACCCATATTTCTGCAGTTATCGTTTCTCTACAATGTGAGCAAGGACTTAATCTTCCTTCTTTTTGAAGAGCTATTACTTGAAAAATGATGCATTTATTCCATGTTCCTTGTCCAGGTTTTAAATACTTCCATTATGCCTAAACTTGTTGGTGGAATCTTTTATCAACAATCTCTAAATTAGTACAGGAAAAAAGATTTATGTTTCTACTTTTATATGTATGTGTGTTCATATATACAACACTAGAATTTGTTTTATGTAAATTAAATCATTCGTTTTTGTGCAAGGACAGTGTTTGCTTCTGTTTGGTTTACTTAAGGGTAGCAGCTGTGGGTACTTGCAGAATTCAGGAAATTCATCTCTACCAATTATTTTCTTATCATGGACCAACTCTTCTGCTTGAGTAAAGTGATGCTAATAATATAACACTGTGCTTCTCTGTTCTTTTTAAGCAACCAAGACAGAGAAAATCTTTTTAATTGTTGGTTACTCTGACTAAAAAATGTCAGACGTTGGCTATGGCTGTTCTCCTGCCTAATAAACAGTGTATCAGAAAATGGCAACAGTGGTGAATCAAATTCTTATCTGTTCTTTGACTGGGCTGGGAATTACTCTACAGAATGCAAACTGCATGCTGATAAGGCCTTGAGGTTCTGAATTTTGCTTCTCCTATGAAATTTTCAGCAGGAAGATAATGCAGAGAGCTGTCTTATTTTTAATCTTTAATTTTCAGAAGTGGGATTAAAAATAATGAGATTACGACCATTTGCATGAAGGGAAAAATGCTTCATTTATCATGCCCCATTCCCTAAGTTAAGGAGGGGAAGATAGGCTGTAAGACTGTGTTCCAGGCACTAACAACAATGAGTTAAGATTAGGCAATTCTCTATCTTCATTACAGTTTTTATCATGCGAGTGAACTAATGAGCCATTATTCTTTTCTCACTAAAGGCTTTTTTGTCATTACAATGAGAACAGAAAGATTTTTATGATCTCTCTACTTACAATAGTAATTTGTCTTGCTCTGACCTTTCTGGCAGTCTGTTTTGACTGACCTGCCATAGCATCTCTTATTCCAGACCTGCAAGGAGAGAGGTAGGCTGATAGGTTGACGAGCCACAGCAAGCTTGGACAGCTAGAAAGGTCATTGTAACCTAGTGTGCTGAATATAAAGACTGTGTGTGTTCTCATCACTCATTCTGCAGTTGGCAATGTTGACAGTCATGGAGTGGGGTAGCTCAGGAGGGACAGCCTGTGCTTTGGGAGGTACTGGCCCTGGATTATGCACTTGTTTCTGTTGCTGAGCTTTTTTGCTTGCCCTGGTAGGTAACTTCCTCTCTTCCAAGTCAAAGGTGTTCCTTTCATTCTCCCTCTGTGTTGTACTTGATGTGTTTCAATCAGGGTTAAGTTGGTGTTTTTGCCTCAAACTAGGTGTATGTATGTCCACACCAGCATGCAACAGTATGGATACTTAATAGTTACAGTGTGAAACTACTTTCTGTACATTATGTACGTAGAGAATGTTCTTAAACAGATTTTGAAGCATGTTGTTGTGCATCAGTTTATTCTGAGAACTTCAGTTATGTAAAATGTCTTACATGTGTAGTACTACAAAACCAGCATGAATTGTCACTTAACCGTACAGAACGGCAGACAGTGCAGTAAGCAATGAAATCCTGTGGTGAGGGTCTGCTCAAAACAGAGTGGAATTATAAAAGGGCTGCTAGGTATAAGATGAAACCTCATTCCCTTACTTTACTGCACTCAAATCCATTGAGGTAATTCCAATTTGCATTCCCTGTTTTGCAGCCTTATTGAACTGAATTCTTAAGACATTAGAAGGGACTGTGTTAATTTACATGATTCTCTCCTGTTCTGCCTGAGGATTATCTGTCTTGTCCTTCATGTTCTCATGCTATCAGATGAAGCATTTAAATGACAGGTTGAACTGAAGTGTGAAAGGTGCTCAAGGTAATCAAACTTTGTACGGTATCTCTGCAGGTGTTTCATAGCTGTAGCATGGAAATGCTAAAGGCTTAATTGACTGAGTGTGTAACAAGAACAGGAAATGACACAATGGCAATTCATTTTCTCCAAGAATACAGTGGGAACACAGTCTGCAGCAACCTTAATTAGATTTTCAGTAAAACATTTTTAGCAAGGATGGGAAGTTCAGCTAATTGAATCTATTCTAATTTCCATCCTCCTGTTTGTCATTTTTTGCTCTTCTTTTTGGGACATATATCAAAGCTCTCATTGTTCTCTGCTCATTGCAGTATGTGATGACAGATGGCAGGCAACATGCTGATGTGCGGGGTAGCTACACATAAGCCATAGGAGCTCCCACCTGTCTTCATTATCATGAAACTGAACTGGATCCACTCCAGTGCCTTATGACTTTCTTCATTTTCCCTTCTCCTTCCAGTCTTCATCCATTTTAATATGAGAATAAATTCATTCTGTAGTAATAATGCCCAAAATGTTTATATGCTGTTGCAAAAATCTGTAGAAAGTCTAAGAAAAATGTGGTGTTCTGGTCAGAAGAGGTGCAGGTCCAAATAACCATCAGTTTTTAGCATCCTTCAGTTAGTACTGTACACTGTATTAATCTTTTTTCCATTTTTTTTCCTGTCTGTGTCTGGCTGATGGAGTACCAATTAATGCACAGGTACTTTGTTTTGGCACCTGTTGATCTGCTGATTTCAAATGCAAGTTCTCCTCACTTTAACAGAGGGAGTATAACTAAGTCACAACATAAAATCACTTAAAGGTGCTTTCTAAATTAGAGATGTGTAAAGAAATATGCCAGCTTTCTTTAGAGGGTAAAAGTGCTTCACAGAATTGTAAAATTATCTTTGGCTGCTGTATGCGAGCGTGCTCTTTCTGAAACTGATACAGCTCTTCTGGAATGTTATTTGAATACCAATTTTAGTTGCATTTTTCCCTCTCACATTTTTTAAAATTTTCCCTAGGGAGAAGTGTCTCCTTCCTCTTCAACTGGCTCTGGAATCGAAGAGCATGAAGCTGGCCCAACAGGCTCTAGCAGGGATGCAGGTATGGGTTTAGAGTGGGAGTGTGTTGGCAGGCAGTGGATGTCATGAAAATCTAGGCTTTTCTTTAGGAAAATACTACAGAAAAAAGCATCTGTCCTTGGATGAACCTAACAATAATGTTCATGTTTCTGTTGTGAAGTTAGGATGCAAGTAAAGGCTGGTGATTTTGTAGAATCTAAAAATGTTTTGCAGATAGGTGGGAGGTCCTGGATTTTAACATTGAAATGTAGATGTACTCTTCCTTGTGCTACTCCCAGAAAAGATTGCTATTGCTAAGCATTTTAGAAATTAAGCTGAGGCTTGCTGTTTTCTTTGATTAGAGAAGAGGACAGCAGTGCTTGGAAGATGGAGAGGTTAATAGAGGATCTGGGACCTGTGTTCTTTGTATGTGGGCACTTTCTGGGTTTTTTGTACACTGAAAACAGTAGAAACAGCATCTGATTTGGAAGTCTATGAAATTGCAAAGGAAAACAGCAGTGCAGCACAAGCAACAAAAAGACTCTCCTGGGTTTGACAGTGTAAAAACTAAAGCAGTTTACTGTTCTTTTAATTGGACAAACAAGTACAAGTCAGTAAATGCTTATCACTAGGGGGATGCTATTGGAAAAGGCTGGCACACTGCTGGGGCACAAAATCCATTTTCCTTAAAGAATTTTTTCCCTTGGAGGGCCAGAATGAAGTTGTTCTGGGAATGTAACGATGTAAGTGGATCACTCAAATTCACTTAATCCAGCATATGAGGTATCAGACACTTGGTCAGAGAGTTCCCCATGTTGGGGAGTGGTGGGGTTGTAGAGGGAAAGGGACTGGACCATCTCTCTTATGAGGAATGGCTGAGAGCTGGGACTGTTTAGACTGGAAAAGAGATGCCTCCAGGGCTGGAGACACCACAACCTCTCTGGACAACCTGTGCTGGATCACAGTAATTACAGTATTTTTTTTCCAGGTGTTCAGAGGAAACCTTCTGTGTTTGTTTGTTCCCAGAGCTTTTTGTCCTGTCAGTGGGCACCACTGAAAAGTTCCTGTCTGTTCTCTTTAAAAACACTCTTTGGATATTTATATATGGTGGTGAGATCCTCCCAGAACCTTCTCTTCTCCCGTCTAAACAGTCCCAGCTCTCAGCCTTTCCTCATATGAGAGATGCTCCAGTGCCTGTCATCTTAGCGACCTTCCCTGGACTCTCTCCAACAGCTCCAAATCTCCCATCCTGAACTAAACATTCTTCTTTATATAGAAAACCCCATTATTCTCTTTGTAGATTGAGTTAAATCTCATCAGGCTAAACCACTTGATATTCTGGTATGTGGGAAATGCTTTAAAACTGGTTAAACCCTGTCTGGCAGTTCAGCTTTACCCACTCACTCTTTCCCTCCCAGAGGTATGGGACAGAGAATCAAAAGGGTAAAAGTGAGGACAGTTGTGGGCTAAGACAAAGTTTAATAGTGAAAGCAAAGCTGTGTATGCAAATGAAAAGAATATGTGGAACTGCTTCATCACTTCCCATGAGGCAGCAAGTGTTCAGCCATCTCTGGGAAAGCAAGGCTCCATCATGTGTAACAGTTATGTTGGAAGACAAATGCCTTAACTCTGAATGTCTGTGTCCCCTCCACTTCCTCCTTCTTTGCCCAGCTGTTGTTGCTGTCATATGTCATTATACAGTGTCATATGGTTTGGGATATCCCATTGGTCACATTGGGCCGAGCTGTCCCAGCTGTGTCCCCTGCCAAACTCCTCTGCACCCCCAGCCTACTTGCAGGGAAGCCAGTGTGAGAAACAGGCAGCCTTGATGCTGCCTAAGCTCTGCTCAGCAATAGCAAAGCGTGGGGGTGTTACCAGTGCTGTTTTGGTCACATATCCAAAACACAGCATTCTTTGAGCATTCTTTGAGAAAATTAACACTATCACAGCCAAAACCAGTACAAGCATAGAAAATAAGAAGTAGGAGTGAACCAGTGAAATGTGCTGCAAAGTTGAAGCTGAGGATGAGCATCAGTACAAAAGTGATGCAGAATGAAGAGAGGGAAATGGGCTGCTCAAAGTCTCTACTAGGACAGAGCAAGGTTGTGTTCCTGTTGTGGGATCTTCTGAGAAGACAGGAGCTATATGAAAGGACTTATATGGATACATCTCTTGCAGGATGCCTGCCATTAATAAGAGACACACATGCAGATGGTTATAGACTATATGGAAGAGGCATGGAAGAGGCATTTCTAGTAGAACTCCCAGGAAACAGTGCCACTGGTGATGTCAGGAGATAGTTTCTTAGATACTGGGCAAAGTAAATCTGATCAGTCTAAAATATTCAGTCTGAAGTTCAGTCAGTCTGTATTGAATTCAGTTCAGCCAACCCAGTTCAGCAAACCCAAGGAATTTTGGTATCACCTCAGCTTGGGTTGGTTTCTATGTGTGTTTGTGTTAATCACTTGTTAACTGTACACTTCATCTGAGGACTTGATTGTATCCATTAATGGTCAGCTTCTGGTATGACAGAAAACACATCTTGCCAGGGATCAGAAGTGTCACCTCCACAGCACTTGTGCTCTGTACACTATTGAGTAATTAGGATGGTAGGTGACTGTCTCCTGTTGGGCAGGAGATCTGGTAGCACTAGTTTCAAGCCAGGAGTGGGGTCTTTTTATTTGTTGTTGTTGTTTTGACAATCTGGGGGGCTGCGAAGACTCCAGTCTCTCCCAACTTCTAAAATACTGAGAGGTTTTGCTGAGGACATTATTTGAAGTGATTTATCAGTTACTGATGTCTGCTTTTTTCTACTCACTGGGGAAGTGGGATGGGCAAAGATAATGCTGGAATGGCAACTGCCATGACAGATCTCCCAGTTTTGCTGTTTTTCTTATATTTTATATTATTGGATTAATTTGAAAATTTTACACAGAAAGCCTAACCACCCTAGTACCAAGCACTAATAGGTTTAGGTGCAGTACTTTGCAGAGGCAGTTTTCGTCTCAACATGTACATTGCCATTTTCTCCCTGCAGAAGCTGCTGTCTGATGAGAGGTTTGTATCCGTGGAAACAGACTCAGATGAGAAACAGTTGCTTAATCAGATGCTGAACGCTGTCAAAGTGACTCCTTCGCTCAATGAAGACCTGCAAGTTGAAGTGATGAAGGTTAGTGTTTCACACACGTCAGTGCTTGCAGCAGAGGCTGCATGATTGAGTGCTGGGGTTAGCAAATAAATTGGCTGTTGCCTTGAAAATCTTCATTTTAGGACAGTATTTGATTTCCTTTTCCTACTGGCAGATGTCAGTTGTTTTCTATTTTGTGTTTCCTTAGATTAAATAGGAGATAGTTTACATTAAGATTCAGAATACTGGTGGTTCCAGTTTTGGCAAACTTAAACAGGACAATCAATTTCCTCCATGGGAAGGCACAGATAAGTGACTTGTAGATCTGGAAGTTTGTTATTGAGCTTTAGTGGTCATGAGGTGGACTGTGCACACTTGGAATTTTGTATTGTGTGTGCACAGGTGCTGTGTAATTTGTTAGTTGTATTTTCTCTTTGTAAAATTCATCATCATGCTAATGATGAAGCATGATTTGTTTAGGCATCAAAATGTCCCTGGACCAGTGCACAAGGAAAATAACTATTGTTTTGTATAATGTGTCAGAACCTCAATTTCTTGGAATACTCTGGCATTTTCCTGTGTGTGTGCTAGGAAGCTCAGCTGCCAGGAGGTACTGTTTTGGGGGGGAGGCAATACCAAAATTCCTTGCCCAGAGATGGTGTTGGTTGTATGATTTAGAAGTCACTTTTCTATATCAGTATTGGCAATACCTTTATTATTTGTACAAAGCAAGATGATGGTGGACAGTTTCCAGATGTTTGGATGTAAACTTTGTGCTGCAGGGTTTGTGGTGCTATAGCTGATCATTGGCTGAAACCATTTTGGAACAAACCTGGTGGTCCTTTCTGCACCTTCATTATACCTAGTGCTGATTGATATATTTGGATCTATTCCTTGATCATCCTTTTTTCAAAGTGCATAGATTAGTTACTTTGTTTCTTCCATGTGACATCTTGGGTCTAATGAAAATATGTTATCCACTCTGAAACTGCTCTCTGTGAGCTGTACTCTTTACCACTGGAGGTGGAATATGCACACAGTGTCAGAACGTGCAGAGGGGTGAACCTAGCAAGAAAAAAAGGGGGTAGTATTTGTGTGGACTGTTACCTGTTTCATGGCAGCAGGCTTCTGCCCCAGGCTTAACTGCTGACACCCTGATCTGCATTCCTAACCCAGCACACCTCTTTCCTGCCTCTTTTGTCTCTACAGAGGGAAAGAGGAAGAGTTAAGTATTTGCAGTACTGAACCAACAGGTTCCTCTTGGAATGCAGTGATTTTTTGCAAGTTGTTTTTTTTACATTCTTGAGTGTTACAGATTCGGAATACATGCACAGTTTCTTTGAAAGCCTTATGTACATCTGCGAGGCAAAGCCCCCACACTAAGAATGTGAACACTGTATTTTGCTACAGTTCTGAGTAAATATCTTCTCAAGTTGTCTTGACATGTGAGAAGCAAAAATAATTTCAAAACATCAAACCACAGAAAACCCAAGCCAAAACCTTGTATTTATGTATGCTTTTTTTTTCTTTAAATTAGAAAAACACGTTCAGTTCCAGTTTAAGTGCAAAAGAGAAAAGAGAACAGTTTTGATTTCACTGAGTGAAATTTTGATGTGCAAATCCTTTTCTGAGCTAAATGTGTGTATGGTGAAAATCAGGCTACAACTTCAACTTCACATTCTGACAACAAAGCAAAATTCAATTTTGATTTAAATATTTCAAGAGACCAGAGGGTCAAAACATATTGTGATCACGACAGTTAAAACTCATGTGCATTAGATCTGAGCCTTGCCTGACAGTCCAATCAAGCAGATATCTCTTCAGATTGTAACCTGGAGGTTACAGGTGCCATTGGAACACTTGAAAGTGATGTTAGCTAACCCAGGCCTGATGAATGGCTAAAGCCCTTGCAGGAGGAAGGAGGGAGACTTTGAGCAGCTGGTCTCAGCAATGTGTTTATGTCCCTGGATCTGCTAAAATGTGTCCTAAAGACAGCTTATGATTGTACATTAGACTGTGTTATTCCATCTGGAGGAGATAAAATACATCTTTATCTAGTGCAGCTAGATACTACACACTCCTGAGCGTGAGCAGGTTTGTGTAAAGCTGTGTCATCTGTGGGGCCAGCCTGGTTCTTTGTAACTCGCTGCACAGTTGCGCCAGTCTCACAGATATTAAGAATGTAACCATCAAAGATTACACAAAAACTTTTAGTCATGCAAAATCAGTGTGAAAGTAGACATGCAGGAATACAGAATTCACTGTAAATTGCTGGTGTGTAAGCTCCTAAATCACCTAAATGTTTGGGGTTTTTTTTTAAAATCCTATCCAAAGTATCTCCTGCTGTTCCCAGTAAGAGTATACCAGAAATTTAGACTTCACATACTATCAAAAAAATGTTTTGGATATTTATGTTAATGTTTTTTTTTGACTCGCCTGTATTACAGATGGAAGTGTGAAGGGATCTGATTAGCTGAGGAGAGCATTCTGTAAAGATGCTTTTTACATTCAGATGACTGCATGTTGCAATTGGCAGTGACAGGAAGAACACAGGAAAGACATGCAAGGGCAGTTAGTTGCCTTGCTTCACACACTTTTGAGCATGTCAAGGATGGTGAAGGGCCACCCATAGACAGGAATGGTGTGAGTAGCTGTAATGGTTGCTGTAAATAAATGGAGAAGAGTGCTAGCTGGTGTCATGTCAGCGTCACAACCTCAGAACCAGATCAGCCAGGAGTGACAAATGAAATAGGGATGGGGACAATGGAGAAGCCTAGAAAAGTAAACTTTAGTAACGAGCAAAACAACTAAGGGCAGAAGCCATGCATACAGGACAATCTCCAAAGACATAACAATAGGGTAAGCTTAACAATATAGGGTTAAATCTGAGGGCAGGGAACCAATCATCAACATGAACTCGAAACATATAGCAAGTGTTACAAAACCAATCATGGACAAGAACTGGAAACTAGAATCACCTAATCAACATAACTACTCCCAAAATCTTGTTCTTCTCACCATAACACAACTAGATGTTTTACCTCTCAACACCCTGCTTCCCACAGCCTTAAGTTGATGCCTCTTGCATGACCATTTGAGGCCAGCCCTCTGTCTACCCCAGCCAGCCTGACTTCCACAAGCTGGATCTCTTTAGGAACTGAAAAAAGCAAACAGTTGGGGCCTCTGTTGTGAAAATGGAAGGGCATTGACTAATTTATGGCTAGGTATCAAATGCTCCTGATTTTTAAGGTTGAGTGTCATGGAATGCTCTGTGGGTTGCCAGATTGAAGGATCCCAAAACCAGCACTCTGGTAGCATTCAGACTTAAAGGCCAGGGCTGGGGACTGTGCTGGAGTGCACCCTGGGCAGCCAGGGAAGATACATGCTGCCCAAATGCAACTGTCAAGATGAGCTCAAAGCCTTCTCCTCTCACATTATGTCTCTCTTCTGTGCTAGGTGAGGTACCTCTTACCTTTGCACAAACTTAGCTTGACTCTGCTTCTTCTGAATACCAGTTGAGGATTGTGCCTTTCTATTTAGGTTTTTCATGTAGAGTAATTATATGGAGAAATTCCTCTCTTGAATTTCCAGAATAGAAGTGATACTCTGAAGTCCTTGTTTATTTTTCTTGCTGGACACCCTTACAATTGCTAAGCACTGGGTAATTCTTACTCCAACAGCACTTTTATGCCCAAAAAAGGCAGTGGTCTTTTCAGTGAGGAAGGGGGAAAGGCTATGGTTTCTCTTTGACATGAATGGGCATGAATAACAAACACAGGTGTACTAACTGGATTTGATTTCCCACATATCAAAGCAAGCTGTCTGGGTGGACAAATTTTGCATTCAGACTTGTATGTTATTTAGCTGCTAAGCCAAATATTTCTTTAGAATATCTCGATTACTACCCACTCCGTGTATTCTCTTTATCTCTGATGTATTTTATGGTAGAGATTTATTAGTATTTTCACACCAGGGACTAAAGTGAGGTTATTTAGGTGCTTTAATTTATATTAAAAGATACTGAGGAACCAGATAATTCAGAAAGTGTGAGTAGAGGGAATAATGTATCTGACAGAAAGCTACTTTAGTATTCAACTTTGCCATTGTCATCCTTTTTGCTATGAGACTGAAAAGTCTTCTAATACGTGGTAACAGTTTGTGTTTTACTATGCTCAACTGGCTGTAAAAGTGGAAAGGAAAAATCACACAATCATACAGTATCTTGCTGATGGTTTTGTTATACATCAATAACTTCCGTTTCAAACAGAATAATTAAATATTTATGCTTTTATATTTTCTTTGGAATATTCATGTAGGACAGAAGAGATATATTGATTGCTAATCAAATGCAGTGTTTTATCAGTGAGATACCAAAGTAACTCACTGCTCTATTTCTACAGCTGCACATGCATAGAGAAAATCAGGGGGACAGTAATTTAGCACTTTCCTTGGATGAACATGATCATGCAGTGGGGCTGGCTCAGAAGTGGGAAAAAATTTGTTGTGTGACATGGTGCCATGTTATAATTGAATGAAATGCAAGGGTGTATCACATGTTGGGGGTGGGGACATTTTGTTGATGTTAAGCACTAGACTAACAAGCTACAGATAGTCTGCAGCTGAAAGGGGACATTTCTAGACTGTAAATTAATACTCGCTTTTGAGTTCAGTTGTGGAGTCAGGGGATCCTGATTTTTCCCCATGGCTTGATGCTTTTAAATTCTGACTTCCGATGTTTTTAAAATGCCTGAAGTACTTCTACTTTGTGCAATTAGACCTTTGCTTGGAGGAATACATAGAGTATTGACAAAAGCACAGTCAAATATTGTCAGATCAGCAGTGGAAAAGGAAGCTAGGGATCTAATCTATAGCTGAATCTCTGGCTTGCAGTCCCTTCAAACCTCAGCAATTCCATGATATTTACTTTCTCTCTTTGAGTTTTTGGTAATTTTTCTTCACTAGCCCTGACCCTAAAATGCTATCTCTCCAAGAAAGGCACCTGGAAGAACTACAACTAGGCTTTGAATGTAAGTGTGGCACCCAAGCAGCTGAAACCAAATATTGCGGAAGTGGGAAGTATGGAAGGAATACTAAACAGCAGGGACACTTGGGGATTTTTTCCTCTTTTTTTTATTTTTTCCTTTATTCTCATGCATTTTATAGTCACTTTCATTTATGAGTTGACCACCTTCTTGATAATGCAATATTTCTATATAACTGTGATAACATTATTCTCAGACAACAACAAAAAATGTTTAATGAAGAATTGCAAATTACTAGATGAGTCCTCACACAGAAACAAGTTCTCCAGACAAACCAGATACACTGTAATATAATGGATACTGAAGTAAGAAAGTTGCTCTTAGGACAAAGGTGTGATTGACCATGTAAAATTTCCTTTTCTACTGCATTCTTTTGTTTTCTTCAGCCACAGAGAAAGCCTTATCATATAATTCAGTACATTTCAGTTCAGTCTGTGTCCAGATTTCCAGAGAAATTTAGAGCTTGCAAGGCAGAAATTTTCAAGCAAGAAAGAGAATAATGACCTCTTGTGAAAGAAACTCAGTTTTTGGTTTTGATGTTTTTCCAAATACTTGTTCTTTATTTCACTGTTCTAATTAATGGTGATATATTGGATATGTTATGAATATATACTGTGTTTCTGTCAGTGAAGATTCCAAGCTTTGTTTTAGTACATCTGAGAAGACTTCACACAGTTGAGTTCAGCTACCTTACTTGTGGTGGTTTTTGAATAGACTTGAGGATTGCTTTGAAACCAAAAAATAATCTTCCAAAGTGGATTTAGAGGAAAGACTCTTCTAGTTCCCATTATTTACCTATTATCCACGCTGAACAGCAGTTTCATTTAGGAAAGATTAGTTTATTCCCAGTAACTCCATCTTGCATTTGTTTGTGGGCTAGGTGTTTTTCTTGCTGATGGGAAAATTTTTAATGTTTTTTTTTTCTGTAGGCTTTCAGTGAGGAGTCAGCCAGAAGTCTTTTTCATCTGTGAATAAGGTTTAATGAACCCTTGCTAAATCTGCTGTGTCAAGACAATCTTTTCTCTTTGTCTTTTCAGTGATCCATTAATACAGCATTTGGGAGCTCTCCAGTAATAATACTAGACAGCTCTTTCTGTGATTTCAGTTTTCATTTTGGATATATTCAGAACTGAGATCTGACATAGAGTTCTGTGGTAAAGCTTAGTTTGTGTAAGGACAGATTGTCTTTAGGTTGGGTATTAGCAACTGCTCTTTCCAAAATTGTAACCATAATGCTTTAAAAGTGCAAAGTGATTCCTTGAGTGCTAAGAGTCATCTCCTAGTTTTTATTAATTTATAATCTGTAGTAACTAATTAAATTGTTTGGGTTCTAGTTACAGTGTCAGATTAGTCACTTGAGAAGGTCACTATGGAGAGTCTACAAAGAGTCAGAGAAAGTTTAACGACTTTTTTTTTTCTTGCCTTAGTTTTTATAACAATTATAGTTGACCTGTTTTAGGGTCTGTACAACCATGTTATTACAGGTTCAGGGAGATAGTCCTGATCTGGTGCAAATATTGAATGAATCTGGACTGTGCTTGACCAACTAAAACTTATGGTTAATTATTTCAGAAAACTTGTCAGGAACTTTGTTGCTGCTGAGCAGGTCTTTCACCCTCCAAGACAGAACAACTTATGTGTTTGAAAAATGGCTCCAAAGCATTTGATCCAAAATATTGACATAACACAACAGTACAATCCCAGTCTCTGTGGATGATTATATTCTACACTATTTTCTTGAATATTAATAAATGAGATAATCACTTATGAGCTCTCTCAGACATGTATCTTCTCATTGTTTTAAGATTAATGTTTATGAAATCTATTTTTCCACATACAATGAGGTTGTGCTTAGTGGAATATAATTTACAACTGTTCTGCTTTGTCTTGAACTCTAAAATCAAATGGAGGACTAAAACAACTTGGATTTAAAGGTATATGTAAACTGTGTTATTCCCTGCTTCTTTGAGGCACAGCATATATAGTAGTTTTATACAGAAATAAAGACAGTGATTTCAGTGCCTATTCAAAAGAAGAATTCATTGGTGCAGCAGTAAAAATATAACTTCTCAGTGGTGATGGAGAGGAGAGACTGTCATTATCAGGATAGGAAACAGCAACCCAATTGGTGGTACTTGCTGTTTTTCTATGCATTTTAATTAATAGAATGTTTGGGAACAAGAGACTGTTTTTTTCTCTCAGGATATTTTATGCTCTGCATTGTTGGAAACATGTTTCAATATCCCTTGCAATGTAAATTGCAGTCTAGTTATCTTCTGAGCAGAGACAGACGATGCTTTGAATAAAGTAAAAATAAAAACAATTATGCAACTTCATTGCATGCCTTAATTCAGAACTGGTTTAAAATCTCTATTAATAAGAAAAAAACTTTAAATGCTGAAAACTTGTAGAAGAAAGTTTTGCCTGAAGGTGCATTAGTTTTTATAACAGTGGTGCCTGGTATGAGCTGTCATAAGTAATAACTCACTTTTGTCCAATCCATAATTCAGAGTTGTATTAGCATCTGCTCTGTTAAAGAGAGGATTCTGTAAAGACTTGCACAGTATCATGCAAATAAGATTTTTTTGTAAGATCAGTCCTGCTGAGAAATGCAATATGGAGTTCTTAGTGCTTAGCCTTTTCATAAGTTAAATTTTTGTAATGTAGGCCAGCTACAAATCCAGACTCTCTTGGGTTTGCTTGTCTCATTTTACTTCTTTCTGGTTATTTTTAAAAGTCATTTTATTCAGTGCTTAGTTGTAAGTAACCAGGTTAATTCCAGTGGACTGAATGACCTACCTTGTGTGCTTCAAGATAAGCTTATCCTTTCCTGAGTTAATTAGAGCTATGGTAAGTGCCTAGTACTGTGATTAAAGAACTCCCCTAGTTCTTAGGTGCCCAGTCATTGTAGCCAAAACCAGTCTTGAATTAAATAGCAGAGCTTTCTCCTTAGCGAATCCAAAAGAATGACAGTGGTGATGGCCTGAATGTGGCCAAATGGATGCTGGATGCTAACTGCCTAAACCAGTTAGTAGTGAATGCAGTATCTCAATAATGAAATCTCTTTCCAGGGTCCATGGCTTTTCCTCACTACATTTCTGTGCTTGAATTCTATCCCTAAACAACCTCTGTGGGTTTGGTCAGATGTGTAATTTCAAAAATCTAAGCAGAGGGTTGGTCAGCTTAAAAGATTTGCAGGATAGAAATAGGCTTAGTTTCTTGCCTGAAGAACTTCTAGTGCAAAAATTTTAGCTGTCTCAGAGCTGTGAGAAGGTGTTTTCAGATAGAAAACATATTCGTTATATCACATTGGAACTGTCACATTTGGTGTGGCATAATCAAAATCGTCGGCATCAACCAAAAAATAACAAGTCCCTAGCTCTGTAAAGTGTAATTTCACACCTTATCCAGTGTGGAAGTATAAGTTCTTACAGACTTTTTTAGTCTGACATGCATACCAAGAACCTGGAGTTCACTTAACCATTGAGGAAATGAACTGCAAAGACATTATGTAATCAGAACCCCACATATAGAAACCGTTTGACTTTTACAGCTGGCCTTTTAGGTTTTTGCCTGCTGCCAGCCATTAATGCTTACTATGGTGACAGTGCCAAAGTGGCCACACAACAGTGGCATGAAAGGGTCACTTGCTATAGCTTTTGCATGCAGTTACATCCATACTGCAAGTGTGCCAGGGCTGTGCACAGATGCCCCCAGTTTAGACCTTCTCTGCTTATGAGTATCCCATGATTAGGGCCACTGAGACCATAGCTGTTAGCACCATCTGGTCCTGGGGGCAGCTGAGGAGAGAACTTGTGTTCCAATATGCTGTTCTGACATTGCCAGCCAGCTCCTTGGGTCCTCTACCCTGGAATCCTCAGGACTCTTGTAAGAGGAGAAAAAGATACAGAAACTGTATGTGACATAGCAGTTGGTGATGCAACCACAAAACCAGCTTATCTGGCTTTTTAATACCGTTTTCCTGGACGCAGGTCAGGATATGGTCTTGGATAGGGTAAATCCTTTGGCAGGCCAGACAGCCTGTGGGGCACCACTTCTTAGGCTGTCTTCAGGCTAACTTCTTGCCAATTAATCTAGTGATTTGAAACAGTAATTTTAAATCAGCTGTTGTAAAGTACATTGCCATGCAGAACGTTTCCCTGTTACAGTTATGCTTTATCTGAGAGCAAGGGAGTTATCTCCCCTCTCCCCTGCCCAAAAAATTCTCTCATTGTCAAGAATAAATGTCAGAATTTTCCGTCTACGGGAGACATCAGTTCTTTTTTTCTTGACAGCTCTGGCTCTCCTTACATCCATGTGTTGACATCCTTTTGAGTCATTTTGAAACTTTATTTTGATTTGAGAACTCTCTAAATCTTTTATTGATATTTTACAGTTTGGTATTTGTCCTTTTTGAATTTTGTTTTACTCAGATTTGTATATTATAATTTGTATGTTATAATTTGTAAAGTAATGCAGTATGCCTAAATAGGATTTAACCTGTGAAGGGGGAAATGTCATCCTATACTGCTAGTCAGCCTTTTTCTTTGTTTTTTCCCTGCCTTTAATTGTCGAAATTCTGAAGATAAAAGCCCCTGTCAGAGTGTTGACAAAAACTGTTAAACATTTATTAAGATTTGAATAATTTCTTTCACTTCTACAACTGTACTACATAAGCAGAAGTTTCACTTGGTTTCATACCACCATAAATAATGTTCAGCAGCAGTTCTGTTTTAATCCAGTGAACTAAGTGGGCATTGTCTTCTCAGAGCACTCAGCATGTGTGAGGCTCTCCTGTACCAGATACAGGCCTTATGTCTGAAGCCCTGGTGCATTCATAATGCTGAGCAGCATTTATGGGTTTACTGATTCATAGCAGACACACTCTCCTCTCTCTCCATGGTTAAAATCTGCTTTTTGTTCAGTGACACGTGGTGACAGACACAGTGTACATGACTTCATTAATGTGCTTTGTTTCTCTTGCCCTTGTTTTTCTTCACGGCCTAAGAGTGCAACACGAGCAGGTTACCAGTTATTCTGATAAACAGGAGGACACCTCCTGTCCAAACTGTTTTGCAGAAATACTGGATGACTTTAAATGTCAAACTACTGAATGAGGTAAAGAGCTGTCCTTCCTGTCAGGATTTTCCTCCCAGGGACAGGATTTGAGAATCATCTGACACACATTGCAACCAAGTGTACAAGCCTGCAAATAAAGTAAGTCAGGAAAGCCTTCTTTTACAAATCCCTCAGAGGGATTAGAGATGGTTGCAAAATTGCTTTCTTTGTAGATTGCAAAGTTTGAACCTTTTCTCTCTTTCTTGGGGGTACTGCTTGCTTCCTTACACACCGTGTTTTTTTCACGTGCCTCCACCATAAGCTCTTCGATGTGAGAATCGCTTTGTACTACAGATATGTATTAAACACTTAAGGAACTTGGCTAGCAGTGCTAGGCAGCCTTACAATCTAAAAACGTTCCCACTTCTTTCCTCTTCAAGAGGCCACAGAATGGTTTGGATTGAAAGGAACCTTTAAGTTTATCTAGTTCCAATGCCCCTGCCATGGACAGAGACATCTTCCACTAGACCAGGTTGTTCAAAGCCCTATCCAGCCTGGCTTGGAATACTCTCTCCTAAAGTATGGGATCACACAGAATCACAGAATAGGTAAGGTTGGAAGGGACTACAGTGGTCATCTGGTCCAATCTCGCTGCTCAAGCAGGGTCATCCTAGAGCACACTGCACAGGATGGATAGACATTGTGATGTCAGTTTAATTGCATTGCACTTCAAATCCTGTACATTTCGTTCAATTGAGCTTCATTGTGGTGTCAGAAGCAGAGTTTTTTGTTTTTGTTTCTACTTACAGTGTGTGTGCTCTTATACTGCATTTGGGACTGTATCCTGGGACTCCAGAGAGTAGGAATTATATTTCTTGTTCCATGACAGTCAGAGCTTCAACAGTAATTAAAATAAATACTTTTATTGTGAATAAACCATTTATGGAAATGTGATCTCATTGGGCATTTGCAAGATAATGCAAGCCAATTTAAAAATCCTGGAAGCTGTGTGACTTTGAAACTATCTCTATAGTCATATAAGTTCCTTCTATTAAAAAAAATGTTTTGGAGTCCATACCTATCAGTAAAAGCTGATTTTCATTTTTATTTTATACTGGAATTGCTTTCTATTTATTAGGAACTGCATTGTAGTTTTGCTTTTGATTTCCATACCAGTGGTTGCAAAAACAGCATATCATTGCCCAATGAAGCCTCTATCTTTCTTTTCTATAATTTTTTTGAAATGCAGATTGTTTGAGTTAGTGTCACGAGTAGTTAGGCAGTCTATGAGGATATCCTGTCTGGAGACTCAGTGTTTTCAGTGGATCTGAATTATTAAGTTTGGTTTTGTTTGTTTGGTTTTAGTCCCATTTTTCATCCAGTAATTTAAAAGAGGACCCTGCTGTCTTCCTGTTTGTTCCACATAAATGGGAAAACATGCAAGTTAAGTGTGTGGATCATTGCCAAGACTGTAAATGAGCCCTGCAGCAGCACTGATGGAAATCATAGCTGAGAGCAGTCTTGTGTATTGGTCAGAAACGATGTTTCAGAACTTACAGATGATTTATGAGGGAAAGTAGTAGCAGTGGAGTAAAGCCAAGAATATACTGGCTGATAGCTTGTGCTCCTGTCATTTGACTGCATCAGCTCATATGCCCTTTCTCTAGCTAGTGGGTTCCCAGATCTTATTTTTTACAAAGAGTAGCAGTCAAAACTTAGCGGTCTTTTTGCTGAAATTCTCTTTCGCTTCATGGCAAAGTTTTGATCATCACTTTCTTACTGAGGTTGATCTCTGATGTTTCTGTCATTCATGTTCCATGCAGGTTTTTGGCATTTGTGATGAAAAGGAATATATGTAGGTTTTTGACATTTGTGATAAAAAGGAATATATATATTTGTGTGTGCATATATGTATGCATTAGCTTTTCACAGTTCAGTTCTACTAAAGATAGAAATTAAAAAAAAAAAAGAAGAAGGGAAGAAAGAAATTTTGAAGAGCAAAGACTTAAAAGAATGCCTGAACTGGTGTGTTCTTCCATGATTTATAGTGTATTGGCATCCAGGTTTTGATTTGTCAAAAGCATTAGGTAGTAACACATCCTACAAAGCCAAGATGGGACAAGAGAGCAGAAAATCACATGAAGTAAATAAGGTTTTACAAGTAGGGAAAATCAGGACACACAAACCACTGAACAGGATTAGTCATGGATGTCCATTGTGGTTCTTAGTGTGGTAAGAAGAGATTTGTCAGTGGGAGGTAGCACTTGTCTGTCTCTGGGTTTAGGAATTGTGTTCTACACCTGTTTTACACAGTAGTGTCTGGAGGGTACAAAACAGTTTTTCCTTAAGTACTGAATATAAATTCTTAGTCAGCTGCTGAGCTGTCACATCTATTAGAAATGTCAATAAAATTTTAGGGTAATTAATAGTTGAGAAAGTGAGGCCTCACAGCTGACTGTGAGGCTGGCCACTACTTATGAATCCAGTTAAGTGCTAAACAAAATTGTTTAGCTTCAAAGTTTTAAATTTTGCACATAGGGACTGAGCAGCAAATGGAAATAACAGCGCTTATAACTTATGTGCTTATTAGCCAAATGAGATTATTGAGAATTTTTATAATTGACTGTTTACTTTTCTGTTGTTGTATAGAATTTACTCTGGGGACAGGAAGAGAGGTACCACAGTTCCTTTTCACTGGCACTTGTGCATGTATCAGTAAATGTTATGGATTGCAGAGAAATTTGTGGAGTTCCTATCAAGAAATACAAAGTACAGCATTCTTAGTTGTTTGTGGTTAGAATTAGATTGCTTTCTCTGGCAAGTTCAAGTGCTCAGTAGCTTTTATCTCTCCTTGTAATATTGGGGTGGGCTGTATAACACTTGTAAGAAAATCTATTTTGTCCATTTCAAAGAACAGAGAAACCATGAAGAAGGAATTTGCCTCAGAAATTTTGCTTTGCTCCAAAGATAAATGCTAAATATCTAAAAAAAAAGCAAAAAGAGTTGCTAGTGCAGGACCATTGTAATTTGTAAGAGTAGTGTACTCTTTTTTGTTGTCACTACCTCTAGTGTTTATCCACATATTTCAACTTCTATTTATGAAGGACAGAGAGTCAAGTCAAGATAACATATAGAGAAAACTGTAAAATTGCCATTATACAATGGTTTATTTGGAGCACTCTTTTAAGTAAAATAATCTTCTGTAAGAGCAGGATTCAGCTCCTTATTGGTATTTTACTTACAAAACGAAAGTGCAAACAGAAAACCCTGCAACCTTGGAGTAAGGTGTGACATCCTGTAGTAAAATTCAGGTTTTCTGCTAAGAAACACAGTTGTAAAGGTGCAGTGCTTTTCAGTGTACAGAAACTTTTCAGTATGACTCTCAAAATGCAAAACAGATGATTTACCTTCTCCCTCAGGAAAATGTCACACTCACCTGTGGATGGGCTGTTCTGTACTTTGCTTCTAGTTAACAGCCAGTAATGTTGACTTATCTGATGCCCCAGACTCCCTTGTGGAGCAGAGAACAGTAGTTCTGAGTGGGGCTGAGAAGTTGTAGAGACCATTTCATTAGTGTTAATGTGATTGATATTTGCTGGTACACTTAAGAAACTCATAAGTTCTTAATAATATGAGTTTCTTAACACAAGAAGCTCATATTATTTCAGACCAAGGCAAACATAAATTCTAGTACTGGAGGAATTTTATGTTTTGAAGGAGAGAGAACTGTAGCTGAGACTCTGTCTTCTGTGAGGCAGGAGAGATTGGAAAGGAAGACAGGAGAGAGAGAGAAGACATCTCCAGACACAAAAGGCACACACCACAGCAGCTCTCACCACGTTCCCTCATTCATACATTTACCCCTGTGGTTCACATTACATTCTCACTCCCCTTCAAAGTAAGACGTTGAGTTGGTCTTTTAGTGTCTTACTCTTCCTGCTAAATTCAGGACAGGACAAGCCTCCCTTCATGAATTGGGGCTTATGGATTGTTTTTTAGCTACTCATTATCAAACTACTATAATGCACTTACTGGAAATACACTGTGCTGGGAAATCCTCAGGCAGTAATTAATGGCTTGTTTCACATAATACTTATGTATCTGTGCCACTTAAGTAATAACATGCATTGTATGCATTTTTCCTTCCTCTTTTGTTATATTGGTAGAAATGAATGGAAGGATGGATTATAAATCATGCAAAGCTTGTGGTTATAATATGAATAGGGGTCCAAGGCCAGAGCTGATCACTGGATTGTCTTCCTTTTGGTGGTCATATGTAGGAGACAGCAATAAGTAATCCATTGGGTGGTGCCTCTGGGGCCAACAGATGCAGCTTCTCAGGAGGATCTCCTCTATCCCAGTAACACACAGTGCTAAGAAGCTTCTGATGCTGTTCTCAGAATTGGAAGGAGTTGTGGCTAGAAGCACATGGGTGGGAAGGAGAGTCAATACTGGCTGAAACTTAATTTTTTTTATTTCTTCTCTTTTGATGCAAGGTCTTGCTCTGTATAACATATACCTCCACCTTTGAGCTGAATGGGAGTTCAGTGTTGAAGATTGCTGAGGTAAGTGCCTCTGTTATACCACAGCTTGTGTCACTTAACATTTCCCGACTACCTAGAGTGTGTGTTCCATATGTAACATGAACCAGTCTAAAACACATCTACCATCTTTAGGTCTGGTGTTACATTATGTCTAATGTAAAGAAATAGTTGCAAGTTGGGCAGGTGTGGGCTTACATGGGAAGGCAGTCTTGGAAGTTGACTCATAATTGTATATTAAAGCATTGCACATTTACTGCTTCTCATATTTACTTTATTTTGCTTTTTGCAATAGAAAAACTTTCTTGAGTTTTTCATAAAACCAGCACTGTGCTGATTTCTTACTGGCTGCAACTCTAATGAAATTTCCTCAAGGGAATTGTATAAACCATATTGTGCCATGTTCCACAAGTGCCTCAATGTTCCTTGTGTGTATCTCTTTCTTGACACATGCAAGTAAAACAGTTATAATGCCTCTAGATCTGTAGGGTTGTTAGTCACTCTAGTCCCTTTATTCCATTAGATTTTAGTCTGAATTAAATTGCAAAGGAGCTTTGGTTGTAGAAAAACATACCTGCAGGCATATTAAGTGAGCCTTTATAGGTGGGTGTTATTTTTAGAACTGTGTGTTGCAAGCCATGGGCTGTTTGTTCAGGTTACAGAAAATGCACAAGAACACTTAATCCTCCTGTGCAACACACACTGCTGTGTGCAGAATCCATTATAAAATTACATTGTTAGCGTGGTATGGGCAGAGCTGGTGTCCATGAAGGAATGTCAGTGTTCCGTGTCCTACACTCTCAAGAGTCTGTAGACATTCAGAGGTGGGGACTTCTGTAAAAAACAAAAATTCCATGAGAAAATAGCTTACTTTAGCTGGAAGTTACAGTATTTTCTGAGTTTAGGAATAAAACTGACATTACCCTATCTCATTGGAAGCATAGAAAGGAGTTGTAGGGATAACAGGGAACCAAAGAAAATTACTTCCATATTGTAAAAGAAAAAAGAGCTTTAAAAGGCAAGGATACAACTTAAATAGTTGATATATATATAATATATACCCGATTTAAAAAAAGATAGTAGTCATTCTGGATTAGCTCAGCTTAGATTTTGGTTTCTCTTGTGCTAGGTGAGACCATAAGGTGTGGCTATTTTTGGAGGTCTTTGTAAGCCCCATCTGTAGGTGCTGCAGCAAGGATGAACTGAACTGCTACTTAAATCAAGCCACAATTTTTAAATTTCTACTAAACCCTCTTTATGTCAGTGTCACACACTGAAAAAAATTACAGATAATTTCCCCTACTGCAGTTTTTCTCACAGACTTCCTAACATGCAAGGCAAAAGCTGATGAATTCAGCTTAGTGCATCTCTTTGCTGTAGGTAAAGAGCTTGAGATTGAACAAAGTGCTTGCTGACAAAAGCATTTAATGACTCTGAACCCTTCAGCTTTCAGTCTTTAAGAGCACTGCCTGAGACTGGGGAGTGATGGTCTATCAGTCATAGTCTGTGTGCTACAAACTGTAGAATTAATCAGAAATAATATTTTCTGTTATCTCTGTAAACAACAGAGTTGTTATTCATCAAAAGCATTCTGAAAATTGGCAGTTGCCTTTTACAGACTGATGTGAAACTCTGCTGGTTTTGGTAGTTGCACTTCATTTTTGTTCTCAGAAGGCAAATCTGGTTTTTAAAAAAGTTCTGCTAGTGTACTGATACAAATTAGGACAATGCTACTTCTTCTATGGTGAACAAAACTCTAATGCTTGATGAGATGTGCCAGCAAAGCAAGCAAAACTCCTTCAGTGAATTGGAATAAACAATAATACAAAGTGTGCTTGCCTTTGTTTGGAGTGTTTGGGGGTACAGTTATTTTCTCCACACTCCTTGAGAAAATACTGCCTCAGGTTTTTCTGAATAGCCTAGATCTTTCTAAATAGCAAATCCTACCAGGCACATACATGCTTCCCCAGGTTCCTTCTGCCCAGGCTTTAGGCAAGGCAAAGACTTTAATAGCTGGCATCTCTATGCCTTTGTATCTGAATTATCCAATGTATAAGCAGTAGGAAACAGAAAATCATTTCTCAGTTCAGCATTTGGTTAACCTTCTGACTTGCTCTAAGAGAAAGGTGTCGGAGAGGAGCTTTGTGTTCCAATGCTCATGCTATTTAACACTTCTTTCCAAGTCAATCCCTTAGTTTACCTAGCTTGCACTCTTTAACAAGTAGAGCCACTGCAGGATTGGAAAGGTGCTGCCTTCATTACTGCTGGAACTCCCCGAGGGCTGTCTCTGACAAACCAAGCTACAGTCTGGCCATTTAGTACTGCCTGATCGTTTACAATTCATGTGTACAAAACAATGGCACTCGAAATATTTCTGAACCTTATGAGCTTCAAATTGAGGAAGCGTCCAACATGAAGAGTACTATAATTTGTGCCCTAAGTATTAACAGTATTGAAAATAGATTAGTAGTACCAAAAATAGATTAAGTCTTGCCCTGTGCACCTTCCCATGCTTGCCTAGACACCTGCAAGAAAATTTAGTTGGTGCTATTGCTTGTTTTTATGTGTATGTTTGTTGCTCCAGTGTGCCTTCTGAAGGTTTATTTTGTGTAACTCTGTTGTGTTTCATTAGCTAACCCTCTTGTGTTTTGCTCTTAGTTGTGTTTTGCATGCCATAGAGCTGGAAGTCCCCGAATGCATGAAATGATCAAAATGTCCATTGCACAACTCTTTGGAGCCCTGAGCTCTCGCATTTTTACTGCTGCTTCTTCATCAGTGGCTTTTCGAAAGGTACCTTGCCCAGCCAATTAGAGCACAGGCCTTCTGTAAGATTGCAACTCAAGTGGACAGTATTGTTTGCTTATTAGCTTGTGTGGGGAGGGAGAGAAGGAGATATCAACCATGCTCTTTCCAGAAAGTCAGCCTACCTCTAAGAATGGTATTTCATTAATTAATTCAGGTACTCTAGAAAAAGGCTTACAGCTCAAGAAGAATTATCTCAGCAGCACTGGAATGGTTTGGCCTCTGTGAAGAGCTGTATGTGATTAACAGGCTTTTAGGGGTTTTTTTATCCACTGGGGTTCAAGTGATAGCTGAATGATGGGCAGAATTAGTCCAGGCCAACTTACAAGAACATCTTCATCACTGACCTATTGACAGCTTGGTTTCATTTCAATGAGTTAGAAACCATCAAGAGTCTTGTTTATGTGCCTATGTCAGTATTGATCAGACTATGTCATCAGATCACTTTAATTTTGCCTTTTTAAAAACTTATCCTCATTAGGGAACTATAAAAATTACTTTACATCCTACAATATCCTTCTCATTCAAAAATGTACACCAGATGCATTTATGTATACTCCTTATGCATATATTTTACAGTACATATTTATACGTTAATAATTGATATTTTTAATAATTTTTCACAGCTAGTTCAATTTATATTTACAGTTCTTACTTGCTATATATCTAAATAATGGCAGAATAAACCCACTAAAATTGAAAAATGTAGAAGTCATTTCCTTTTTTGTTTTCTTTTTTTTGGTTGCTTGGTTTGGATTTGGGGGATTCTTGTGGTCATTGTGAACGATAAAGCTTAGTATAAGACAAAGGATCAAAACTGCTTCTTTAGGAGGAACTTGTTGTACAGTTCTGTCACAACCCTGTTCAGCTCCACCAAGACTTTTATCTACTTAGTAGTTAAGGATCCTAGCTGTGTAACACTTTGGCAGCCATTTGTGCAACATCGCCTGGGGGAAAAATCAAGCACGATTCTGGGCACAGCACGTTGACAGAAAACTGCCAGCAGCTGGGCATGGAGTTGGGAACTGGATTATCCATCAGAGTTCTTCTATGGCTGTCTTGGCTCCTTTGGGATCTCTGAGAAGAGGAGCCCTCTGCTGGATTGCCAGTTACTATAAGGCAATTGTTTCTGTAACTTGTGGTAAAGTTCTATTGTATTGTGTTGTGTTAAGAAAGGCCTTAAAGGCTTTCAGATGTGTTACAGTACCTAATAATTATTATAGAATAAGTGGCAAATACCTGTACATCAGAAGCAACAAGCTTGAAGAATTGGAGGGTATTTACATTGCAGACATAGACTTGCAGAGGGGTAGTTACAATAAGTATCAAGAGATGAACAATCAAAGCACCATTCAACGAGTTCTGTACAAAGAGAGACAAGTATTGAAATCACTTGGGTTTGACAAGAGACTTTGCCAGTTTTGCCCTACCATTCCAGCAGCTGTGAGACTGACAAATTGCAGGCTGCTTCTAGATGCTACTTAGTTGGGTTTCCAACCAAGACTGCTAAAAACTTCTAATACACTAATAAAGCAATAAGAAATAGTAAGGAAGGCTGACTGTCTGCATGCGAGAGACCTTGGTATCCTCCTCCAATGTGTTCCTGGTAAGTGGGAGTTGATCTCTTTGTCCTGCTGTCTTGTTTCCTCATCAGGTTTGCATTGAGACATATGTATCTAGCTGTCACCAGCGGAGCATTAACACCGCTGTGCGGGCAACCCTCAGCCAAATGTTGAGTGACTTGACTTTACAGTTACGACAAAAGCAAGAGAACATGGTGAGCCTTCTGGCATCAACAAATGGTTCCATGTCCATGGCTGCATACCATTCTGTTCATCT
Organism: Prinia subflava; assembly: GCF_021018805.1. Taxonomy (NCBI): domain Eukaryota; kingdom Metazoa; phylum Chordata; class Aves; order Passeriformes; family Cisticolidae; genus Prinia; species Prinia subflava. The sequence continues at coordinate 63,980,673 of NC_086248.1, read as the reverse complement.
GAATGCCTTATGGCTTTTATTTGACTCCTCCTCAATTAATCCTGTTTAAAAGCTTTTTTGGGCTCTGACCATGCCTGCCTCAAAGCTCTCACATTATCCACTCTAGTTGGCTGGTTTGGTTTTTTTTCCTTCCATTAAACAAAAGAGACTGTGTTCTGATATCAGGCTGGCCTCAGCCGTTTCCATTCTTTTATTTTGTTTGGTTGTTTTTTCAAAGTTCATTGAAATCCTTCTGCCAAAACTTTTTGCATGACATATATTTATGTAATGAAAACAGATTCTCAGCTAAGGAAAGTATAATTGAGGTTTTTCTTCTGCATTTTTTGTAGAAGATAATTTTGAGTTCATGAAATTATTTTTTTCTTTGTAAACAAAAAATAAATATAATTTTATTTATTTCATTAATAAAATCCATGAGAGCTGTTTGAATGACATCGCAGCACATTTTCCACTGTAAATGTTCTGGGTACACGTGGAATTACATTGATTTCTTCCACTTGTTTGTACTGCTTTGTATAATAGCATATTGTCAAGAAGTACTATTTGTAGAAGTCAATTTCTATTTATTAGGAAATTTTAAGGACTGTAGTTGTACAGATTGTTTTCCTTACATGTGTTTTGTTTTAAGATGATCCCTTCTAGTTCGGATTAGTAGACTAGATTGCTTTTGTCCTGCTGATCAACTGCAAAAAGAATTAATCAGTTTAAGTAAACTTATCTTCTGTTGGTGCTAAGTAGGTTCATTTTACTAGTCAAAGCATTTACTAAAAAAATCCAAACAAACAAACAAACAGAAACATTTTGGGTCTGCAAGTTCAGCTTTGTTCTTTTCTTAGCTGAGGAGTAGGTAAAAGCATATGAGAACTGCATTTAGTTCCTGGCAGTTTGTTATTGATGTTTGAGAGAATTTGGCTTGACCCTGTTGTGCACAATAGGAAGAACCCTATACCAGAGCTGAACCAAAGGATATCAGAGGTCATTTCCATTTCCTGACTGCCATTAATTCTGTTGGTACTGTAACATTAACATTGTCAATGTTCTAAATTCTCTAATACTCAATTGATTTTGGTTTCTAAGTAGTTTGTGAAGTCTAAACTGTGCTTTTCTCTCACTTATTTTCAGTGCAACTTACATGCCTAGTTATTACTGAGTTATTTTAGGTGTAGGAAGTCCCTTAAGGACTTACAAAGCTTTCACCTGATGAAATGCCATTTCCTTAGGTTGAAATGACTGTTAAAACAGGTCTTAAGAAAGTTATAAAATGTTTTGCAAAAAGTTCACTTAAAAACCCTAACAAAAAATCCTCAAACAGATAGAGGACATGAATTTAAGAAAGTTCTGCTGTTAAAGTATTGCTTCTGTAACGTTTCTCTGCCCCTTGCACCAATTACACTGCCTCTGTCTTTTCCTCAACAGATAGTTGAAAACCCTGACACCTTGCAGAAATTCAAGAGTCAAGGTATTTATAATACTTTTTTAGTGAATCCTTCCAATCCAGCTTTTTTATTCTTAACTTTTCTTTTATCATCACAGTGCTGTTTGATGTCCTGGGAGTTGCACCCTCAGGATTTCATAACTTCTCTATAGTTTGGTGTTCTCTTGATTACCTGTGGTAAGAACTTAGCTCTGTTAGCTCCTGATATTTTCAGTTATGCCTTCATTTGGATCATGGTAACAGCATTGCACTCAACACAGTAAAAAATTACTGTTTCAAGGTGCTGACTTCTGTAATTAAGGAGTTTCAGTGGTCTGGAAAAAGTTTTACAAAGTGCCTTTACTTCCTGAAATGAAATAGATTCACAGAGTAGGATGTGGAATCTGAAAACAATTGTTACTGTATTTCAGGGCAAAGATATTGTTTATATAATGACTACTTGCCAGATGATTATTTTACAAGAGAATGTTTTTCTATTCCCATTGTGGCTTAACTTTCAACATTTTCTAGTAGGAAAAGGTAGCTCCTGGTTTTCACCTTCACACAGGATTTCTGTAGGAGAACTTGTGTGAATAGAGGCTAAAATCTTTGAAGAGCATAAGCATTCTTTTATAAGATCAGAACTTGGTCAGACATCAAAAAATGTGTAAGAGAGAAACTGCAGGGAGAGATACAGAAACTGGCTGCCATGTAGAAATACTGGAGCCAGTCTTTTTTATTATTTAATTGTATACTTATTTTATTATGAGAATTTGATTTCAGCTAACCTTCTGTAAATGCATGTAAGCAATCAGTGCTCTCTCCAGATTTAATACTGCTGCTTTTGCATTTTGTGGCAATCACTTTCCAATCTAGGACTTTTCCTACTGCCTCTTCTCTATGAATTTTGGTAGCCCTGCTCCTTGTTTAGAGCTCTGACCAGCTCTGAAAGCCCATGCAATTAACTGATGTTGTAATCCAACTTCTCATATGTAATGCCTCTGATCTTTGTCCTTTCTGGAGGTACTTCAGCTGAATCTCTTTGTGATGATGTTGTATCTGTCCTCACTGTGCTCTGTGAGAAGCTCCAGGCTGTCATAAAGTGAGTTATTTAAGTTTATAATTTCAGTTTATTACCTGGAGATTGAGAGTTTCACTGATGGAGTTTCACTCATGCATGTGATTGTACTATTGTAGTTCTGGAATTATGGAGCAAAGCTGTGCTTAAATGAAGTGTTTACTAGAGAAAGGATTGTCCATGATGCATTAATTCAATCCTTGCTTGAAATGAGGAGCTAATTTGCCTTCTTTGTGCACTCTTCCAGTAAATCTAATCTGTAGATAACTTCCATACAGCAGCAAAATACTAATCCAAGGAGAATTTTTCTTTTCTGGCAGGAAGAACCATCACAGAGAGAATAACAATTACAAGAGCCATGGAAAGACCTAACAGATACTCTATTCAGAATGAATAAGTCTGTCCTTCTTAAGGCAGTATTTATCCAATTGAAGTAATTTGTACTATCAAAGAATTCCTCTAATTTAGGAACATCATACACTCTACCTACTTGAAAATGATCTTAACTTTTAAAATGTGATTGTTATGGATAGTAAATGTATTATATGTTGTACAATATTCAGAAACTACCAGAGGCAAAGATTGCACAGGCATCTATGTTCAGTTCTTCTTCAGACTTTCTTCCCATAAGTGTCTCTAATAACAGCAGGCTAACAGAGGAGTGCCTTACAGAGGAGAGCTTATTTAATCAGTGTCAGCATCTGGGAAAATAAAATCAAGAGTGCAGAGATGCCCTGTGCATGCCCATGCAAGTGTCAACTGCAAGGTGATGATCATCTGCGTTAAGACACATTGCAAAAAAAGCTGTTGGGAAAGAAGGCATCTGTACCTGGAATGCATGTATCTTTCCAGATAGGTGTGGACTGTTGTGAGGAAAAATCTATCAATCTATCTTTTAAATATATAAGAAGCCAGCAGTTTTCAATCCTCCTTTCAATAGCACAGAGTTAGAAATCTAGCTTTGAATCTTAGGATTCAGCATTTTTTGCATGGCATGTGAAATGGGTATTGTAGTTGAATGCAAATTCATGTATGTGAACAAAAGGAACTCAGGCAGTGGCAGAAAAACAGATGTTTCTCACTCTTTAATTTCGATTCAGAGAAATCCATTTTTTACAGGTTCCTCGACCTATAATCATATATCAAAAAGTGCATTCCTCCAGCTCTCATCTCTGACACAAAGAGAGTTATTAGATCCTGGTTTACATAGGAGTGAAAGCCAAATTGTGTGTGCACTTGCCATGGAGTGCTTCTTTCACAAGGCGGACTTTAGCCTTGCTTGTCTCCTGGATCTCACAGTTAACGTTATGAGTAGGCATAGGCACAGTGCACATTACAAGTGTATCAATTCTAGGTGTCCACAGGTTTTTTAATATTCTTTCTTATGAGGCTTTCTTTGCTTTATGGTTCTGACAGACTAACTGGCAAGTCCCTGTAAGGTAGCCATGTTATCATGTGACTTTCTGCCAGTAGGCATTGACTTTTGAGCATTGTGGCTGTCACCAAGAAAAAAAAAATAGAAGAGAGTAGCCTAAACATGCTTCAAATTGTCTGAAGAAACTATCCAACAATCCAAAATGTTCTGTTGTCTTCTTTTCCTGTTTTTAAGGCTTCCTTCCCAAGATTTTAGATTGAATTTGAGTAATTATTTGCGTTTTATTCTTCCTCTTTCTTCACTTGTATTTTTTAAAGTAGTAGTTTGCTGCATATGGTCAGTACAAAATAAATGGGATGTTGCAGGTGATAACACCATTGTAAATGGATGGAAAGAAGCAAAATAAATCACTGCTGTGAATTATGGTATAATTTTCAAGTGAACTAATGTGGTTATTTTAGAAAATTAAGTAGCCTTTGTTTCAATATGATGTGAATGGCATCTTTCCTTTGCCAGTGACAATCGTCAACTTCAGCTTCTTTACTTGGAGTGTATCCTCTCCATGCTAAACAGCTCCTCCCCCAGCATGCACCAGCACAAAGGATTCACTGATCTAATATGGTGAGTACATCTGAAGACTAATGCGAATACATAATTTGTAAATGTAAAAGGACCTGCTGCCCCCAGCCTTGCAAAAAAACCCGTAAAAAGTCGTCAGGTGTGAGCAGAGCTCATAGTTAACCTTCTATCAGTTGTCTCTGTGCCTCATATAAAATTGGTTAAATCCTGGTAGTGAATTATCACTGTAACGAGGTCTAATGGATTTAGCCAGAACAGAAAATCTCTTACGGTTTATATTTGTGTGTGGCTTTAAACACAGAAATGCTCTGCTTGTTGTAGGAGGGTACTGTTGAGATTCTTAATGGTCTGATACAATTCTACAGGAAGATAAGTAAAATTTAATGTCAAATGTGTGCTGGTGATCAGAAATGCTTATGACCTGCATTGTTGTATAAGGTTTGAGGCTAAATAGTCTTAAAAGTGCTTCTATTTTATCAAGAAATTCTCCTTTTTAATACACTTCACCAGGAAGGCTTGATATCTTTGGTGTTCATATCTACCTCTAAATTGTTTGATACCATTACCCCAAAGTACCTGAAATAATTATTCTTTCCTTGTGATTGAAATAGTGGGGTTTTTATAGCCTGTGGATAATTGAGTCATAGTCATAAAGCAAGAATGTAACTAATATGCAGTTCCTTGCAGTCTGTGCCCATCTTTTGACCTTGTCAGGTGATTGTATTAAGGAAAGATATATGTGACTGTTAATGACAATTGTGTTTCTTGTATTTTTACCCTTTAATTTTTGAAACTGAAGTGTTTGACTTGGCTCCAATTCTAAGAATGAAACATGTAGAGGCACCCCTAACTCCCCCTGCTGTCCCAGGAACATCAGTGGCTGCCAGACTGGAAGGTCTTCAGACTGGTAACACCTAGCAGTGTTGCACAAGGACCCGGTGCTGAGACCTCTTGGAGGTCTAACATAAGAGCAGAACTCTCCCTCTCATGGCAGATTCACTTCAGAAGTTTCTGCCTTTGAATTTCACACAATTCTTTGTTGATGCTTATGCGATAGCCTGTGGGGCCATCCTATAAGCAAGGTCAGTGAAATGAACTCAGTTAAAAGAAAATACTTCTTGTTTTATGTCCAATTTACATGCTTTTGACAATCCAGTTTATGCTGCAAACCTACAGGTGTTTGTATCTGAAACTGTGTACCATGAGGACAAGCCATCAGGGGTGGGACTTCTTAACCTGCACTGCTGCTAAGGAATGAACATGCATGCTTCAGCTACCTGCTTAAATAAGGGGAAAAAACCACAAAACATTAGGAAGATATGAAGCAGTTTAAACTGCAAACATCATTTTGAATCTTTTGTACACACTATTACCTGTCTGGTGAGATTGTGATCCAAATTGGTAGCTGTCATTACTCCTTAAGGAGCTGTGGCCTACATGCACACAGCTTTCACTCTGACTGGCACTTTGTAGTCAGTTCCCAAAGAAGATAAAGAAGAGAGCAGACAGAGAAGATTTAGCTCTTTGTGCTGACAGCGTTCTCCATAGTTTGATACAGAAACACTTTGATAGGACTAAGATGTATGGGGAATATATTGTTGTTGCAGCCTGTGATTATGCCTGCTTTGAGGCAAGCATGTTTCTTAAGCAATGAATTGTTACATTTTGAAATGTTCTTGACTGGAGTAATAAATGGAATAAGCAGATTCAAAGTCATTATCTGATGTCCTATTAAGAGCTGGTTTTCTTTCTGTGACTTGGGGAAGCTGAGCTGTTTCAGAAATCTTGTTAAGAGAAGCAATGAAAATTCTGGACTGGATAAAATCTTGAGAAAATAAAATGTAGTTACCTATATATTTTATAAATTGTTACTTGTAATTGGGTGCTTGCTCTAGGTACTCACTTGAACTTCTGACACATGGGTCAAAACCAGATTTGGGATTCATTCTCATGCAGCACTTGGCTTCTTAAATTAAGGTCTTGCAGACTGAAGTAAAATGTCAAGTGCGTGAGTGCAAAGCTGAAATAGCAGCTAATGGAGCAAAGTGCTGAGCTGGCTGTGGCTCCACAGAAGAGTGATATGCTGGTGTTGAATCACTCTACATGAGTGCTCATGCAGTAAGACAGCTGAAGGAAGGATGAGTATTTACTGTATAGTGGCATCTGGGTAGTATAGTGCACACTTTGAGTTATTGTATAGGTCTTCCATTATGTTCTCAAAAGACAGCAAAACAGAGATTCACAACTAAGGGTGCTTACTAAAACAATACATGTGCAGTTCAGTGATGGAATATTCAGCCTTGTAGTTAACATAGATTAGTTCTTGTTTAGTCAGGTTTTTTTAAAGCTCCCAAGGTGAACTGGAAAAGAGACACTGAGCAGTGGAAGCCTAGAATTTCTACCTTGTGATAGGCTGCAGCCAGTGAAAGAGGCAGCAGGCATGCTATCCTGCAAAGGGACAGCACTGTGCAGCAACATGAACTTGCAAAATCAGTACCATGTTTCTACAGCACACAGAGGTATTTCCATATGGACTAGCATGCTGATGCTTGGGAGATGAAAAAAGCCTGGCATAATTTGTTTTTTATCTAACCACTGCTGTTTGACTGATCATTAAAACAAAAGTGTGTATCTCATTTAACCATGGGCTATTTTCAATCTGTTCTTGTAAGAGTATTTTTTTTCTGATTACCATCTGCTGCTTTTCTCTTTCTCAGGAAGCAACTGTGTCCAGCCCTAATAGTAATCCTGGGAAATCCAATCCATGACAAAACTATCACCTCTGCCCACAGCAGCATCTGCCTTGAGGCTGATTCACCTTCCTCAGGGGTCTCTGATCATGGCCGGGGTTCAGGTTGTTCTTCCACAGCACCTGCCCTTAGTGGCCCCGTTGCACGGACCATATATTACATTGCAGCAGAACTGGTTCGACTGGTGGGGTCACTGGAATCCATGAGGCCTGTGCTGCAGTCTCTGTACCACCGGATATTGCTTTACCCACCACCTCAACATCGAGTAGAAGCCATCAAAATTATGAAAGAGGTAGGGTAATCACATGTGCAAATCCAGGCATGTAAAACAAAATGTTTATTTAACAGTAAGTCTTTCTGATACGTGCATACCAATGCATTTCAAACCTTCCCACCTAGAGATGTTGAAATTGTCCTTTCCGAGCACAACGGGTACATCAGCACCACTCTGACAAATAGTTTGATGCAGTTGTCATGGCTGTATTTGTCTCCATAACACAAGCTACCGTGGCAGCTCTGTCAGTCAGTGCTCATGCTGTGGTGCTGCATGGAGCAGATCCTATCACCCAGTCACAACTGCTCTTTTGGGTGAGATAGAGCGTAACGATCCTGTTTGCAACTTCTTTGGCATCTTTCCCCAGACACATCCTCACAGTGTGGTTTCCAGGCGTTAAGATGAATATATGCTTTGATTACATGCCAAGTTCTTGAAATCCAGTTTCTTAGAGCTTTTTTTGACTAGATAGAAGAAAGCTGCTTATAGCTTAAGAAGCCATTTCAAGACCAGTCCGTTCTGGCCTCCTGTCCAGTCCCTCTGAGAGCACAAGACCTAGAGAACTGGGAGACTTATTTAAGCACTAGCTGAAATCATGGACTTTTCCATTCCACATGTGCACCTTTCCTCTCATGTTGTGGAACACAAGGAAATTATGTAATTTGTAGGAACAGTGGTATCTCCTAGAGAATTTTTCATCTAGATTGTGCATACTTAGACTGTTCTATTTCTGAAAAATCTCCCTTAACACCACACAGCCACCCACTTGGTTCCTGTTTAAACTAGGAGTCATCCTGTCCTCATCTGTCTCTAAATTTAAACAATAGCAAGATGATAACTGAAGTTTTAGGTGAAGCTTAGTCTAATGTTGTTTTGTGCAGGACATACCTGTTGCTTCTTTGGGCTTAATACATGCCTGTTTGTATTATCTGGTGGGCATTAATAAGGTGCCACCTAGCAGGTTTAGTCTGAAGAAATCACTTTGCCTATCTTTGCATAACTCCATAATTTTGTAACTGGGTGACTGAGGAGAGAGACTTCCTTTGTTATAAACTATAATAAAAAATATTTACGTAGGTATAAAAATTTTCTTGTGTACAGTATCAGATAAAAAAATCAGTCAAAAATATAAAGCTCTGGAGAATATTCTAAATGTGATTCTTGCTGAATATTCTCCTTAATTTTCTGCCTCTAAAAAGAGGAAAGGTAGCTTTAAGAAGTAGAACATCACTGTGCTGTTTTTATTTTGCTGTGAGAAATTACAGTAGTGCTACCTTGGGTTCCAGGGCTTGATAGAATTATGACTTATTTATTGTATTTAAATAGGTAATCTGCTTAGGTAATCTTCTACTTACTTCTGTTTCCTTTCTTCTCAGATACTTGGCAGTCCTCGGCAGCTTTGTGATTTGGCAGGGCCCTGCTCTTCTGAGTCAGAATCCAAGAAGAGGTCTATTTCTAAAAGAAAGTCCCATCTGGATCTTCTCAAGCTGTATGCTTTGTTTCCTCCTTTAGCCTCTTCTGTCTTAAACCTGTTCACACAGAACACTTAAGCAGTTCAGGAGCATACCCAGTATGAGCCAGGGTATCTGCCTGGCTAAATAAGCTCTGAAAATGGAAAAGGTGTAAAAGCTTGGTTTGTCATCGGTCTCAGCCTGTTTGTAAAGATGTGGATAACTACCTTGTTGAGTTCACCAAAATTCCCAAATATGTTGGGTTACAGATGAAAATCTTTGGATATGGGTCCTTAAACTTGCAGTAAAATAAACGTGTGTTTCTTTATACTTATATTTTCAAGATGAAGTCAAAGGAGGTAATGGAAAATTTAAACATTGTCATATTGAGCAAGAAGGGTTCTTAGTTCTTATAAAGATCATATCTTGTAGATAAGATCACTTTCAGGGCACAGACGGCCTTTAAATTTAGTTTAGCTGGGTGTTGAGATTTTTTTTTTAGTTTAAAGGCTTGTTCTCTCCGTAAGAGAGAACATGCTGTGCATGCTCATATAAATGCATGGTAACTTTCCCTTGATGGCACTCTCTTTACAGAATGACTATGTTTGCCTGGGAGACTTAATAATTTGTTCTTAGGCTAATTGTCTTTCTCAGGAATAGTCTTAAAGGATAAATTCACTTTTTTTTTTCCTGGTTATGGAAAGATTGTGTTGAATGACAGTGACGTGCTCACCATACATGTTGCATTGCTTAAATAAACTCTGTGTTGATTGTAGTATCATGGATGGGATGACAGAAGCGTGCATCAAAGGTGGTATTGAAGCATGTTATGCTTCAGTGTCCTGCGTCTTTGCCCTGCTTGGAGCCTTAGATGAGCTGAGCCAAGGGAGGGGTCTTAGTGAAGAGCAGATCCAGCTGCTGCTCCAGCGCTTAGAAGAATTGAAGGATGGAACTGAGACAAGCAGGGACTCTATGGAGATCAATGATGCTGACTTCAGGTGGCAGAGACGCATCCTGTCCTCAGAAAACCCTGCCTGGGAATCAGGAAATGAGAAGAGTCCCGATATCAGCATTAGCGTTACCACAGACACTGGTCAGACTACTTTGGAAGGCGATATGGGACAAACAACTCCAGAGGAAAATCCAGAAAACCAAAAAAACTCCCTGCCATCTCCAGCTGGACATGAAAGCAAAGAGGTTCATTACAGAGAACCAGAGTCAGAAACCATTGACCAGCCAGATGTTGTTCAAAGAAGCCACACCATAGTCTACCCAGATATAACTAACTTTTTATCAGTTGATTGCAAGACCCGGTCCTATGGATCCAGATACAGTGAAAGTAACTTCAGTGTCGATGACCAGGACCTTTCTAGGACTGAGTTTGATTCATGTGATCAGTATTCCATGGCAGCAGAAAAGGATTCGGGCAGGTCTGATGTCTCAGACATAGGCTCTGACAATTGTTCCCTGGCTGATGAGGAGCAGACCCCGCGGGATTGCCCAGGCCACAGGTCCTTACGCACTGCTGCTCTCTCTCTGAAATTGCTGAAGAGCCAAGAAGCAGACCAACACAGTGCACGGCTCTTTATCCAATCCCTTGAAGCGCTTCTTCCTAGGCTTATAGCTCTTCCCAGCATAGAAGAAGTGGACGGAGCACTGCAGAGCTTCTCTTCAACGTTCTGCTCAGGTTTGCAAGCAAATATTTACTGTCTAACAAGCATGCACACTCTGACAGCACTGTACACAGATTCCCTTGTAGGATTTCATCTTCAGAGAACATACCCAGAATGAGGAGGTTTGAGCTTTACACTGTACATTCCTCCACAGGAACACACTTCATTTAGGGCAAAGCAAATTGAATATGCAGGCATTGATTCAAAGGGAGGTAAATCCACTGACTCTTAACAGGCTCTGGATTATGTGCTGAATCAATAAAGAAATGGAATTTGCTGTAGCACAATACCTCTTTGCAGGTTTGTGAAGATCTGTTGAGAAGCTTTGCACATGGTATCATTAAAGAGAGGTTGAGGTTGCACCTTAGCGTGAGAGGGGTGTGGGAAGTACCATCACCTGTTTGTGATGAGATATAAGTAGCTTAGTACATCACTGCACTGTTATTATTAATAATGCCAGCCTCACAAAGAAGGTGGTAACAATTCCACAGCAGTAAGCTCTAGAAAGGATAGGGAAATAGGAGAGTTTATCTTCAGTCTTTTGGGGTTTTTTTAATGCTGCTATCTAATATGACAGGAAAAGCAAAGTTTAAAACCCAGACCAAGTGAAAAATTAAGATCCTGCCTTCTAAGAGATTAAATATCTTTAGTTTTTTCATGATTAAAACATTTGAGATCTTGACCTGTCAAACAAACAAAAAAAAAACAGTCATGCAAGGGCTAGTTTGTCCTGTTGATAGCATACTTTAAATGTGTATAAATATACATTTTAGAAGGGTTTTGCTTTCCTGACAGTGGCCAAAATGAAAATGTTTGATATATGTCTCTGTTTCTTTAACTTACTTCACTGCAATTGCCTTTCCTATTGCTTGTCTCCTAATCATTACTTCATTCATTTGTGCTCTCTCACACACATGAAACTCATACAGAGTTAGAAGGGAGGACTCCACCCATCATCATACAGCATAATTTAGATATGAAGCTGGGTGAATATGATTATATTCCTGATATCCTGTTTAAATGCTACCCAAATAAACTCTAACTCAGGAAGATGATAAATGGTATTCTTAAGAAACATTAGCCATTTTATATCACAGAAAGGAAATACCTTAAAAGAGGCACTGATGTTAACTGAGGGGCTCAAGAGCACCCTTTCTGTCATAGGTATTTCTTTTTTCCTGAAAAAGGGTAATCTTAAGGTTATCCTGAAAGACCAGTGCTAGACCTCTAGCTCAAACCTATGTGCACCTGTTCCCTTGTGCATGAATGAGTATGCCACTTCTTTTCCCTTTTGTCTGTAAAGTCTTTATAGAATGCTTTAAAGCTTTGGAAGTTATGGACCTAAGATTTTACGGCTAAACATAGCTTTTCTTGGTATTCAGTATGAATAATACAGTGAGAAAAATGGAAGATTATAACTCAGTTTCAGCATTAAATCCATTATTTGTGGTTTGCATATCTTGAAAAGATAGCTAGTCTTGGACTTAGATTGTTGAGAGAGACCTTTCACTTTTCTAAGAAAGCCACCCCTGTGGCTAAATCTGTACTTAAAAGATGTACACCAGGTTTCCAGATGGATTTGGTGAAGTACTTGTAAAAGACACCATTCAGTAAGGAATCATGGAAAAGTGGAGTAGCAAATCACTGTATTAAGACAGCCTGGAAGAGGTGTCCTGGAGTTTTCATAGAGATGTGGCTGTTGCAGGATTGTACTTTTATGCTTTCATAAGATCTGGGCAGTTCCTGTTTCATTTGGATGCCTGGAATGAGACTCAGTCCAGCTGAAACAGTCCCTTAACTTGTACCTCAGATCTTAAGGAAATGTCCATCAGTCCTCCTGAGGTGAGAACTTGTGCTCCTTTGTAGATGAGACAGCCATGAGTTTGAAGACCTTTAGAGAGAGAGACTTATGAAAGTTGAAACAAAGTTCAGGGGGTAACAACTCCCCTGGAGAGCTTCTGAGACAGCAGTTTGATCTGCCTGTATAAGCAACGTGTGGGTCCTTACTTCAGGAGTCCTTCATTAGCACCAGCTGCTCAAGGCACAGATTAGGTGATGAAGATAGAGGGATTGATCCCATTCATTGTACATACAACATTTATTCATGTATAATTCTTGAAGAATACTTCTGGAAATTTGAGAGTTGGTTAAGATTTGAGTTGAGAAAAGACATAGATGCAGTTCTGAGTCCAGTCAGTACAGAAGCAGTATTTTTGGGTTTCTGGAAGACCTTATTTAACTGCTTTGTTTAATTTTTCAATTTTTCTTACACTTTGGAAGAATAATACAATTTAGTACTCTTACCTATAAGCCAGGTCCTTATATAGATAGTATTGCAAAATTAGGATATTTTCGTAAGATTGAAAGGCAATGAATGGAGGTAGGAATTTAAAGCACTGCTGAGAGAAGCATGGAAAAGGTGAAGTCAGCTAAGCAGAGTTATAGTAAAATTAAGATTTGCAAGTAACTTGGTTAATCTTCAGTTTTGATTCCATACTTTTTAGAGGGCAGGTTTTTATGCTGGTGAGTATCATCTTCGGTTTCTGTGATCTCAGCCTTTCACAAATGCAGTTATTTCTTTTCCCGTATTTTAGAGGAAGTTAAGGAACATATTTTTCCCAACACTTTCTGATGCTCAAATATATGCCCTCAATGGAGTATCCACTCTTCTGTGCATTTCTACACCTTCCTTTTTAATGATAATCTTGTATAGGAGGTTGCACATATTTTAAAACATTTTAATACAAAATAAAGTGGGCTTTTTTTTTTGTTTTTTTGTTGTTTTGGTTGTTGAGGTTTTTTTACTTTTACATACATCTCTGCCTTGAGGTTTTTATTACTTTAGCAGTTTTTAATCCCTGAGGTACATACTTAAGATAAGACAAAAAACAGTGGGAGATGAGGTATCTACATCAATATCATAATCCTCCATCTGACAGAGCGTTAAGATGCATCTTTGTTTTGATAAGGAAATCACTAAAACTACTCACAGGCTACTTTCAAGTGCATGGTTGCAGTTTTGGTGCCAGGTAAAGGTTCTCTGTCAACATTTACCATGAGAAATCTTCCCCAACCAATGCCAACCTCTGTGGGTTTGGTTTGTGGCCAGCCCCATCACCCTTCTTCCACAAAGGTTGCTCCCTTGAACAGGTATTCATTTTTTAGACCCACCCTGGAACAGTTACTCTCTTTCTAAATCCACCCTCAAACAGTTACTCACCTTATCCACGCCCCCAAAGTGACGACAGTGGAAAGTCCGAGAAGGCAGCAGCACAGAGCTTTCAAACCCTCAAGAGGCAAGAAAAACATTTGCTTCTTTTCTGTGTGTGGATTTTTTTTTCATGTTAATGGATGTTGTATTTTGTCTGAGAAGAGGTATGAGCTTTATGGTGGGAGGAATATATTCACAATAAACCACTGCAGCAGTTAACGAATGACACAACTTTGCTTCATCATGTAACTGACCTTGGAAGCTGGTTTTTGTTCCATTTCAAACATTCCTTTAGGATAAAGCTGACTTCTTAATCTTTCCTAATTGACATTATATGAATGGATTTCACAGTTGATGTGAAAACCGTGAAGTATTGTGAGTCACCTGGGTGGATCTGATATTTCTGGTTTTTCCATGGTTCAAGCTACAGATCATGGGGATTCAATTAGGTGTTGCTTATACTTGATTGATATTTTTCTACCAGTAGGTTAGCTATTTACCATCCATGGGAAGAGGGGATTGTGCCACTGAGCATGGTTGTAGGCTTCATACAAATAGTGTTTTCAAGACTAATGAGTATTTTACAGGTGGTTTCTGGGTCTGATAGAAGTGCAGGTGCTCAACTATTTAGAAAGTAGGCCTTGTGTGACATAAATAGGGCTTGGAGTTGTAACTAGTTCCAGCCAGCTTGGCCTCAGGTATTTGTGCACATACCTCTAGGCCATGGAGAGAATGATGATTACAGACTGATCTTGCGAGGTGCAGAGCACTCCACTCCCCATCCAGCAACTGACTTAGCCAGAACAGGTTTTCTGGGGGGTTAAAAGGGCTGTAAACCTCATTGGCACCATTTGGTGCAGTGTGTTCTCAGTTAAGTACACAGGCTTTGGGTCTGCTCCTTCCCACCTCACTTTTCCAGTTAGCATTGCAGATGTATCCTGCCCTTTGCTTTATACTTGAGAGTCATCCCAATGAATGCTGGTGCTCCTTGCTTATTTCAAATTTAGCATTTTGCTTTGCTGGACTGTGACTGGAGTGTTCAGCTTGTCTTGCATTCTAGATGAACTACTTATTTTTCTATTCCCTATTCTAGTATGTTTAGTGGAGTAATTTCTACTGATGATTCATTAACTATTCTAGCAATCTGTTGTTGCTAAAATGCTAGGGATAGTTTCTGATATTTTTCCAGGAAAAATCTGTATGAAATATGAGAGCTCACATGGTGTTTTTGTTAGGTATGATGCACTCACCAGGATTTGAGGGAAACCTAAATTTCAACTTCCAGACTTTGATGAATGCAGACAGTCTCTACGTGGTATCACATTACACTTTGCTGCTCAACCTAAAATTGGCAAACTCAGATTACTACAGAAAGAAGCCTGCCCAAGCCCCTGTGTTGCTGGTGAGTTGGGGAATATGGGATAATTGTTTTTAAAAAATGAGAATTTATTTTGCTTCCTTTCACATAAACCAGCCCACACATAAAGCCTTCAGGCTGCTTGGTAAGTGGAGAAATAGTAATTGCAAATGAAGCGTTCTCCAAGCTGCTTATGAATCTTGCATGATAAGTGTCGTGCATCTGAATTACACTGATTTGGTGGGAAGGAATGCTGCTTACTGATTGTCATTAAGGTCGCAGTCATTTTGATGGTTAAACTGTTTTCAGAATAGATTAGCATCATGTGATGTAGCAGGTATTGTCTCTTGATAATGTGCATGACCATACCTTCATCTTGTTGGGTTTTTTTTGCCTAAGACTCGATTTGAATTTCTGTAGATAAAGACATGAGAAGTTAAAGTGAAAAATAAGTGGGTCTTAGTTATGTGAAATTACAATTTTTGTTACACCTAGAATTCCTCAGCTTTTTAAAAATTGTTTTGAAAATTGAGTTATAAAACATGGATGCATGTTTTTCAACTTAGTTGCCCAAGAGACATTGTTTCAGAGTTTTCTGAATAAACAAAAAAAAAATTGTGATATATGGAAAAAATAAAATGGTGTCAAAATGTATAATTATTTCTGAACTTCCAGTGTAAGAGAATTTATAATCTAGACCATCTCAAAAACAAATGGAGTTTAACATCATCCTTAGTTCTGATGTGTTCTGCAGCAGATCAAGCGCAGATCTGTTACTCTAGGACATTCTCAGAGGATTCAGTGTGTGCGACAGGCCTGAGCATGCCCAAAGTATTCTTAGAGATCATTCTGATAAATAATTGGAGACCGGTTCATCTGTGATGACTGTTCAATGCAGAAGGGCCCAGTTGTTGGGCAGACTGTGTTAGGTGCCACAACTTCTTTTAATTGAGTTTGAGATCCTGTTCCTGCCTCGTGGAAATAGTGAGAGATCTGCATGTCCTGTTGTCACTGTGCAAGAACTGTCATTCTGATTTGCATCTTGCATTAACTGCAGTAGGAGAGGGGAGAGCTGTTCATGTTTATGTCATTCTCCACTGACACAGAGGGATCTGGACAGGCTGGGTTGATGGGGCATAGCCAATTGTGTGAGGTTCAATAAGGTAAAGTGTCAGATCCTGCCCTCAGGTCACAAGAACCCAATGTGGCACTACAGGTTTGGGCAAAGTGGCTGGAAAACTGCCTGGGGGAAAAAGACATGGGAGAGCTGATGAGCCAACTGAACATGAGCCAGTGTGTGCTCAGGTGGCCAAGAAGGCCAGTGACATCCTGGCCTGTATCAGGAATAGTGTGGCCAGCAGGAACAGGGCAGGGATTGTCCCTCTATTGGTGAGGCTGCACCTCAAATCCCAAGTTCAGTCTTGGACTTCCAGAACAAGAAGGACATTGAGGTCCTGGAGAGAGTCCAGAGGAAGGCAACAAAGCTGGTCAAGGGTCTAGAGACCAAGTCCTATGAGTAGCGGCTGAAGAAGCTAGCATTGTTTAGCCTGGAGGAAAGGAGGCTCAGGGGAGACCTTCTCACTGTCTACAACTCCCTGAAAAGAGAGGCTAGTGAGGTGAGGGTAGGCCTCTTCTCCTAGGTAACAAGTGACAGGACTAGAGGAAATGATCCCAAGTTTTGCCAGGGAGGTTTAGACTAGATATTAGAAAATTTCTTTTCATGGAAAGGGTTGTAAGGAAGAGGAACAGACTGCCCATGGAAGCATTCAAAAACGATGTGGGTATGGCACTTCAGGACATGGTTTAATGGTAAACGTGGTGATGGTGTTGTGCTGGCAGTTGGACTTGATGATCTTAAAGATATTTTCCAACTTTAACAATTCTAAGATTGCAATCCTCTGGTAATTCTTTCCATAACTTAATTTCCATATCTGCAATCCTTTACTCAGAAGTAGATCTGGGGGCTGATGCTGTAGGGCTTACACTGTTGTCTTACTTTTGGCTTTTATGGTTCTCTGCAGAAGGAGTTCATGAGGCAAGTCCAGTCCAGTGGAGTGTTGATGGTATTTTCCCAGGCCTGGGTTGAAGAGCTGTACCACCAGGTACTAGAAAGGAACATGCTAGGGGAAGCTGGATACTGGGGAAGCCCTGAGGAGCACAGCCTTCCACTTATCAGCATGCTGACAGGTCAGTACAATATTATGGTGGCGAGGCTAACTTCCAAACGTGTCTAAAACAAGCTACAATGACACGCTGCTTTATTGCATTACATACAGAACAGCGTGTTATCGTGCAGTATGTGGTGTCTCGTGGAATTATCAGTAGAGAAGGAGCCAGACCTAGCTGTGGCAGCTGCTTAAGTGTTTGTTTTGGCTCATCAGAGTGGTTTTGAAGCATAGGTTTTTTAAAAAAATCAAAACTGTCCCTGGGAGACAGGGAGAGTAGTGTTTTTCACTGAACTAGAACATCTCTTGGTTCTGTCAGTTTCAGTACTGGTAGACTTGATACTTGTTAATGATAAACAGTAAGGCTGCTGTTTTCTTGATGTCATAGCAAAGCCATTTCAGTGTGCCTGTGGTGCAGTACAAATATAAATAGTGGCATTTGATCCTGGAATCACTCCACAGAATGGACCCCCCTTGGTTCAGACTTGAGCTATGCCAGGGATATGCCAAATGGCACTAGAGAGAAGCTGAAAACCTGGAGTACAAGGGCTTAAAAGCAATCCTTAGCTTCATTTGAGGGGGAAAAAAAATCAAATTTTGTCAGCTGAAAGACATCAGGATGGCTGTGATATTGTATTGATATAAAATGCACTGTCTGCTTTAATGTGTATGTAATTAAAATAGTGTATGCAGGGAGAACACTGGCTTCAGCTGAGCCATTAAGTGGTGATCAAAGGGCACTGCTCTGAAAGTTTTTTGCTGATTGTGTTGAGCTCAGTGTTACGTTTAGCTACCGAGCTAGGAAGATGAAAAAACACTTGGATAAAACGATACTGGGATGTGGAGATGGGGCTTGTTAGAAAGGAAATCAACCTGGTGTCCCTAACATTAAACTCTCTGCGAGAAACTGGTCTTTCGTTGTGTTGAAGAGAGGGTTGTATTTCTTTTGTTAAGATTCAGGATGCATAGGTCTACTGAGAATCACTTTTAAGACATAGGATCCCAGTGCATCTTGAAGACTCACACTGAGGTCTGGTAACATCTAAATACAGAATTTAGCAAGATTGGAAATACTGTACTAAGAAATGCAGAGATTTAGAGTGTGGTAAGTTCTGAACTGTAAGAAACACCCTGAAATCTTTACTGGAAGTTTTGTTCACTGTGTAACTTGAAGAGTGGGGGAAGAGAGCTCTTGAGAGTGAGATATCTCCCCTGTTCAACAAAACATTGGTTATACTGGGCAAAGCCTAAGATGTCCTAGTTAATGTTTATACCAAGGCTTTAGAAGGCTGGCAGAAAGAGTAGCAAAAAAGCACACCTGAGAAGTCAGCAGTGCTAGTACTTAGTTGAACACAGAGCCAGTAAGACATGGTTTCCTTGTACCATCTCTGTGGCAAATAGTAATCTGATGTTTTTTAATGTTCTGGCAGACATTGATGGCTTGGGCAGCAGTGCAATTGGGGGCCAGTTGATGGCATCTGCTTCAGCTCAATCTCCTCTTTCCCAAAACCAGAAGACAGATGATTCTGTTGTTGCAGGTACTAAGACTTTATTGTAAGTACAAATGTGTCTACCAGCAGTGGGTTGTTGTGTACCAAAAGCATATTCAGATAAATTCAAATAACAATTTTAAAAGAAAGTATATCAGCACATCATACATATGAATTGGTAGTTCAGCATGCAAGGACAAATATGACTTGGCTTTTTACTATTAATGATAAAGCTTCTGTTATGTCATTTTCTAGTAGCAATGGTATTAATGTTTTTTCCACTCTAGGAATTGCTTTTGCCCGATACATTTTAATTGGCTGTTGGAAGAACTTGATTGACACTCTGTCCACCCCACTGACCGGCCGCATGGCAGGCAGCTCCAAGGGGCTGGCCTTCATCTTGGGAGCAGAAGGAGCCAAAGAACAGAACCAAAAGGAGAAGGACTCCATCTGCGTGAGCCTGGATGGACTAAGGAGGGCAGCCCGGCTGAGCTGTGCTCTAGGTAACACTGCATGGGGGATGTCGTGGCAGAGTCACAAAATAGGATGGTAACTTTCCTTGAAGGAATTTGGGAGAAAGAAATGCAGCATCCTGCTCCAGTTTTGCATAGGAATGTGGATGGTGAGAATACACATAGAGTGCCCTACAGCATAAACATATGGAGCCAACTTTCCTTGATCCTACCTCTTGTTGAGGTTGTATGGGACTGGGGAGGAAATGTTGGTCATACAGTAATTGTGTTGTTGCTTTACAGGAGTTGCTGCCAACTGTGCATCTGCTCTTGCCCAAATGTCTGCGGCTTCCTGTGTCCAAGAAGAGAAAGAAGAAAAAGAAATCCAAGAACCCAGTGATGCTATAGCTCAAGGTAACTACAGGATTAAATTACCTACCTCATCTCATATTGCTTGCAAAGCTGCAACTGGAAAGCACTTTGCCACACATAGTGGTATTTCCCTCTGTTGTTCTGCTGTGCACTTGTAGGCATATGAGATGTGTGTCTTCAATTCCTGCTGTCCTAGGTTCTTAACATTATGTCCCACTAATTATATTCTATATGGAACTGAAATCTGTGGAAAAATGCATAAGCCAACATCAGTTTTCAAAGTGTGCTTTTTAAACTTTGTGATACTAGTACAACCAGAGAGCATCAGAGAAAAAAGCTTATTTGGGGATTTTTGTGTGTTGGGTGATAATGTAAGCTGAGTTCGCATCACTCTCCCTGTGTGGCTTATATATTCTTGATTATCTTCTGATTATCTATGGAATAAAAAATGGAGCCTTTTTAGCATGTAAAAAGTTCTGCATCTCTGTACCACCATTTCAAACATTTCAGCGGAAGTCGAAGTCAATTGTTGTCTCCAGTGACTATTGAGAAGAAATACACAAAATTTCTCTGGCTATGTCTGATTTCTAATGGCAGGAAGCCCATAACAAAACACAATGTTGCACAAATGACCCTGCTTGGTACTTAAATTTGGTGTCTTGGTAGAGAAAACAAAACTGAAAAAGCCTGAGCTTAAACAAGCTTTTGACTGTGTTGCTGGACATGATTGCAGTGAGTGGGCCAGACTATGCTGAAGCAAAGAGGAGGCAGCAGCAGTAGCCAGAGGCCAACAGATCTATTCTCTGAAAGCTTGCAAAGCTTCAAAACTTGTTTCCGTTCCAATGCGACATGAAAACAAAGCTTATCAGGGATTCTGGGAAAAAATAAATAGATCCAAATGGTTCTATTCAAGATTCATTTTGCTTTGACAAGAGCTCCTTGGTGAAACTTTTTGTGTGGAAATACATGTGAAATCCGTAAATGCAATTTTTTTGCAAAGCAAAGGAGATTTTGGTAAAAAATAAATACCCAGTTGGCCATCTCTGAAAAGAAATACCACTGGCAATCTGCAACCCTTCTGTGGGCAACAGGATGTGAGTTTGGGGGTGGAGGGTGTCAATCTAGCATTGATTTTTTTCATGTATATAGGATAAGATAAAAAGGATTTTCATCTTAAAGCTACCTTAGGTTTATCAGAAAGAAATGTGTTTCTCTGATATTTTTTTTTGTGTGTAAAATTCATGGTCTTTCATAGTTCAGACTGTAATCTTTTGCCATCACCCTGTATACAAACTGGTGTTTGTATAAAAGCTGAAGAAGCTAATGTTATTTAATTTTTTTTATGCTGCAGTGAAACAGAAAGTGGAGCAGAAACTGGAGCAGATGGGGAAAGTGCAGGGAGTCTGCCTGCACACTGCTCATGTTTTGTGTATGGATGCAGTCCTTAATGTGGGTCTGGAGATGGGCAGCCATAATCAGGACTGTTGGCCTCATGTATTCAGGTACCCACCAGCTTTCCCAAAATAGCCAGAATTCATGCCATGTTGCCGAAAGTAAGGGACTGAGAAAAAGGACTTTGCAAACTCTGTGAATGTTCTGTATAAAGTGTCAGAGTGAATTAACTGCCAGTATCTCTAAAAGAAAAGATGGTGCTGTTTTCCACTACTAGTCAGGGACAAAACCAATGCTTAGAAGCTTTAAAGTTACCAGAAGACTGTGGTAGACTCAGGAAGCTAAATGGGCTTTTCAGGCACCTCCACCAAACTGTCTAGGCACATGGGATGCCAAAGGATGTAAGAAGAAAGGTTATCTATGTGTAGTCTGAGAGTTAGAAATCATGTGTTTATGGTTTGTGGAAAATGTCCTGTGATGAGTTGAGGAGTTGTTTCGGGGTGTTTATGAATTTTTCTTGTGTGTTCTCAGGGTGTGTGAGTACATCAGCACGCTGGAACACAGCCACTTCAGCGACGGTGCTGCCCAGCCCTCCCTTACCATCACCCAGCCACAGCAAGCACCCACAGGGCTGCACACAGACCCTGAGCCTGGGGAGGCTCCTCAGGCACTGACCCCCGAGCAAGAGACCACCCTCAGCAGCCACCCTGTCATTCAGCCAGTTTCTATCCAGGATCTCATCAAGGACAGCAGTAAGGGCAGAGCCTTTGACTTCCGCGGAGGCAGTCTGCTGTGTGGCACCAGTGCTGCCAAGGCTGTTCTCACGCTCTCCACGCAGGCTGACAGGTAAAGGCACTGCTGCCAGGAACCAGGATCCTTGTTCCCAAAGCAGTACCAAAATGGCCCTTTTTGTGCTGCAGTGGGTCTCATCTGTGTTCGTTGCAGCCATTTGCTTCAGCTGAATTCCACAAGAGAGCTGCGTATTTGCCACAACCAACAGTTTCTAAAAGACCTTGGGTTTTTTCATCTCTGCAGTCCCTGAAAGTAGTGAGCTGAGTATGTCTGTGCACAGCAGTGAATATGCCAAGCAAATCAAATGCATCCTGAGAGTGGTGGATTTATTTCTTGCATGTAAATTGATGTGATGTATTCAGTTAAGCAAAGTAAAGGGGTGTCTTGTCCTGACAGGAAAGGACTGGTTGACAAGGCCAATGTCAGTCAGAAAGCAGCTGCTTCTTTCAGGGCTGTGTGGACAGATCATCAGGCTTCCCCAGAATGTCCAGAGGAGGAAGGGAACCAAGTATGGTCACAGAATGTCTGTCTTAAATGTCCTTTCATCATGGTCTGCCAACTAATATTATTTCTGCTATTTTTTAAGCAGCCCAGGCTACAGTTGAAAAATTCCTGGGTTTGCATCCTTGCAGTTACCTTTTTGATCCAACTGACATTTTTTGTCTTGATTTCTGCCCATAGGAAGATGTTATGTGTAAATTCAGAGCCAAAAGTAATGCATAAACTGCTTGTAGAAATTTTACTCTGGGCACATTTACAATACGTCTTGGTTCTGAGGATTTGAGAATAGCAATACTGTAATTTTAATGATGCTGATTTCATTTCTACCCTTTTACTTAAGTGCAAATGTTTATTAGGACTTAATCTCTTGTTTCTTAGGATGATAGAAATATTTTCATGACAAGCAATGACAGAAAATCATATTTTTGTCAAATTCTGTCTGCATCATATGAAATTTCACTGTCATCTCTGTGGAGCTTCCCTCCAGTGTAACCACATTTACTGTTTTATGTGTACAGATTTTAACTGTTAAATCCTAAGAACCCATTGCAGCTGAAAATAACAACTCTTGCTTGTATTTGTCACTGTTTAACCAAAACATAGTCCCACAGTAGCCACTGTTGAAAAACTTAACTCTACCCCAGCTAAAACCAGCAAAATATTTCAAAATAGCAATTCAAGTACAGTAACCTTAGGTTTAAGACTTGAATCAATTTATTTTTCCAGTTAGGTTGGTAACTTCAGATGGAGCAAACTGGTATAATGCTAAAGTCAGTGAAGCTATGATGATCTGTGTTGTGAGGACTGGGCATGTTTCAACTGGATTTTTGATTTCTGGTTCATGAATGGCTTATACCATTAAGGTAACTTGAAAAAGTGGCTTTCTGTTTTAGTGCTGTAGTTGAATCTTGAAAGGATTCTGGTTGCTCCCATAGCAACCTACTTTCCACCCTCCAATTAATAAAGCTTCTGGATCAAAGTCTTGCTGCAGCACTGTATAAATAAAAAAGCCCTCAACAGCCCAATGTGTCACAAAAGGCACATACAGAAGCCACAAACAGATAGTTTTCCTCTTACATACACATTTAAGTCTGCATCTCATGAATTTTTCAGTTAGATTCTGTTCTTTACCTACAGGCTTTTTGAAGATGCTGCTGACAAGTTAAACTTGACGGCATTGGCAGGCTTCCTTTACCAGCTCAAGAAGGCTTCTCAGGCCCAGCTTTTCCATTCAGTCACAGATACAGTTGATTACTCACTAGCAATGCCAGGTAAATCACCTGAAGATCCCGTACAGAGTGTTTTATATACATGTATTATATATATGTACTGCTTACAGTATATTATATACAGAGTGTTTTATATACATGTATTATATATATGTACTGCTTACTTGCTTTGTATTCCTACAAATTATTTCCAATTGAAATTTCAAGGTATAAATAAAAGCCAGTATATAGTCTAATATGATTTTTCATATTAGAATTGTGAGAACTTTTGAACTGATTTTGTCTTTAGAAAAGATTGAGTGCTTTTTTTTGAACAGGGACCACATCCAGACCTGCTTTGAAACACATCACAGGACATTCATTTGGTTCTTGGACTTTGTGGGTGTTAATTGCCTGCCAGTATATAATCACAACTCTATTTTTGAACCCAGGCCAGTATGGAAACTCGAGTCAATCTAGACTTAAGACAGTGGATTTAGGTTTGACATTTGATAGTAGGATAACCTCTGAGGTGTTCAGGAAATGGGTGATAGAGAACAAAGCACACAAATGAAGAATGTTAAACAAAGCAGTGGGATTTGTCCTGCTTGATTTTCCCCAACAGAGTAGAGCATGTACCTCACAGTACAAAGCCTGTAAATTGTTGTTTCCATCACTGTCTCAAACAGAGCAGAAGAGTTGGACACAAAGGAAGATAACTTCACTTGAATTTATACTATGCCTGTAGAAGCTACATTAGTCATACAGGTTTTGTTCTGTCCTGTGGCAGACACAGTTTTAATCTGTGTCTCCAATTTAATTGGTTTCTTCTCTCCCTGAAGTGCTACTTGTCATTTTCTCAGTATGACACTTCAAGTTTTTGGGTTTTTTGGTCGTGCTTGTCTCCAGACCTTAACATTCATACCTCTAGTTTTAATAAATAGATTTCCTCTTTTCAGGTTATGTAGTAGTCAATCAACAGTAGTTTTAATACTGAAATTAAAAGTAAGATAGAGGAATTAGGTGCTATTTTTTATTGTAAAAATTATATGTCCCCTGATTACATCTTTTGTTAGAGATAAAAGCACCAGTATATTTGAAATGAGAGGATAAAGTGTCTTTCCAAATGTTGTAAGAGCAATGGAAGATGAATCCCTTTCAACAGGAAATAACAAGTATTAGTTACTTGTTAATGTAATCTGACTGGGGAACAGAAAAGCATTTTCTCACATTCTATTCTTTGTATCCTTTGCTTAATAAGAAATATGAAATTAAGTACCCAAGCAAAAAAATTTGCAGTTTATAATCTTTCCTGTAGATGTCACCAAAACCTTTCATAACTACCATTATGGGTCTTAATATCAATTATTTAACTCCTTGCTAAATTTACTGTACTACTTTTCCAAGTCTTTGTCTTTCATATGTTTGCAAAAAAGTGATCACTTAAAGCATGTTTAGTAAACTTTAAACTTGGGTCCATCTCATGTCCTTTTACCTTTTTACCATGTTTACCAATGTGTTTTACATTGGTTTTGGGGTTGTTTTTTCTTTCTTGCCCCACTAAAGCTTGCCAATAATCAAAAACTTAATCATTTAATCAACAATTTCGAATTCCAGTTCAAACATTTAGCAGTGGGGGAGCAGCTGATGCTTAGCTTCCATTTATGGTTGTACTTCCTTGTAGGTGAAGTCAAATCTACACAGGACAGGAGAAGTGCACTTCACTTATTCCGACTTGGTGATGCCATGCTCAGGATTGTAAGGAGTAAGTCCCGCCCATTGCTCCACCTCATGCGCTGCTGGAGCCTGGTGGCACCTCACCTTGTAGAGGTAGGAATGGGGGACAAAAATGGAATGTGTGCACCAAGTGACAAAGCTGAAAAAGATGGAGAAGGCTTGATAGCTCTTAAAGTGTATAACAACCTTCAATGTTGTCAAATCTGCTCTGTGTTGTATACACTGTGTCTTGTATTGCGATACTGCCACCAAGGAGTGTGCTTGTATGTGACTGAAATGGGCAGGGACAGGGTGTTGGACTTCTGCAATATGATGCAAGTTGTGTCTGGTGAAAAAACTGAAACCACCCCAATGGGCTCTAAGGGACTCCTCCATCTGCCTATATTCCCAGTCTGCATCCTTGCAATCCTTTCCGTAAAAGGATGTAGGTCTTCTTTTCCCGCATAAAGCCAGCTCAGCTGCTAGCTTTTGAAGGAAAAAATGGTCACAAACTCCAAACAAAAGACAGTATTTTACACAAGTTCTGTTCTGTGAATTTTAGTATTTATTTATTTTTAGCTCTATGTGTTTTTAATTGTCAGCAAGCTTTCATACATCTGTGGCCCTCCAGGCAGCTCAGATCTCAGTCATCTGTTTCCATGGCAGTAGTCTCCTGTTTCCATTACAGTGGGGTCCCTGGTCACATCAGCGGTGAAGCTGTTTTGAAGGTTCAGTCATACAAAGTGCTTACTTCCCTTCAAAGTGTCTGACTAAAAGTAAATTCTTTGCTTAGACACAGTCTAATACTTCTCCTTTGCCTGCAGGCTGCCTGTCACAAGGAGAGACACGTGTCCCAGAAGGCTGTCTCCTTCATCCATGACATCCTCACCGAAGTGCTGATGGACTGGAACGAGCCTTCTCACTTTCACTTCAACGAGGCGCTTTTCCGCCCCTTTGAGCGCATAATGCAGCTGGAGCTGTGTGATGAGGATGTGCAGGACCAGGCAAGTCAGCTCTTATTAATGTATCTGTATCTGGTCTCCATGCCCATAGGAATGGTTTCCAGACTGCACTTGGTCCACCTGAGAGTGTTTCCCAAATTCCCTTTGAATACTGCCCTTTAATCATCTTCAAGGAATTGGGACTGCTCTGCCTACCTAATCCAGCATTGTGGCAGAGCACAGAGACAGTAGACCTGGCTTTAAAGTAATTAAATAAAGATTTTCTACTAAAAATTTTTAAAGAATAAAATAATCTAGATTGTCATAGTGAGGTCTAGGAATGTTTTTAAAGACATTCGCGTGCCTTCTGAAGATCCATCAGTAGATTAGTTCTGGTTTTTGGCTCTTTTTCTTTTAACCCCTCCTTCACTGGCTGCAGGTGATCACCTCTATAGGAGAGTTGGTGGAAATGTGTTCTACCCAGATTCAGTCGGGATGGAGACCCCTGTTCAGTGCCCTGGAAACCGTGCACAGCAGCAGCAAGTCAGAGGTTAAAGAGTACCTTGTAGGAGAATACTCTATGGGTAAGAACTTACTGTGCTGTTTCAAATGTGCTTTTGATTCCCTGGGGGACACAGTAACTAACTCAATATATTTAAATGCCCGAACTGAACAGTGGCACTGCAACACTCCAGAACTGTACCAAAATACCTGACTTACTAGTTGGGGTGGGAAGGAAAGCAGACATATTGTTCTGACCTTTTATCCTCTGCATTCTAACAAATTATTAGAATGAGAAAGAAATGCTTCAAACCTACTCGAATAATTTTGAGCAAGACAGTAGCGCAGTTCAAAGTGCTGAACTTGACTGAGTATTTGTCACGGTCCTGCTGGAGAAAGGACTGTATCAAAGCAGCATGTCTCTTGTGGACTGTCTTCCCTATTGTATGAAACCTATTGCTCTTATATATCAGGGTAATTAATGTGATAATCTAGGCCAAGTGCTTGTCCAGACATTTGATCACAAGGCTTTCAGATTCCTAGTGCTATTACAGACCACATTTCTGTAAGAATGTGCATCCCTCCCAGAGACATTTGCTTTTATAGAAACGTGTTAATATGGGAAAACCCATTTTTTCTGTTCTTTTGCCCCATTAGAATGTATGTTTAAATGTGACAAGTCACATGTAAGGGATGTGTTTTTCCTCCTAAACTTTGTCATTGAGATCTGTTATGGTTGATGGCTGAATGCCGATGTATACAGCTTTTGAAGGCTGATAATCTACTTTGAAAAAGTGAGACTATCTTGTTACTTTATAGTCTGAATAGTTTTCTGCATGATTGATGTCATCTTGGCAATTATCAAAAACTAAACCAGAAACTAAATAGAAACCTCCACCAAATAGAAGAATTAGCTCTTGAGTTCAAGAATTCAAACCCGCTCTTACAATTTGAGGAGGCATAAACTGGTATTTGTCATAGACTGGGCAGAGGAGGGAATCTCTGTCACTGCCTATGAAAGGCTTCATGAGTTGCCCAAAGAGCAAGAGAAGGTTTTACTTTTAAGATCATTTCTGTTTCTGCCCAGAATAGAAAAGATTCTGCAGATTCAGTTAAATTGTTGAAAAATGGTTAGAGAATTATTTTTAAGGGGATGTGAAGAAGAGTTCTCATCTTGTTATCTCCACAGGGAAACGCCAGGCTCCAGTGTTTGATGTCTTTGAAGCATTTCTAAACACAGACAACATCCAGGTCTTCGCCAACGCTGCCACCAGTTATATTATGTGCCTTATGAAGTTTGTCAAAGGACTGGGTAAATATTTTCCTATTAAACCATGATACATCAAGCTTGATCGTGCAGAAGAGGAAAATTCAATTATGTAATGCATAGCATGGTAGGAAAGAGAGGGGCAGTGAAGATGTTGCATCCAGAATGCTTTAAAAAAATAAAATCAAGACCAAGGGACTATTTCTGGAATATTTTTAGTACTATCAGTTCTTCGAGTTTTTATAGCTGCAAAGATGCATCTCACTATTAAATGTCTACTTCTTAATTTGATCTTAGTTTACACCGAACTTGCTTATATTAATGTAAATAATTTTTAAAAAAACCCTCCAAGCCTATAATATTGCAGAAATGGCCTGGCATTGTGCAGAGACAGCATGGAGTGTTTGGAACAGAGCAGGGCACGTTTCACACCGTGGGCAGCAGAGACCAGGCACAGCATGTCAGGGTGACCCTGCAAAATAATTTTCATGCTTCGCCAGCCTTCAGAACAAAGGCAAATGGTGCTGGGTCGTTCTACCCCTGTGCTGGTGATCCATGGCTTGCCTTGATCATTAGAATTTGACACTTTTCATTGAACTGTGACAATGTTGGGGGTTTTTTTGTGGATGTAAATTATAAAACTTTTAAATAGTGGTAAACTGGGGCTTTTGGTTTCTATATGAATATTAATTCACAGAGATTTCTAGCTCTGTAAGCAACTACTTTTGATTTAAATGAAGCACCTAGCTGCAGCAGATCTACTCTTTAATGTTACTCTTGTCTCATTGAGCTATTTCACCATTGATTTCAATGGGTGGAAGAATTCACCTTGTGATGTAATTGTAGTTATTACTACAAAAGAGAAATAAACTTACATGTCCACTACTAATAGAGGGAACTTGTGTTTCTTCTGGAGAGCTTAAAAGCCTATCGTATATTTCTGTAAGTTTCTCACTTTTATGAGATAATTTGACCCTATTGTGGTCACATATCAAAAAGCAAGGTCTTTTTTTGTATTAAAGGTAATAGGACTATGGGAAACATCAGCAAATGCAATACTATACTATGTGCATTTTATTGTAAAACTAAAGGATTCAAATTTCACTGGCTGACTTGGCTGATCTCAATAGTAGGCAAAACTTTAAAATACATTATGGAGAGAATAGTTAAGAGAATAGAAAAAAACAAATAAATATAGTGAAAGGGGAACAAAGTAGGATCTAATGAAAGAATTTAATATTTATCTTGTGCTTTTTATGAGTGGAATAAGGCAAGAAAATGTTAATAGGCATTTAGTCACACTTCAGATTTGGCACTGAATGGGAAGTGCTTGGCTAAACTGGAAAAATGGTTTTAAGCCAAGTATTCTAAGGTGGGCAGAACATTAGCTGAGAGGAGACAGGCAGACTGGCAGACAGGGAAAATGATGAAGTGAATGGAGTTATCCAGACAGGAGCTCTGCAGCAGGATGCCTTGGAGCTGCTCTGCTTATTGAATTCCTCTAGTGAAGCTGTCCGGAAAGGAGCAGTCTGCTGATGTAAGTTGGGAAGATCAGCAATAGAGAGGCACTGGAAGCTGAGGATATGTGTTATGCAGTTGAAACTGTGAGACAGTGATTACCTGCATTAGACAACAGAAGGAAGTGTAGTATACAAAATATAAAATGATGTATTTAAGCAGTAAATAAACTAATAGGAAGAACTTGTGGTAGAAGAATTTTCCAGGGCAGTGGGGTGCAAATGAATAGAAAAAAATAGTGTAGTAATTAAACAAAGGATGAATATGAGCAAGTCATTCCTACACCCATGGAAGAAAGTGGAATGGAGTTAATATGACAGATAATACAATATATGATTATTAGAACTCCCAAAGACTCTGCTAAAGAGATATTAAATAGGCATATGGTTATTAAAGCATTTATTAATATAAAAATTTGTGTACAAACTATGACCAGTGTTACTGTATTGCTTGTGTGGACGTCACCTGGTTATCATCTAAGAAGATAAAACAGAGGGTATTTTCTGGATTCTGCTCAGACATTAGGGTGTAACTGAATGAGATAAGAAAACTAATGTTCTATTTATTTCTTTCCTTCTGTCTTTCCCAATGCTGCCTTTCCTGTCCCCAGGGGAAGTAGATTGTAAGGAGATGGGTGAGTGTGTTCCAGGATCAGGATCTGCATCTACAGACTTGTGCCTTCCCGCGCTTGATTACCTCAGGAGATGTTCTCAGGTATGATGAACAATCTTATACAGGCACTAACCTGGCCTGGGAAGCACTTCTAACCTGCAGGCTTTGCATCAATCATTGGATGATGTGCATGAACCCAACAGAGTCTGTGGTGACCCTGATGGTAGTACCCTGCACTGCCAAATGGACAGTGGTAGCCTTAGGGAATATCATACCTTCCAGGCCAGTTAGCGATGGGAAAACCGAGGAGATAAAAACACTCAGACCCAGGGAGCATGTGAGAAAATGTGAATGTTCAAAACCTTGTAGTAACATTATTCAAAACTAAATTCATTCTTAATTAAACAGTTACCGCAAACAGTGGTTGGAATAAAAGACAAAAAAAACCCCAAAAAACAACAAAACAAGAAGTTAAGAATTCTTATATTTTAAGAACAACAGCTTACACCCTCTGAAATGGAGAAAGAGCTTATTTATACCATGCAAACATATCTGAAGCTCAGGACAAAACTTTAATAATTAGAATGCTGACATGTTTCCTATAATCTCCTTGCACACAGCATATATTCTTATCCAGGGTTATCTGGACAATTTTTGCCTGATTTTATGGTCTTATTTGTATTTCTGTAGCAGCTGCAGGTCTTTTTGTTGGACCCAGGCCATGTTTTTCTGGGTACAATACAAAAGTGCAACAAAGGATACTATCATTGCTGAAAGTAATTAATATCTAAGTTCAGAGATAATGGGTGGATTCATCAGACTGAGAAAAGAAGGAAAGAATAAGGCAACTCAGAATAATAAACAGCAGACATACCAAAATGAACTTGCTATCTTGTTCATCTAAAACATTAGTAAATATCTATCTATATATCTAATGTATGTTCTGCCCGTACACTATTTGTACCACATTGCTATTCCTCACCCTTACAAACTCCACAGTGAGGGAGAAGTATTTTCTCCTCTTTAAAAGCAGCAGCCATTTATACCTTGTTATACCTTTTAACTTGGCAGTAAAAGAAGAACAGGAATGACTAAAAAGAAATCTTGTCTGTATATTGCAAATACATTATTTACTTAGAAATAATTAATGATTAAATGCTGGTAGTATCCCTGCAATAGGACGGCTAACAGAGCTTTGTAGGTCATAGATGGAATCAGTGAGTTATAACGTTTGCCCTTCACAAATGAGAAGAGAGCAGACTTCCATCTCAGAAATGTGTTATTTAGATTATTGCTCTCCCTCTCTTTACCCACAACTTTTTACTTGTTAGGGAATGGAAGACTCCTGGCCTTTAATTGTGTTTGCATACCTTTTATGTTATTCTATACACCTATGTTGTATGTGATTGCTTTTACAAAGTTTTGTATGGGTATTTATCTTCTCTTTTTTTCTCTCTCCTCTTCTCCACCGTCCCAAGTTGTTAGCCAAAATCTATAAAATGCCCTTGAAACCCATCTTCCTCAGTGGCCGGCTGGTTAACTTGCCCCGAAGAGCACAGGAGCAGTCAGCCAGCAGTGAGGACGGGATTGAGTGCATCCTTTCTGACTTCGATGATGACACTGGTAAGTGCATTGAAAGTAGTGAATGCAGAACTGATCAATTGCTTCTTCAAATTTTGCCAACTGCTGAAGCACAAAGGAGGGAAAACTTCATAGTTTATTGTTTCCTTGTTGTCTACACACACCCAGATTGGAAGTTCAGGTCCTGTCACCTTCTTTATATAAAAGATAAAGTTCATTTATGGGAAAAATACAACCCTTCTCTTAGAGCAAGATAACAGTATTTTGATTAACAATTATTTTGATTATCCTGATACTCATAACACAAACATTGTGTATTTCTGAGAACTAACACAAAAATACTTTCTAGACCACAGCTGAAGTAAAGGAGTTAAAACCTTTTGAAGTCGGTATTGGCAGGCCTGCCTTTAACAGAAAAAAATACCAGTATTGAGTTACAGTCTAGAAAGATAAAGAATCATTGTTTAAATGTTTCCAAACTTAGGTCCTGTGGTCTGTTGAAATAAACAGTGAATTTCTGAAGTCCATAAAAAGCACTGTGACCTCCAGAAAAACAAGCAGCATTTGTCTCCTGATTATTTGTGTGGTTTATATGGGTTGTGGATTAATCAGGTGTTGGATGAACCAGAGTGTGCAGAGCCAAGCAGTAGAGGAATGCAGCCTTATGGCTTCTGGGCTCAGGAGACCTTTACAGCAGTACTTTTGAATATGTGAACTACTGACCTGTTCCAACCAGGCGGCCTCTGTGAAGAGTCAGCTGCAGTCTGGCAGAAAGCAGGCTCAGGCTGACTCCAGTGCATTTCATTCATGTGCCTCACCAGACTGGCCCTTGGTACCTACTTTTATCTAGACTCTTCCACCTCATGGATTGTCCTGGTCCTGCTACCCTGGATAAAGGAGAAAAAAGCTGCTCTCTGAAACTAGAAAGTCACAAGTCCTAGTTTTTCACAAAACCTCCTTTTACGTCTTTCTGTGCTGAGTTTGGTTTGATTTTTCTCAGTGGATTTTAAGATACTCTCCTGGAATGTAGGAGACCCAAGTCATTGAAGCC
The DNA here is from genome assembly GCF_021018805.1 of Prinia subflava. Classification (NCBI taxonomy): domain Eukaryota; kingdom Metazoa; phylum Chordata; class Aves; order Passeriformes; family Cisticolidae; genus Prinia; species Prinia subflava. The sequence continues at coordinate 63,947,952 of NC_086248.1, read as the reverse complement.
TCTGCTTTGAATCAGACTTGGAACTTGACCTAGGGTCTCCCCACCTCAGTTGTCTACTGTTCTGAAGTGACTCTGCCTGTCAATCTCTTGCTGTAAACAGAAATATCACCCTGCAGCAAATAAACCTTTTGGTTCTTTTGGTTCAGCTAAGCCCTGAGACTGCCACCCAATTTGTTATTTACATAGCAATAGTGTTAGAACATTGCTAGGCAAACTAACTTTACAAAGACACAAGGCAGTCTTTACCTGCCACACTAGTGCTCAAAGTCAGTAGCAGGATGAGGCAAAATGTTTTAACCTACTTTGCCATATTTGCATCATATTTTCATACTGTATTTGATTTCATGCTGGAGTCTTCAAGAGGGTGTTTTAGAGATATTCAGTTGTCCCAGATTAGAAAATCCATATTTCATTCTGAGTCATTTGTGCTGTTTCCTTATCCAGAAGTTCATTAAAGTCACTGACTCAAAACAATGTCACCATACATATTGCCCTCTGAAAGTGGTGTGAAAAAATAAAACATCAACCTAGTTACAAAGTCATGATTTCACTGTTTTTGCTTTGTTTCTCAGGAAGATTCTTGCAGTTAGCAAGCTCAGTGAATCTTAAACAGAGTTCCCTCCTGTATTGCTTTTAGAACATATTTAGCCACCAAGCATCATTAAGATACAGACTACATCAGCATAGCTAGCACTAGCAGAGAAAAGAATTTATTAGTAAGCCAAAGTAAAATCTATTTTAGCCTAATAAACCCATAGCCTTTTAAGGTGACTTTACTCAAGAGTATAATGTGCAAGATCCTTCCAGTTGTTCATATTATCATGGGAAACTAGAAAATATTTAAAAGGGTTCTGTGAAAAATTAAAGGACAACAATTCCTAACCATCTTCAAAATTATGAAATTATTGAAAATTATTGAAATTAGTTGTGTCCCATAATCATTTAGGGGATACCTGTTTGCCAGTGCAGACAAGAGCTCACCTGTATCCTTTCTGCTGTTCTGGCAGTTGTCCAGCTGTGTGACCTCTTCAATATCTAAAGATGACATGTGAGGCAGCCTGATCATACCTCGTGAGACATTTTTACTGTTCAGTTCTGAGTACCAAGTAGAGCCAGTTAAATTATGGCTAGTCTCCTCAGGAGCCTTACTTTAAGGCATAACCTAAAGGAGTACAATCTATCCTGGGCAGCATTTGCAATGGTAATGAGATATGTTTTATTTATATATAGTTTTGTGGGATTTTTTTACACAAGGTTAAAGAGACTGAGCTAGTAGGAATAGCAAAGTATGACCAGAACAAGGTCTGCATTGATGAGGAAGGATGGGACAAAACACAAACTTGAAAGAAAGGGAGGGAAAAGGAAACCATCATCTCAAAAATGGCTATTGTCCACAATCATTACATTACAACAGTAAACATGCAAGAACCATGATCTTTAAGGTACTTAATTTATTAATTTCCTTCATTTCTGAGGGCAAGTTTCACCCGTGTCAAGCAGCATCTTACTCATGGTTTTTAATCTTTCTTTCTTTACTTGTAGGCCTTATCAATGTCTGGATTATTCTGCTGGAAGAATTAACAACTGCCATATCCAACTGTCCCCGTCAGCACCAGCCTCCTACTTTGGATCTGCTCTTTGAGTTGCTGAGGGATGTTGCCAAGACACCTGGTAATGAAAGGGCTTGATAAAATGTGAGCTAGTGGAGTCCTAGCCAAACCTTTTAGACTCCTAAGCCACTTCTGTAAAGCATGTTACTTGTGTTAAAGCTGCACAGAGACATTCTCTACTAGAAAGGGATTTTCTCAGAGCTGATAAGTTGTTCCATCATTCTTTTGTCATCATTCTGTTGACAAAAGGCATCTTGTAAGAGTGTATTGAAATTGCACCATAAAGAGGTATGGTACTCTATCCATGTCCTAGCCACAGAAAATGTTTGCTTTGTGTCTAGGAAATGGAGAGAGAATATTACATAATTCTTCCCAGCACATCTGCTGGGAAAGACTGCAGGTAAACTGTTGGCTAAATGTACCTAATAACTACATCCAAAACATTTTGCCACTCTCATCCCACAAAAAAGTTGCAGAACCTCTTTCTCTCAGCATTACCTCAGGCTTCAGCTTGGAACAAGTTAGCAAATTTACTGAGCATGTAGGCTTTGTAAGCAAGTCTATACAACCCTTATTGTGTTTATTTTAAGGACCAGGATTTGGCATTTATGCAGTTGTACATCTTCTTCTTCCCACGATGTCTCTTTGGCTCCATCGCAGCCATGGTGACCATTCTTACTGGGATGTGGCCTCTTCTAATTTCAAGCATGCCATTGGCCTTTCCAGTGAACTTGTAGTGGAGCACATTCAGAATTTCATACACTCAGGTATGTCACTGCAGTGTCACATCCACTGTCATCAGTGCCATGTTACTGAAGAGCTGCTTGGGAGGTGGTTTCATTGCTTTTTGGTTGCTCAAGCACAAAATAGGAGAAAAGTTAAAAATTTCTGTTTGGGATTTTTTCTTCATAGGTTTTAGAGTTATGGGGAAAAAATTGTAAGACACTTATGGAAGTTATTTAGACCAGGCTCCTTCTCAGAGCAGGGCTATCTTCAAAATTAAAAGATCATCATTTTGATCATAAGGAATGAGAATATCAGAAACAGGATCTAAGATAATTTCTCCTGTACCACTTCAATCTAGACATTTTGTATTGTTAACTTAAAAAGGATTGTTCTTATTTCAGCTTGATGCAATACATGTTTCAATAGCCGCATAAAAACATTTGGGTTTGCATATTCTCTGAATAGCAGTAAGTGTATCAAGACTTTATTATAAGGAAAAGGCAATAATGTTAAAACCAGCCTGTGTTTTTTCCTTATAGATATTGGTTATGAAAATATGATCAATACTATGTTGAAAGATCTTTTCAAGTTGCTGGTAGCCTGTGTAGCAGAACCAACAGAAATTATTTCCAGAGTTGGCTGCTCCTGTATCAGGTAACCCAATCTGTTCACTCTTAGCATTTTATTTTAAAAAGATGTCTATGTCTTTGAAGAACTTGTGGACTGATAAGTTGGTTAGCATCTCAAAAGAAGTCTACAATACGTCTTAGCTCTTTTTAGTTGAATAATGAATTTTAGACTTATTGACCTTTTCTTGCTGTTTTCAGTGTGCTTCAGAACCTGTAATTTTATTATGTGTATGATTCTCAAAAAAAGCACTTGCACATTACTTATATATAGTTAGTTAATAATTTATCCTTAAGGAAAAGGTTCTTCTGGCATTCACAGGTCTTTAGAGGTATTTAGCACCTTTCACAGTTCTCAGGTTTTTACAGTCATAATCAAAATAAGCACTGCATTTATACAGTTACATAGTGTGTGGTTCTTGTGGCAAGATGCCTACTTAAAGAGGAAAAGCAAAGAAGAAAAAAAAGTCAAAGCTGTAGTGTAATTACAAAACTAGGTCAGGGTAACAACTGTGGAGACTGGATAACATTAGCTAGCTACTGAGTAAGCCTTTTGTTCTGTTTTCATAGAATCATAGAATGGTTTGGGTTGGAGGGGGCCTTAAAGATCACTTAGTCTCAACTCCCCTGCCATGGGCAGAAATACTTTCCACTAGATAGACCAAGTTGCTCAATGCCCCCTTCAGCTTGGCCTTGGACACTTCCAAAGATGGGAATTTTCAACCTTCTCCCTTTATAAGTAAGAATTGTCTAGTTCCTTCTTGAACATGGTAACGTTTTCCTGTGTCCTTGCAGGTATGTGTTGGTGACAGCAGGGCCTGTTTTTACTGAAGAGATGTGGAGGCTTGCATGTTGTGCCTTGCAGGATGCATTCTCTGCCACTCTGGAGCCAGTAAAGGTGAAACTGCCATTTTGCTGTCAGTCAAAATGTAATCACATAACTAACTTTTGACAGGTCATTAATTTTTCAATTCACAATTAAACATATTGGATCAACGATGGAGATTGAATCAGTTTTTCTAAACATATACAGACAACACTAGTAGCTTACAGTTATTTTAAAACTTACTTTAAATTGCCTTGCCAGCATGAAAACAGAAGAGTTCAATAGGTGAAATTTCTCTTTTGATACATTTCTTCCTCTGGATTTACAAAAACTATGTAGAAGACAATGTTGCTTTGCTGTAGCTGCATGCTCCATATAGACTAGTTTTCAATTCACCATCTGTTTTGCAAACAGAAAATCCTGTGAAGGCTTTTCAGACCTGCATCTGTAAGAAGCTGCCTTTACATTGGATATATTAATTGCTAGATAGCAGGTGACCAGCTGATGGGAATGGGAAAAGTCACTGAATCTTGTATTTCACACAAACAGGCTGGACATGGCTACAGTTATTAGTTTAGCTCACAGTGAAATTCTGATGTTGTGTCTCTCTCTAGAACCTGTTGGGCTATTTCCACAGTGGTACTGAAAGCTTTAGTGGAGATGCCTGTGAAGTGAAGGTGGCAGCCCCCTCCCTCTCACCAAGTGCTGAAGCTGAGTACTGGAGAATCAGAGCCATGGCACAACAGGTACTGACAGATGTTTTAGGGGAAGTGAGAAAAAACTATCGCTCTGTAAATAGGAATTTGGAATGCCTAGAGTGGGAAAAATGCATGGGTCTCTTAAGAGGACTGACAGTCAGCCTACTGTGTAATGTAATTTTAAAAACTTCCAGGTTAGCATACATCAATGGAGATGTTTCTCATAGAGAAAGGGCAATAGTGGTGTCTCTGTGAATACTCATCAAGAGTGTCACATAGATTTCTGAATACTCTGTTAAAGAATGATAAATTCAAAGCACAAAAATTGCACTAGAACAGAGATGGTGATATGAAAATAGGAAAACAAGACTTGATTAACCTCTCAAAGCATTTTTCTCTATAAATAACTAGGTATAGATTGCAAAGAAGAAAAAGGCTTACTGGGAACTAGAGGATAATGCTGACATTTAACAAATGATTCACTAACTCCTAATCAGAATCAGCAGAGCAAACTTGGAAGCAACCTTCTTAGGGTCCTTTTGACTACAAGGAAGGTTATTCATTCTATGAAAGTGTTTATATGAAACAAGTTCTTTGAAATATAGCAGCCTGAACTTAATGACCTGCAGGGTACCATATAACTGTAAATACCATGTGACAGTTTCAGCACGGGAAAGCAGATAGATTAAAACAGCCAGCAGAAGTTTGGTGTCAGTTTCTGACTTGATAAATCATACTCTGATGCTGCTTGAAAATCTGAGACACACAGACCAGGATTGGTGATCACAACTAATGTGGTAGTGACAGACATTGTTTGAATAGAAAATGTGTTTTAAAATAAGTTTTAAAGGTGCAGAACTCAAGAAAGCAGGGACTGTAACATTAATACTTTTCTTGTAGACACTATCAGTGGCACTCCTGAGTCGTCCTCAGTGAGGATTTGCCACAACTATGAAGCTACAGAGCAAAACCACAGCAATTGAGAGTTGTTTCCCTGTTTCCCACTGAACTGATTTTGGCTTGGACGGAGTTAATTTTCTTCCTAGTAGTTGGTACAGTGCTGTGGTTTGAATTTAGTTGATAGCACACTGATGTTCTAGTTGTTGCCGAATAATGCTTACAATAAGTCAAGGGCCATTCAGTTTTGCATCATCTGCCAGTAAGGAGGTGCTTGAGAAGCCTGGAGGGGAGCATGGCCGGGATAGCTGATGGAGACTGGCCAGAGGCGTATCCCATACCATAGAGTGTCATCCTGAGTATGTAAATGAGGGGAGTTGTCTGGCAGGGGCTCCTCAGGAACAGGCTCGGCATCAGTCATTGGGTGATGAGCAACTGTACTGTGCAAGGGTGTTTTCTGGTTTTGTTTGGTTTTGTTGGGTTTGGTTTGTTTTTTTATTGTTGTTGTCTTCCTTTTTGTGGTGGTGGTTGATATTACTCTCTTTTATTTAAATTATTAAACTGTTCTTATATCAACCCATGGGGTTTATCTTTTTTTCCCTGATTCCTCTCCCCACCCCATCCTTGAGAGGGATAGGGTGTGGGGTGTGGTAAGTTCATGGCTGCTTGGTACTTAGTTGCTGTCTGTGGTTAAACCACAAAACACCCCCAAAGGATTGCATATTAGGTCTGTTGTATCTTCATGGCTAATATAATCCTTCTAACAACCAGCCTTTCCCGTGCAACTGGCTGACTGTGCAAACAGGTCCCTGTCTCCACTGTATTTGATACTTTCAAGATAGAAGCATACAGACAACAGAAAGCTTGGTTTGGTGTGATGCCTTATACAGGTTCAAAGAAAAATATGTCTGTCCTTTGCCCTGCACCCTGCTGGATGTCTGGAGGTAGCCCATTGCTGTTTTACCAAAGTAGCGTCCTTCAGGAAAGGTCTGGCTGGGGGGATACCTCTCTATCACTGTAAAATAATTCTGTATGACAGATATTTCACACTGCAGGAAATCCTATTCCAAGCCTCTCCCCCCATAACCCTAGACCCACTGCAAGTGCTAAACTGATTATTTTTATGTAACTTGTTTTCTAGGTCTTCATGTTGGAGACTCAGTGTTCCCCAAAAACCCCTAGTAACAAGGAAGGGTTTGAACATGCCCAGTCGTGTGTGCTCATCATTGACCTGCCACCAGATAAGAAACCAAACGGGCATAACCAGAGAAGGTAAAATATTTTCCAAAGAAGACACTGTGTCACTAAAAGCAAGATAAAAATATTGCTGCACAGGGAGAGATGTGAACTGAGCCTGGTAAATCATACCTCTCCATAGGGCTCATCAACAAAAACAAATTCAGTGATCAAATTAGGTTTTGTGACGCTGTTGCATTTTTAGTGATACCTGGAGAATGCAATGTCTGTTCTACTTAGGGTCTTTTAAATTCAGTATTACTTGGTTAAGAAGGTAGAAAAAGGTAATGGATAAACTGAGGCATTATAGGCTGAAGAGACCACATCCAAATCTGCAAAGCTGTCAACATTGAGCTAGGGAACGTTGTTTTTGCTTGGCGCATTATTTTTGTGGAAGTCTTTCTGTTATGTTACCACCTGAGAGACTCACCTATTTGCATTACAATCTGAGAATATTTCCTTTTGCTTGCACTTGGTTGTTTAAGTAACTGCTGTACCATCATTTGGGCCAAGAATCAGAATTCTGCATTCAGGGTTTGTGTTTGTATTGCAAGGTATGTAATGGCATATCTTTTATGAGATACCAAACATGGTTTTGTACCATTCAGGTTTAAACTATTGCTTGAGCAAGAAGCCAGAATGTGATGTTTCTTCTTTGGATGGACAGGAAGGAAGGTCATGCAAGATGTCTCTGTTCTTACACTGCTCAACAGAAGTTTTCCCCCAAGAGCAGGTGCTCTGTTGCCTCACCATCAGAGAACAGGGCCCTGCATAGAGACAAAGAAAGCTTGTGATTACAGGTTAAACCCTTCCTTTACAGAGGAAAATATCTATTTTACCCAAAGGCTAGCAGGTCATTCTTTTTGTTACTATGAATGCAAACCAAAAGTCTGGAATATTCACCTCTCACAGCACATAAGGCCATACAATCTAACAGGCTGTGTTTGTAGGGGTAGCAAGGGTTTTGCTTGTCTTTTAAACAAATAAATAAAGCTTGCAATTAATACAAACTCTGAATGCTCTCACACTGCGCTTTGTCCAACCAACTGCTAAAGGTGTATATGCCCATAGCCAAGTGTTATCCCAGCAATGTTCATTTTTTCACCAAAACACAGCTCACAAGTTGACTGTGCCACTGTTTTCATATTATGTGCTACAGCAGTGCAGTAATATGGCAATCATGCATGATAGTAAATGTGGCCTTTCCAAAGTTTTACTTTAACCTTAGCAGGGTTTCACTTCTCCCTTTTGGTTTTGTTTCCTTAATGCTGCATCGTTTCACAGGAAGCTGGGGTAAGGGAGCTTTTCTTCTTCCTAAAAAATAATCATATATTTCAGTTTGAAACTTTGGGCAGAATAAGAAAATACTATCCTTAACCAGCTTTGGCTTTGTGTTTTCACCTGTAGTTCTCTACAGTTTCTTTTGGGATTGAGCAGTACTTTACACTGTCCTTGTAAATTGCTTTTTTGGCTGTTACAAGGAAAGCAGATCTCCTTCATTCCTGACCCTGCTTTTGGAACAGGATTAGCTGCTTGAAATCACTGCAAGCACTCATTTAACTTTGTATATGCTCTTAAGAGCTTTTCTGAGTCAGAGCCTCTAATGATTTTTACAGCAGGAAACTACTTCCCCATAAAGAGCTCAACTGTATGTGCTAATCATCAACTTTTTGTCACTGTCAAATAAAAGACTACTAAATTTTCTCATGTGTCAGCACTGACAGTTGTGTCATGGTAGGCAACTGACCTACCATGTGACCAGGGAATGTGACCAAAGAACAATTTTGTCTGAATTTTTTAAGATGTTGTATTCTCAAAATTGTGTTTTAATGGGATTTCTCAAAAAAAATAATATTTACTTTTTGTCTTGGTATTCCCAAACACTTTTGAAAGTTGTTTAACGAAAGCGGAATAATTTTTGCAACAAAAAATGTCAAAGGTCTGCAACCGAACTTCTCATGTTACATGAAGATTTGTTTTGACATAGACCTAAAACTTCAGTATTGTAAGCAAACTGAAAAATCTCTTCCTTACTTGATAGCTGTGCTAATTAAAACTGGACCCATTGCATCCAGTATTATTACATGCATCAGCTCCATTTAAAACATTTCCCTGTAATTTTACATAAAGACCTTTTTAAAAGACCTTAAGATAGGTTTGACAGTTTATAATTTGAAATCAATGAGATAGCAAAGAACAATCCTCTCTTTCTTCCAAGCCTTGCTTGCCTGTAAGCCTCTCAGTCTTATTTACTGGTGAAAGACCTGAAAGCTTTGGTCAGAGGCATTTGCCATTCCTGTGTCCCCTGTGCAAATCAAAAATCAGTGAGGGCTGAAACAACTCCCAGCACCTCTCCAAGAGGAGCACAGCTAAGAATCACACAGTACCATATGTGAGGAATAGGGTTAGGAATACATATTTCCATGCTAGGCTCTCAGTGTTCAAGTTGAAGTCTTAGGAGCAGTGAAATGTGTCTTCAGCCAGACTTCAGCTTCTTTGCATGCTGCATTGCACTGCTGATGTTTCTGTACATGTTTCATTATTGGTTGGATACCTCTTCATGGTTTATTTTTAAGAAGTACTCCTGGGCATTAGTGGAAATGGAAACTGAGTAATAAACTAGTTTTGGCCTCAATTTGTCATGACAAAATAAAGTTTGTCTGACATGCTGGTGGAGGAATAATTTTCATGTTAATAAATTCCTCAGTTATAGCAGGCTGAAGTATCTGAGTGTGCTTTTATTCCTAGTAAAAGCACAATGCACCATTTTAATATTCTATTGTTTTTTCCTTCCTATGCTTGGTTTACCAAGTATTCCTTTCAGGACGATAGTGGTGAGCTTACTGTCCCACCAAGTGCTGCTCCAGAATTTATATGACATCTTACTGGAAGAATTTGTGAAAGGCCCTTCTAACTTGGAAGAGAAAGTGGCAATACAAGTACCAGAGAACAAGTTGGCTGGTTTTCTCAGGTACATCTCCATGCAAAACCTGGCTGTCATCTTTGACTTACTCCTGGACTCCTACAGAACAGCCCGAGAGTTTGACACCAGACCTGGGCTCAAGTGTTTGTTAAAAAAAGTGTCTGGCATTAGTGGAGCTGCCAACTTGTATCGCCAGTCAGCAATGAGCTTCAACATCTACTTCCACGCCTTGATTTGTGCAATCCTGACAAACCAGGAGAACATCACTGCAGAGCAAGTGAAAAAGATCCTCTTTGAAGATGATGAGAGAAGCACAGACTCATCACAGCAGTGTTCTTCAGAAGATGAAGACATTTTTGAAGAAACTGCTCAGGTCAGTCCCCCCCGAGGGAAGGAGAAGAGGCAGTGGAGAGCTCGAATCCCATCTTTGAGTGTCCAGCCTGTCAGCAATGCAGACTGGGGATGGCTGATCAAGCGGCTTCACAAACTCTGCATGGAACTGTGCAACAACTACATCCAAATGCATCTGGACCTGGAGAATAATGTAGAGGAGCCTCCCGTGTTCAAAGGTGACTCTTTCTTCATTTTACCATCTTTTCACTCAGAAACCTCCACCCCATCAACTGGAGGGCTATCTGGAAAGGAAACACCATCAGAAGATGACAGAAGTCAAATCAGGGACCAGTTGGGAGAGAGCTTGACACCTCGAGGAGGCAGTGGAGAGATATTGCTGCTACCCCCACCCCTGAGTCCTAAACCAGAGAAAAAAGAGCAAACCAAGAAAAAAGAATGGTGGGAGAGTGCTGGCAACAAAATCTACACCATAGCCACTGACAAAACCATCTCCAAGTTTATGACAGAGTACAAGAAGAGAAAGCAGCAACAGGCCATGACATCCTTCACCAAAGAAGTCAAAGTGGAAAAGAAAGGGGAACTTCTGGGTTCAAGAGGACCAGACTCACCTGTACTCCAGCGGCCACAACATCTTCTAGATCAAGGTCAGATGAGGCATTCATTCAGTGCTGGTCCAGAGATCCTGAGACAAGAGAAGAGACCCCGTTCAGGGTCCACAGTCAGCTCCCTGAATATATCTATTAGGGATGCAGAGGCCCAGATACAGGTAGGACATTCTTATAGAAGGCTAATAATAACAATGATAAATAAAAAGATATTGATACATTTTTTAATGTTGTTATAATCTTTTTGTTAAATGTTGTATTATATAATGAAGTCCTCGTGGTGAGGACTGAATCTTTCAGGAGCTGGAATTAATAAAAACCTGATTCTGTCCTCTTAAAAGAAAGTCAGTCTTCAGGGAAGTGTCATCAGGCATATACTAGTTCAGCTTTCAAGAGTGCTTTTATGACTGGGGCCAAAGCTGCCCTTAATCCTGAGAACTGACAACCTACAGCGAACTCGTTGCTTACTGCTGTGGGCTGTAGCCCACTGAAGGCTTTTGAAAATTCCGTGCTGCTTGTCACACTGTTTTTATGCTTAAGAATGGGGTTTTTTTTAATTCCAGAGAAAAATAATGGGTTCTTTTGCTAAACAGAAGCTTGCTGTTAGTATGTCCAAGTGAATGAATCACTGAAAGCATCAAATTAGATAGATTTTGTTCACTGTGGGACAAAAAAAAGGAAGGGATGAGCATGATACCTATAATAAAAAGTCAAATAATTACTTAGTACTGAATATGATTTAGGAAGACACACTGAACATTAAATTAATATACTGGCATTACCCAGTCTGCTTCATGAGCAGACTCATGCTTCATGCTTTCTTAAGCTGCGCCAAGGAAAATACAGGCTGGATATTAGGAAAAAGTTTTTTTACAGAAAGGGTAATAAAGTATTGGAATGGTCTACCTGGGGAGGTCTACCTGAGGGTGGATTCACCACCTCTGGATGTGTTTAATGAGAGACTAGATGTGGCACTTGGTGCCATGGTTTAGTTGAGGTTGGGGTTGAGTTGGATGATCCTGGAGGTCTCTTCCAACCTAATAGATTCTGTGATTCTGTATGAATCTGCAACCACCAGATACCTTATCTTCTGTCTCAACCACTGGGCTCACCTATTTAGAAAGGTCTTCTAAAGATTTTTTTTTAATCCAATTGCTTCTTAGGCATGGACCAACATGGTGCTGACAGTTCTCAACCAGATTCAGGCTCTGCCAGACCAAACTTTCACAGCCCTGCAGCCAGCAGTGTTTCCCTGTATCAGCCAGCTGACTTGCCACGTGACAGATAACCGTGTCCGCCAGGCAGTGCGGGAATGGCTGGGAAGAGTGGGCCGAGTTTATGATATCATCATTTAAACCAAGCTGTGCTCTGTTGCCAAGGGCAGAAGACATTCAAGGTATACAGCAAAGAAGTACTTGGGGTTCATTAATTGCCTATTTGTTGGTGATAAGAGACAAGGAACTTGTTGATTTATATTGTCTATCCACCTGAGATCGTGTGTCCCTCACTCACACTAGCAAAGGAGGCAAAGCATGGGTCTGTTTAGAGGATCTGGCATGGCCCAGAACTCAGAACCTGTCCATAAGTCAGGCTCCTACCAGAAGTGATACATTTCATAGCCTTTGTTTTAATTCAAATCTGCAGCAGTGGGAGCCACCAGAAACTGCAACAGAACTTCATGCATGAAATTAGCTGTGAGTGCAACTGTCATGTGGATGTCAAACCAGGTCAGTAAACCTATTTAACTTAGAAAATAAATAAATAAACACAAGTCGGTGGAAAGGTGAGGCTATAGGACAATTCAGAAGGTGATGTTTTTTTCAGGTAACATCTTCCCTTCAAAAATTGTCATGAGAGGGATAGCCAAATAAGATTATTGTAGTAACTAAATGTGTCTCTCACTAGAGAAAATGGAAATTTATTTTGCTCCAAGAAGAGCCACTGAAGTCACATTTGGAGTAGCTAAAGAATCTTGGGTCTAAAATGGGTGAACCAAGCACAGACTATTGATCCTTTCATTGCTCTTATGGCGTATTGCTTGAAGAGAAATGGCACTGTCAAACTGCCCTCTCTGCAACACCACCCTGGCTGCCTCTTCACCTATGCCTACGGCTGAACATTTTGCCACATGTCTAATTTCCTCTAAGGGCAAAAGGGAAATTTGTTTTGCTCTTTCCTGGGAAGGTGTAGGGAAGACCCACCACAGCAAATACCAGCATGTGCCAGTATCCAGCATTCGACTAAGCAGAGTAGAGATAAAGTGTTCCAGTTTAAGCACCACTGCAGCTATTATTCTACTGGAAATTTATGTTTGCTTATGTAGAGCTGCTGTAGCCAGGAATGCCCTTATCACCTTTGTTAAATGTAGTCTATCACTCCACTTGGAGCTGAAGCAAGATGGAAAATGGTATGAAAGGGAGGTATATTTCCTGTTTCTTTCTCATTTCTTGTCTGCTGCTGTAAATAGAAAAGGACAGACCCTCATGGAGGTACATCCACCCCTCCATGCAGCACTCCTATTGGGACTATTGCAATTTGCTGTTATTAGTAAGAGGAAGGAGAAGGGGGAGGATTGACTATTGTGTTGTCAGATGCATATGTGATGCTTTTCACACTGTACAAAGCAAAGGGTTACCTTGCTGCACAAGTTATGTCAGAGCCCTTGGGACATTTCATCTTGTACTCCCATGCTATGTCATTTGTTGATTTGTTGGTAACTTGTTGAAAATGAGTTGATTTTAATTTTGGGTAACCCTTTAAATGCTGTTCTCCCGAGACTTTTAAAATGTGCATGCCAACTAAATATACAGCTTCAGTCCCTGCTCCAAAGCATTCTAAAACTGTTATATAAAACTCTTTATATAAGGCCTGGATTTTGCACAACTAACTGCTTTTAGCATCTTAAACCTGGCAAAACAGAGGGAGCCAAGAAGCTCCCCTGAACAGCCATCTCCCAAGGTTCTTTGTTTACAAAGAGTCTGATACTATCTTCCTGCCTTTTCCCTGCATTGCCTGCTTCCCATTTGTCACCTGCTAGTCTTGTGCAGGGAGTATTTGTCCCATAACTTTCTGTAGTGCCAGTCATGCTGTTTCCCTTTCTTTAAAAACTTCCCTTTGCTAAATTGTTTAAAGGACATAAAAATTCTTACATAAAAAAACATAAAAAACTCTTTTCTACAGCCTAAACTGACTCTATGAATTACTGATTTAACAATGTTTTCAATTGTCAATTTTCCCCCAACAGTTCTAGTACTTCCTCAGGGACAGGTTAGATTATGCTTTTTTATCTGGGAGAATAGTAGCATGGTTTGATTTCTGTTGCCATGTTTTTCTTATACATCTTTAGGTATGGTAAAAGTGTGGTTACATTTTTTGTTAAAGATTTTATTTGGCATCTATATAGAACTGCTTTAAAGCAGTACATTAATTAGGCAACAGCAGAAATCAGAATAATAAACTGTATTCAAATCAGCCAACTCTGATGGTTTTAATTATAAATGCACTGAATTGATGTAGATCCTTGTTATACTGATCTAGAACTAAAGCAAATTCCTAAATGATGTAGTGGAAACAAAATTGATGGCAGTACTAGTGAAATCACTCAGGACTACAGAAAAGTTCCTAGAATCTAGGAAACACCATGATTGCATTGTGGTTGCAATACAAAATCCTTCTGTAAATCAGAAAAAAAGGCTTTAGGAGTGACAATACCATTACCGCCACCTCCCTCAAGGCCATGAACATATTATAACCTAGTGTTATCTGATTAGCCACCATCTTGACCTGAAATGTAATTTAATTTTAACTATTTACACTGCAAATACCACATTGGAAAACAGGACAAGTAAATTTGCTATGTTGCTGTTGGCCTGTTTTGAACTTTGTCCTTCAAATTATGCACTAAGTGCCCATTGTCACCCTCAGTGCCTCTGCTCATTAACACCCCTCCCTAAAAGGTCTTAAATAACTTTGGGTAATTCCAGGAATGTAACTTAGAAGGAGGGAAGAAGGAATATTTGAAGCAGCAGACTTTGGAGAGCAAAGTTCAGCATGTGCTGCTCTTCCCTTTCTTTGTGTGTATAAAATGCTAACCAGGTGAGAGGAGTGGCCCATGGCCACTTCAGTAACCACAACCATGAGATGCAGAAGCTGAAGCCTTCTGATGCACCTTCAAAACATAAACAAATAAAAAAATTAGTTGGTTCATCAGAATCTCAGCAATTTTTCTGCTAGTTTAGCTATAGACCTCAGTAAGTCCCAAAGAAGTAGAATAATAAACATGTGAATTCACCATTTCATAGGGCCTGTGTGACCTGTTTCATGGCTCACAACTGCCAGCACGATACCTTCAGACCTCAGAAAGCAAGGTTTTAGCCCAAAGGAGAGGTCTGCCAGAACAGTCCCAGGAAAAGTCCCTGTCCTAAGCCTCAGAAGGGGAATTCCCAACACTGCACACCCCAATCAAATCCAGGTACATGACCATGCCAGTAGCTTTTCTGCTTTCTCCTTGTGAGTGGGGAAGCTCCTCAGTCAGAAGCAGTAGTAGTCCTTATATCCACATGTGTATTCACAAGTGTGTCCCATTCCAGTCCTTACTGTTAGCTCTGTAACCTCATCCATGGCAACATAGTGGCAGCTTTACTGTTGAACCAAACATCTGAACCTTGAGCAAACCAGTCTCTGCATTACAGCCTTAGCTTGCTCTTTTTCTTTGCCTTGGTTAATGACCACATTCTTCTCTTTTCTTGCCCTTAATTTTTTTGTCACATAAATTTTTCTAGGAGTTGGGTTTGATTTTTTTAGTTGAACTGGCTAGTTATTTTTAAAAATGATTGCCCAGTGAATTTTACTCAACTGAAATGCTTTAAAAAAGATGTGGTAGCTTGACATCCTTCTCAGGTACCAGAGCTGCACCTCTGCTGCCTTTATCTAGTTCACACTGCCCTCTTCAGGGCCACTGCAGCCAGCAGAGGCAAAGACATCTCATTTTAAAATCTTGTAGGCAGTTGCTAACAGCGAAAGTTGCTGCTGCCCAGCATCAACTACCTTTAAGCACATGAAATAGCTCATCACTGTGCAAATATTTAAAGCTGAGAAAAGCAGGAAAGCAATCCTTTTCCTACAGAACAGGGGCAGGGTTTGACCCCAGCTTACATGGTCTCAGGTCATCGCATATGTTTGCACTTCATTTTGCACTGTGAACATATGCAGTCATATGAGATGATTGACATGTGTGTGTATGAACAGATACCTGTAGCTCCAATCACTGCCATATTCTGGGCATTTAGCATATTTTCTGAGAGCTGTCTACATTAGTAATATGCTTATCTGCTGTGTTATGTATTTGTGTCACACCAGCAATGGTTAACACAGTTATTCTGTACCTTTTCTGAACATTCAGCAGCCATTGAATTACCACCATCTCTTGGTTAGCATGCTTTCATGCGTTTATGTTGTTAAAATGCAGATTTAATACTCTCCTAGGGATAAACACTCATTTGAGAGTAACTGACTTAATTTACCATATAGAAAGAATTATTAGGAAAATATTTGCACAGACCTGTGCAATACTTTCCTTGTACAACTCCCAGCACAGGCAACACAGCTTTTGCCTCATCACAGATGGAAAATTTAAGCCCTCTGCACTGTAGCTTGTTCATGTCAAGGCTAAGCCCAGTTTACACTTGTGACTTGTAAGGTGCTTTCCCTTTCAGTTTGAGCTTCAAGTTTTGTTTAAAACTTAGACCTTTATGTAAAAATACACTAACAAATCCTCATTCACCAAAGATAAAATCCCCACCTCTAAGTACCATATGCAATCTTTGCCTGTACTTTATACAGCACATCTCAGTGTTGGTATCAACACTGCAGAGCCCAGCACAGCACTGGCATGGAACTGAGTGACAAACAAGTTAGAAAGTAGAGTCCAGCTCCATGTGCTGCCTGCACTTTGTACCTTTCTTCACAGCTTGGGCCCATGCTCAAAGTGCTGAAGCTGTCGAAACCAGTGGAAGTCAGGTAGCTAGGGATCTTTAATACTCAGGACTCAGTCCTTGAATCCTTCAATCCCTACATACGGGTTGATAAGTTCTCAGGAAAGGGCAAGTCCTGTAAAGTCCTTTATGTCACCCTCTCTGCTGCTGCCCTCCATACACCTCCTGCTTGAGAAATTCACGGGAACCAGCACATAGTCCCACACAACACCGTACTGCATAAGTAGAACCCTCACTTTTGCACAGATCGAGCAAGCCAAAGTGATTTCTTTTTTTACCTAGCTCATCTGTATAGAAGCCTGTTGAGAAATGGTGCCTATGGTTTGGCTATTGTCACCTTCAGCAGTCCATTCTAGAAATGCTATTTCTCAGTGCTAAATTGTTTTTAATTCACAAAAAAAGTGAAGTGCTTCCCTTTCCGCCCCCGCCACTTTTATACTAAGATATGTCTAAGGTGTCTAAGCAGGCTATTTACTCATTACTCCAGTCATAGTAATTTATGGGAAGACCTGTGTACAGGGCTCATCGTGCTATATGACATGAAACAGGTTTTTTGCTGATCATTCCACAATTGATAAAGACGTAACATGATACCATCAATTTACCAAAAGAAGTTTCTCTTCTTTTAGTGTAAAGGACCAATTCACCATTGCACAGAAGCACAAATTTTGGATGTTATGCAATGTAGATAAAAACATGTGGCAGCTAGTGATCCCTCTTCACTGAGCCTCCCTAATTTGAGCGGAGCTTCTACAGGGATATCACCAAACGGTCTCAGCATCCCTCACCAGCAACATGCCTGGGACTCCAGAAGTTGTACAACTGCAAGGAAGAAGTCATTTCCACTAATTCCCCTCAGAACACATACTTTATATGTGACATTAACTAATATGATACTAAACAAACAATTTTGGCCAAACATGCAGTGCTGGCTTTTTAAAAAGGAAAAACTAAAACACACATGGCCTAAGTGTGCATCAGTCTTTTCACTTAGTGCTGAGAGGTTTCCAAGCTGAAAACTAAAAGCAGAGGGAAGAAGAAATGCCCTAATTCTGTGGATATTAGTGGAGCTACACTGTATGATCCTGGATTAATGCAATAATGAGCTCGCCTGTGGAACCAGATCCCTCAAATTCCAATTTCTGGCAAAATCACAAGTTGAGGTTTTCATAGTCTACACTGCCACATTGAATCAGGGAGCCAAGTTTATGGAATGCATTTTTGGATAAGAAACATGGCAACAGGATCTATTCAATCCTTTTACTCCAACATCCCACTTTTCAAAAGGTAGTTTATGTACTTTGATAAATTTTGTCTGACCCCCATGGCGCATCTGAGCCCTGTTTCCTGTCCATGCATTTGGTCCATCTGGGCTGTGGTGAAGTGCCACACTTCTACAAAGCAGCAAGCTGCAGTGAGAGAGCTGAGCTGGCAGACAGGCACAGGTACACAGGTTCAAGCAAGGGACAAATATCTCCTCCACAATCAGGCTGTGCCCCCCACTCTGCAGAGGAAGACATGACTCGATATCAAAGGGAGAACAGCCAGGAATGGCAGAGCATGGTGGTGACAAAGCCCTGTAGTACACACTATTTGCTAGAGCAGATGGGAGCAAGAGGTTGAAGGTGTGCAATGATAACAGCAAGAACCTTCTTTCAGTTCCCCCCACTTTCTCTTCTCTGCCTCTTTTCCCCTTCTCCCCTTTTATCATTTTTGTGAGACTGCAAACATACGTCTATGGGCCCTCCAACCAGAACTGAAAGCAAGCCAAAGGGAGTGGACACTCCATTTCACCAAAGATCTAAGTCTTTTCTGTTTGAAAATTTTAAAAAAATAAATAAAATAAAAAATCAAATTTTATTTCCATTATGATGGCTGCCAGAGGAAGCATTTTACCACAAAACATGATTCCCAGGACTTAATCTCTCTAGCTGTATATTCAGGTGGAGGCAATAGTACTTCTTAAGAGAAACTATAAATTACCTTGTCAAACAAGTGCTTACATTGGGTTTACCTTCTGCTGAGTTCATACCTATCTGCAATTCCTTGGTCTTTTCCGTGTTTCCTCCCTCTACCTTTCTGCTCTTCTTTAGAAGAGCCCTTCCCCATGTCCACCATGTCCTGTTGTGCCGCTAGCTTTGTATGGTCCTTGGGTGTCCAGTGGTTGGGCAGTCACTGTCAGCTGGCTTGCAAACTGTATTTTGTGTATATTTTATTCTGACTGAATTCTGAAATGGAAATATTTTAAAACAAAAAGTATAAACTATTTATGTTGCTTGTGTTGTAGAATAAAGATGCAAATGCAAAATAAATTATGCTTTGGTTTTGTCTAATGAAAGTTATTGTACACTTCATGATGAAGTAAAGGAACAGAGCAGAGAAAGGGCCTGAAATACTCTTGGTATGTACTAGCAGGAACTGCAGTTTTCGTGGATGACCTTGGGAATTTAATCACTCTGAACTGCTATGTGTTTTTGATGGGAATTGAGATCTAAACACTGACAAATTACTCCTACAGCACTTCTTGCCAGAGTCTGGGTTTGTGGGGTGGAGAAGGATGAAGTTAGTGAGATAGTTACAGGTACAAGTAGCTAGTGTGCAGAATTTTGACGCATCTAGACAGGTGAAACATTTTTCTCTCCATGTAACTGAGGAGAATACTGTTGGCTCTTATTTCATTAGAGATAGGTTTGTCAGAGCTCTCTGTCATAAACCAGACTTTTGTTGGTTTTTCAAGCTAGGCATTCCCTGATCCCAGACAGTTTAGACAGCACTCATCAGGTATTCCAGTAAACAGGTGCACAGATGCTGCTGGTGCCTATAAACAAAATACCCCTTTATTCAATTACTCACGCATCTGTCAGGTCCACAGAGTTTTGGATTCTTGGGCTCTGATACCTCCTGGGCCACAGCTGGGGTCACCCCCCTCGGAGTGCCAGTAGGAGTGGGAGGCAGGAGCTGGGTGTTCCTCTGGTCCAGGGGGGGTTTTCAGATGCCTCACTGTCCCATCTGGGTCCCCAGAAACTGATGCCTTGGAAGGCTGACCTGGAACAGAGACTGGACAGAGTTAGAGAATAAAGTAGGTATTTATTGAAAGGCCTTTAGGTATACCTTGGATAGCACAAGAGCCTGGCCAGGGCTACACCCAAGGTGGACTTGAAATGGTCACAAAATGGACGAGTGGTCACGGGGTCTCACACTTTTATAAATTTTGGTCCATTTGCATATTGGGGTTTAATTGTCCAATCACAGCTTCAGGTTGTGAGATCCCATCCTTCTTGTTTCTCTCTTCAGTCCACCATTGTTTATGCTTTTGGGCCTGAAACTTGTACTCACTGTCCTTGGTCTTCAGCAGGAAAACGATTTGTCTACCTACTCCATGAAGAGAGCTCACTAGCGCTTAAATATGAGGCTCAGAACTGCACCCCTAGGCAGCACAGAACCTGAAAAATATGATAGCTAAAACTTAAGGTATCACTGCAATGTTTCATTCTGCTGAAAGGAGAGCTCAGCAAGGGCTATCTACTCACCTACATCTCTCTTTTGATTAAAGTCAAACCAAAGATTGCTGGTGTAAAAGAAAAACCTTTAATTTAATGAAAATTAAATAAAAATAAGCACCTTCTTTACAGCAGTCACTCCTGCTTCTCTATGCAGCCAAAATTTAGGTGCTGAAGGAGAAAGAGTTAGCCAGTGTCCCTGTCAAGAGAATTGCCATGGGCCTCCTGAAAGCAGGAGTGTTTCAGTGACAACACATAGTATTATATAGTAGACCTTAGGATACACCTCTCTGTGGTCAGAGATGCTACCCACAGCCCAAAAACAAGTTTTCCACATAATCTCAAGAGGGAAACTGCAGCCAGCTTTCCACCTGGCCCCTTTGGGGTCTCTGGGCATGGCACTGAAGCAACATAAGGTCTGGCCCTCACTCGTTGTTACATAACAGCCTCATCAGCATGAAGGTTAAGAACAGATTACAAAGCAACCAAATGAGGTTGTGATGCTTTAATAATCTTACACACTTCTGGCAAAAGAGAGTGTGTTAAATCCCAACCGTCAGATCTGATTTCATTCCAGGGAACTACCTTCTGCTGCTCCACACATCTCATTTAGATCCCATTAGAAAGATTTTCATTTCCTCCTAAACAATGTTCAGTAATGCAAAACAGCAACAGAGTAAATACAGAAGGTAATGCTCCACTATTCCACTCACTCCTTACACGTACAAATTCCCAGTTGCCTTCCCACTAATGCTGGGGGCAGGCTAGCATGGCTTTTGCTGCTGCTAGATTTATCTTGAAGACACTTGGTCTTGTCCTTCTGTTAAGGAGGAGCAGAGTGTTAAGAAGACTTACCAAAGAAAACAGCTGTCAACAAATACTTTAAAAAACAATAAATAAAATTTTAAAAGGGACTAAACAGACACACTATTGAATCTCAGACATCGTCTTCATTTCAGTGGATTCACTAAATTCATTCATTTTCTCACAATGTAGGTTTATCACTGGCTACACTGTATTAATCTATATTAAACTAAATGTTAACAGCTCCCCTGATTCCAAGCCAGACTGTTTCTGAATTGTTATTTTTTGACAGGGTGCCAAAGGAGTGCCCAGTGTCAGTGTCACTATTACCCGTTTACAGGTGGTACGAACAACCAAGCAAGTAAAAAAATTGTCCTTGACCTCAAAATAGCCCAAAGTATCTAAACATGTGCTCTGGCCTCTTGCTTATCCCAAAGTTGTTAGATCTATGACACAATCTGGCAAGAGAGAAAAAAAAAACAACCAAAAAACAAAAAATACACACACAACAACAACACCACAACAGTAAAGACAGTTTAAAGGCGGAATACAGAAAGGCAAACTAGACATACCAGTGGGTACTTCAGGTACAAGACAAGGGAAACATTTCACTTTGGATATAACAGTTAATGCACAGTAGTGTTGCATAGGAGACCACTGTCACATCCATACCCCCAAGCACTGAGGTAAAAACAGGACGCTTGCTGGAAGCATGCTCTCTCTGGGACAGATACTTCCTGATCATGTTTTCCAGAGGAAGAAACCTTTTGGTTCACTGAGCAAACCTATGGCAGAAGATGAAAGAAGAAGTAGGATGAGGCTGGGATTCTGTCCACAGAGCTATGTGAAATGCAGGGTGATCTCTGATTTTGGAGCTTTTGGCAAAGAAGCTAGCATCAGGATAAACCTCTTAACATCTAATATCACTGTAAACAAACACAAATTGAAGTCTTTATCCAAATGCGTGACACAGTGTCCTAGAAGGGTGCAGTCAGTATCCAGATTTCAAAACTCAACAGAATTCAAAATAAAGCAGAACAATTTAGATATAAGCACAGGTCATGCTAGGTCCTACTCTTATACTGAGAAGACAAAAAAAAAAAAAAAAACCACCACAAACAAACCAAAAACAAACAAACAAAACCCCCAGGGAAAAGGAAGAAAAATTTAAAAAAAAAAAAAAAACAAAAAAAAAAAAAAAAACCAAAAAAAAAAAAAAACCAAAAAAAAAAACAAAACAAAAAAAAAAAAAACCAAAACCCAACCACAACAACAACAAATAAAACCCCACCCAACATACTAGCCAGGCTGCATGTGCAATTTTCTGACTCCTGACAGAAATTCATTATACAAATTTGGTTGACTTTTTTTTTTTTTTTTTCAAGAGACTTATCTTACTTTTATCTACACTGTAATTGCTGGAAATATGTATCCATAAAGAAGAGACAACACGTCTGATTTGCCAGCTCTGAGAAAATGTGCCCAACCTGAAATATTTTTGTTCACTGTGGTTAGTATTACCACTTCTGGTCTCTTATGTTCATTCCCTACTAAGTCAAACAAAGTTACTTAAAATAATGTGGAATACTTTTCTGCCTAGCACTTATAAATAATTTACTACGTTTTTAATGTTACATTATATTCTCAGCAGACCGCTTTGTACTTCAAACCGTGTTCTTTGTGCCAAAGATTACAGGGAGAGGAAGAGATCAAAAATAAACTGGATAAGATGCTATGTTGAAATCTATCGCTATAACTAATTGTGTCTAGGAGGTCAAAAAAGACAAATCTTCAAGCTTGGGAAACAATAATGTCAAATATAATGAGAAAGTGAAAAATGGTTTTGAAAAGGTATTGCAGTAACTCATGCGAGAAGGAGAAGGTGGCAAGGCTCTTGGTTGGTTTGCTTATTTGCAAAAACAATTCATCGTCCCTCGAGAAAACAGAGGAATCAGCTTCTGGATAGAATTGCAGTGGTGGCACCACAAGCACAAGGGCCCTGACAAAAATGTTCTTTTAAAAGCCCAGCTGCAGGGACGGTCACCAGAGCAGATCTCACATCTCTCTTGCATACATTACCTTTTCTTTTAAAAGGACACTAAATAATTGAATATATCAATGCAGGCTCTTGTGACCAGCCCCAAACCCAAGAGAATAAACATTTTTAGTTTGCAAAGCTGAGCATGAAGGTTAAAAACAAAACAAAAAAAGGGAAATATTTTAATGTAGTTTGCTATATTTTTCTCACACATTTTCAATTTTTTAGGTAGCGCTGTGCTGTGAGTAGGGCAAGAAGGGTGACCACTGCTGAGGGTCTGTTGGGACTGTGGGGTATATAGGGTATGCTGTGTTGTTCTAGACAACATCACAGATCTGCAGTGGCTGCAGAAGAAAAACAGGATGAGAAAGAGGAGCCTGGGGCAGGGCACAAGTGCCAAAATTCATCACTTTGAGTGTCTCTTTTAGAGCCTGAGCCATCAAACCAAGCCAGTCCAGCTGGAGAAGCATTCCTCTCAAGAAGGCTTCACCCTGCACATTGCAAAAAAGTAATGGTTGGAGTCAAAGTTTAAAAACCCTGAAGAGCAGTGTAAATGCCTCTAACCAGTCAGGCCTAAAGCTGCCCCTACAACCTGGGCACATCGTAAATGCTCACCCCTACAGGCCCTATTGCTCCTCAGCAGCCACCTGGTTCCTCCTGCTGTTAACACACCAAGTCACTTGACACCAAGAGTGTGAGGAGGATATGCCTGGAAAAGGGTGAGAGGATCCCCGTCTTGTAGCAGAATGAAATAACTGCCTCAGGTGTTCTTTTCACAACTGACTGCCTTTGTCCAAGGGAATCTGCCTCACCAAAATCTACCTTTTCCTCAAAGAGAAAATCCACATTTATCCAGCATGGCCTCAGGCTTTCCTCTCTGTACAACTGTGAGTGACCCTGAGGCTTCACACAGGAACATCATCTTGCACAGCAGCATCAGTGCAGCCCATGCAGGCTGAACTGGAACACACCACAGGACAGACACCCTCTTCCCATTCCCTATCCAGAGGTGAGTCACTGCAGTGGATATTTTCTCAATACTCTCTCAAACAACAATATTGTCTCCTGAATTAAGAACTGCACATATGGAAGAACTGTTCAGATCATCCATTCAACCACACCAAGCCCCAGAGCAGAATCTTCTTTACATTTTGCTACTGTTTTGACCCTTGTCATACAATTGCTCACCTCAACATGAGCTTACTGCTGAAGGTGCTACCACATACCTCTATACACCTTAACATCAGCACATCATTCTTGGGCTGCAGTTTGCATTTCCTAATTGAAAACCTGGCCAGTGAGTTAAAAAGCTGCCCATACTGCGTAGTAGTTCTCAGCAGCTCAACTGCCCAGGTATTTCCAATTTCTAATTCCCCTCTAAACATTCACACATCCCTCAGACAATATGCTTCTTTCATGATGGGTTTGCCATGCCACTCCCTGCTGCCAGGCTAAGCCTCTTGTTTTAAGAAACCACACTTAAAGCCTTTGCCTTCGTATCCATGGTTTTCTATGGAAGGTATTGCATGGTACCTTGCCTTTTCTAATACCAAGACCCTTTCATTTCCAATCCCGTGGCATATTTTCCACTTGCATCTAAGCTTTCATGTTCCCAGCCTGAGGAAACAGTGGCAGTGCCTTTACCCCACTGTCCCAAGGGTTCTTATCCCTACAGCCTTTCACTGGTCACTTCTGAAACGTTTTTACATTGGGAACATCTGCCAGTTGTGTTTAATTCATCCCTTTCACTCTCTGCCTCCTGATGTTTTATTTTCCAGTCTATAGCTCCATTTTAGGAGCTCTTCAGCCTTCCCCTCACAGCTTTTAGCAGGTAACTTCAGCACCTACAAGTAGGGTAATGGGTTTTCACTTACCCAGCAGACATTTCCCGCTGCCACACGAGCACAAGGCACTGCAGCCAGCTCCAGAGGGGAGCTTGAGCAGATCCTGCAGGGTCACAAGACACCTGCTGCACCAACAGGACACCCCAAGCAGGAGGAGCCTGCCTGGGAACCCCTCACTTCCCACCTGACTGGTGCCGAGAAGTTTTCCCTTGTCTCTGCCCCAGTGCAGTCAATGCATGCCATCAGTTCTGCTTTATTATCAAGCATTTAAGGCTAACTGACCCGCCTTTGTTTAACAAGGCTCATTCCCTAATATCTACTGCAATTTTGCTGGCCAGTTGAACCATTAACAAGTGCACTTGAGACAATGAAGTTGTTGTCACGTCTGCAGATTTGGGGCCTTTTTTATGTACAGGATTTTCTTAATACATTTCATTTCTATAGCAAGCTTTATTCTACAGGTTGCAGGAGGCTGTGCATCTTCCCCATAAGTTTGAAGTAGAAATCTTTAGATTCAGGTCAGGAGAATAAACTTCAGGATGTGAGGTCTGAATTGGAACTGTACACAAAGCGTGTTTTATTTCAAGCAAAACAGTACAAAATCACTCAAAGCCTCTCCACTGATGTTCTGTTAAATAATACTGTTCATATGGATTCAGAAGTCCACAGACAGTTCCTCTCCTGTCCAGAAGGCTGAAGGCCAAGGTTGGCCTTTGCTTGACAACTGAGAACAACACTGAACAAATACATCCTGATTTTTCAAATGTTTCAAGTATTTTAACAATGGCAAATGAAGAGTTACAGATTCATTGTTAATGATGGGCACTGTCAGGGCCCCTCTAAGTCTGTAATCGGAGACAATAACGTGTAAGAGGGTATGTTAAAAACTACAGTCCTGCTGTGGAGCTGCACCTGGCTTTAAAGGGATGACAAAGGACTTAGAAGTTAATTTGCATTTTTTCCAGTCTGGTGAAGAACTGAGCTAGTTTTAGAAGCTAGAAGACTACTGCTTCTCCAGTGGTGCTCTCTTGACACTGGTTCTAAGCAACAATGTCAGAAAAAATAATTCCTTTGAAATTTAGAGGTAATAGATTTTTGGCAGCAGGTGATGCCAACTAAATCAGGCTACATATGTGATCAGTCATTTGTATAAAAGCTACTGTGTTAGCAACAAGTTGTGACACAGACTGCTGTACTTGGATACAGTCTCAAGAGATCTCATTGAGGGTTTCACAATATTCTAGCAGAAAATTGTATCAGTTTGAACAAAAAATTGAACACAAGACTGCAGATATGTTGAGAGTTCCATATCCAAGGCCTGCCCAGCACTACACAAGGTGAACAATGAGGGTAATGAGCAATAAGGTAAATCTTAAAACTTACTCTTAAAAGCTCACCTGAAGGTTAACCACACATTCAGATTTCTCCTTAGAAGTTTATTTCCCTATATTGGTGTCATGGTTTAGGAATGGTACTCCTTAATTTATTGTTTCCCACTGAAACTCCAAACTACACACCATATGCTCACCCACTCCCTTTTCCCCTTTTTCCCTCTCAGAGGATTTGAGAGGAGAATTGGAGCCACAAAAGGCAAAGATCATGGGTTGAGATAAGAACTATTTACTAGAAACCGCAGTGAGATAAGAAAATGAACAATATTAATAATGCAAGTGTACAGAAGAGTGTGGAGCTCAACCTAACTTCAGCCACGCCACCCAAAATTGTTTCTTTTTAGAATATCATCCTTATAAAGTAGAAAAATGCTTAATTTTTAACGAAGCTTATGGCAACATTTCTAAAAGAAAATGCAACCCAAAGCATAATGTGGTCAGCTGGCCCTTCAAATATGCTGCAAAAACCCAAATCACCAAAAACCCAACCACAACATGAACCACTCCCCCACTCCCTTCCCACTAAACAAATACTTTCTATAGTTTGGCCAAATACAAATGAAATGCCATACAGTGTGTGCTGGCAGATATGCACTCTTAAATAGAGATTTTAAAGATCGATTTTTCTCTTAAAAAAGAGGCAAAAAGAATTCAGGGTAAGGATGACCAAATGTAAATGAAGGGCATCAAACCTAAATTGACAGAAATTACCAAAAAAGTACATAATAAAACCCCATAGCTCTAGACAGTATCATCAGATGGATGCTCCTCAGCCACCAGCACTCTGCCATGACCACATTTTTGGGTGTTATCACTCACAGAACTTCCAGGGACATTCTGTAGGAGGCAACCCTGCTCTGGCAGCAGCCTGAGGTTTCTCCCACTGCCCTCTCTAATGGCTTTGTTTTCAGCTGCCCATCTGCAGCACGGGGATCCAGGATCAATAACTCAGCAGTACCTCCTGCTGCTCCCTACTCCGAGGGACAGCGAGAGCGTGCACACATTTTGCAGCAGGGTCTCCCTGCCTCTGTTTCTACAGGCTGTGAGTATGTGCACCCTGTCCTCAAACACCACTCTCCAGAACTATGGCAGAGCTATGCCAGCCTGTGTCTATCCTTTGAAGTAGCAGTCGATTTAGTTTGGTGGGGAAAGGAGAATGGTCTTCAGAAGGCGTTTTGTTTTAGGAAAAAAACCAGCATTGATAATAAACAAAAAAAGAAAAATTAAAGCTAAAATCTAAATATAATGAAAATTTATCAAAAAAAAGTACAAATCAGAATTTCTTAATTACCCAAGTGAGAGCAAATGGACAGAAGCCAACAGCACTCCCACCTGAAGGATCCATGGTGAATCTACACCTGCCAACACACGACTGCTAACAGTGGAACACCTCACCCTCTAAAATTCTAGTTTTGCATTATTCAGATTAACCCTCATACCATCCCTCACAGCATCACAGTCATTCAGTCAGGGAAGTTTCACCACCACCCATGGGCAGCAGCAAAAGAAACTGGGGAAGAAAGTATCAAGAAATTTGGAAGGTTGTCTAAGGCACTGTGGATATTGTGTTCCCTACCAATATCAGTGGCAATGTAGCCTAGAATTAAACTGCAAGCCTTGAACATCTTAGCAAATCAGAGAGGTGAATAATTTATGACAATTTGAGCTTCGAACTGAGGACAGTGGAGACACCTATTTTCTGCAGTGGCTTCCTCAGAAGGTCTCTCCCTGTTTCTCTGCTATGACATTAGAAGTGATAATGCCATCACTGCCTCAGTTAAAAATACCATGTTGGCATTGTTTCACAAACCTTTAACAAACATTAATCAAAGTCAGTAGTACCATTCCATGGCACCTATTTTCTCCAGATTGTTTGACCAGGCAACTTCTAGATCAAACTGTTTCGAAGAACAAAGCCAGTGGAGGAGGAGGGTAGGACATTTTGTCCATGTCAAGATCTGATGATCTCTGAACCCAACCCACACTTCAAAGTGGCAAGCCTGACATCTGGCCAAGGGCTTGGAATTAAGGATGAAACTCTTTGCCCCAGCTTTCACATTACAGCATGCTCCAGGCTATGATAGTATTTAGGAACTCTGTGTGAGAAGGAAAAATAGGTGTCTGTGAAACCCACAGGGCTGGCAGAAATCTGCAACAGATTTGCCATCACAAACCCAGTCTTGAATGACTCTGTTTCAGTTCTGCACAAGAGCAGCAAATGGGCACCTGACCCCTGGCAGCAGAAAGAGGGTACCCCAATCACGCTCACTAATCTTGCTGCTGGGTCCACTGAAGATATAAAAAGCCAGAGGGACAATCATATATTATTCTAATTTATATTCTAATTACCTGCCTGACAAAAGGCACTGCATTTCCCCAGATTCCCATTTGGCCTCAGCTCTACAAAGTTAAATCATTCTTATACATTTTGCAGAGGTCAAGTATTCAAAGCAGCACTTGACTAATCAGGTCAGTGAGACTTAAAAGTGCACACCTTATTTTTCTTGGCTAAAATTCATCAACTAGAATATAAGGATGCCAAACAGGTGTTTATACTGTAAGGAGACATATTTTTTTACTTCTCATTATTCATGCGCAGTCCCAAGGCAAATTTATAGCAAGCTTTTAAAAATAGCATTAATAATCTTAGGGGCTGCACTAAGACCCTAATTAAGATGGTATATGAATGTTTCCTGCTTGCATGTGAGATTATAGATTTAAACTACACAGTCTCAAGGCTCCTTAAGGAATTTATTTTCTTAACACTGGTTTGGGAAAGACGGTCGTTACTCTTGCTTTTATAGAAGATGTTGAGACATCAAGAGAAATATTTTACTGTTTTGACCTGTGACCTGTTAACCCATGTTTAGGACCCGGCTCCTCATTTTAAGTCACAGTGTAGCTGCCCTAGGCCTGGTGGTTGGACACACTCACCACCTCTGAAAATGTCTTCCAACAAGTGAGGCATTGAGGAAAGGAGGAGCCCTCTCACAAGCAGGCAAAGGCTTTGCTGAGGTGAGATTTCTGTTTCACAAAGGACCACCTCAGCAGAAGCACGAGCTCAGTTTCCAACAAATGATGCAGCTGCCTGAGCAGCAAGACGAGCCCTTCATCCAATATTGTTGTTCCCTGTCCATTGCTCACCTGGCAAATTCAGTAACAAAATGGGATAGATTTATCAAACTACCACCTCTCTTTCCCACAGCCATGGTTCACCTGCAGGGTGAATCCTCCCTGCAAGCTGCAGACGCAGGGAGCACAGCCAGTTTTGGGACAGGTTCTTCCAGGGTCCTCTCGTTGGAAGTGGTGAGTGCTGGCACTGCTGGCTGCCCCTGCTGGAGCTGCACGAGTAGAGCCTGATGCTGCCAACCAGGCCTGCAGCTTCCTGGGAGCCATGAGCTAAAAGAAGAGTTGATGGAAAAAGCTCCAAGCGAGATATAAGAGGTTAAGATTTTAACCCCAAGTTTCTATCATCAGTCCTAAACACAACTTTTGCTCGGACAGATAAGAAATCACAAAAAGTATACCACAGTGGAACAGCTGAAATATTTAGCAATAGCCTTTCCCTCTGCTCACAGCAAGGCAGCAAAAGACACCTCCAGCTTTTCAGCAGAAATTGCAAGTTGAATCAAGGTTTAACCAGATTAAAGAGTCCTCCCTTCAGAAGTTACCACACATCAGTGAAATAAGTTTGTGCTGTCTTTTGTGGACAAACAGAGTCTTCTCACTGGAAACAATTGCCATTTAACGAGCATCCTAGAAAGCTGTTAACCTGGTTTAACTGAACTGACAACTCGCTCTTACCAGAAGCAATCACACACTCCCACAGTGACCAAAGCCTTCCTGGCAGAGCTCTCTCTCTGGATTTATCATTAACATCTACATCCTAACACTGCTAAATAATTCAGTACAGCATTTAGCCTTGTGTCCTTGCCTCTCTACTCAGCAACCACTCTCTTTTCTGTATGTTTCAGCAACAGGGAACAAAAACCTGGCTGGATTGTGGTTCCACCTTGTGCTGTGTAACTGAGGGGGGAACCTCACTTACCCTTTCACTCTCAACGTAGAAGCATGGGGTTTACTTCTTTTATTTTGTTGGAAATAGTGTTTATTAGATAACTAAATATAGAGCGTTATTTATCCACACGGAGTCATGACCATGTGGGCTCAGATTCACATGCAAATTCCCCTTTTAATAATCCTAATGCAGGGAGTGCTCCAATCAGAGCGCTATCAGCCCCAGCTCCCAGATACCTGATGCCAGCTTTGCTGGTAATGTAGGCCACTGAAGCAAATCCAGAGAGATTGAGTTGGAAGTGGAGAGAGGCTCTGAGATCTATTTGCTTGGCTTCCTGGCTGCGAGGGGGTGTCTAAGTTCTTTTTTTCCTTTCCGCTGTGGAGGGGATATCACTTCGGAGGGATCATTAGCTGCCAGCAGCCCGGCTGGGTCAGGGCTGGGAGGCGGAGACGCAGCTGCCGGCAGCGGAGCAAGGTGGAGACACGAAGGCAGAAGACCAGGTTAATGAAAGCATGAGGTGGCTCTTGGGCAGCGGCTTGAAACATTTTGGACATGCTGACAGGGGAAACTATGACTGGCTAAACAGTGAACCAGGTGGGCCACTTCTGGAAACAGAGCTTCAGGTCTGTACCCCCTGCTCATCTCTGTGGCATGTCCTTTGACTTTGCATGTGTGTGTGTGTCTGTGTAATGCCTCAGTGTACAGTGCAGAGTAAATCCCTGGGTATTGGGACGTATCAAAGCAGCAGTGCTCAATTACATAGAGTCAGAGCTTTTCTTTATTGCTGTTCAGTCTTTTTAAACACATTTGTGGAAGTGAAAAACATTAGATAGAAACATTTTGCTGGGATTGGCAGGTAAGGAAGTTTAATTACTTCTTTTAGGCGTGAGGCATCCTTGATTTCCTCTCTGTTAGACTCGTGTTTACGCTTTGGATCTGGTCCCGTGGAGCCTTTCTGCAGATGTTGCGAGCCAGTAGCAGGCAGCAATGAACTCTTGTTCCCTAAGCTGTGCGCTGATTACTTCTGCGAGAGAGGATCACATGCAGCCCGGTGGGGGAGGGAAGCAGCCCCCAGAGATGAAAACACAGCCTGCTTTCTGCCTTTGTCTCGGATACAGCAAGAGGGCTTCTCTGATCAAAAATAATAATTTGAGGTGCTTGTATGTCCTCAGTAAATGTCCAAAGCAAGTTGCATTAGCAAATGAACTGGCCACACTACTCAGCTGATATGTACAAAGTGTACTGTTGCAAAATAAATGGGGGTAGGAGTGAGTGTGGGTGTCAAAACAGGACAATGAGCAGTATTTAAATGTCGTCACAATTTTAACAAAGTCTCCCTCACTGGTAACACTACCAGAGTTAGAATAGCAATGGCAATGTCTTCACACCTTGAGACTGCTCTTGTCTGACAGTGAGAAACAAACAGCACCACTGGAGTCACATTCCAAGAAGTATTTGAAAATCCTGTGTAAATCCAGGCTCACTCCTAAATTACGTGTCATTACTAATGGACACAAAACCACATAAAAATGTTTTTCTATTTGCCAGAGTTGTATGTTTTTCCTTTTTACAAGTAATAATGAATCAGCTTCAAGAAGCAGGATAGAGCTTGGAAAAGAACCTCTGGGGGGACCACACCCTAATGACTTCAAAGCAGACTTTGTTCCAAATCCATTTAAAACATTTCAGAAGTATCGATTTCCTGAGTCAACTTCAAAAGATATTTGCATAAATATGGACTATACTAACAAAAATAATTCTAATGGAGTTCTAAGTACACTAGCAAATCATTAACAACATAATAAATCTTATCACAACTCGAAAACTTCAATGGGAATTTCAGTAAGCAAAATAAACATTTGTTCTTCTATCCTTAACAAAAGCTTTCCTTAATCTCATGTTTTGCCTTATGAGGTGATTCCCCCCCAAGGCAGGTACTACCCCTTGCTTGTCCAGACACTTTGTTCAGCTCCAAGCCCATTCCATTACTCATCGTGGATATACCACACAACTCAGCCACACTCTGCATTCCATTCCTTTACCCACAGGCACGAGTAAAAGCTCATCTTAACTGATATGGGTCACATAATCTGTAAGCTGGCAACTGTACAGGCTCAGCATGTTAAAAAAACATGGGCAGACAGATTACTAATGAAAGGCTTTAGTGCTTCCAGTATGTCCTCAGTGGCTGGGGGAAGCTGACCCTCTGCTTCAGTCCCTGCAAATATATACATGAAAGGAGAAGAATAAACATTGTCCAAACCATCTTACTAAGAATCAGTTCTGGGAAAACAGGACTTTTTAGAAATATGATCCCTTTTACTTCCATGCTCTTTTCTGCCTTTCTCTGTTTTAAAAAGGATGTTTTCCCATATTTATGTGTCTGTAACTTATTTCATGCTGGAAGTCGGATCCCATTTTTTGTCGCTTATAAACCTGACAATAGATGCTTGTGATGACACAGGCAGAGCATGTTGATCTCCAATGAAGCAGCACCAAACAAAACCAGTCAATTAATAATTCCATCACTCATGTCATGTGCCTGATTTGGAAACTTTCAGATGTAAAACAGTAGAGGATTTTACCTTGAATATGTTCTGCAGTCATATTACTTTCAATTAATGAAGATTTTTCAGTTAATGAAGAAGTTTGATTTCTAGAAAATTTTATTTTCCACTTCTGGCAGCTATTCCTGATACCTATACACAGTGGTTACTTTTCTAGTTTTAGAGCTTCAGCTGCAGAAATTAGTTTTAGTTCAGTTTAGAACTAGTTTTAGTTTAAAATTTCAGATTTTTTAAAGCGACTTTGTTAATTGTATTAAAATTATTCCCATTTTTAGTGTAATTTTAAAATGCCTATTAGATTTTCCAAGTCTTTTTGCCAAGATCGTTCCAACATTCTTCAGTAGCCCTTTAGGCAGTCATTGCAGAAATGGCACAAAACCACAATAGAAAAAGAGGGACTAATACTGATCAATTGTCTCCTAATACATTTGATCTATTTATATGGAGATACACACAAAAAGTCCATCAGCTTTTGGAACTTCTTCTCAAAGTAAAATTAGTCCATGTAATGTTTGGCAGGAGGCAGCATGTAAATGGATATACAATTCCTTGTTCAGGTTCAGGGCATCTGTGGGGCAGTATTAACTTATGAAAAACTATTTCAACTCAGATAGTAGACTAAGTAGCCTACAGATTACTTCACCCAGATAGGAAAGTCTTAACATTAGCTGTGTTTGAACAGCTCTGAAACACAGACTGAGGAATACCAGTCTTTATTGTCACCTGTTAGCATACAGAAAAAGCATGAAGCTGAGTCAGGGAAGGTTCAGGTTAGATATGAAGAAAAAAAAAATCACTCAGAGGGTGGTTGGGCACTGGAACAGGCTACCCAGGGTAGTGCTCACAGTACCCAGCCTGACATAGTTCAAAAATAATTTGTACAATGCTTGAAGGCACATGGTGTGACTCTTGGGGTGTCCTGCACAGGGCCAGGAGTTGGGCTCAGTGTTCTTGATAAGTCCCCTCTAACTCAGCATATTTTATAATTCTATAACATTGCCTAATTCTTCATCCTGTCTGCTTCACATGCCACTAATTTGCATATCATAGTAAAACACACTTACTGTTCTTTCACAACTATACAGTAGTTGTGAAACAAAAGAACAAACTAAACAAATTTGTTATGTCTTCTTTTACACACATTACTGAATAGATAGCCACCAGGCGCTGGTTATTGTGGTTATTTTGAAATAGAATAGGATAAAACAGGAGTAGTTCAGCTGGAATGAAATGAAAATCTAATCCAGCCACCTGACCACTTTGGGGAGTACAAGAGAACATGGACTGCTTTGTAATAACATATGCAATTTCTGTCCAGATCCCACAGTGCAATAAAGTACTTGCAGGTTCAGGGCACTGCCTTTTCACCTTCAGAGACAGCAGTGCAGATGCAGAATTTCTGCAGACCATACCCAAGTATCTCAACCCAGGCACTCAAAATGAGGCATAACCAATGAGTAACCTACAAGGAACACCTTCATTGATCTGTCTTGCCCCTTCCCTAGAGCATCTGGTACAGAGACAGGAGCACAGCTCCCCTGGAGAACATTTGCTTTACCACAGAAGCAGGCAGTCCTCTCTCTTCTCACCATATTCTAAATATGTTCTGCATATTCTAAACACCCTGCAACACAGTGCCCTGTGGTACTGTGGAGTTCGTCTCCTTCCCTAAGTAATCTATCACAATGCTGAGGAGGTACTTTGTGCACAATAATGTAATTAAAAATTATATGTGCTGCAAATCAAGGATTTCAGAAATGCTGGCATTTATTCAGGCTTGAGACCTTGATTTTGCACTGTAGAAGCAGTGCTGTAGATTACACTTGGAGGGCCTTTAAACAAGAAGGGTTTTCAGGCCAGCAACCCACTGATACCCTAAATCTGTCCTTTTGTAGCTGCTTCACAGACTGTGGCCTTCTGAGCTAACCCATAATACAAATAGTTGCACTCCTTCCATTTTTTTACCATTAGATGCAAACTGTCCCCTCTAACATTTTGCACATTTTGCACATTTCTCTTAATGGGAACTTCACTGTAAGGCCCAAGACATCTGGGTTCCAACCAAGGCTTTGGAGCAAAGTATATTTCCCTGAGACCCAAGACTGTTTGTTAACTCCTTCCAGCAAGCTCAACCTTTCCTTCCCTGCTGAAGTCCAGTATTTATACGAGGTCCTGTCCTACTGCCCTAACTCTTGTCTGTGCTTCCAGCAGCACACGAAGACACACTGTCCTTGGCCATTATTTAATACACAAATATAGTTTCAGTGAAATTTATGGGGAAGCTGCACTGAGTCTAAATGATACCTGGGGCTTTATACACCTTTTAGTAACCTCATGTAGGAAACACTGGCAATCTCACCGTCTGTCCTCACAAACCACCACAATACAACTCACAGATCCTAAGACCAACACTTCACCTGGTGAAAGCCTGCTCTCTACAAATTAAACCCAAAACTTAGACTTGGATTCTAAAAACAAGCTCTTCACTGATCATGCATAATGCTGTCCATTATATCCTCTGTTCTTCTCAATATTTACTGTAAGAGTATTGGTATCAGTATCAGTGAGTCTCCACATAAATCGTGCACTAACATAATACTAAATGCTTTTTTCTCATTTTCTCTTAAAATGTTTTATGCACCTCAGAAGACACACTAAAAAAGCATAAACAAGCTTAAAAAACCCCCTCCCCTCATTTTAAAGAAATTATTTAATGTCTGCATTGGAAGAATGGCTGGAACAATTTCTTCCAATTCAGCTCTTTTCTGTCACTCATTGAATGGTGAGGTACAACAACAGCTTGTACAGCCAGAAATTCTTTAATAAAAATTATCAATAAATATAAAATATTTATATGCTTTATTAAAAATATTAAAATATTAAAATATTAAAATATTAAACATATTTAAAATGCTTTTTGGGGATGGGAGGTAAAAGACCATTGGGGAAAAATAGCTTAATAGCTAGTCTGCAAAAGTTTCAGTGTATTTTAAAATTACTTTTAATGCATTTAGCCTCAGACCCACAATACCACAAAAATAGGGAAAAAATAAAAAACCAGCAATCTCCCCTACATTATTTCTTAGGAGTCAATGCCTATTTACTTTATTTTTCTTAGGCATGGGCACATAATAATAATTTCATAATATGACAACAGATCAACGAGGTTACAAATGCCTGGTCTATAATCAGTTGAATGTAGATTATAGTGTGATTTCGTTGCTGGAAGAATGACTGTGATTCCTGGAAGAGTAAGAATAGAAAATTTTTGTAGACTAAGAAGGAGACGCTGGAGTAACAGCATCCCAGCTTCCAAACAGTTTGCATCCCAGCTTCCAAACCCCTTGAGAAAAGAATCACTCAAGATCTCCTAGCCTGAATGGGCACCTTCACTCAAAGGAAAGGAACTCTGATCCATTGACCTGTTTAGTCCCACCACACAGATGTGAAAAAGCCACCTCATAGCACTCATCAAGAGCTTACAAAGGGAATGACTTGATAAACAGCATTATAAGGTTTGGGTTTTCCTTCTGCCCTAGACTAGACTCTGAATGAGACACAATTATTAGAAGATGGAGACAGACTAGAAACAAGACATACTTAATTTTAAAACTAAAGCTAATACAACACAAGAGCACAAATGGCTTTTTTGGTTTTTCTCATAGGTTATGACTCCAGTTAACATTGCATCACAACTCAAAAGCCATGGGACAGAGGTCTTTTGTGCTGCATTTTGCAGAAAACAAAGCTGACAGAGCAGTCACAAGTGTTATTTCTCTTACACCAGAAGTTCTTTTACCATAGCTCTAAACAGGGAGAAATCATTCTTGGACTGCTAGCAGGACAAGCTCAAGAGGTCCAGTCCAATAAAAACACCGTGTTTTACTTGGAACTGGCCTGTGAGGTTAGCACTACCCAAAGAGCAGGTATTGTAGGCAATGGGCCCTGTTTGAAAGGGGTGGTTGTCGTAATATTTGTTCTTTAAACAGTTTTCCAAACACAAAGAAACAGCACCAGATGGTGGATCACTAGCCTTATTCATCTGCAATTCAATGTTCTCCCAAATTTTAAAAGCTTGACCCATCTCCTGTAAAGTTGACTGGTCTTGCTATAAACCAAAGTAATAAAATGTCATACAAAATTGCATATACTTCCAGGCTGTTGGAGTTTCTTCCCCACTGGGGATGGAGTTTTCTAAAAACCCAATACTCTTTGCAACTTCTAAGGGGTTTTTTGTCTCTGCTTGTGATTTGCTTTATTTGGTCAGTAAATAGAATTTATGAGTCTGCAAAACATACTGCTTGAATGATACTAGTGAAGAGAGAAAGAAATTTGGAAAATCAACTGCTCTGTCATAAGGTGGAGATGGGGAATGTGGTTTTGCTCTCTGATTAAGAAATATCCTGGAATCCAACACCCTTCCTGTTTGCTTCTACAGAGCAGACAACAGACAAGTTCAACCAAAGACGACGTAGAACCATTTCTGTGTATCATATTGCCTGCCACCATGATGCTCTTCCTGGCATTCCTGCTGCTCTTCCTGTACCGCCGTTGCCAGCGCCCCGCTCAGCAGGGGCAGATCTTCAGCATCGACCTTCCCGAGGCCCTGCCTGAGCACGACGTGTCCAACTTCCTCTCTGCGCTGCCCTGGAGCAGCGAACAGAGCTTCCACTACTCCACGCTGCTCCCCGACGCCACGTTCCTCTCCGTGTGTTTGCCTCCGTCGTACGAGGAGGCCACCATGAAGACTCCCATGGAGGAGGCTCACATTGAGCTCTCTCCAGACCCAGTGCCTCCTTACGAAGAGGGCGCGCCGCACGCAGGCGGCACCAAATAAACTTCCTACGGAAGCACCTTAGCCGAAGCGTGCGGCACAAGGGTAGAACTGCTATGGCCTTTAACATTTGTGAAAAGATTCCCAATGAGGCACAAAACCAATGAATTTATGAAGGAAGAAACTTGAAGTAACAGGGAGCCCGTCTCTTCACCTCATCCTAGGATTCTCTACCTTCCATTTGTGGCAAATGTACACACGATGTAGCACCAAATCCAGTCCAGACTGGTAACATGGGAATTCTAGTTAACAAACATGTCATGCAAGGATTAAACTTAAGGAAAGCTGGGAAGCTCTTCCTCTGTAATCCCTCAGCTACAACGAAATGTCAATAACGCTATAGATTCAGCAGTCACAAAAAGGGCTTTTAGCACATACATATTCCAGTTTGGGGGGCTTTTTTCTATTTTATGCATTTATATTTAAATGAGTTTTTGACAAGCTGAGTCAGTCTGTGTGTGTTTACATCATATCATTCTGCAGTGCTCTGGAATGATCACAACAGCTCTCAGGAAAGCAAATAAAGATATAACCTCTACAAAATTTCCAGTAACCGTCCCCAGAGGTTCAAATGTGGCTGGCTTTTCTCATAGCTGAATGATGTGGACAACCAGAGAACACCTGAGCGTTCTGGGTGAGGAAGACTCCATGCAAGAGCACATTCACTCTGTTGCTGTAAGCTGCTTGCCAAGGTCCCAACATTCCAGACTACTCGAATTACTTCTTTTCCAAGTCTAAAATAATAAACCATGTGACTTGGTGCAGTGTGTAAAGGATTTGGGGAAAAATTAATAAAATCAAGTGCACCAAAAAATCCCTGGTCTGTATGTCAAAACAGCATTATAATCCCTTCCTCTTCATCACCAGGCAGGGCGAGGCTAATTCAGTTATGTTGGTGGCAGTGGTTCAGAGGGTTTGCATATGCAAATGCTTTCAGAAAATTATGTATGTTATCTTTAATTCTTTCTTACAGGATAGCATTTTCACTAAGTTGATAGATGCTCTTCTTACAGAAGGTGGTTGCTACAGATCCCGACAGCCTCAAAAGTTACATTGCAAGCCACAGACAAATGCAGTGGGGAATAGCTGACACCTCCATGGAAGAAACTGTTGTAGCAGCTTGTGCAGCCTTGGTGTAACATACAAACCCAAAGGCTTGCACTTGGTGATTTCAGTGACTGTCAGGAGGTGTAAACAACAGCCAGTCCTGCTTTACAAACTTAGCATATACTTTAAAAAAACTGAACAAAAACAACACCACAGTAATGGAAGGAAAAATCCTCACTGTACAGCAGAAGAAAGGCCACTTTAGAGCTGCAAGGTGGTTGTATTCTGCATTATGTTAACAACACACAGTAACCAAATAGTCCATATCAAAACTGATGTTCCCACTCATACATGTCGCTTACAACAAGGAAAACATATGCTTTTTCTATTTAGAAAAAGGGTTATTTTCTTGAACTACGAACTTGGGATCATTCTTTTTGTAGTGTTCCATTTGGGTCATCAAACTGAAGCAGCAGATGTTTTGGAAAACTCCTGATTCATTCAACCTTTTTTCTTTTCAGGCCATATCTGGGAACAGTTCCCGGTATTTGCTGATGTGTTTGAAAGTCAATATTCTACTGCCTCTTTGCATTTTCTTTACTTCCTTAATATTTGGAACAACATGTAGTTGTTTCTAAGGAAAGCTGGAAAAAATGCAAGAGTCCCAAGCAACAAACCTAATTGGAAAGGTGCAAAAGTTTGAGGTTCAAAGATAAACCATTCTGCCTCTGGTGTTTGCATATTCCTAACTTCAGGGGAATTGTATGGATATGCTTGAAAACTCAGACATTGTCCTATCAAGTTGAGTATATTTTGCCTTAAGAGATCTGCTGTGTTCTGAAATGAGCTACGCTGTTCTTCAGCTCAATCTCTTGTTCGCCCTTAACTCGGGTAGAGCCTGATACTCAGCCTGTGGGCTCATCGTTCTGAACTGCTCTCCAGTTACCTTAGTTACAGTTGAGAAAAAATTTGACTGGTATTTCTTGTGACCAAGACTGATATACTTCTATAACTGGTTGAGAATTGCTATTCCCTGCAAGAATACAGAGAGTGATTGTGTTTCACACACTATCTATTGGAAAACTCTCAAATCCTGCTTTAGACAAATAGCTTCTGATTGTTAGCATTGCTAAAGACAATTAAAAACACACACTCAAATCCATATTAATAGAAACACTGCCATACCTTAAATTCTTCTTCCTAGTAAACTGCTCTTTATTCCATTGGGAATTGGTGTCCCTTATCTCATTCCATGACAGATTTGACTAGTCTTGTATGTTAATTGTCCCTAATGGTTTCAACATAACTGGCACCTCTGCTCTTAAATCTTGACCACAAAGAGAAGTCCCACCAAAAAAAAAAAAAAAAAAAACAAAAAACAAAAAAAAAAAAAAAAAAAAAAACAAACAATATTTCTCACACAAACATACTGAAATTAAATCTCCATTGCCTAGAAGCTGCCTCTGATCCTGTCAGGCTGTGGTGACACATCTCAGCAGCCACCCTGTTGCTGATGTTAGTGCTATTGGTTGTGGAGCAGCTATCAGGTCCTCTGGGAAAACACCTTGTGCATCAAAGCAGAGAGCTCATGACTTGAAAGGAGCTCGTGCCTGGCATCAG
This sequence comes from Prinia subflava, assembly GCF_021018805.1. Classification (NCBI taxonomy): domain Eukaryota; kingdom Metazoa; phylum Chordata; class Aves; order Passeriformes; family Cisticolidae; genus Prinia; species Prinia subflava. The sequence goes on along the minus strand of NC_086248.1, from coordinate 63,907,795 downwards.
GAGCAACCATAAGTGCAATGGGAAGACCTTTCATTGTCTTAGCTGCAGTAATCTGAAAGGTGAAGATTTAGAGAAGCTCATCTAAAAGAAAGGTGTTGGAATTGGAACCATAAACAAAAAGGCTGAGGAGAGGCATTACATTTTCAATTACAGAAAAGGTAACTGCAAACAAAGTAAAATAGGGACCTCTTGTGCCTGCACCAATCTGAACTGGTACTAGTGATTTTATACTGAAGCAAGATTAAATCGGAAAAGAAATCTCTAAAAGTGAAGTGTAGTCTGAAAGTGCAGTGAAGCAGCGGCAGCACCAGCTCTGGACACATTGAGAAGGTAGACAAACACGTGTCCAGAATGATAAAGTCTCCTGGTTGGAGCAGAGAATGGATTAGGTGTCTTCTCTGTGTCCTTTCCTGCTCCTATGCCCTAAAGTTACATCAAAGTAAGTTTTGTTCCTTGTTTCCAAACTGTATGAAAACAGATGGCTGTTTTTTTGAAAATTTCATATGATGAGATTTCATGTGCATCCAGAAATCACTGTAACATTGGCATTGTACTTTATAGCCACAAAGTTATTTTTCTTTTTTTTGTTTAAACCTTATATCTGCTATTAATTTTACACATAGAAATTAGGAACTCACTTTGATGTGAAGGGTAATTGTAATTCATTTTTCTAATGTGAAAATACTAAGGAACCATGATGAGATCAATTATGTTTACAACCCTTGTTTGTATTTAGCAGAAAACTATGGAACAATACAGGCCCTTTCATTAAGGGGGCTTCACAAGCTTAGAGGGCAATCTCTGTGCTTGTCTACCCCGTGAGAGCTGCCAGAGTCTCTCACTGACACGAGTCCATTGTTCTGCAGACCAACACGAATACACATCTTGCACACATGGCAGATTGTTGATCAAAAGACATTTCATGGAAAACAACACAGGTAATTTATACAAAATAGTTATTTCTAGATATCCACTGAAAGTATTCAGCACACATCTCCAATAACGCTGCAGTAGTTTCATATTAATAGAATATCCTGCCTGTCTCATTTTAGCCAAAGGAAGAAAGGATGACATAGCTCTTTGCAATCTCTGTGGGATCTCAGAGACTAACATCTTGGATAAAACTGATGTGTGTTTCTGCATAGATTGAGCATCTGGCACCTGATCTTTGCTGAACTTCAACTCATGACTCATTGGTTTGTACTTGCCAGTGGAAAAATGTGCTTTTCAAAACAGAATAGTCATTGCTTGGCCTTATGAAGGAACCCTTGGTCTAGGAAAGGCAGCATAAACATTTCAGTGCATACATTTCACTTCAGAGAGATTCCACCTGTAACAAGTATCTTGACTAGAAATTTAGATACTCAACTGAAGTGGAAAACACTTTGGAAAAAAAAAAAACCAAACAAACCTTGACAGTGTATCTTTATGATAGTTCCATAATATCTCGGTGGTCAAGAAAGAACTGCTCCCAAATAAAACTCTTCACTTAATCCACACTTTAAAGGATTTTACTTGGGTTCTTACGGCAACAAAGTCTCCAAATATAGACACACAAATACTTTTGCTAGTACAAACTCCACTGGCATGAACTGTATATGCTCCAGTAGTGAAAACTCTTACAAATGTAGGTTTTATCAGTAGGAGAAAGTGAGTGGGCAGACTTATTCTAGTGAGGAGAGTAATTTTATTTGAGTGTGGGGTTTTTTGCTGTTGTCAGGGTTTTTTTACACATTTTCAAGAACAAACATTGCATAAAGACATCAGATAAGGATGAGCTGAATGCTTATGGCAAATAAATTATTCACTGACACCTCTCTCAAAAACTGTCATAAGTGAAACAGCTATGAATTTTTAATAATGAGATGTCTTAATTTCAGTCTGTTAGTAAATAATCACGTCATGTTGTGACTTTCATTACAAAGGAGTTCTATTCATCACTCGGATAATGAGGTCTTCTGCAGAACAGGAAAGGCATGTGGGTGTGGAGCCTAAGGAAGATGTTCTCTGTAATAAACACAACCTGCCATTCTCAGGGGTATGGCTAGCAAGGCTGGGCACAGATAATAAATCAATGCTGCAGACACATGGGTGTTGATGAAGACAGCAAAACCTCACTGAAGACTCTTGGATACATGACTAGGCTGACAGCAGTGTAAATGTATGTTTGCACTTTCACAAGCTTTTCATTAAAAAGGTAAAAAAAATGCCAATGTCTTTCATATTTGTTGAGGGTATGAAAGAATCTTGTCTGTGAGTTTGGCTCCATCAGTAGTTTTACTTCTGATTATTCACAGGAATATCATATCTGTGAGAGCTTACTGTCAGAGATTAAGTTTAATGAAGAAGCACCAATCACAGCTGTAGTACTCAGCATTTCATAGAAACAAATCATAGAATCACTGAGGTTGGAAAAGGCCTCTAAGATCACCAAGTCCAACTTTTAGCCCAGCATTGCCACGTTCACTGCTGAACTATGTAAATGACACATCTACTTATTTTTTTAACACTTCCAGGGATGGTGACACTGGCACTTTCCTGGGCAGCCTGTTTCAATGCTTAATACCTTTTTAGTGAAGAAATTTTTTCTAATATCCAATTTAAACCTTCCCTGGTGCAATTTTTCCTCTTGTCACTTTTCACCTGGGAGAAGAGGCCACCCCCTACCTCACTATTCAAACAAAGTGTCTCTCTAATATCATGTTATCTTATCGAGCCCCTTCTATATTCATTTGTCCCTTCAATGTCACCATTATTTTATTCTTGAATGCTCACCTTGGAACTTTTCAGACATTTCCATCTGTGACAAAAATAAATACTTCAAAACAAGAGAGAATGGACACGCAATCCTCTCCAGTCATGTCAAACACCTTCATAGGTCTATCTTTTATTTTATAGTGTTTTGGCTTCTTGTTGGGTTGTTTTTTTTTTCCAGGTTCAAACTAAGAGAACTGAATGCTTTTTTTTTTTTAGTTCTTTGAATACAAATGAATTGAATTCCTTTAGTGGCCTTCCAAGCACAAAGGACAGGAAGCAAAGCCATACTCTTCCTGCCCTAGCCCATCAAGCATCCTAAAGGGAAAGGAATGTGAAAAACATCACCTATCAGGCTGAAAAAGTAAAAGAAATGCCCATTCAGAAATAAGCCTGTCTTATTAAAGACAAAATTGCTTTCTCCTTGCTGACTTCCTATTTTTCACTTCTCTGTCCTGTGGCTTAATTTTCATTTTCTGCCAACTACATAAAAGACAACACACAAAGGAAAACTACCTCCACAGACTGATCTGCAGCTGTAGAGAGCAAAACTAAGTGTCATGTGTTATGATCTACTAGTAATCTGGAATATCTGTTGATGACTATAAAATGCTTTGCACAAAGTCAGTTTCCACTACAGGTAAACCAGACAAATTCAAACACATTTCTACAAACAAATTCCCTGCTTGTGTACCAACAATATGTCAAATTATTTAAGCAGCACTATTAAAAACTCAGTATGTGTTTCAGTTCTGTGGCACTTTTTCTCTCTTTTTTTCTTCCAGTTTGGAAGATTCACAGTTGACAACATTCTCAGATGTTAGTATGGCCTAAAGGTCTTCAGAAAGACTGTACACCTATGTTTTAGGAAAAAAAACCAAAACAACTTGATGGGAATTAGCTTGTTTATAAACTCTATCTTCAACTAACACTCACCCCTTTTTCACTTCTGTTAATGATGCAGAACCTAAATATTTCTATAAAAGACTCATTTCTAGTGGTTTCTAACAGAAAAACATTGTGGTCATCAGGAACTAAAAAATGCTGCTGTCATGCAAGGAATGGGAAAAAACCCAACTCAGATCCATTAGCACAACTCTTCAGTGTTTGGCTGCGTCAGGAAGATCAAAGCAAACAAAGGACATTAGTTTGGAGATAGACGAAGCCATTAAGTACAGTCCTGTCCAGCACAATTCTGAGACTTGCACATGGCTCTTTTCCACAGCATTACCAGCAATCATCGCCTGGAGAAAAAGCACGGTGCTACACGACAGAGGAGTGTGGTGTCCCTGATGCATGGCTGGTGACACCTGAGGCGCTGCCATCAACGGGCCCAGAGGTGCCACCACCACAAGGTCCTGCACCTCTGCCGTGCTTCTGAGCACCTCTGCACAGCCCCAGTCCTGCCACTCCCACCCGTAAGAAGGGAAAGCTGAGTGGTCTCAACCTGCCCAGTAAGATCTCTACTGGAAACAAAACTAAACAATAAAGATTTAGACCCTTAGACCGTATTTTTATTACAAAAGTAGCAAGTTAATACACTGGTAACATCTAGACCTGTGTGCCAGTTATTATGGCAGACTCTGTAAAATAGACATAAATGTAAATTCTACTTTCTTTATCTAAAAACATGACCTAACATAAATTAGAACACAAGGATAGAACTACTGTTTGATATTGCATTTTATACTTTGCAGATCATCTTGTAAGTCAGAGGGTTTATTTTCTAATCTATAATTCTTTATCTAGCTTATGCATATCTTATTTTAAATAAGGTAAGTAGATATTGTAGGGATGGCTGGCAAGGTAAACTATAAGCACGAAGCATGCCTGGATACCGTATCTGAGAGCTCCACATGAACAGCTCTCTTTTTAGCTAACATCTCTTCAAAAAATTAGCACCTCCTATATATTTTCACACCTGTACTCCTTTCAAATGTCCACTCCAACCACCAACTAACCACACAGTTGTTGGAGGCAGTTATGACTTTGGTTTGTCCAGTTTTATTTCTTAACAGATTTTCTGTTTTAGCTGGGGCTGAGTGCCAGGAAATATTTACACTACATGCATTAACTTCTAATAAATACCCTTTTCTACTTTTGTTAGAAGACAAAGAGTATTTCCAGAATGGCTTGCATTTAGAGTGATTATACTGATTTTTAAAGCGCTGAAAAGAAATTTTCATCATAATGACAACCTGCTTCCCCGACCCAAGTTATGCTGGGCACCACTCCCAGCTACCAGGAGAGGGGAGCCTGGCAAGGCCTTCTCTCCATTAGGTAGCTTGCCATCATGTTTAACAGACAACAAGATTAAATTCCCAGTTTTTCCAGGACTCAGCTTGCTTAGGGAAACTGGACACCACCACATCCAACAGCTACTCTGAGGCAGGTTGGATTTGACTGCTGATGGGCTTAGAGAATTTCCAGCGACTCCTGTTCACCCCGCCCCTTGTCCCCAATGCTGTACCAGCACTTTTTAAAGTTGTATGCTTTTATTTAGTACTTCTCATAAATTACCACAAGAGTACCCAACAACACAAACTACTCCAGCTGGTATTTTTCCAGCTAACACTGTTACAAACCATAAATTTTGACAAAATACATATTATTCTTAACCCTTGTCATTAGCTCCCAACAGCCTCGCTCCTGGTTTGTGACAGCTACACAGCAAAGGTCCCTTTCTGCTCCTGCCTGCCCAGAGCAGCAAAACAGCTGCCAGGGGCTGAATAATGACTGGATCCTTGGGCTGGTAAGAGATCAACTGCCCCGAATGGCACCAGGGCTGCCAATGGAGGCTGTCAGGAGATGCTTTTCTGCATCCTCCAGGTTTCTGGAAACGAGAGGGAACTGCCAAAACCATCCAGAAGCACCAGGGGTATGACACAGCAGTGCTGGACCAAGTGGCAGCTTCATCCAGGGACCCCAGTGACACTTCCACAGCTCTGTATTGAACCATTAAGTGTCTGGCAAATCAGCACAGTTTTAAATATTTAATACCAGATAGTCTGCTCAGAGTAGATCAGCACTTTGTCATTTTTGTCTCAGTTTCCTTCCCTAGGCACCCAGCATACAGGGCACAGGTGGCCTCCAAGCCCCCTCAGTGTTTGCTCCTGTGTCCCCTACCTGCACACCTTCCTCAAGGGGTGTCTGTGACTGGCAGATATCCTGAGCAGGCACCAGCCTGAGCAGGCACAAGGCCTTACAGAGGGCAAAAGGTGAGTTAAGTATACATAGGAGGATCAGGAACGCTTTTTCCAACACCAAGGGAAGAGCCTGGACATCCCACCAGGTTCCCAGAATGGGTTACCCAGCACCTGCTGAATTATGAAGGTTGCTGCACAGCCACAAGGATCCATCAGCACAGATTACCTTAATTCACTAAACCCAAAACTGCAGCAAACCAGAAGGAGATTCACAGTTCTGGCTTTAAAGCCTTGCAGAGAGAGGTAACTGGCAAACATAACAAATATCTACTGCTGCCCAGTTTTAGCCCACTGCCTCCATACATCTGCCAGTCAGGCACCCTTAATCTAGCTGCTGGTTCATTCAAGGGCACAGAAGCTAATGGGTAGTAGCAGTCCTTACAGCAGCCAGCTTAAGGACAAGAATGAAAAGCAAAGGCTTTAAAGTCACACCCTGTTCACTAGAAGTGTTTTACACACCTCCTTCTACTTTACAATTTCTTCCTCTTGAAGAGGCCTGGAAGTTTTGCATCCTCTGGTTCCAATGCTCACACCACTTGGAAAGTTAGAATTTCAGATTAAATGCAATTTGTATCAAAGAATAAAAAAATGATAGGATAATTTCTGTACTGTTTAAGGCAACTTGAACATTTGACCTACATACTTGATTACAACCATTTTGAGAGGATTTAAATAGCTGTTTTCTATTCGATACACAGGCTTTCTTAAGCTTTGATATAGCTCCCTGAACAACAAATTTTTGTTGATATGGTATTTATGAAGGCAAGGATACTTCCAACAGAGGGAATCACTTCTGTTCTAGGTCACAGTCAATAAAACATCAATAAATCTTGCAACTCAACAAATTTAAAAGTATTTAAAAGTACCTGTAGCAAAAAGTGTTGGTAAGTGTCCTGGTTGCAAGGGAGGTGAATTTTTTTTCCAGGGGGATGTGGGCAGTCCAATCAGTAATCAGCTTTTCTGCTGGCACCTAGATTGGTCACTCAGAGGTTTGGACACACCTCTGAGGACACAAAGAGTTAAAAGCAGGAGTCTGAGGGGCTCGGCCTCTTTTCAGATCCCGGTTTCAGCAGAGGGATGTCTCAGGTCTCCTTCCCCTGCCCAGCCACGAGGCTGGGTGGGGGAGGGGAAACACGTGGTCGGCTCAGGTAAGCCGGAGCCCCGGGGGAAGAGAAGAGGGTGGACAGGACTGGAACTGAGCTGCCTCGTCTAGGATGGAGGGGTGGAAAACTGTGGAAGTGCCTTCTGTGTGTGCTCACCCCCTCTTCCCCCCAAACTCCGGGAGAAGGTGCCCAGCTACGTGGGAGTTGCTGAGCCTGGGAGTGCCTGAGCCTGCAGCCCTGCCGAGAAAAAACTGTTAACCCCTGCTTGGCAGAAAGAAACTTTTCTTAGACATTGATTCTCATGACTGGTGATTTTGGAAAAAAGGAGAAGGAAGCGGCCTGGGACCGAGGTGATAAAGCATGATTGGAAGGAACCCGATGGAAGAATGAGAGGAGTAGCCTTCTGAGCTGGACTTCTCTTGCATAATGTCAGCCATGGACTGAACTTAAGTCTCTTTTGAACATAAACTGCATTTTAGGTAGATACAGCTGCCCCTGCTTTTGCTACAGTGACTGGCACTTGAAGAGTGGAGCGAGCAGAGAAGAGAGGGGGAGGGTGAGGTGGTGCCCTCTGCCCTCAGGGCAGACCTGCTCCTGGAACCCTGGCCCCTGGGTGAAAAGGGGAGAGCTCGGCATGCAGCATCCTTAAAAAGCCCTGTATGTAGTTTTGGCCTATGAGACAGCAGTGAGAGCGCTGGACATAGGAAAAAGAGAGTGTCACCCTGGCAGACCTCTCCGGGCGGTGCCACGGGTGACATGGAAACACATAAGGGGTGGACCTGTGTGTTCTGGAGAACAGTCTGTGGTGCCAGAGAGACTCCTCTCTCCCTTGCTGAATTGAAGATTAGTTTGTTTTTGAGTGGTGATTGTTTGATCTAAAACCCAAAGGTTGGTCTGTGAAGAGTGATGGGTGGGGAGGTAGAAACTGGGAGAAGAAATGTTCTAAGAAGTTTTTATTTCTGTCTCTGTGTGTGTTTAAGAGTATTTCTGTCCCTGTTTTTATGTAATTAATAAAGTTTTGGTGGGTTTTTTTTTTGTTTTCAAGATTTAAGCCTGCTCTGCTCTGTTCCTGATCACATCCCACAGGAGTTGTTAGAGAAAAAACATATATTCATGGGTGCATTAACATCTGGCCAGTGCCAACCCATGACAGTAAGCCATGAGAAAACAAGATGCAGCATTACAGATGTCTGCAACTGCCTCTTTCATCCTGCTTTTCCAAGCTCCCTCCCAAATCAACTTTAATTTGTAATCAGATTTCACATGTGGCTTGTTTTCTGCAGAGCAGTCAAGGAGTTCTCAGGACTTAAAGGAAACCTTAAGCAATCATTATGCAAGCAGAATTTAACTTTCTTGGTTAGTCTGGCTAATTCCAATTAGGTGCTAGTGCTGCTCCAGACTTTAACTTGGCTGCTACAACCTGGCTGAGTCTTCCCAATCCCACAGGGAGCTGTGGTCTTTTCTTATGCCCATCTTAATAATAATAAAAACTTACTGCTTTCCAGTTCTCAGTGCAGAGAAAACAACTGAGTTGAATAAAGACCACTCGGGGATAGGAACCTGATTTATTTTGTCAGGTCTGCAAAGTGCATGGCCCACAGAGAGCTGCCCCCATTGCTAACAGGCTTGGCACAAAACAGTGCTCAGGACTGGTAGTGATCCTTCAGATGTGCTTCCTTGGGTCACAAGGAGCCCACTAGGCAGCTGAGGAAAAAGGGTGTGCTGGGTGGCAGGGTTTCCTCAGAACACCAGTCTAATGTAATGTGATTATGCTCCATGGGACCTGAGTCTGTTCTCCTACTGGCTTTTCCTCTGTTACGACCTCTCTGCGAAATCTGTATGAAATCGGGCAATTTCTAAAGTACAAAATTTCTTTCTGTTTCATGGAAACCCAAATTTCAGTGGAAGTGACTACAACAGACACCTCCCTGTGGGAAGGACTGTAGTACTCATCTCTTGTAAGACACTGAGAAAACCCACGTAGAAGAAAGGCTCCATAAATATGGTGAAAATGTTATTGTAGTGGGCCCTCTGTGATGCAGCAGAGAATCCAACAAGTCAAAAAGGTACAGAAAAGCTGGTGTTTGTCCTTTGCTGCCCACAGAACTATAGCAAAACAATGAAGTTATATTAGATTTATTTGCAGAATTAAAGGAGGAAATACAGACTTCGAACAAACCACTGAGACAGATGCTTTCTTCAGCTCCATGCTCTTCAGCTGATCTGCCTGAGTTTCTATGTGTCATTGAGCTGTTTTTACTCACCTGATCTTCTGAAGGAATGACACTATTGATGGTGCCCCAGTGAGCCTGGTGCACATCCAATCTGCATCCACTTTTTTTGCAGTCTTCTCTTAATGCCACTCAAACACAAGAATAATGGAATTAATCCCATGGAATTGGGTATCTTTTCTGAAGAAAGAGGAGAAACGTGTGGGTCTGCCAGGTGTAGATTAATTTGTGTGGTGCTGCCAAATGGCAATCTCCAGAATAATAAACTTGGATAAAGTACCATCTTTCCTGCATTAGGGAACTAATTTTTCATTTTCATCAACTAAATCATGTGCTGCCTAGAGACAAAACCTGGTCTGAATTAGCCTGTAGTACAGCAACAGTCATTACCCTCCTACGATATAGCATTCCCTGGAGTAATTCTCACACAAAAACTTCTTTTTTTTTTAACCTCACGAAGGCCACAATTCACGTAGATTGTGTCTCATCAGATTATGTATTACTTTCTGTGATCACACATTTTCCCTGCTTGGTTGTGTGAGTCAGCACAGGCAGGACACAGGAACAACCACAAAAGCACAAAGATGACATTTATTTCCCTCACCTCACCGACCAGGGGATCCCCAAAGCAGCGCCCAGGCGGAGGCACACAGGTGGGACACAGGCACCACAGAGCTTGGCCCGTGCTACAGGATCACCAGACCTGCTGTCCCTGCCTGTTTATCAGGGATTCACACAGGTATTTCACCACGGTGCTTTGATCTCTCCTGAAGCAGAGCAGGAATCTCAAGCATGTGTGATAGGGTGCCTCTAAGTCTCTCATAGGCTTATGTTATCTAAACACAGATGTTCTACTTGTCAAACACACAAGGCTAAACAACAATTAGTATGATGTATGTGTTTTTCTACACCCCAGCTGCAAGTCACTTCAGCGTGTTTATAATCCTCCTCACCAGCCTTCTGCTATTACCCCACGTTGGTTGTTCATATCACAATAAAAACATTGTGCCAGCAGGAGCTAGGGAGGGGAGGGGAAAACTTGAACAGTTTGCAGATGTGAAGGAAACAAACTGAATTCCACATTCCAGTATCTTCTCAGAGTTAGACTGCTAAAAGATGGAATTGAAGGCTACCAGGTAAAATTTAACATCCAGTATTCCCAATTAGGCCCTATTTGATGGAATTCTACATCTGAGGTAGAGTCTCTCAGGACATCAGGCTCTTAAGAAATGCAAATGAAAATGTGCAGCCAGTTACCTTATCAATTTGTCTTGCCAGTCTGTTAATTGAAAAGTTGCTTCATATTCGCTGTCTTCTGTCCTAAGGGCCACCTCTCTGCCCAGGCATTTAGGAAACCCAGACGTTTGCAGGTGAGGAGAGCCCAGTAAAACAGACTGTGGGCACAAACCACAGCTCGATGTTGGGTGCTGAGGGCAGAGACACCTCCCTCCCCACGAGAGCCTGCCTCTGCTGTTGCTGCTGGAGTGGTGCCGTGGCTGTCTGCAGGCCTTTCACGGCTGCGAAGAGGAGCTGGAGTGGCTGAGGACACAGAGCTGTCTTGTTTGTGGGAGCTGGGGGTGAAATGGGACACTGAGCACGGGCTTGGAGGTCAGTGTCACTCTCTGGAGCTCCGCTGGAGCAGAATGAAGAGGTGGCATCTGGGGCCAGGGTTAAGGGAAGCAGGCATGCCAAGAGACACGTCAAAGGTTTGGCAGGTCACGTTAGAAAAGGTGAGAGCAGGAAACTCTTCTCTGGATCCAGAGTTTAGCAAAAAGGTTTTGGCTGTCTGTACCAACTGAAGAGCCAACAAGGCTGGAGGGCCCTGTGCTGTCAGGTATGCAGGACTGGCACAGAAGCAGGAGTTGCTGCTCCTGATGGCATTTTCCCAGATAAATGAACTTTGGGAAGCCCATTGTCTACAGACTAGGGCATAAAAGACAGTCAAGCTTAGATTCCCTTCATATTTACTATTCTTGGCAGGCCTTCCAAGAGACATACCAGTATCACAAAGAAAGACTCTTGATGCTAGCAAGATGTTTCAAGCAGGATGAGAAAATTCCTGTTGAAAGAGTACTGCTAAGGCACTCTACAGGAATTAATAGATGACATGAGATCTGGTTTATCCAAAGAAGGAAAAGTCCAACAAACAAGAGTAACAACCAGAATGACTTTTGAGAAAGGCATTTCAATTTATTGTCAAGACACATTCTTCCCTCTTTTCTCAGCAAGTATTTTAGATGATTTCTAACATGGACTTTCCTTTCAAAGAGGTCACAATTTCCCAGATACTGGTGACCATTTGAGAGAGCAAGTTTGCAGCACAGAAAGTAATTTTTTAGATTCTTTGTTCCCAAAATCCAACATGGCTCCACATGAGGTTGTCACATCATGCAAGAAACTCATCCCACTCATTTGATGACTAATTTGTCACAATCAGTCCTGGACTTCAAAGCAGCACTTCAAAACAAGCTTTTATGTTACACAGCTTGCTTGTGCCTAACAGCCTAAAACCAGAGTACTGGTTCTGGTTTTTTAAACTCAGAAATAACCTATTAACCACTTCCCATGTTTCCACACGCCACAGTCCTAAATTCTGACAAAATCTGAAATACAGAAAATGCATCAGTAAATGGAGAAACCAGGCTTAATGTTCTATGTTGGAATAAATAAAGGGCTGTCTCTTGAATATTACACTGAGGTACACTTTTATCCCTGTGTATCACATCACAAGAGACCTTTCTGTGGAATTTAAGTTTGCTTCATCTATGCCTTAAAAGATCCAAGTGTGATGTGTATGGGAATATGCCAAGCTCATTCGGGATCACCAGTGGTTTGACACTGTCTATCCATGGCTTGCAAACGGACTGAAGCCACCGTAGACCCAAACCTGGACTTCTGTGCAAATGCATGACCTCTGCTCACAGCCACATACTCCCTGTGCACCCATTTGCCTTAAGATCTCCTTTCTGAAATGTACCTTTGTTTTGTATCAGGACTCTATAAAAAAGTAAATACATTGAAATCATTATCATTCCCTAGTCTGTGACTGCTGTGCTGACTACATAAACCTGGGCTTTGCTTTTTAAGTCCTCTGAACTACACTGCAGCTCCCAGTTGGCACAGCAATTTGCAAAATCACCATTTCCAGGCAGCACACTACAACACCCTGACTAAGGCAAAAAGGATGAGACCATCTTTTACTAAGGCAGCTTCTCAACTGGTGATGCTGCACTGGGCACTGAATTCTTGTGTCACTGTAATGCTCTTTCACCTGTTTTAAACTGACCTAGAAATCAGGGTTTTTTCCCAAATTTTACTCCCAAAGGCAGGAATTTCTATGTCCATTTTCTGCAACCCTGTGTGAAAAGACTGGTAGAACAGCCTGGAAAAAGTAAACTGAACACATATTTGACTTTTAAAGAAGACATTAGTGTACTACAAAGATGCACATGAGCAACATTCCTCTTCAGATAGCAGATAGTTCATTTAGTTTCTCCTATTTCTTGTTGCAGGATTTAATCTTGTGGCGTTTTGGATTTTTTTTTTGCTTTTTGGAGTTTTTTGTTTTGTTTTTATGATTTACATTTTTTTCCCCTCACAAATTAGTTTTTACCATCTAAAGAGAGAACTTGCATTTTTAGTGTTTTTTTCCAGAGGTAGTGAAAATGCAGAAACTTCTGCTACCATATGCGTCCTGACAGATTTTTTTTTCCCTTCAGTAGCTAACAAATCTGGTTTTATACTGAAAGATGGTGCACAAATAGACCAGCGTTCTACAGACAGAAGCAACTCAGGTACACTGGGACTGGACTTTCTTCTCTATATGCCTCCCCACATGCTTATACATTTGGATTCACTATTAACAGACAATTTCCAACTAAAAAATCAATTACATTTTCCATTAGCATTGTTGGGAGAAGCATTGATTGGCCCTTAAAAGGTTGGCTGCACATTATGTGAAAGAACCCAATTGCAAAGAGCTGAATTTGCAACATAAAATGTACCCAACATTCTGCAGGGGAAGCACTATCAAGGCTTTTACCCAGTTTTTCAGGATAATATATGACACAGCACAAAACATTTATCAAACATTTCTCTATTTTACTGTTAAGTGTTTATTAATTCACACCAGTATAGCCACAGTCCCAATCCGGCACTGAAGAGTTGCAAGATTTTAATGCTGCACTCTGATTTAAGTTGACAACACCCCTTTAGAACCAAGCAAGTTATCAATTTTCACAGAAGACTTTTATAGCCTTAACCATGCAGAAATCACTTCTGAAAGTTATTCAGAAAATTAGGTATAAGGGTGGAACTCAGCAAGCTACCAAGGTCATTATAAAGCTATTGTGTTCCCTTTCATGAGTACTGAAGTTATTTTAAATAAAACAGATAAAATGATCCTCATTGCCACTGTAAGTTATGTAACACTTTGTTTTACCGTTGAATTCCATCCCTTTAATTCTCTCCTATTAAACCAAACAATGAAACAATGCATCATTTTCAATCATTCCAATCTACTGTGGCAACAGTTTTGTTTGAACAGTGACTGCTGCTCTAAATTACTTTTCCAGAACTTTGTGGTATCCAAAGACTGACTAACAAGATCTATTTGCTTGCAGTAGAACTAACACATTCATCCCTGTGCTGCATGCAGGAGTGGCCCCTCTGCTTCAGGAAATGACTGAAGGTTTAGCAATGCAGGTGTCTGGACACCTGCACCCAGTCCATTGGAACCACTGGATGCAGAGCTGTTGGTAGAAATTAGACAAGATCAGCCTGAGCTTTGATCTTCCCAATCCTGTTCACTCTTCCCAGACTTCAGGCATGGTGGTTCTATGGAACCCTCCCAAGAGTTGTGCTCGAGCTGCCCACCCAGCATTGCCTGAGGTCTCTCAGAGCAGTTCTCACTTCAGCCTATTACTGCTCCTCTAAGCTCACCCAATTTTGCTCGTTTTCCTCTTCTGAACTGTTAGGGTTGGTTCCTTTTTTCCCTCCCATGTTTGACTGACTTTGGCCTTCTACACCGTTTGAATTAGGATGAAACACAGGGGCTAAAGTTTTTCTTCCTCCTTGCTGTGGCTAATTCCATTGTTCCTTCACCTTTTTCTCTCTTCTGTACTTGCTGAAACTTCTTTTATCATCCAGAACCTGCACTAGCCTGCCCACCCCATACCTTAATCTGTGCATTCATTGTACTTCTTAGTGATCTCCTTGCTTCACCTTTTCTACCAGTGCCTTCTTTCAGGCCAAGCCTTATGCAGGAACCAGCATTCCAGTCAAGGTATCTCAAAATCCTGTCTTCATCAAATCCACTTCTTTCCCAGTTCTTTTAACTGATATCCAGTAGCCTTCCAAACCTCCTCTCACCAAGCTATTGCTCCTTGCATAACCTCCATAATTTCAATTAAGGTAGTAAGTTCTCCTTTCCAGTATACAAACAGTAGTGAGGGCTTTAAGAGCCCCAGAGCCTTGTGAGTGTATTAACACAGTAACTGCTGGGCTCTAATTCACAGGGTTACTGGGGCTGCCTGCATCTGACAGCAAAACTCTGAACATAAAGGAACAAAACACAAAATGAGTTAATATAGGGTAGAATTTAGAAAAAGACTGAAGCTGATAACCATTCTCAGTAAAATGGAACCCAGAAATTAATCTCACATCTAGCTTCAATAAAGATTGTTGTTTTAGAGGCAAACTGTAGACCAGCTGTAAACTCCAAACAAGCCCTGTGACAGTATGATGCATTAAGCATCAGGATGGCAAGTCTGCTTTTTTCCTTCAGCACAGCCAAGTTTGCATATGTGTTCTCCTCTCCTTCTGCTCTGGATGTCTTTAGCAGAGGTTTGCTAAATTTAATCTATAGTTGTAGACCAAGAAAACCTCAACTGCAAAACCTCCCAATGGAGGAACTTTATTGTCTAAAAAAGTAACTTTGAAGTTTTAAGTGTGACAAGATAATTAACCAGTTCTGCCTGTGGGGAGATGACACGGTGACACCTCTGTAAGAAAGTTACATCAGTTACCTAAGTAAATAAGCACCATTGAACATATTTCAGCACACTTAGGGTATTTCACTACACCTTGTACTGTGTAAAATGCAGTTATGTAGCAACATCAGTAGGGCTGCATAAACACTGCCCTCTGCATGTTAGCCAAAGCCTGAGCTTCAGCCCAAATTCACCAAGAAGTTCACCAGATGAGGGTTTTAGAGGAGCCTCAAGGCTACCTGTGGCCAGAGAGCAAATTCAGCCCGTGCTGCTTTCAAGTTTAATCTCATCTACCTGCACTGACAAGATGGTGTGCATTTAAGCCGGGCTTTTCCAGAGTTCCCCACATAGCCCATAAATAAACCTGGCACAGCATCAGCTGGCCATCCCCAAGGAACAAGCTGGCTATGCTCCCTGCTACAGGAACTTGATGTGAAAGGCTGCAAATGGCTGCAGAAGCTGCAGGCACCAGAGCTACAGTTTTGCCCAGTGCATCATCATTTTTCACTTAGATGATTTTCCCATCTGTAAACAATAAAACAAAGCCTGAGCATTATTTATTACACATTATCCTGTCAAGATGGTGGCATGAGGACTGGCTAGCATTCAGCATGGCTTTCAAAGGGACAGTACCTGTTGTGAAAAGGACTTGGTCCTTTCATGTTTCGTATGATCAGCTGTGGGAGACAGACCAAAGCAACATTTGCAAGATGTTTAGCACAAAACATTCTGCCACTGCTTTCTCTTTGTAACAGAATGTAGTTCAGATCAGTATTAATAATATCTGAAACAATCTACTTTATCCAATTAGGTTTTATTTTAATTAAAAAATCCAATGGTTCTTTCAATATGGTTAGCATACAAAAATGGTAGAAAGTTTGCTGCGCACCAGTTAATCCCACCCTTGTTTCACTGAGTGCAGCTGGATTCAGCTTCTCCATTTCACTTCTCACTCACTCTGCTTATAATCTGGTTCTCCAAGAATTTTAGTTTCCTGGGACAGGTTGCAAGTAGGAGAGAAGTAGTAGAAATACTCACACAACACTAGAAAAATCTTAGGATTGTTTAAATTGTTTTAGTCTCAGACTTGAGATACCAAAATGGGATGGATGTGTGAGTACACTTTAGTTGTCTCTAAAGTGAATTAGTAAACATCGCAATGAAAACAGGAGATTAGTACCTGGAGGCATGGATTATGGCATTCTGTGGGTTGCCATACATTGTGGAACGCATCTTTTGAAGGAGATTTTAATCAACTCAAAAGACAATATGGCAACTGGCAGGCTTTTTCTTTATTGAAGCAAAGTCACAGCATTTTCAGCACTATTCCCTTCTTGTGAAGGGAAGAGTTAAATGAAGGCCCCTGAAATTTACATAACTAACAAGTAAAGGATTGAAGAAAGAGATTACAAGCATATTTCTCTAAAATAAATAATCTACAAAGAGTGCTTTTTCTTCTTAAAAGCAATCTAAAAATGTAAAAATTCTACAGTAAGGAGATCAAAAGATATTTTAACAACTTTCAATATTTACAAACAATACAAAAACTGCGCATGCCATCAAATGATGCAAAATTCTTATTAAAAATTAAAAGCTTCATTCCTACCAAGAACCAAAAACTCCAGCCAATATTTCAGTTTTAATTAATGGTCTTCTTCACAATTGGAAAACCGTTAAATGTTCTTATTATCTGTAAAATATACAATAAAAACAAACCTCACTAAATTATTAAGGTTAAAAAAGAGGAGCAATACTGCAGGCAAATCAAAAAGGAAAGTAACTGTAACTTATTCTTTGGTAACCAAAAGTTAGCAAGTATCTGTATTTCAAGTGATGAAAAGTAATAGTCTCCCCATCTTGACAAATGAAAGCCAGATTTCTGGCAAAACACAACTCCCAAGTTTCAGTTTTGAAAGACGGGCTCCACCTACAGATTCGTAGTGCAAGTCAAATTTCTCTTTCTAATTCAGAAACACAACTGTCCTGGTTCCGGCCAGGACAGGGCTCACTTTCTGCAGTAGCCAGGAGGGGCTGTGGCCAGGACACAGAGGTTATTCTAGACCACCTCACAACACTGCTGGGGACAAGGAAGTGGGGCAGCAGGTCACACAGTACCAGGCTCTGCAGGGTGAGCTGTCACCTGTGAACCATTCACCTCTTTCGTGCACACTCTACGTATTGTGGCTGTAACTGTCCATTTTCTTACTTCGTTGTTGTTTCCAGTAGATTTTTCTTTCATTAGCCCCCAACCCTCACCTTTTGTGCCTCCAATTTTCCTCTCCAGCCACCCACAGAGGTAAGAGGAGAGGGGAGTGAGTGAGCGGTACATGGTTTGGAGTGTTTCCAGGTGAGCAGTAGATTTGGGAATACCATTCCTAAACCATGACAGTAACCCATCCAAATTCTGGCAGTACACCGTTTCATTCACCTCCCACTTTCCTGATGTCTGCTTGCACCCTCCGCACACATCCAGCTGTTCTAGCTCTCTAAGGGAATACTCCAGTCAAGGAAACAATTCACCTGGGAATGTGTGTTTCACCAGGTGAACATGTGTGGCTGCATGGCAGCCAGGAGTGTGTTATAAAATCAGCTCCCTTTTGCACCTTAACTACACAGTTCATTCTCTGTCAGGAAAAACAATGACAAGTACAGTACCCTGGACCGATCCGTCACCTGGTGAGCTCATTGCTCGAGCAGGACACGCTTCATTGAACGTTGGGCCACAGCCCACCAAGGAGCCATGGAACCACAGCACCAACCATGCTACCTTCTCTCAGAGGTGAATGGGCCTCATTGTGCCTCCCTCTGCTTAATGAATGCACTACGCTGCATCACTACTATGCTTTTGAACCAAATGTCCAGCCTCTCCCACAGGAGCCTTCCCATTTCAGGCTTATTCCTAAATTTTGCTTGCACAATTGCAGTCTCAAGAAAAAGAAAAACTTCACACCCCTACAGACTCTGAGAAAACTTCCCCACCCCACAAGAGGACTTCTAAGGCTTTACACAAAAAATTCAACTGTTAACTTTCTTCAAGCCACAGACCACTCATTCAAAGCAAGTGCTCCCCACCCCAACCCAACCATGCAGAACCATCGTCACTTTAGCATTTAAACAGACACATGCAGTTCGTGGAATAAATGCTCAGCAAAGTAACCTTGTCCTGGTCTGGGCTTTTTCTGAAATCTAGTCCCTGTGATTTTCTAGACTAATATCCAAAGCCTTTTGTCACATTGCCTTTTAACTTTCTTCAGCTGAAGAGTTTAAATACTTCCTTGAAGCACCTGGTTGAGTCATTAAGTCTACATGGGCTGGATCCAAGGTCTCCTTGCAGCCTGCCTCCTCAGCATACGGGAAGTCATTCATGTCCATTTCATCACTGTTACACATATCAAGCTGCCCCTCTTGCTGCTGTTCCAAAGTCCTCCGGACCCTGCCCTCAGACTGTTCCACCACTTCCCCGTCTCCCTCACTGATGACAGTCATGGGGCTGCTCTGGATGCGGTTGCGGACGTTGTACTTGCTGCTGGCAGCAGACGGGGGTGTCCGTGAGCGGCCATACCTCGTGCCCGAGAAGGACATGCTCCTTGGCATCAGGCCCTCGCTCTTGGCCCACTCCTCCTGGGCCCGTTTGCTCTTGCTGGGAGAGCAGCTGGCGGGGCTGTCGGGAAGGTCAGGGGAGGCGTCTGTCTTTGTGCGGTGGAACCGCGGGTCCGTGTTCTTCAACATCTCTGCTGCGGACATGCGGGAGCTGGTGTCACAGCGACTGCCTTTCTTCAGCAGCAGGGCTTTGAAGTTGTCATTGCTGGTGCTGCTCTTGCGGACGCTTCTCTGAATAGATCCAGCTTGTTTGAGGGTACCTAAATTTGGGGAAGCACCAGTGGGAGTTACGGGGGGCGACGGAGAATGGTTGCGGGTACGGTCGTCTTCAGAATCTTTCCGGCCAAGGACTTTCCTTTTGGATCTGAGTTTGAAACAAACACAAAAAACAAAGAGGATGACACAAAAATGAAACTTTTTATCTCCTCTGATTAAATTCAGTTTAGAGGGATGACAATGAATTAGCTAAAGCAGAGACAGGGAAAAGGGAGAAGTTATCTAAATCTAAAGCATGAGTAAGAACACCACCAGAACTGTACAGGCACTAATGCAAGTATTGGAGGTACAAGGTAAATTTGTTACTCTTTTTCTGCAAATCTGGAACAACGAAACTACTAAAACTGGCAATACTGCTGTTCAAAAGACTTTAGCAAATTTAGTGAATCGGGTTTTCTGGAGTCAGTATTCAACTACTTAGACTAATGTGCTTTAAAGATTTATACTCCATGCAGTTTCTCTGTTAATTTGGAGACTTGATTCAAAATACGTGACCTAAGTATATGGGTTGTTTCATATTACTATTTCATTTGACAGTCTCTGAAGAATTAGAGGTATAGTTCAGTGCACTTTCCTTCAGAAAAAAGACACAGCAATGCACTGCTGATGAGGATGCAGAAAAGGGAGTCACATGCAACAGTTCTGGATTAAATGATTACAAAGGCCCCTCTCTAATCCAAATACTAAATAAACAGAAAAAAAACCTTTTCCAGCTCCTCTCAAGGTGCACAGACAAAATTCACAGTTATGTTGGTGCTCTGTCATTGCAACTTTCAACTAAATGAAGGAGAGACCAACTTCCTGACAAGAAAGTTATCTTTCCAAATGAAAGAGCGGAGTGTTTGTCTATTTAAATGCAAAGTGCAGTGACAACACAAAAAAAAAAAATTAAGAGATAACCATGGAACTGGGAGTATGTGGAGACTGGACTTTTATTGCCTGATTTTCACATTACTAGAAATCTTAAAGAAATGTACATGCCTGGTATCTGTAGCACAGCTGCTTTGTTTCTTTGTTGACTGAGCAAGAATTAATTAGGAAAGATTGTATAAAGCCTTATTTTAAAAATGGCATTTTGGCAGAAGTTTAAAACAAGTCAACAGACTTCTCAGAGATATAAAATTATCATGCTATAAAACTCCATAATAATTTTTGTCAAGCATGTGTTCAATCCAAACCATTCCCCTTGTGAAACAGATTTCTACTTAATGTGATCTTTAGCTTTACTTTCTTAAAAGCCTTGAGATTTTGCCAAGGCAAGCTCAAATGTGTTCATGCATTGCAGCCTATTAATAATTAGGAAACCCCTGAAAACAAAGAAGCGGGATCCATCAGCTGAGTAGGTGGCAGCAACAGACATTGCTATAGGCTGTGCCAAGACTTTGGAGCAATCCTGTCTCTCCTAAGTGGTGAAGTTTATGCATAACTCAACTTGTGAAGTCCCCACAGGCAGCTGTACCAGCTGTTATTTTCAGCAGCTGCCACTGCCTCCACCTGTCTTTCTGGAGTAAGAATGGAATACCAATGTCCATTCAGCCTGAGGATGAATGGACATCAGAAGACAGCAGAGGGTTAAACTGATGACTTCAGGAGCAGTCAATGGAGGAGCCTCGTCCTGATTTAACTGTGTGTTACTGCTGTAGGCAGCAGATGATTTTGGTGCTTGGATGCTCTGCGTGTCTGTATGTGAACATGTGTGTGCATTTGTTACAGGGAAAAGAATTTCCTTCATTAGGGTTTTGGCTGCCTATGGATATCTTTAAACACTGCAATGCTGGGGTTGTACTGTTACCAAACCCCAAATTAAATTGAAAAAAAAAATCAATTGCTTAGATCTGCAGGGAAAGACTTTGTTATCCTAGCTTGGAGTGATCTCGTAAGATTGAGAATGCAGTGGAGAGCAGTCAGTTTGCTGTCAGCACCTAGCCAGGTTTCTCAGTATGTATGAATTACGGAAGGAACTTTAAATTAAGAACCAAATTTGGTTTTGGTGGCTTTTCAGACAGATAGGATATATGTTTAAACAAAACTATGACTTAAAACTTCGGACTGTTCTTCCTGCCCTTAATGCACATACCACTAAATTTCTTGTCTTGCTCCAAAGAATATATTCAAGAGTGCCAATTACTGAAGTAATATCTCTTAAAAACAGTGGGGGAAACCCAAAACCTTTTTTATTAATTAGCAACCAAGGAAGAAAGTGGTTGAAGTCCAAAGCCGGAAAAAGCAAGGTCTTAATAAAAAAATTTGTCAAGTAGTTCTAAGTATGTCACATCCAGTTCCATTGTCCATTTCCCCACAAACTCATGAATTACAGGTATGTGCATATACACATAAATCCACTCTCTCTCTGCATACATAAAGGAGAATGGCTACTGGCCAGAATATCCCATTCTAGAGCCAGATTTGACACAGTTCTAGAGAGCACTATGCAACATGAATGCAACAGACCATTTTCAGAATGGCAGATCATTTTCAGAATGGTGCATATAGGCCAAGTTCTAAGGGGTAACAGTAAATTATAAGAAGTCGGTATCATACATATGTAATTTTTGTAATGTCTGGAAAGGACTTGTTTCAAAAATGAAAAAAAAAAAAATAGCATTTGCATCCAAAATGCTGCAGCCTCCCAGCTGCTCTCTTCCCGTCCCTCATTCCCGATGCACAGGCTGAAGGGACACCTGGATAATCCCCGCTCCCCGGCCGGGAGCGGCCCCTCTGCGGTGTGCAGTGCGCGGCGCAGCCACGCGATGGCGCTGGCGCCACGCCCGGCCCGCCCGGGCGGCTCCGGGAGCGCTGCTCCGAGGGAGCCCGCGTTCCCCATCTGCCCTCGGGCACTCCTGCCCTTGGGGCTTTTTCGGGTTTTCTTCTTTTTGAGCACCTAACGCACATAAATCTAGCTGCCATTCGGGATGATTTGATTTCCAAGGGAAATGAATAATGTCATTAATAATAGAGCCAGTATTGCACATTTCATTCATGAACCGGTTTGACACAAAACACCCGATCTCAGGCTGGATTATGGCAAACTATAATCCAGCGTTTGCCATATGTTTTGCCATATGACTGACATGTCGTGTTACTTGCCAGTTTCAGCCACGCTTGCCATGAAGCATTAGCGTTGAGCCTCTGTCCCAAACTGCACCATATAAGCAGCGAAGAGAGTAAAAAGAGATGGAGAAGAACGAGAATGAAAACAAAAAGATACACAGAAAAAGCAACAGTAGAGTTAATATGGCAGATTGAGAACAGTACAATAAATACTAGATGTAACGGTATTTTAAAGGGCAAGGTATTTATAATATAATCTACATCCATTTAATCTGGCTGGTTTTAGTTCAGAATGGATTAAATACATTTATAAAACAATAAAATGCAAATTCCTCCTTTTTCTCACATACAGCTTTAGTAGAAAGTTAGTAAGTATGTCTTTTCTGTTAAAGCCATGACTGTTGTAATTGAGTGTTTTATAAAGCAATGTTAAATTAATTTCTGAGAGACCTACCAGACCTGACAGTACAGGAAGGGCAGTTTCTGTAGTACCTGTGAATGGCTGCAAAAAGATCCTCGGTAGTCCTTGGTCTTGCCGGTGTTGCCACTCCGTCCGTCTCTTCCCCATAAGTACTGCTTGGCAGGAATGAACTGCTGGCTGTGTCTGATTCAAACACCTCCACTATGCAAAGAGAACAAACAACACAGTCAGTCTGTCATGCAAACCCCATGGGCACACCCCAAGGACAAGCACCCGATGGGCTGAGTGAGCGCAGCGCTGTCATTATTGTGATTTCAGATCAACGCCTGCTTAGGGAACTGCAGTGCATAAAATAAATGCCTCTGCTTGCTCACACATAAGAGGTGGAGAACAGTAACAACAGAAAATTTGTAAGGCTTCCACTAAAATGCAAACCCAATATTAACAAATTAACTGTTTTCATAGCATGCTTTAATACGAGCACGGTTAAATAAAGCATAATTTTCTTTCTGTGTCTGCAACAATGAGAAGTCAGAAAGAAATTGTATGAAATGTCATGAAGTATTAATCAGATCCCTGCAACTTTCTTTTTTTGTTTTAGATGTAACAATCGCAAGAGGTTCTGCCCTCTACAGAATGCTACCTCAATGCTAGGATGACTATTCTTACTCCCCACCTTCTTCAAAACAGCTACTGCTGCATCTGAATTAGTCCGAGAAAAGAGACTCACCACTTTCATTCTCTTGAGATAGGTGCCCGTCAGTGTTACTGCCACTGTCTTGGCTGCTGCCTGAGCTGCTTCCTTCATCAAAAGCAGACTGCTCCTCTTGCCTGGGTTCTTCTTGAACTGGTGATGAAGCAGGCTGTACCACAAAGGCATTCGCTCCCACTGTCTCAGAGAAGGTGAATCCAGCAGCTCCTCCCTCAGGAACCAGGCTGCCAGAGTCCATCTCGCTAGAACCGAGTCCATCTGTAAGACAGTTTCTCGCCTCCTCAGAGTGTGCAAGCACAGCGTCTCTCTTAGTCGGGCTTCTGGCAGTATCGCTCACTTCAGCTGCTTTCTCCACTGTAAGGTCTAGCTGTGGAGGTGGTACCAGAAGGAACAGTTTGGGTTTCTTTGAAATAGGAGGCGGTTTCTTGCTTGGCAATACAACCTGAGTCTTGTCAGGAGATGCTGGTGACCCCTGAAGTGACATGCCAGAAGGGAGGTCTTCACTCTGCACTGAGGACTCAGGTGTGTCATCAGCGGTTGACCCCAGAGCACCAACTTCAGAAGATTTCTTTAGACCTACTGCACTCACAGGCTTTTGATCACTGTCAAGTACAGGTGTGTTATCAGAGAGAATGAGAGGAGAACCCCGAGACAGTGTTTGAACTGTATTTTTAAATGAAGTGCCTTGAGTTTTCATTTCCTCATCGCCTAAGCTGGTACTGAGTTTTAGTGAGAGAGACGGCTTTAGCAAAGACTGTGACGATGAGTTTGCAGTACCCTTTTCCTGAGAGGTGGCTTCACAAACAGATTCAGTTGATGGTTCACCTTCTGTTGATTTTCTCACGGACCTCAACTGCACCATCTGCAGTGCTTTGGTGGTTACTAAAGGCATCACAGGTCTTGATGCATCTTGCTTGCTGGGTGGCTGTTTCACCGGACTGTAGCAAGAATCCTCCTGGTTGCGTTTCTTGAAAGAATACTGTGGGTATATTGTTACACCTTTTGTTATTTTGGGATCAAGCGGTGGTGCTGGTGGCGGGGCAGCTAAGGGGCAAGAGGAAGGAGGAGGAACAGGGGAAGAGAATGAACTGATAGAGGCTTCTTGCGGAAACCATGGGACAGTCTGAGCAAAGGTAGAATTTACACCGGCTTCTGGCGGAGGAGGGGGGAACGTGGGAGAAGCCGACAACGGTGACAGATCCGTGACTTCTGCTGGAGGAGGAGGAGGAGGAGGAGAAAGTTCAGAGCAATGTGGAGATGTTGGAAGAGGAGGAGGTGGTGGAGGCGGTGCAGCAGAATCCACAGGAGGGCTCAGGGCAGGGTCCAGTTTCTTCACACTCACATTCCCTTCAGTAGATGTATTTGAAGAAAGAGAAGTGGATGATGAAGACACGGAAACCGAAGACAGAAGAGAGGACTTCCTTTCAGGCACTTTAGGCTTCAGCTTGGATTTCCCATTTCCTGATGATGCAGACTTTACAAGTACAGGCACTGGAGTAAGCGCAGTGGGTGTATTGGACTGGCTGGAGTACCCACTTGATGGCGATGTGACTCGGTGGGATTTCTCTGGAGAAGCACTCTTTGGTTTGGCCAGTCCACTGGGCACTTGTGGCACAGAAGCCCTTGAGCCATCACTGAAGTGGCTGATGCTGTAATCACTGAGAGCAGATGATGTACTGGCAGAATGGGCCACTGGAGATTTCACCTGGTCATCTGCCACTGCGGCATAGTCACTGTAGTAACCCCACTGGTCAGCATACTCCGACTTTATGCTACTTGTTTCACTCTGGGAGGGAGTGACTGTGCAGATGGAGTACAGGTTTGGAGCAGTGGTGGACATCATGCTGCTGCTCGCACTGACCGAGCTTTGGCTGCGGGAGCGCAACACCCAGGGATCCTCATAATCACTGCAGGGGCTCTGGGAAGGGGAGCTGCCGTTTTTGCACTTGAGATTCAGCTGCAGAGAATGCTGGAGTGTGGCAATGAGGGTTTCATCAAGTATCTGTCCATTGGACTGGGCTTTTTTCTTAGGCATCCTTCTGAGTGAGTCTGTTCTGGATGGTGGCAAAGGTGGCTTCTTTGCCTTTTTCAGGGAGATGTTTCTTGCAAGGGATTTGTCACCTTGGCCTGAGTGGTCATCTTGATGTCTCTTCTCCTTTCCTTCAAAGACATTTACCACGCTGTCTCTGGGGTTCTCAAAACCATTAGTACTGTTGCATGGCATGTCTGACTTTAGTCCAGAGTCCATATGCATGGAGCTGTAATAGCCATCGTGGTCCACAGAATACAGGGAAGTGGAATCATCCCTGACTGACATCCTCTCCAGGCTGCTGCTGCTCCGGTTGCTGCCGGGCGTGGCACAGCCTGGTGTTGTACAAACCGCCTTGCGTGAAGGGGTCTCGCTGTTTTCTGAAGACTTGTACAACCAGTGCTCCGTGCTGCTCACTGCTGCCTGTGCTCGCTCCCCAGAATAGCTGGATTCACTCCGACCATCGCTGTCCTGCGAAGGGCTTGCTAAAGCAGCAGTGCTCCTACAGCTGTAGCTCATGCTCTGAGATCCAGCCTCTGCGTTCCCAGGAGTGCTTAGAGAGACAGCAGAGTCACCAAGAGAAAGCATCATGACAGTGTTAGATGGGATGGTATCCGATGTCTGTGAGTGACGTGTGGAGCTACTCTCACTCCAGTTACCACTGGAAGAATGGTGATCTTCTTTCCCACTTATTGCACTGCTGGTAGGCGGATTGTCTCTTGGATTTGGAAAGGCAGTGGAGCTGGAAATTTTACTATCCAATGATCCAACACTCTGGGCAGCGTGAATAAGGATAACTTCCGAGGAGGATGACAGTGTTGCATTGGGTATGACGCTCGTTGAGTAAGTGGCATGAGGAGACACCACACATGCTGGGCTTGAGGATTTCTCGCTATCACAGCTTCTCACCTCTTGGGACTTTGGCCTCGAAAGAGTCCCCATTGTGGGATTATTCCTCAGATGCACAACACTATCATCCACCTGCAATTTACTTATCTGGTGGGGTAAAGTGCCAGCAATGTCTTCGGTCTGCCTCGACATCATGCTCTGTGTCTGATCGAGGGACTGCAGAGACACTCTCGCACCAACCCGAGGCAAGCTGTGAAAACCCATGTCGTTATTTTGGCGAGAAGCAAATATAACTGCAGCAGAATCACTCATCACTGACATGTTTCCAGATGAGCTGGAGAACTGAGACATCTGGGCTGCAATGCCTTGTCCTTTCTGTGCTCGTATTCTTCTCATTGAAGGGGGCACAACTTTAACTTCCTCCGTCTGGCAGCTGGTGTCCTTGGTTTCAGAGCGTTGCATAGCAGAGCGGTAGCTGTCCAGTCTCCCTAGCGTGGAACAGTGATCTGGGACATACATCGAATGCCCTCGGAAATCACTTTGGCCAGTACCAACTGCTGGAGTCAAAATAAAATAATTATTTCTTGAAGCACAAACTCATATTTATCTTCTCACTCATTTAAAAAACCAGCAACCCAGCAAACTGCTCGATCCCCATGCTCCTGCAGGTTATGCCTTCTGAAGAAGAATCTGCAACAATGGATTTTGCAGAGGCATCGTCTGTTTTCTCCATTTCTCTTCCCTTTTTCCTTATTACCAGGAACCTTCTGCTTACAGAACTGTCTGCGTTCCTGCTGCACATTCGACACATGAAATCCTCTGTTTATGACATGGTAATAATTTCCATAGTAATCAGTTGTGTCAGAAACCAAGTAGTACTGTTTGACTTCCAGTAGGAAACGCAGCAGGAACAGACAAAAGCCTGAGAAACGTGAAGTGTGTTCCCATGCTAATGCCTTGTGCAATAAAGAAAAGGGGAAGGAAATCTGGGGACTAATATGAATAAAAGGATCTGCTTTTTACAGGCATTACACTTCAGAAAAAAGACATTTCAGGAGACACAGATAGCTTTCCAAGTCCTGCAGTTTGTCTGAAAGAATGCTAACACATGGAAACGTGCATTGTTTTACCACAAATAATACATCTGCTATAACAGCATTCATGTAAGCATTATCCAACACTGCAAAGAAAACCATTAGATTATGTTTCTCCATACAACTACTTCTATTTATCATAAAGGAAAAAACTCTAAGAATTGGAAAAAAAAAAACCAGCTGGTATTGATGTCTCATCCTCAGCACCATCAGGAAATAAATAACCACTTTGTTCAAAAGAAGGAATAATCACTTATTGGCGTAACTCCCCCCACCCTCAACTTCGAAGACAATGAAATATCAGTTTTAGTTCAAAATATAGTTATTAACAGAAAGGATTCTAGGGCTCTTTTAAATTTACAAATTTATTGGTAGCCGCCTTTTAAAATCACAAACCAGAGGACTGCTTTAAAATTAGTATGTGTAAGGCTGTTGCTTTTGAATTCAGTTGCACTGCTGTATAAATAGCAAGGGAGAGGCAGGCATGCTGCTGGAGATGCTGGTAAGGATGCTACACATATGTCACTGTGGGGGAAAACTGGTTATTTCAAATCTCTGCCTTAGCAAGCCTCAGGAGCAATGAAAGTAGCATGCCTGAAAGGAATGTTCTCCTTTCATATTTACTATATGAAACTGCATTGGGAGGATAGGTATTCTCACCATGCAGCTTTAAACACCACTTAAAGGACATTTAATCATCCTGATTCTTGGCAGGCAGAAGAGGCATTTAGGGTAAGGAAAAGAGAGCTCTGAAAAGGCTACAGTTAAAGCAGCACACACAAAAAAGATTGTTTACTTCTTTTCCTCAGGCATGCAAGTAGTCTTTCAGCAGCTTGAAGCCTAGTTAGCTTGCTTTGTGTAAATTCTCTGGCTTTCATAAAAATGCAGCCTCTTTCTGCATCTGATAGAGGCTTGCTGCAAAGCTAGATACTCAGATGCTGGCAAATGTCTCGGATAATCTAATACGAGATATTGTCAGAACAGATGGACTACTGCAGCCAACCAAGAAAGGGATTTGCATATTCCATATACAGTTATTAAGAACTATATGGTAAGAAAAATAATCTTCCTTTCCAGGTGTATTTTTGTATGGAATCAGTGCATCCCTTTGGTTAAGACGGAGAAAAACATTGAAGTAGACATTACAAATGTTTCTGGACACATGGAGTCACCAATTTTAACTGTTGGTCAATTAAAAATATCTGGTAACAAAAATCTGCATGCCAAGGCATGTAAATGACCGAAGAGGTGGCGTATTTTTCTTCTTCTGCCACTGTGAAACACACAGGCACACACAAACACACATGCAAGTGAGACAAAAGGATACTGCTGGTGGAGAATGAAGCTGTCAGCACTACAGCAGGTATCTAATACTGTCCCGTAGCGACCTGTGGCTGAGAGCACTTCACTTCAATACGTGATATGTTTGTACTGTATTCACAAAGGAAGCTAAATGCACTCTCTTCCACAAGTAGCATAATGCAGATGGGTGTTTTATGTCTGTTCAAAATGTTACTGCTACAAAAGGTAAATGGTGAAGTGGACCAATGCTGGACTTGCTAACCTCACCTTCTCCTTCTCCAAAACAAGGAGTGTGAGAACACATTTATCGGGACATACTGTTCATGGTAAATGCACAGTGATGTCTGAAAAAGAAAATTAATGGCACTGAATTAAAGAGGCACTGAATGAAGAAGGCCAGTGACAGCTATACCAAAATTCCTGGCGCAGCAGCTCCTGCCCCTTCGCTTGGCAGACACACCCCACCAGAGCCTGGGCACTGCTGGCTGCCCCAGCCAGAGCAGTGCCAGAGCAGCACATTAACAAGGGGGCAGCATCAACAACCAGCTGCAGGACGCTGCTGAGAACCAGGGCTTACCCTGGGTTTGTTACCAGGATAGATGTCATTTACGGTCCAGACTAATATGCTCTGGGAAACTCCATAAACTGACTCAACAGCAGTGAATGTTCACAACCTCAATACTACAGGGAAGCAAAGCCCATCTTGCCGTGGTGCGAGGCCTCTTCTAGTTAGAATGATTCAGAGCCCAAATAAACACAGGATTATGGAGAGCAAGACAGCCCAGCTTCAGAAATATAAACTATGGGGCTACATCTTTCAATAGTTCTATGGGATATGGTCAGGGATGGAATTTTGCGTTGGTGTTACTATTACAGGAACATAAGATTTTTAAAATTTTTTTTTTTTTTAGAAATGCAGCATATTCTGAAACTCTTTCAGCTTTGGTTTTACATGTATGCATAATCTCATGCAAAGCTGTGAGGATTTACTTATTTTATAGTTCTGTTTTCTGAAGAGGGACAACAGAAATCTGCAGGGAAAATGGTTCAATGGTTCAAAAAATCAACCAGAGGAACATTTCAGGTTCAGGTATACTGGTAAAATGCTGAGGTGTTTGTGAATTTGGTGAAATTCAGAGGAGGGTAGCGAGGAGTATTTTATTTGCAATTTACAAATGCACTGCAAACCCCTCACTCTCGCTTCCTGAGTAATACTGGAAAGCAAGGAATTTCAAATCCCCTTAAAATCTTCGTTGGTTCTAGCACTGCAGTTAGAAGACAATCCCATTCTAGAGGACAGCTCAAACCTTTGACTACTACACTGATAATGCGAGGTTTGTCAGAAAACACCTACTTAAATAAACAGCAGTCAGAAGATAGAAGATATCTGCAACACCAAAATCCTTGAACAGAATCAGATCTTTTAAACAATACCATCCATAAGTCCAACTAATTGCAGGGACAACCTGTGAGCAGCCAGCAGCAAAAAATGTTGCAGAACCAGACATCAGGTTACAGATGCTGAACATTATAAATTCAGAAGTAGCTGCAAACTGGGTGCATGATAAATGTGGCTGAAAATAACAACTGTCCTGTCTGCCTTTTGTATTATCCTGTGTCGGGCAGCACTGCAGTCAGGGTGACGTCCACCACAGGAGACCTGTATCTACACCCTTCTCTTCTTTATTACCCTACTGTGCTGAAAATCTCTCTCAGGGCAAATGCTCTTCACTATTGCGCATGCTTAGTGCAGACTCCAGCAGCAAGTAAGGAATACCCACTCTGTGGACTCTGGTAGTCACTGGTGTTGCTCATTAGAGAGGACAGGGACTGAGAATGACAAATTTGGCAAATGTGATGGGGAAGAAAGGGTGTCTGCATATAATCCCTGGGGCCAGGTACTAGCTCCAGGAGCCCTGCTGTGACTCCAGCTGATGCTGTGGCACCAGCAGGTCGTTGCAGAGAATCACTTGAAAGGCCCTCTGCACTGAAATGGGCATGCAAAACCAAGTGTTTGAAAAGATAAACAGTGCATGTGTCAGTGTCACAAAGTACATGCTTGTTTCAACAAGAACAAAGAAGTAGTCTCTCTTACCTTCTGACAAACCATTTCTAATGTAAGCGCCTGTCTCTTATGCCACAGGCACATTCCTAAGGTATGCTGCTCTCACTGCCTCCTTCTGCCCCACCTAGCAATCCTCCTGCAAACCTGGTAAACTGGCTAAGTCACTGTGCAGGCACCACAATTTAGTGTTATAAAAAACCCTCAGAGATTCTCAATCTGTTTTACCCCAGCACTTACAAACTGAGTGATTTTAACAGACACTCTACAAGCAACAGACAAATACATTTGGCTTATGGCAATTTTAAGGAATTTTCACTGTGCTCCATGAAGCATCTGTAATGTCTCAGAGGGAAAAAAAATATTGCAGTGAACCCAGTGAAACTTTTCAGTACTGTCAGCTAAAAAATATCCTGAATACTTGCACATACCACTGCCATCCAGAGAGGGAAAATTCTGATGTAAATACTGGGAATTAAGTTTTCTTGGTTCTGTTCATTTCTCTAACCTAACAGCCTCTGGTGAAGTTTATATTCTTGGCTTCTGTGTTTTTCATTCCCCCAGTACCAAAAAGCAGATTATACCTGCTTCCTAACACCTGACCTATGGATAGTGCTGGAAACGTACAATGGTGAAATACTACAGGTATAAACCCAGTATTAGTGAAAAGGCACAATAACAATGAAACAGAGATATTCTCTCCAAAGACTGCTAAAGTTTCAAATAGAAGCAGGTGCAGAATTACTTGGCTGGAACAGCTGGGTGGGTATTTGTGTGGTATTTCTGTAGGACCAATGGGTGTCTGGGACTCTTCCTACCCACGGGACATGTAATTTGAGTGATTGCTAGCCCTGGAGGGAACTAATTGGAGAAGAGTATCAATTAAGAGGCACTTTTAATAGAACAGCTGCGTTTCCAGAGATCAGAAGGACTTATTTGCCCCCATGCTGCTGAGAATGGAATTGCTTCCTCTCAGGCATGTCAATGGAGAACTTCAACAGTCCCAAACGATACCTGAGACACCAACCGGTGCCACCAGGGGTCTGAGCTGCACAGCAAGAAAGCAAATGAAGGACTGACAGTTGAGGTGTCAGTCCTTCCCGTCCCCAGGACAGACACGAAATCCTACAGGTGACAGTGAGCTACTGAAAAAGTGAGGTAGGAAAATAAGCTGAAAAAATTCTATGAGGTCATTCTGACCCATTGAACCCTTAAGTCAAGAAGGGGGGGAAAAAGTACATGGGGCAAAAAAATCACAGAGCCAAAAAGACTATGGATTGCATCTGTAAGATGGAAAAAAAGAATTTAAATAATCCAAAGGAAGTACAAAGCATAAGATTAGAACACATTTTTGGAAACCAAGAGGACAGAAACTTTCTGTTGGAATAATTAAAAAAAAACACATCAAAATGCCTGTCAGAAGAAGGAGGAATCAAAAAGTGGAAAAGTTGAAGATATTTCCCTCTCCCCTGTTTTGGTGGGATAGGTTTATTAGGAACTGTGGTGGAACTGATGGTCAGGTCTGAGACCTGTTCCTCCTGCAAGACAGGGAGGGAGTCTGGGACACCAGAAGCTGCCCACTGGTGTCTGGAACTGCACTGGTGCAGACCTCTGGAGAAACACTCACCACCTGGTAACTTGGAACCTGCACAAAAAGAAAGTTAGTCTGAGCCATACCCTAGAGCACTAACACAAAGAAGGGACCATGGAAAGGTGGAAAGCATTCTGCTGCCATTACTTCATCTGGGGAGTTGGAACGTGTGACAGGAGCTGATGATAACCAAAAGCCAAGAAATTAGGTTCTTCCAGAGAGGTGCTCATCTCTACCAAACTTCTGTTTGGGAATCATCTTCTTGTCTGACGGCAGAATACAGGTTTGCATTTAAGGTACTATGTGAAGAAGACATCTAGAGACAGTGGATAATGGCAACACAGAGCAGAGAAACCAAGAGCACTTGAAGTAAAAACTCCAAGTTTCTTGCTCTTTCTGCAGATTTGACCCAACACCGACTCCCATTAAACAGGAAGATAATTCAGAAGTATGCAGAACTAATTTTTTTTCATTGCTGTGTTTGGCAGAGAGAAGAATGCTTTGCCTTCTCCTGTTACTTTGGTGTCACTCTGCTAAACAGTACTGAGAGGGTGCTGCAGTTAAAAAACAACTTCAAAAAGTACTGCCATCTCTAAACTGGTAGACAGCTCACATTCTTACTGTGTCTCAGAATCCCATCTATCACATTGCATTTTATTTATGCAGAATATTTTATGCAGAATTTTCCAGTCTACACAGAGAGGCTGGATTGTTGGAGGACACCTGTGAAAACACAACAGCATTTCAATGGTAAAAAGCAGGAATGTTTAAAGACACTTTGAGCACACGGGTGCAGTTAATTTCTCCTTTCTGTATGTCTGGCTAAGTTCTATGAGGGTACCACATCTGCTGAGGTCAGGCCAGCAGCCAGTGCAAGCTTTCTCTTCTGCTTGGTCTCTTCTGTTCCAAAGGACCCAAAGAAGCCAGGGGAGAACCCCAGCAGCTTGGCCTGACAAAAATTCTTCCAGGCTCTCTCACAAGAAATGAAAATAGTCCAAGCCTGGTTGAAGCTTTGAGGTTCTCTCAAGTTTCTGCTTCCTTCTGAAGGATAAACAAGAGGTTACAAGAATCTGCTGTATATGTTGGTTATTTAGCCTGCATGCAGCAACTCTGGTGTACCAAGGGATTTTAATCTCTGTGTAAATATTATAGCCATTCACAGCAATGCTTTAGGGGAGAAACAAAGAGATTTATTCAGCTGAAACCACAGGGAGAATGTCAATAGGCATAATGCAATTGCTTGATTTGGAGTTTAGTCCGGATACTCGTTCTGATCAAATGAACTGTGGAATGTTTTAAAACAACTCGTTTGTTTTGAGACAGCGTAGGAGAAATAGGGAATGGACTGCTACAGAAATATTTGGGGAGTGACAGGGGAGAAAAGGCAGAAAGAGCACTGAACAGGGATGGGGGAGACTTGCAATTACTGCCAGCCTTGCCAGCAGCCTGCTGGCTGACTGGCTAAGTCACTTTGCTGCAGCATGTCTGGTTTCCCCAGGTACTAAGATGAAGACACCATCACTCTTTTCAAACCAACCAATACACTAAGAGGATGGAT
Organism: Prinia subflava; assembly: GCF_021018805.1. Lineage (NCBI taxonomy): Eukaryota > Metazoa > Chordata > Aves > Passeriformes > Cisticolidae > Prinia > Prinia subflava. The sequence goes on along the minus strand of NC_086248.1, from coordinate 63,873,966 downwards.
TCTGCCATCACAGAGTTCTCCTGGCATTCAATTTGCTCCCTGGAAGAGATACAACCACCACAGAAGCAACATGGAGCTCCTCAGACAACTTCTGCCGTAGGGCAGATGGCTGAAGCCCTATGTGTCTGCAGGTTGTGCGCCAGAGAACCATCCAGAAAGAACTCCTACAGTGGGATACTGCCAGTCCACAACTTAAAATAGAAGCCAAGGAAAACCTTCAAGCAGTGCAACATGAAATGTGCTCAGCACAGAGACGAAAGACAAAAATCAAGATAAAAACTTGTCGCCTTAGTGATCAGATTGGCAAAGGTCATAAACTTCTTGTAAGATATTAATTGAAGAATTCTTTTTAGGACAGATACCAACTGCATTCTCAGTTTACTCCACCACATAAATTTACAGTTGATGTTTTCAAGCATGAAATATCTTTTTGAAGTGGTCACAAATGTAACCTTTACGTTTTGTAAATGCTTTCTTGAGGCAGAGGATTCCCATGGCAGGGCACTCCTTCATTACAGATGCTGAAGGAGCACAATTCCACTCACAAACTTCTCTGCATGTAGTTGTCTGTTTCTTGGCTTTCTCTATGCCTGACCCTCTAGCTCATTTCAAACCCACCCAGACAAGCTACAGATTTTTGCTTCTGTTTCTGAAAAACCCAGAAAAATAACCAAGAACTGAAAACATAATTAAAAAATAAAGAGAGGCAACATGCAAGGTAGTAAAACTTGCAGAAATCATCAATATCTGAGATGATTTCATATGTAAAACAACAAAATTAAGTTCTGCCAGACTATTTTAAAATATATTCTTCCTCTACTGAGAAAAAAAGTGCGTGGGGGTGCATACTTTTATCTGTGAAGTTATAATCTGGGAAAAGCAGAAATAATTTTTTAAGAAACAAACTAAAATAACACAATTTAAATGAAAGAATTCTGCAAAAAGTGTCTGAAAGGTCTGCCAAAATTCAGACTGCTTCATCAGCTTTGAATTCACATCTGCTACAAAATGTGAAGGACTGCCTGAGATAGTGTAAATGTGATCTATTCAGTCACATTTACACTACCTCAGGCAGTACTCCTTCTTAATAAACCAAACTTACCTGGGTTTATCAGCTATTCCATATATTCTGAAGGAAAGACAACTTTCCTTCAGAATATATGGAATAGGTAGTAAACACAGGTAAGTTACTGCCAATCAGGTAACACTCCTATTTAAGGAGTTGTCAAAACTGAACTGAAAAATAGGTTTTTCACTCTTGATGTAATCCTCAGCAGATTCAGGAAGGCATTCATGAATTGATTTACTTCACAAGTAATTACATACAAGCCAATACACCTGCCCGCTTTAGTTTTGCTTTGGTGAACATCCTGAAGAAGATGACCAAATCTAAAGGAAAGCAATAAAGTCCAGAAACCTTACATCCCTGCAGAGTTTCATTGTACCAGTACACCATTTTCCAAACACCCTGTTCCCTTTAACAGATGGAAGTCAACAGATTAAAGGTCCCAACTTCCCAATGCAAGAGGTGGCAAGGAGGCACACATGTATTTGGAACTGAAATAGGCTATCAGACTGTATTTGGTTTCATGAGCACTGGTAATGTTATTAATAATGATAATTATTAATGTCATGAGTAATGATAAGCAGTGACAATGAACAGTGGATGGAATACAGTTCTGATGAGCCATACCTAGCTCCTTTTGTATGTTGTCAGGGATTCCTGTAATAGTCTTTCTCCTTTTGACTTTCTTCGGCCGTCTTACCACCGTGTCTGTGTAAATTAGAGACCGCCGAATGCTGGCTTGGCGGTCGAAATTCTCCCCTAATACATGGTAGAACAAGCAAAGCAACATTACTTCCAAGCACACTGACGTCATGCACTTTCTTCCACTAGTTTTTTTGTAGAAATGGAAAAAAAGGCATTAATAAATGGTGTTAAGCTTGGTCCTACAATGAAGGTTTACACTGAAGGAAGATACAGCACACTGTCACAGTAAGGTTTCAAACACAAATTCTTTAAAAGGAATTTTGACTTCCTGAGCCCAGTTCATATTTGGTGAGAGCAGCTCTAATTCCACAAGCAAAGAGAATCCTTGCTTTTATTTGGTCCTTCATAGATTTTTCTTGGTTTGGTTTTGTTAATTTATTTTTAAGTAATGAGCTGCAGAAAAAGCAAATCTGCTCATGAAAATGAAAGATCACAATGGTTTATGCAGGAACAGACATTGCTATTGGCAACAGCTATTACGATGCCTTTGCACAGCTCCATCATTAACTTGCATGAGGCCCTTCTTTTTCATTCCAAGTTGCTCTGAACCTGTCAAGTGTACCACATTTCTGGTGTTGATCTTTTAACACGAATACAAATAAGAACTACGGAGCACGCAGAGATCAAACTGATCTCGTGGACTCATAAATATTTCAGAGTGAAAGCTGCTTAAAATTGAAACTTTACAGATGATTATAAAAATATACAATGGCAAGAGCTAAAAAAAAGGTGTAAGTGCACTTTGCCAGACAAAGCCTTATGATGACCATGTGCTGTATTATAATGGAACCCAGAAGAACCACTATCATAAAGCAGCTTTTCTTTAGGAATTCACTTTTGTTTAGAGGTTTATAATTTGGCCATTTTACTAGTAGTAAGATAAAGCTTGCCCTATAGATCATCAGCTAATTCCCTGTCACTTCTAAAATTTTAACAGCTACCCCCCATAGCTCACATGTAAGTTCCTTTTTTAGAAATTTAAGCATTTTAAAGCACTGCTCAGTGTCCTTTAGATGACCCATTTAAAACTTAAAGGCAGAAAAACCTTGATATACGTTGTACATTTTTTTCACTGTACGCTTTTTTGAAAATTGATGACCAAATTATTTCCCTCTAAAAAGTGATTAACGCACGGTAACGAATACATCACAAAAATTACCCCGGGTGACTGCACATCAGTATGATGTGTGTCGCATGAGTAGCATAGAAAACCTCATTACCTCTATAACAGTTAAAGATACAGTCACATATTAAAGTACAGCATGTGGACTTGTGAAAATGCCAGGAAAAAATGTAGCATTTTCATTCACCATGTTGTAGATATAAAGACTCTGACTCTGTTTGACCGGAGCCTTGACCACAGGCCGTACTTCTGCTGAGTGGAATCCTTGCAGTTATAAAACCCCAGTTTTGTCCAACTTTTGGATTGACTAAAGTCAGATTAAGAGAGGAAGGGAAGCCCATGGGAACTTTAAAATTGAGTACTATGGAACCCATTGGCTTAGTAGAAGTCCTGAAATATTGAGACAGACTATCCACTGTCTTGGGCAGGACTACTATTAGGCTGTTAGGACCCATATGGGGCGAAAGTCAGGACATTAGGTTATCCTGTCCTGCAGGATGATAAAAATAATTTTAGCCACATCATACAAATCCAACAGATGTGAAGGAGAAAGTTTTGCATCTCTGAACATATCTTTATCCACTCAAAGGCCAACAATCATGCCTGAGATGATGAGTTGCAAGAAAATTGTAACGTAGCTTTGAATAAAGCCCTGGAATAAAATGTAAGGGGTAAGGAGAGGGTGCAAACAAGGAGAGAGTCTTTTACATGAAGCCTCAGACAGCACAAACAGGATGGCCATAGGGAAATATTACTGTGTCAACTGATCCACAGTAACTTGTTCCAAATGAGCTACCTAAAAGCTAACTCAACCAATCCAACTTTAATGGCTTTTGCTACAAAAGCCACTATGCAAATCTGTAGAATTTCAAAATAGCAGCTTCAGTGAAATCAAACAAGCAAAATCAGAATGTCTCAGTCTTCTTTGCTTTCTTCACTGCTGTATTTTTCATTTTAGAAAGTATCAATGTCAATGGTAAGTATATTTTACAGATTTAAGAATACTTTTCTCCTTCTCTTAAAGGTGTGTAATAAATTATGCAGATATTTCTTATCTACTTTACTCAGTTTCCTTGGATTCATGGAAAATATTTAAGTGTGCACTTAAATCTCACTGAAGTCAGTCAAGCCGGACTCAAGCTAATGCTTAAATATTTTGCAGGATCCAGCCTGGCACTCACTGATCACCTCCACCATTACCAGACTCCTCCATCTGGAAAGAAAGTTAGTTCCGGAAAACCCATGAGAACAGACACCATTATACATATCTTTTAGCCCACAGGATATGTAAATGCGAAGACCAGCCACTGCTGAAAAATTCAGTCCAACCCCTTCCAGAATAAAGCTCAGCCCAGGCACTCTGAGACCAAAACTGCTTCCAAATACGGACGTCTAGCCAGCAGCTTGTCAGCCTAATGCAATGCCCCTACACCTTCAGGCTATCCAACAGATTTTTATGACTACTGTATTAGTTGCAATCTGTTCACCAAAGAGCCCTGAAAGCTGAACTCACGGAGCATTTATTGCACAGCCACATGAGAGGCCTTTGTAGCAGAATCACCACTAATGCACTGCTGAAAACATTATCAATTGCCAGCAGCCTCTTCATAGGTTAACATTTTACTCCATGCCAGGGTAATAAAATGGAAGTTTTTTGATCTTTCTTCTGGGAGAGTAAGGAAAGGAGTGTGTCAAGGAAAAAGCCAAACCAAAACAAAACCCCTCAATGGTTTGTTCCGTGTTATGTTGAACAAACGGCACCGGATTGCTTGTCAGTTTTTTTCCTGCCTCGTGCAGTAACATAAGGAACTTCACAAAATAAAATTACTCGGTGTGTGGGAGAGCACAGGAGGGGAGCAGATTGTGACTTTTTAAAGAGGAACAAGGACAGCAGTTTTTTCTGTATGTTGTGTGTGGCTCACATGCTTGCCTTGTTTCACAGCAGCAATACAGTTATTTCAAGGGAAAGGGAATGGTGGATCCTGGAGACCAGACCACATGGTGCAACAGCAGTCTTCCTTTAATGCCCTCCCCTTCTACCTCTTCCAATTACCATGTTTATAAGGGAGTAAGTGCTCAATCACACACTCTGGACAAGTGAGATATAATATGCATGTGCACCATTTCAACCACAAAAGTTGAGAATTGCTGAGTTTTCTGAGTCCCAACTAAACAATTCAGGGGACACAAGCTTTGCTACACCAATCAAATTATGCAGGTTGAAGCCACCAGCATAATTTATCCGAACGAGGAAATGTTTCACATGATGCTGAATTAATTCTGTGAGCTATGCCATCCCTTTACCTCATTTTTCTTCCATCTATTTACTTCTATATTTTTTGCAGTATGCAGGGCCATTAAATTGAACAACAGATTACTGTTTCTCTAAGTATACTGTGTTCCTGCTGTCACAGTATCTAAGCCCTACTCAAGTGTATTGATTATGTCAGATTATCCATTGTTCCCATAACTTGGCCTTCTGCATCTTACCCTAAATTCCCCAGATAATGCCAACTGGCCTAGTAACATTTCAGCATTACATGAATTTTCCTTCTATTAGTTTTCCAGAGGTGGGGTATTCATGATTTCATGTTGTCTTCATCTGTTTAATTCAAATATTTTCTGCTATTTAAGGAATAACATCTTGTTGATTTCTCAGAGCTTGCTGATGTTTGTTACAGCTGTCCTGTTCCTATACTACTAGAATATTTAAATACTATTAAATAATACTTATTAAAATAACTAGTTTATGAAAATACAGGTGAAAAAAACATTGGTAGTCATGCAGGGAAAGAGAATCTAGTTTACTTTCAAAACAAAACCAAACATTGCAAGCTATTGATTGTCAGAGTAAGCATGGAATCAGAGCACGCCATATGGCATTTGAAATAAATTGGATATTGACTATCATCCTGGCTTTGGCAGGCAAGCAGTCAGTTATTTGAATTAACTAATAAGAGACAATCTTGATACCGTGCAGAAAAAAAAGGGGTTATTAAATTGAAGCAATAATTCCATCTTTGATAGAAATTCTGTTTTATGCACAACAAAGTATCTATTCAGCATTAGGCTTTAATGTAATTTAACTTCCACAGAGTGAGAGTTCTGCAACTGTAAAATCAAAGAGCATTTTTAAAATGAAGAGTTAATACACAGTTCATAACAAAAAGATGTGGATTATGTTTATGGAAGTGGAATGTCTTACCTAGAGTATTACTCAAAGGTGCAGCCTCATTAACTTCTGCTGTTCTAACCCTACTCTCCTTGACACCTAAAGCTTTTTATGCTGATAAAAATTACACCCTAGAGCTTTTTCTTAATTATTTTTGTAACATTTAGCCTTTGGAACACAGAAGTTCCTGACAACCTTCCTCAAATAAAGTTCCTAGAAGAAAATCTTGAAATATCATCAACATTGGATAAACCATGATTTTCAATTACATATCAGTGCAGTCCACAGCAAAACACTACTATTTATCAGCCCTCTTCTTGCACTTCATGAATATCTAATGCTGTTTCAAGACCACATATTTTAACTATCTCCATTAATGATAATTTAATGGGATTTTGATATTTTCTAATTAAGTTCAGATTTAGACTATTAAATGCAAAAGGTTTTCATAGAAAGGTATGTAAGTAATTTAAAATTCATGCACTGAATAGACGAGTGTCTAAATACAAACCAACTGTAGAGATGACTTTTCATTTCTGCCCTCCCTCATCAGTGTAATGCAATTATTGAAATTAAAAGCCTACCAGTCACATTAATAGGAACCACATCTGTTTGGACGGCTTGCGCTTGTTGTCGCATTTTCTCTTCTGGCGTTGGCAGAGGGAGAGACTTAGTCCAGTTGGTTTGGGTGTTGATATCTGATAACTCACTCGTAGCTGGACTTTTGGGCCTTTTGATGGTAATAAGCTTTTCTTCTTCAGGGGGAGAGACAGGACACTACAAACAGAAATACAAACAATAATGTGAGTTTACTGCTAAAAAAAAATAGCTAGGACATGGTATTACTAAGGTGTTGCTGCTGTAGTCAGCATTGATTGCTTGTGGAGCAAAACACACCCTCACAAACATCACACTATGACCTACATAAAGTGCAGTTTTAAAAATACACAAAAAAATGCACAACAAAACGTGTAGCTTGTATTTTTTCAAGACATTTGATTAGTCTAAGGAATATATACCAAAGAAGGAGAAAAGCGTGGTATTGCAATAGCAAAGCACAGTAACTAATTACACCTTACACACTGACATAGCTCCTGCAGCGATTAACCCCTCTGTCCCTGCACCAAGGTTTGCCTTCCCTTCCCCTCTCACCTCCCCATGCCCTATTAGAAGATGAGATTTGAGCACTGCTTTGCTCCAGCTGCATGAATGTGTAAGATCTCAGCAAGAATCCTGTTATCAAAAGACAGATTTTGGTAGAGCTCAGTGAAAGAACCAACCAGCACACTCCACAGTCATCAGCCATGGATCAGTGAGGTAAGCAAGTAACTGCTTTGGTCTTGGAGAAACTCATGCCACAGTCCAAGGGGTTACTCATTTTTCAGGGGTAAAGCACTGAATATTATTAGTAATCACAAAGTGGTAATTTTAAAAGTCCATTCTTCTCAAAGTGTCACTTTGAGCAGCACTCAAGTCCATGAAGAGTTTTACTTAAAAAAGAAAAAAAAAAAACAAAGAAACTCAACCAGTAAACCAAAAATCTTGTGCAGCTTGTGGAAATCCCTCCACCAAAATTCTAAGCTAAAAAACCCATTTCCTATCAGGAAGCAAATCTGCTTTCATTATAAGGTCTTTGCTTGTATGCCAGTAATGACAGAGAAAGCCACAGAGGAGCTTTTTACTGACAGGACAGTACTTGTCCATCACTGGGGCTTCTAGCAGGCGGTCACAAACCCAAGTGAACCTGAGAGAAGCAGCCTTCCCTCCTCCCTAGTTCTGCCAGCAAGGCACCCCAGGGAATCCCAGAAGCAGGAGAGGAAGGAAGACCTGTAGGGAAACCAACCACAGTCTCCTGTCCCCAGACAAAAAAACAAAGAGAAGAGAACATGGAAGAGGAGTTGCACAGCATTTGAAGCACTAGCAGAGATTTCTCTGCAACCTGCCAATCCTCTGCTTCAAAGGAGTTTGCTTTGGGACCTTCTTCCCTACCACCAGACCAGAACTGTCCCCCTCTTGTCTTTATTACTATCTCCCTTTGGACACTCCAGTACTACTCAGAACAGGGATGTCAGTAGTAGGACTACTGCCTCTTCCCTCCTCATTGCTGCACACAGGCATGGAAGGAAACATCACAGCTATTTACAACAATATTTTTATTTCTTTTTATTGTGGGTGTTCAGTTTAAGTGATCTGTTTTCTCTTGAAGCTGAGTGCTATACAAAAGACATGCCTGAACACTGTGCTGCAACTGCTGTTTGTAATTTCTGATTTTAATTTTCTTCCTGTTACTATCAGGAGTTCCCACTGTTAATAAATAAATAACCATTTATTTATTCTGTTATGCTTTGACTCTACATCCTTTAGGATAGAGTGCAACATTTTATTAAATAGAAAATTAAAATAAAAGCAACTTCCAAGCAAAACGTACAAGAAAAGTAAAACTGTTTCAAACATCCCTAAAAAAAACATTTCAGGCAATGAAACTATTACCAATATCATCCTGTGGTTTGGAACCACACTTCAAAATGTAGGAGCTTTTCTTCAAGCAAATAATCAATTTCTGACAGCCTTGAATTTCTTTCCTAGAGAGGCTGTGGAAGGGATAAATGCTGCTCTGTAGGTAAGGGCTGAGCCCAGTGAAAGCCCTGGCAGTTCCATCAACTCAGCCTTCTTGGAGGACACCAGTATTCAGGCCTCTGCTTTTTATAAAAGGCTCTAAAACCAAGTAATAATATGATGTGAGTGCTTATCTTTTTTTGGGAGTGTGTCCATACACTGTTTATATACATATACAGTGTGGGCACATATGTCTGTACTTACAAACACAAGGACTTTCCCACCTCAAATTACCCAAATTCATGAACACCTTCATTAACTTAAGCAATTTGGGACAGGAATGCCACTGAAGAAGGGAAAACTGCCTCCAGGCCATGCTTCCCCCCAGTTAGGTTTAAAAAGCAATTGAGAGAGAGAAAGGGACATGGCAGGGAGGTGACAGCCCACCTGTCACAGCAGTTATGTGTATATGCACTTAAAGGAGTAAGCAAGGGTTGAGGCAAAGAAATATTGCTTTCCTTGCTCTACAATGAGCTTTTCTCCACCTGAATCAGGGAGACCAAGGGAGACCCTCAAGCATAGTTCTGCAGTTTGTTTGGGGTGAGGATGAGCACCAGTGACCTTCAAATACACTGCTTGCTTGATACTGTCAGCATCAGTACGTGTCACCTTCAGACTGCACTGCAGTGCCAGGTCCCAGCTGTCATACAGCAGTCTGTAAGGGCTACTCCAGTACGTCAGGTGGCAGAGACACTGGTTACAAAGCCATCCTTCCTTTTCAAAGAAATTACCCAAGCCAAGCAGAACAGGTTTTTTGTTACAGTATACGAACAGAAAAACTGAAGAAGTGAAGCATCTGCTACATGGGAACCCTAATTATTCAAAGAATTTGGAACATCAATCAGAAATTTTGCAGAATTAGAAGCTGAGAAAAGTGAGGACAGATGGAATCAGACAGACAGAAATGTGTCAGGTTACATGGGCATATAACCAATGAGAAGCAACTGAAAACTCAATGGAGCAGTTGAGTTCAAAACAGCGTCAGTGAGAACGACCTCCTGCCACAGGACATACATAAGTACTTCTACAAAATAACTCAGTAGAAGAGTTGGAGGTGGTTTTGGATGTAGGAATAAGTGTTCACTTTTCAACTGCACGTACATTTTCCACGGATCCTGAGAAACATGACTTATATTCTTGCTTCCAAAATATTCTCAGTGATAGTGGTACAGGCATGACAAAGCTGTACATAGCTTTATTACACACAGAGGACTGCAGCAACTCATCTTTCAGCCTTCTTCAGACAGAAATTATTCACCTATATAACTAGGAGGAAAATGAAATTTACATGTTTTTAGCAAACATTCCCAGATTTACAGCACAGAAGCTTGCTGGAAGATGCAGTGAATTGCTGCTGTGTGACAAGAATGTCTTCTCCAGTCAGGTCTGTTACACTGGAAGTAGAACGAGACATAGCTGATTGTAAACTAGGCTTGCAACAGAAGTACTTGTCCCATTTTTAAAGCATCTCTGAGTCATAACTTTACTGCTAGTCTTAAATGCCCAGATCTCTGGAATGGGTTGTTACACTCATCTCCACAGGAAAATTTGTTGGAATTCGTTTTCTTTCATGGACATGGTAAGGGGTAAAGATAGGATGTGAAAGCAGCAGCCTTGGACCTTGCAGTGTTTCCACAAACATGCACTAGGGGGGACAATGCAAGACCCTTCAAATGGGAGGTAAAGTAAGAATCCAGAAGAAAAATGGCCTAGAAATATCCTATAGACAAGCTATATGGCTTAGTTAAGCTGGAGCCTCTCCGATGTCTTGTTGACACACTGTCTCCCAGCCAACTCAGCTGCTGAGATACAACAAAAGAGTTTCACTGTCTCAGCACTTTCGTGCTATTTGAGACGTCCCAGATGACAAATGAGTTTATGCTATGTATCTTGCAGCACTCTCAGCCTAAATAATCTGTTTATTCTAAATCCTTTTTATGTAACAGGGGTTTATACTACAGTATTTAAAAAAAGATGGAACCTCTAGGAGGAAAACCCAACCCACACAAATTTTACTTTTCAGCAAAGAGACTACAAACTTCTAGTCATGCCATATACCCTGCTGTCTACTAAAATCACTTCTAAAATCATAATTTATCATAAAAACAAAATAGAGGAAAAAAATCAGTGCTGCAGACAGCTGCCATATGAGTTCAGCTGTCTATTATATTTGCCAACATCCTATTTCTGCCTCCAGTGTTTTAGTGGGTTTGATGGCTTCACGAGCCATCTTCCCAACACCAAGGGATCAAGACAATCAGTAACAGGGAAAAGAAACCCAGGGCTCAAACCTAGCCAACTGAGAATGGCACTTTACATGCCTAATTCAACTCGTGGGGTTTCACAGTGTCTCATGGTACACTGCCACATTATAAATTTACATGCATTTACACTTTAGATGAATTAGTCATTAGACTCTATTTGGTGTCCTCTAGACCAAGGTCACCAGTCTAGTTCCCACAGTTTTCACAGAATATTCCATTTTATTACTTCTACACACAGATTCCAGTTACACTAGCCAGTACTGCTATCCTACTAAATTCTTCGCTTCATAACCTTCATGGTGTTTCAGTAAGGAAAGAACTTTTTGTAAGTGAAATTACCAACTATCAAGCAAATTATCACCTTAACAAAGCACTGTAGAAATGTTCTTTTCTTTTTCCTCTACTCTGTTGTAACAGAATAAAAAACACAAGCAGATCTGCACTGTTTGGAGCTCTAAAAGCCCATCTAGTATCTGCCTTAAGATAAAGGCCAATGAATTGTATCAAGGTAAAATTTAAAACTGAGGATGCATAGAGCAGATACTTTCTCCTGAATATTCTCTCAGCACTGGATGGAGTCCTCACCCTTCAAGAATGTACCCAGTTGCTTTCTAAACCTGTGTAAACTTCCAGCATCCACAATTCCCACAGCAGCAGCACAGTCTGAGTATGCGATGAATGAAGAATTACCCTCTTCTCTTTGTTCAAAGGTTTTCTGTACTCACTTCCTCATGCTTTGGCATTTCATGTATTATGAGCTCCTGTTTCAGCTCAGTAAATGGCACAGTATTTAAAAAAAAAAACCCTTCAAATGGTATAAAATACATGTGCTGCTTACAAGGGCAGTGCCATGCTACTGCAGCAGGGGGGCAGGGAGGCCACCTGAGGACACCACCCAGAGGTATCTTCAGCTCTGCCAGACCTCATGCCTCGGGGCTTTTTAGGCATTCCCACCTCCAAAACTGAAGTACCCAACTTTACCTCCTCCTAACACCAAGTTTCGCATTAGACTGCCTCATATCAATACAGCTGGTGTACTTGTTTTCACTTAAGATACTGAACAGTTTCGTGCAGATATTGGAGAGGTAACTACCACTTCAGATGATCACAGTGGCAAAAAAATACCCTCTCCTCATCCCACTCCCCCAAATAAGGGAAGTAAGTGCTTTTTCACCCAATGCATAATTATCAAAGCAAAGTTCATAAGCCAAATGACATAACTTAGGGAAAAACACCATGAGTTTTGGGTGCACAAACACTTTCATAAATGGAATAAAGAAGTAGTATATGCAATACTGCATGTTTGGGAGCAGGTATTCTCTGTAGTTCTCATTTATCATTCAAGAAAGAGACATTCCTACAGATTAGTAGAGTTTTTCCTTGACTAATTAAAAACCAATGAAGCAGCCTATTAAATAAAACACAGTGTCCATTGGGGGAGGGGTTTCAAAGGAGACAAATGTTAATAGACAAAAAAGGGAATAAAAAATTCTGTGACCCAACTAAATACAGGATACTGTAGTGCAGACAAAAAGGAGTACAGAAGAACATAAAAGAAACAAACCTGGCATGGGACTCTTCTTTTTTTAATTGCTTTTTTTTCTAAGCAGAAAAAAGCATAGTAAGGACTGAAGGCAAGGTGCAGAATAAGATTGCATATATGCTAAATGCTACAGGTAACATCAAGCTGCAGATATGGCAGCTGGATGGTCCCACCTGTGGGCAAAGTACCTTGTTTTTCCAGGGAACCAAGTTACAGCAGGCGCTAATACAAGACTGAGAGATGCAGTCTAACAGACTAGACTGTTAAGTGAGACAAAAAGAAACAAAGAGAATGAGTGGTAAAAAGGGAAAGAAAAAGGAGTAAGAAAAAAAAACACACAAAAGACAAATACAGTTAATATACACATGCATACATTTCAGAACATAAGGAAAACTTGAGTTTGAATGTGACATTTCAAAACATATTTTACACTGCTAAAACAGGATAATACTGAAGGACAGGAATAGCTCAAGTGTCACACCAACAGCAGCATGTAAGATACAAGAACAGAGAAGACTGGTCACAGTACTGAGATGTAAAATCCAGGTAAACCAATTTAATCACCAACAAACTCAATTAGGATCAGTACTACATTGGTTCTTGGCCTGTGCTCCATTAATCTCACTTGTAAAAATACACATTAAAAGTACTTTTATATCAACTTCCACTCAGAAACTCCAGCTTCCTGTATTTTCTAATTTTGTTTATTAATTTTTGAGTTGGGCCTGCTTCTCCTTAGTGGTTTTCCTTTGGAACAACATACGTTCTGCTTATCTTAGACATTCCAAAGACCCTCAACCCAAGTGGTGTGACTATAACCCTCTGATGACAGACACCCACCCTCATAAAATCTGAAAATGCTTGTGCATTGACACCTAGCCATGGCTTCATATTGTCTCCGTTGTAGACAGACAAGCAAAATATCTGGCTATGGTTTTTATTTTTAGAAGCAGTTTAAAAACAACAGGAAAAGCTAGTTTCCTTTGAGATACCACCCGTTCTTTTTTGCTCCAAGTTGGCAATTATATCAACTGAGAAGTTTATGAACGGTAAATAGGTATTCATCCACCCATCATTTTGCTGTTCTCCATTTTCAATTATTAAATAAATACTGCATGCACAGAATTTACATGTCGGCTTTTTTGCTTTGTATAGACAATAAAGCTATAAGGCTTTCATCTGGTGGTAAGGAGTTCACATTTTGAATCACAGGACTTTTGGCGACCCCAGTTCCACGCTGTTACCGAAGAACTCTCCTGACAGATGAAATATGACTCCCTCAAGGCATAAGACTTATTAGAATTACTTGGCTCTTTACCAGTAGGGTAACAATTCAAGTTCAGAAATCTGTTGTGGTAAACATTAATTTAAAGAAAGATTAAACATTTACAGCATTAAAAAAAAAAAGCAAATTAAACAGAGTTACTGGTCAAAAAATTCTACAAAAGGAAGTTATACAATATGAATAGAGAATCATGCTATAGTTTACAAGAAATTTATGTGTTTGTGAGCTGGAAATAAGAGTGGCAGGGTTAAGGCTAAGGTTCTGAGATAATCAGTAACAGCCAAGACTGTCAGTTTGGCAGCTATCTTTCTCCACAGCTCTGAATCATCCTTTCAGCTGTAATATTTAAAGGAACCTATTCCAATCTGAAGTGGAAGTGCTATTCTATATTCAAAGCATACTTAGTTGCATTAATTTTCTCCGGAATGCACAGAAATTGTTAGTAACACATTATGTTAACACTCAAAATACCCTTAACCAAGGGAGGATGACAGCTTTTAGTCTCCAAGAATCCTCACCCATGCTTATATACTTTCATGCAAATTGTTTAAAGAAAAGTGTATTTATATATTTTAAATCTTAGGTTAGTTTTACATGTGCAGATGGCTATATGCTGCACAGCACTGGCCAGGACAAGTCAGTGACATACAAGTATGCATTTATGTGCAGTACATTAATAGCAACAAACAAAGTGTGAATACTTTCCTCAGTGGAAATTATAATTCCATTGATTTCAGCAAGGTTTTGCAAATTACCATCATAATGCATTCCACAGTATGAGTGTGCTTTACATTCTCGGCTCACTGCCAGTACATACCACACACAGCTAAACAAGATGCTCTGACATTCCCTGCCAATACACAGATTAAATGCAATCACCACCTGGACAAGAGACTCTACATATTCCACAACACCCTTCATTATGTGATTAAAATCCCATAGAGGATAAAACTAAAAACTGTACCCTTTAAAGTGCACATTTTGCTGATAAGAATTATTTGGTCCACACTACAGAGGGACATATGGTTTAGTAACAATTCAAAGAAATTAAACTGTGTTACAATCAAGGACATCCACTCTCGAAGCAAGAGCTGTTTTTGGCAAAGTATTCTAGAATATCTATCTTGAAAATGCCAGGAGCTATGGCATTTCAGCTTTAGACAGGGACGCTCCACTGGATCTTGCCAACCATCTCAGCAGTAACATCCTAGACCACTACAAAAAAGTCAGCTTTTCCTTCAGAACCCACAGGCACAACAGGATAAAGAAAGGAGAGCAGAAGTTTTCTTATTATGAACAATAACAAAACTTACTAGTTCTGCAATTGACATCTATATAAACTGATTTATAACGCAATATGGCTTCATAACTTTCTTGAAACTTGAGATCAACTGTTCCTTCTCTTTATTTAATTTATTTCTACATTCTAAGCTAAGCACACTGGTAGTTGAGATGTGGGGATATAACCACAAAAATCATGAGGTAAAGTGAAAGAAGGGCAATAAACCCAACTGAGTGGACCATCTTCATTTTCTGGATGCATTTACCAAACAGTTGTGATGCATTAGGACAAAGCTTGTACCTAACTGAATAACCACCTGTATTATCAATTCAAAGTGTGCACCTATCCAAGATACAATTCAAGTATGCTGATGAATAGCTCTTCCTGCTATTTGAATGTCAACACTTAGCAGCTACCCTTGCTGGGGTCTTCCCTCCAGAACATTACCAACCCCTTCCTGCTTTCACACACTGAACATGCCAGTGGGAACTTTATATCCCTGCATGGGTAGAATTGGGAGTTTTAAGAGACCGTGAAAGTCAGATGAACTACTGTCACCGCAATTCAAAGAAATAAACATCTTTGTGATCCTCTAAAAATCCTGCCTTATTTGAACAGTGTTATGGCAGGCAAATAAACTGCACTAGGCACGTATTTCTTCTAGCGCTTTGCCCCCCACCATTACCTTTTGTTCAATTTCTTCATAATCATCCTGGTAACTTCCACAGATTGCACTGGAGGACGAGGAGAAGGTGGGGCCCTGAGAGTAATACTGCGAGCTCCGGTAGCCATCCCGCCGCAGCTTGTCACACTCTGCCAAAAGAAAGAGACAGGAGGTTAAAGCATGGCAAGAGCCATCACTTGGTGTTCAATGGCATTTAAGTACTGAATGTTTTTTTGAAAATGTTTACCGTGCATTAACATTGTCTGCCCCAAGTGACAGAACCCAAGGGCGCGTTCCTCCTATTTGTATCTGTATTTCCTCCTCCCTCGTGTGTGACATACGGAAGCCCACACATAGCGTATTAACCCAGGCAATGGCAAGTGCTTTGGAAAGAAGGGGGAAATAGATTTCTTTATTTATTTAAGTGAGGCCTGGCTCGGTGTCTTGACAGATGGCAGCATCTTGCAGGATGGGAGACGGATGCATGTGAGTAACTCCAGGGGTCTCATTTACCAGGCCGGTAGACATCTATTATATGCCTTACACTTGAAATGATGATGATGTTGCTCACTACTCAAGCACCATCTGCTAAATAACTTTGGCACTGACCACTTGTCATGTCTTTCTGTCCGTGGAAGAGACCATTTACTGTAATTTTAGAGAGAGGAAGGTAAACCACAGGGATCTCAAAAACTTGTGTTGCTGCACAGCACATGTAGTTCAATACTACAGAGTTTCTAAAATTCAGAAAGAACTCAGAGCAAACATGCATCCCCACTTAAAACAGCCAAAATTCCAGTCAGCATCACATCCCCCTCACCAAGTCTTCCACAATCATCTTCCTGCCTCCTAATTGATATTCAGTGTGATTGTGCTAAAGAATAACAGACGCCAGAGCATAAGGAAAAATTAAATGTTCAAGATGCAGCAACCAAATCCCTCAGACCAGTTAGCTTTACGTTTCCAGACAGGTATCTGAATCTGTTGAAAGATGATGAAAGCAAGAAGAAAATTAAGTACTTGGTGTATTTCCATTTCAGGAACTGAAATTTCTGCACAATATGCAGACATTATCACAACACAAAGCGCTTTTATCATCACTTGCTGGAGAAGGTCTTTCTGTAATTACATCATCTGTCTGTCTAGCCTGATCTTCTCAATACTCCTTAAAACAGAAAAGATGCAATGCTTACAACAAGGGCAAGGCTTTAGAGAGGCTTTTGCCTGGCAAATGATTAGGTGGAGTTACAATGTGCAACTCCAGCATACATGTCCCCTGTTATGCTCAGATGCTTCTGGGACCAAGGTCTGGAGGACTTGTGCTGACAGGTTAACTGACCTACAGCAACCACAGATCTGTGAGGATTTCATCAGGAAGGACTCCCCTGTATCTGCATATGAACACTGAGGAGGCAAGCTCACACTCTGACAACCGGCCATTTCCATCACTGCTGGAGATGCTCTTGCCTACGGCATCAAAAAGGGCAGCATGGCAGGAACCTTTCCTTCTCCCTCAATTAAACGACCAAGAGTGGCAGTTTGGTTTTGAGATCCAAATCAATGGCTGCATCTCGGGAACAGAGGGCTGGTAACCGTGTTTACCCATTCCACACGTGCGAGCACGCTGACATTGCGCACATCTGGCAAACTGTTGCTGTACTTCGGAAAGGGGGTGAAAAATGACTATGAAAAATGAAATGTCAGCAACTACAGCAAAGCAAATTCCTCCACCATCGTTCCAAATTTGGTACTGGATCCAGCCAGATCCAGCACATAACACTCACAGATGTGAGCACCCTGATGGGTTGTTTGTTGGTTTCAGCTACAAATGAACAGGGTAAGCGGACTGTGGCAGAACAAGACAGCCCAAAGACTTGCATCAACTTGTAGCACAGGTTAACATGCTAAGTTGTCAACTTAGACACTGCAACTTTTACCTTCAGAGGGATCATTAATCACTGCAAACAACATGAATACAACCTAAGGGGTGCATAAGAATGCAGTTATTTTTCCTCTCATTTTTGGATTAAGGCTTAGGGTCTTTGCTGGCTACTCCTGCAACTCTCCAACATCAAACATCATCGCACACCAAAAAAAAAAAAACAAAAAAACCAAAAAACAAAAAAACCCACCCACACACACACCAAAAAAAAAAAAACAAAAAAACCAAAAAAAACCAAAAAAAACCCCAAAAAAACCAAAAAAAACACAAAAAAACACAACAACAAAACAAAACAAAAAAAAAAAAACCAAAAAAACCCAAAAAAAACCAAAAAAAAAAAAAAACCAAAAAAACCAAAAAAACCAAAAAAAAATAAACAAAACAAACAAAAAAAAAAAAAAACCACAACAAACCAAACCTGTGGTGGTTTGACCTGGGCTGGATGCCAGATGCCCACCAAAACTGCTGTATCACTCTCTTCCTCTGAAGAGAGATGGGCAGGAGAGAAATAATATAAAAAAAGACTCATGAGCTGAGAAAAGGACAGGGAAAGATCACTCACCAGTTAAAACCACAGGCAAAACAGTCCTGATTTAGGGACTTAGTTGAATTTATTACCAATCAAAACAGGAGTATGATAATGAGAAGTAAAGCAAATCCTAAAAAACACGCTCCACCCACTCCTCCCTTCATTCCTAGGCTTAACTTTGTCCCCAGTTCTCTACCTCCTCCCCACTCAGCAGTGCAGGGAGATGGAGAATGGGGGTTATGGTCAGTTCATCATGCCATTCCTGCTGTTACTTCCTCCTCAGGGAGGTCATTCCCCTGCTTTAGTGTGGAATTCCCTCTATGGGAGACAGCCCTCTAAAGACTCTCCAACATGAGAGAGTTTTTATGAAAGGCCTATGAGACCTTCCCATAGGCTACAATTCTTCACAAACTGCTCCAGCAGTGGGTCTCCCATGGGCACAGTCCTTCAGAAACAATCTGCCTCAGTGTGGGCTCCCCACAGGGTCAGAAGTCCTGCCAGCAAATCTGCTCTTGCTTAGGCTTCTCTGTCCATGGATTCCCAGGGCCTGCCAGGAGCCTGCTCCAGTGTGGGCCTCCCATGGAGTCACAATTGTCACAGGACTCTTCTGGGGGTGACAGGCTCTTCTGGAGCAAGGTAGATGAATGCTCTGATATTAACTGTTTGACCTTATTTATTTTCCTAACCAAGAAGGTGAAGATGATGAATAGTGCACCTCATGAAGCCCAGAAAAACTCCAAAAACTCAAGGAAATCAACACTGAAGGTCTCAAGTCTATCCCAAGTTCAAGTGGATTGTCAATAACAGCCTGTAAGCTCACAACCTCCCACTGTCCACAACACAAAATCCATGTAACTTCAGAAGTTATTGCAGCAACAGTGCTGATGAAGCCAAAATTGCCAAAAACTGCTAGCTGAAACCAAGAAAAGGTGGTTTGTCTCCAAGAACAGCTTTTCTGTTTATGTACTGTAACTGTACATATTGCAGCACAGGAAACACACTGTGGATGGCACCTGAGGCCAACAAACCTCACCAGAGGCTTTAGGCAGGTATCTGTCACTTCATGTTGCAACAACCCACAAGCACAAGACAAGGTCAAACATTGCACCTGACTGAAGGTACTGTTGCTGCCACACCAAGGGTGGCAATTGCTGTTTAAAAACTGTCTAGCTGGAGGCTCCTCCCTTCCATCTTACCCTTATTAGAGGTGCACATGTCCTTCTGTAGGCAATCAGGTTCTTATTTTTCAAATAAAGGGGTTATATTTTTGTAAAAAAATACCGATGAAGGAGCTAGAGATACTTACTCTAGGAAATAGTCCAGATACTTACTCTTGGAAAGACTTCCTTCTTCCCAGAGGACCAATACATTGTCCTAGTCTGACAACCCCAAACAGAGAAGAGCACTATACACTAAGTGAAAAAGTTCTTACAGTTATGCATGTTATTTCAGAGATGTCTTACAGAAGCTGACAAGGTAACAGAAAGATCCATCCAGTTCCAGTTATTAAAAAATTTCATTTTAAAGAACGACGATACATTAGTGCCAGCTGAATCAGGGACATACACACTCTTGGCTGCCATTTCCCACCTCATACAAAAAACTGTGCACAGCGTTTCCGTATTTCCAACAAAGAACTGCCAGGCTGAACCCCAGGACACTGCATCAGGCAGGACACAAACTCCTGAGGATGCGCTTGGCAGTCCAAATCTGCAGCACACGCTGCAGACAAGCTCCAAGTCATAATTTCCACATTAATCTGATCTGAAATGTGCAACGATATGATTATGCCCCAGATGAACCAATTTTGCTCACACAAACATTAATTCCAGGAAAATCAGGGAAGAGTTACTGCCTTAGCAATTGCAATTGGTGGCTGTACAGGGTAGTGCCACAACTCAGAAGTCTGAAGCTACATCCCCTTCATCTCCTGACTGCTGCTGGGGCTAAGTGCACAGGGACATTGCCTGTCATCTTCTGCTGCCCTGCAGGTGCTTTTCTGACTAGGTGAAACCATAGACTAGTTCTCGTTTTCCCTCTATACTAGTGACACAATTTCAGAACCTCCTCTGTATTAGAAGTACAGCTTAAAAATGACTGTCATTAGATTCTACTGTAATTTATTTCCACTTATGTGGTACAAGGGAAACCCTTTCTAAAAAATGAAAATTTTCCTGAAACTTTTCCTTGTGTTTTGCTGTTCACAGGGTGGTTTTAGTTAAGCGTGAAGAAAGGGCATGGGAAATGCAGTCAAAGCCCTTTTAAGGGCCCCCTCATCATTTCCACAGTTATTAGAACAGGCTTTGGGAGACACAACCAAAGCAAATGTGTTAAAGCTGTCAGTGCCCAATACAATAATGCCCAAGTCTCTGCTATATATACAGACACTCATAGATGCTCAGGATTGCAGTACTGCAGCCTTTGCTAAATCTTGGCATCAAACAGAAGCGTGCTGGGGATGTCCTGTGCATCACCCATCTCTGTTCTCTTCCCTCCTGCTAAATAAGCTGGGGAACAGGGAGGTATCTGCAGCAGCAAACTGAGAGTAAAGGCTCAACCAGCCATGAGCACCAGTTTTGAACCACAGGCACTGAATTCAGCACTGCTGTGAATAACTCAACCCTCTATATAAAAGCTTATGGCCTTTGTGACAGAATGTCAGGGCAAGTGTATGAAAATACCTCTGAGGCCTCTCAGCCCAGATCTCTCTATTTCATACAAGAAACTTGTATGTGCCCCTGAGTCAGTAACACACAGTAACAAGTCTCGAACACAGAGGCAATTTACTGCTTTTCCAACAACTGACACCATATTTCTCAGATGATAATTTGAGCCACAAATCACAGAAGTGAACAGAAGGCACAGCACTGATACCTCAGTAATTCGTCTGCCATGGTATTACCACGGTAAAGCAGGATTAACGTTTACCTTGTCAGACCTACACGCCACACCACGCCATGACAGATGGAAGGCTGGGATTTTGGGGAGAGGACCGGATGCACTGGCTCTTTTTCTCTTCTTTAACTGACTTTGGAAACATTCTCGACCTTCTGAGATTCCTACCTGTAAAACTTGTTGCAGTATCTTGAAGCTTATATGAAGGAAAATGCATTATCCTTGCATTCAGAAGCAGAACTGGTCAGAGGGACACGGATTCAGTTATCTTCAGAAGTTGTGCTTTATTTTTTTCTTATTGTAAATGAACTGTGCAAGAGTAAGTGCTACTTTTAACAAGCTTCTTCATAAGACAGTTATTTTGTCTGTCAGTATTAGCGTGCCCCATATGTATCTGTCTGCAGGGAGAAAGCCTCCAGGTGCTGGTTTCCAGGGCTAGAGCCCATCTGAGACCTCTCCCTAAGGCAAAGCACCAGCAAGAGCACAGAGCCACAGCTTTATGCCACCACCCTGGACCAGTCTCAGGCCTGAAAGTGCAGCCATCACTCACTAAATTAGCCCTAATGAGATCACTCAGATTACTCCTGTAAGCAAACACCGCTCACATGACTGCTGCAGGATCAGGCCTTAAGCTCTGTAGCTGTCTACATCCACATGTACACACTCAGGTACACTCTCACAAGCATATATTGAAGAGTCTAATATTAAAAAATTAAAATCCACTAATTAATTAAATTAATTCAATAATTAAAATTTCTAAATATTAGTAACCAGCAAAGGCACTGGTTAAGGAATTAAACTACCACGATACTGACTAGTATAAATGTAGAAACTTGGCATCAAAGTTATTCAGACATCCAAATAACTCCAGTTAGCTTGGAATTACTACCCATCCCAATGAAAAGACAGGAAAATCATACCCCGGAAACATCTGAATTAACCCTGTATGTAAGAACAGGACCTGGAAGTCAAGACTAATTCTAAAATCCAAAGAGAAAATGTAAGTCAGACCAGGAGCAGATGTGCTGCCTGCCTGGCAGAGCTGCCCAGAGCTGCTGAAACAAAAACTCCCAGGTACAAATATAGAAAGGGGAAAGACCAGCACACACATCACTCACTTTTATACCACCTCTTGCTGTCTCCTTGTCAACAAGAAGGGACATGCAATGAGCTGACAGCTTCATCTGCATGCTTGAAAAACTGTCTCAGCTGAATCTTGGCAGAACCTTTCATGTTGTAACTTGTATTCTTCTATTTTTCTTATTTTTTTTCTTTTTCTTTTTTTTTTACTACAGGGAGGCTATTAACTGCTCAAGTCAGCTAAACTGTCAACTACAGAAATAAATCTGCTGACTAGTATATTAAAACACATTTATCCATTCACTGCACATATCACTGGAAAACCACTCTACTCCTCAGGGTCAGAAATCTTTTTTTTTCAGTCTTCAAACATTGTAGTTAACTTCTTCTGTAAATATCCCCAAATCACATTCCCTCCTAAGTCACAACTACAAACACTGTCGTAGAAGTAGCTTTTCAAAATTTCACCTAAAACCACACAGACTGTAGTATAGTATATATCTGTTTAAAAATATTTCTTACTTTATAGGTGACACTGCACTTTAATAATCAAAGTATCACTGCTTTTGGTTTTAAAAGAAATTCCTTTCACCACTGAAAGTGGCATATAATTTTAGTTTACTTGATAGAGACTTTGAATTTGTTTTTCCAGTTGAGCTGAGACAACTAAGATCTTGTGGGATTGTGACAGACAGGCGTGGGTGTCGAAGACTCGGATTTCTGAGCTGGCATTGCTGCATCTGAGCAAATCACACTGGGTTAGGTCCAGTCAAGGACTTACATCCTACAGACAGGATATGATCTAAATTTCACCCATGTGCCTCCTAAATTCAGAGTCCAAACAGGTATCTACACACTGCCTGCAGCATATGAACACACAGGAAGGCGTCTCAGGATAAATCCAACTAAGGAAAAACTTGAGATGCCTTCACTGTCATCATCACCACACCAGTAAAGGCTGGCACTGGGTCCAATGCTGCAGGCCCTTCTCATGAGGGACAAGAGAACCTAACAGGGATATCAACATCTTTGCTTCTACGGATAATGAACTTTTGCAAGTTAAAACTATTTTTCATTTAGATGCAAATTTAAGTTCTTTACAGATGAGGTGAACACAGGCTAAATCTCCAGCTTCCTAATGGTGTACTCAGAACACTAAGCAAAAGGGTGTCACCTTATCAGCCAGAGCTGTGCTTTGTTTGGGACTGTCGTGAAACACACCCTGAGCACCAAACCAGGACCTCTTCAAAGGGCATGGCTGCCTCTCTGCTTGCTCACAGCACTGTGGTAAGATGTGGATAAAACCAAGGTAATGCTCGACTATGAAGTTAACTGGGGAATTTCAGGGAGGTAACTTTTCAAGATAAAGAGCTTGTTGAGAATGATTATGCCTGGGACTATAATTAAAACAGACACCCTAGTTCAAAGGTTTCTTTGGTTAGTAAATCTAAATGAAATTACTACCTTTCACTCTGTGCCCCTTTATGGTTCCCTCATTTGTAAACTGGGGTTAAGAACGCACAGCTCTCTGTGTGTAGATGAGACAGGCTATATAAAAGCAAAGCTGTACAAAGGCAATCTTGTTTCTCACAAATATCTCAAGTTAAATATGACTTCAAAAAAAAGCAGCTCAATTTAACTCCCAACTCAGCACCTATTTTTGTCCCTGGATCTAAATATGCAGAAGACAGCTTGCCTCTGCCACTTTACATTCCTCCCAAAAATTCACTCAGCTTGGATCATGTCCCATTTTCTTCAAATGTATAAATCCCCATATCATCTGCAGAACTTGACTATCACTGAGACTGCTTCTATATCAAAGCTTTAAAATATGTTGTAAAGCCACAGCAATGATGCACTTGTGTAACAACTGAACTGTAACCAATGCTGACGGCAAAGCAAGTTCATGAACTTCAGCTGTGATATACTCAGTGCACCATTTTGTTCAGACTCCCAGTTAAAAGGGTCAGGGATTTCCATAGATGGAGTACTCTTGCCACCCAGCTGAAAAAACTTCTGCTCAACAGCTCAATCTAGGTGCTTTGGCTAGTACCAGCCTTTGTCAATCCAGCCAATTTCCTTATTATTCCTACCCCTTGCCCTAAAACACGGTTTTATACTGATATTTCTGCATCTTTGATCAGTACATAGAGAAAAGCCCAAGACAAGCCCTGAGACGGTGAACATGGGTATGGGATGTATTTCTTCCACAAGCACCATTTAAAGTGGTAAGTAGCCAAACAAAAAAAAACACCAGCAAAACATAGTTGTTTGCTTCAAAGCTGTCTTACTTGGTAAGTACTTGAAAGGTCCATTGCACTTTTTTAAAGATTATTTTGCATATTCTCTCTCATGAATAAGTAGCTACATCCAGCACACAGGTAGCTTTTAAGGACAGATGCTGTCCAGAATTACGCAGAAACAAAGTCTTGTGCTCCAAGGGGATGAGGGTAACCCTAACACAGGGCTGCTGGACTGTGACAGAGAAGTATGCTGCATGCGTACTTCAAAGAAGTCTTACTAAAAGTGAACAAATGTTTTTTTATGTTAGGTCTATTTTCCCCCAATATAAATATAAATATAAATATAAATAAATTTCCCCCAATACCATGCAGGAAGCTTGTCCTGCCATGGAGGCCAGTCGGGCTGGGAAGGCCACCCTTCTAAGGAGCTTCAGGGCTCAGCTGTGCAGACACTGACAGCAGCACAAGGACGGGGCATGGAAATGCAACATGAAAGGAAAGCGATTGCACAGATTTATTTTCAAGGGTCTAAATCAGATGCAAGTGTTTAAGAAGGAGACATTAAAAGGAATTCTTAAATGTAAAATACCATTAACAGGGTCAAGTAAATGCAAAGACACTGATCATTCTCTTCTTTCCTTAGAGCTTTTTTAAAAAAATACATTTAATACCAACCTTTAATTCCCCAGGCGACCTGCATGATTTATCAATACAGAAAACCTTTCTAATGGCACCAAAATGCAGCAGCCATGACAAATTATATTTGTTAACAAGCTGTCACTAGGGAGTGCTCAAAATAATTATCACCGTTTGTCTCAAGTTAATTTAAATTTCTGGAAGTGCCTTATACGACTGCATTTAGTGGTGACAGGATGTCTGAGGTATAACAGTGTATTTGCTTCTTTTTCTATCTTTGATGTGTGCATTAAAATAACACTCCCTGCTTTTTCTCTAGCATTTTTTATGGATATTTGTTGTTTCTTAGACAACTGAACACAGCTAATGTAAAAATAAGAAGAACAATTTTTCATTGTTTTTTTCTCCTAGGACATTCTAAACATAAAGCTATCTCAAATGATGCCAACAAGCACGTAACATCCTAAATCTAAGAGAGTAAAGAGGAAGAAAAGCTAAAAGGAAATCAGCTGAAAGTTCAATATTCCTTGTGATGGAAGTTGTTTTAGCTAGCACTTAAATAACAATGCTACAGACACTTAACAGTTACAATTTATTCTTTCTACTAAAGGCATGGATCTGAAGTGGGTTCAGTAACCCTTCAGGTATAGCTTCCTAAAAAACCACATTCATCTAGTTTAATGAAAAAACCCCAGTATTATTTTGAAACAAATTTTATCTTCTTTAAACCATTTCACTGGAATTGCTTTCACTACTTATGTGTATCATGCAATCAATCTACATATAACCACTTTTAATCTTTTTACACTCAGCACTGCACTATATAAACTAAACCCTAAAAATAGGCAACCTAGAAGCTTCCAAGTTGCTCAATTTTGCAGCACAAGCCCAGCTTTCAAACACATGCAGTGTAGCCTCTTGGTCAAATTCTCTTTTGTTTCATTTGAGTATTTGCTTTTTGAAATTCCTTATTAGAAAGGGCAGTTGAAGTATGGACCTTGGCCAAAACCATCAACAGATGTACAGTGAATTAATTCAGTAACAGTAAAAAAAGCAGGATACATGAGCAGAAGCTCTGATAGTAACTTGACAATTGAAACTAAAATAATGAAAAATAAGTTGATTTCTATTTTTTGATTTTATAGCTCCAAGGCCTTTCAGGAACATATGGTCTACTCCTAGCCTTTAATGGCCTTTTACTTCATTAAGGTTTCCAACTGGTAGAGAGTTCACATCTTGACATCTCTCTGAACCTGAAACAGAGCTATTGTCCATATGAAGTGGTTTCCCCCTATTTTGCAGCTCTTTAATGAAACATAAGATTATTTTAAGTCCATAATCTTCTCAGCAGGATTATCGACTAGTAGGTCTGACCCTAATATTGCTCATCTGAACAGTGATCTGCCAGATGCACTGAGAAAACAAAGGCTAAACACATACCTGTCTGGAGGGTCTTGTGGCAAGACATAATAGAGGCTTTATGACTAACTACTTAAATCCTGTTTTATTTGACAATGCTAACCAGATGTCTTCTGGAAAACAAATCAAGTGTTTCAATCACTGCTGCTTAAATAACATTCCTTGAATTTGGCCAACAAAGCTAAACAGAAGCTAGAGTCAGCCAAATCCAGCTCTTCTGAAGATGAGATAATAAATGAATCATCGCAGACATTGGAACAACGAGCCCTACATTACGTCCTAGCTTGAATCAACACAATTACCCTGGGGGGAGGGCACAAAGTACAGGCAATTGTGCAGAAGTTTCAGCAGTTAAACACTGAAAAGGGGTATGAAAGTCAGCTGTGGACTGCTCCCACTATTTACAGCAACGCCTTCCAACATATCCAACACCTTGTTATCTGCTGGAAAGGACAACCACTCTGGACAGTGACCAGCAGCATGTGACAAGACATTGCCCTGCATCTGCAACTTCAACAGTGCAGACAGTGTCCACAACACTCCTCAGGAGCTGGGTATCTCCTAACAACCTGGTATCATTTCAGTCTGGCTGTGTTTGACCTTTAACACTAATATAGTTATTCCATCCCTGCCCTTTATGCTTGTCATCTCCCATCTCACGAAAAAAATGACCATACACAACATTGGAAATTGCACTCTCCCGCTTTTTTTTTTTTTTATCAAAAGTGCTCTACATTGCTAACTGCAGGAACTGGAAGACAAATGCCCCTTGGAAATTCAACTATACGTGCCCTGCTCTGGTTCCCATCACTGCAACTGACATATATCCACATTTGAGGGAGAACTTAGAATAGTTCAAAAAAAAGTAGAAACTAAAAGTTCAGGTGCATGGTAAGAATTCTTTTTTCTCTTCCTTCACTTCATCATAGCTTGCAAGATTGTCAGAGGCCAATGCATTCCACAGTAAACTTCAGGCTTTCCTTTTAGAACACTGGACCTCCACCTATAGTGTCTTTTATCTATGTCTTAACTAGTTGTCTTCTGTTGCCTGCCCCCCTTTATTTCACTGTTAATGTTGCAAACCTGCCCAGAAGGTAAACAGGCACACTTACCACACATCCCAAGCAGCTGAGCAAAGCAACACTTAAAACAGTGCTGTGTCTCCTCCCCATCTTCATGCTTCATGCCTTACTGCTTGTCAATTTTAGAGTATAACACACTTCACAAAGTGAGGATTAGTCTCAATTTACTTTTACTGCCGAATATTTGTGCCACTGCTATGTACTACAGCTGTTCCATCTGTGCTCCCAGCAGAAAACCACTGTGCTTCAGAGACTTCCTCAGGTACCAGTTCCTCAAATAGGGCCATGCAACGAGCCAGATCTGTCAGTGCTCGTCAGGGATGGGAGCTGTTTTACACTGCTACCCCTTGACTCTGGTCAAACACCCACTGAGCCTCTTGGCCTTACGGACCAAGAACACAGTAGGAAACACGGCAGTATGTGGCACTGGGCCCTTCGGCACACACGACAGCCTGCCTTAAGAAACAATGCCACTCTGAACAACATCAAACTCACAGCTCTGCTGCTGCCCAGACCAGACTCTCAGTGCTAGTCCAGACACTCAGCAGACATTAGCAACATGAGACTAGCCAAGTCTGGTTGTTCTTCAGCCTTGGAGCTCAGCACACAGCAAGGGAATAGGATTTGAGGATCCTGGTCCCATGCAGAGCCTCAGCTCTTCCCTCCCATCTGTTGTCTTCATCTCCTGTTTTCATGACTTCCTAGGACACAACAGTGACACAAAGCACAGAGCCATGTCAAGACTCCTCAGTGGTGAATACTGTTTTGTTCTTACCTGAACATCTGTATTTTGGGAAACACCTTTCATGACGTGACCATGAAAACATTAGGAAGTGGCCACATAGGACAGGCCTTCAGGAATGGCCAGCCAGAGCAGCTGGGCCTTGAGGGTAAGAAAACATGCACCCTGCACAGCCCGTGTCACTCCATCTGCTTCAGCACGCACTCTGAGGCCCTGGCTCTTTCCCCAAAGAAAACGAGGACCTGCTTTATCCAATGCAAACAAAACACTAAGAAGAAATACTGTATCTATCACCACAACCCAAGAACTGCGTTACTTTCTAAACATTCAAATCAAATTGCAATGCTACCATGACTGTGAAGTGCAGCTGAAGTTACTCTTCTTCCTTAGCCATCATTTTAAGCCACTGAGACGCTTCATTTAAAATGAGGTAAAACAGCCTGGGTTAATGTATCAAGCCACTGGTTTTAGTCAATAACAACTTTAAATTTTAATACAGGTTACATAAAGCAACTTCAGTTCTCAAGAAGAGACAGACTATGTATCACAGACTTTCCAGGTGCTTCATTTTCTAATTCTGATTACTGGACAATACTGCTTTTTAAAACTTCAGAGGGCAGCAGAGCACCTGCATGCCTAAAGGATAAATAGCTTTACCTCAGTTATGAACACATTTGAAGATCTCACCATTTATACTTGAAAGTAGCTCATAAAGAAAAAGCACAGCATTCCCCCTTAATTTCAAAAGGATAAAAGCCTAGTTCATAGGTAAAACCCTAAAATACCGCCCCCTATGCAACATCTACTATCACATACTGCATCCATTTCCATAGTGTTGATAAGCAGGGGAGATGCCAACATATAATATACAAAGTAAAATAATCAACTGCACAAAAATTAATGAAGATCTTTTTCTCCTCCAAACACAACACTGCTTCCTGAAAAAGTATAGATCAGCATATGGTGTACTTATTTCTCTCAAGACATGTTAGATACTATTTATTTTAATATCTCTTAACTTTTTATTCTCAGACCAATTTAAGTAGAAACACTGGTTTTTGCTTAAATGGTACTTAAAAGTTTATTCTAAATAACAGATGGCTTCTTATTTATTTCACTAGGTTTTTTTTTTTATTAGACCCATACTGTAAAGAATTTGCTGTTAAAAATTGTAGCAGAACAAACAGTTTGCCCTTGCACTGACTGTCTTAAAAGCTAGCCAGGATTCCATCTGGTTACAATTAGATGGGCGAAAATACCTTAACAGAAATACTTTGCTTGAATCATTTTGAAAGATTTTATAAATTTGATACTTAGACAGGTGGCTTAAATGTGGTCTACATGTGGTACTATTTGTTACCTAAGTTTTATTCTTCCTTTTCCATTCACAGGGGAGCCAGGTGTGTAGAAACAATAGTCTTCAATCAAGCTGCTGTAGCTTCTATGTACCAACAACATCAGCTCTCATAATGTGAACAAGAATAAGACTGGAAAACTTTCAAATATATCTTTTGATGGTCTGAACAACAGCTGCTAACTTAGTCCTTAAGGCCTTACTATCAGGTTCAAGGGGACCACCAGAGGTTCTTTCATCCTTCCCAACCTCCTCTAAAGATAGGACTAAATATACAAAAATGATTTTTGAGCAGTGATTGTCTGACCTATTCTGAAAAACATTAAATTATTTCCTAGCCCCAAAAACTTATGGGGGGCATTTAAATATCTTTGCCCTCATATTTCTCCACTGCTGTATAAGTCTGCTGCTTCATTTCTGACTTAGCATAAAACAAAAATTGTATTTGCTTTAGTTCTATTTCCTTCCAGTTTCCCTTCGTTGTAGCCATTTTTTGGAGACCAAAGTGCTTCATCCCACTTTCTGCACAGAATACAGTGCATTTTGTCATCCAGTGTCATTCTTTCCCCACAACCCATACAGCACGTCAGGTCACATACAGCTGCCCTACTGCTCCATGGTTTACCTCAGCCAAGGAATCTGAAACACCAAAAAGATGGCAAACTGCAAGGTTTATCACGAGGCCAAGACATGCAGAACTGAAGTCCCCATGCTAGCCCAATGGTGCTTCTCATAAGCCTACCTCAAGCTCTTCTGTGTTAGGGTCACATAATTCCTTTCTACCTATTAAGAAGCTTTAGAAAACTTTGTCTTTTCTAAAGAAACTGAAGGTAGAAAAGCAGTTCAGCAGTTGTCAAAATTATATTACAATTCTGACAGTGTTTTCACACCTAATGAAACTCTGCTCTGGATACAGAACTTTTAACTCAAATCTCTAATGATCAGAAGCACCACTGCCTCCCTGATTTCACACTGTGGTTGAAGCAGTAGCACAGTAAAACTGGTAATACTTTAGTCAGTGCCTCTCTTACTGCTACTCATGCTGCAGCTTCTCAGGACAGTTCCAGGCAACAGCAAGGAGATATTTCAAAACTGCACTTAGGGGAGAAAAAAAAAAAAAAGGTGGCCTAAGGAAAGAGCTTGAGGTTAACCAAGTAAGTAAATAAATAGATAACAGAGTTGTGTTCACTAAATCAGCAGTATGAGGTCTGGCAAAGGTATCATCACAGTTTCTCCTCTCAATTACTACCCCGAAAGCATGAAACTGAAACTCACTTCACTACCAAGCAGTCCTACATCATGTACACAAGCCAGTTGATTTAACACAAATTACTAACTACCAAACCGTAGTAGTAATGAATAGCTTCTTTTTTATAATGAGCTGCACCTCCACAGAAAAATCCCACCAGACCAAAACAACTTCAGGTGTGTAAGAGGGGGAAGCAGCATGTATTACTTGGTTTCACGGAAATAATTAGATATAAATTTGCTTAAATAGAACAGGAAACTGCAGTAGATACATTTCTGATGAAACTCAAGAAAATCAGTGCATTTCAGTCTGTGAAGGTGGTTTTTTTTTAATAACAGTCCAAAACAAAAAACAGGAAAAGATATTAGAATGAGTGGTTAATGTTCACAAAAAGCTAATAAAAATCAATATTCTTTTTAATCTAAAGCAGGCAAATATTTTTATTTTTCAAAGGACTGGTAAGTGCACCTGCAAGAGAACAATAAATGAAGGGTTTCAAGGGTAAGGAACTGCACAAATGTATTAATCTAGTAGTAAGTATAGAGGGCACACAGGCTATCTGCTGAGCCATGCAGGAGACAATAACACTAGCTGTCAAGACTTCCCTATTAAACGATAACAAAAAGCACCTAGTAAGAGACAGTGAAAATCAATTAACTGGGGAAATGGCAAGAGAACTAAAATATAGTGGTCAAACACTTCTCTAATCAGACATACAAAATCAAGCTTTCTTCAAGTCTAAAAAGCAGAAATGTCATGTTAATCAAATAAAAAATACAATAATCTTTTAAATCAGGTTAACTTCACAAGGTATCAAGTACCTGCAGTTCCTGCTGAAACAAAAAGGGACTTGAACAAGTTGGCTCTTTGCAGGGTAACCCCCTTTGTTAAACAGCCAGTGTAAAGAAAAATCTGGGTTAACCGTTTCCAGAACACGAACATTATACTGTTATTTTAAACTTCATGTCTGGCCCAGGGACAGACATTCTGCAGGCCTCCTTGCTGGCTGCATGTCTTTGTTCTCATAGCTGCACTGACACAACATAATGCCTCCCACAACAGACTGCAGAGGTACAGCCCCAGTGAAGGTACAACGGGTAAAAACTGAGCCTTAAAAATATGCTGAACACTTCTGCAATATAAAGTACTTTCATTACTGGAAAAGTCCTTGTGAGTGCTCTGTTCCCCATTTCCCTTTTCTGCCCCAAGCACCTTTTTCAGCTTCTCACAAGCAGCCACAACCCTGGAAATGACACTGTACAACAACAGAAGAAATCACCAAATGAAACACCTCTGATGCGTTTTTTACTCCACAAATGGACTAACTCAGGACTTACTGAAATTGAAGGTACCTTGGAAACATTCTAAAGGCTAAACAGAAATGGCCAAGAGACACTTTTGTATTTCAGAGTGCTCCGTCAGATAACACATTTACTTGTCTCTTCATAGCAAAGTAATTTTCCCCTGTACCTTCAACGGAGTGGGAAAATCACATTAATGTTCGACATGTGGTACAGAAAAACAAGTAAACTTCTTCCAAAGCTCTCAGGGTTGTAGTTTCCCTGAGATTCTCCTTGGGGTTGGTGTTCCCCAAGGTAATAAGGGTTCCCCCAAGGTTGCTGTTCCCTGGGAGTTTCCCCTGGGTTGCTGTTCCCAGGGGTAATAAGGTTTTCAGTCTTCTCTTTGCCCTAAGTGTTACACACCAGAGGTAGAGACGACAAACTGAGTCCGCCGATGCACATTTCCAAGGTTGTTTATTCTTCATTATCTCAGTCCTTTTTCAACTCTGCCAGGCACTTCCCTGGCAGGGTACCTTATCTTAGTTCTTTCTCAGCTCTGCAAGGCATCTCCGCAGAGCAGGACACGCGGCGGACTGGGCAGATCAGAGAGCCCCGCACCTCATGTACAGTACCCCTGACCCAACCACTGTCCGAGACGTATTTTTTATTTACAAAATTTTACCAATACCTATTACCTATACTAACATGTCAGTTCTACTCTAAACCAATCTCTAAAACCCAACTCAGCACAAGATGGGGGACGAGAACAAGAACAAGGAAGACAGGGGCCACTCCCCAATTCCTCCATCTTGTCTCTTCAGCCCCATATGCTAAGAATCCTAATTTCTATATTTATATTCTACAATAAACCATCCACTACTTATTTCAAATTCTTAGGATTTGTGATTCTTCCTGCATGTGAGTGTTCACTCCCATGGACAGGAATCAGAGTCAGTGTCCTCCTGGGACCTGTGTGGGTCTAACTGACCCCCCTGTACAGATCCCAGACCCCCATGTCCGGTCTCCAAACCCTCCTGGGTGGCCAGAGGGATGTTCTAGACTCCGACACAAAGCCTGCAATTTGGGTATGTTTGCAAAGACTGGCAAAAAGTACTGTCGTTTTAGGACGTGTCTCTGTCAGTCGCAGTCTTACCTCTCAGCACTGATTTGAGGTTCAGCTTGGCTTGTCTGTGCAGGTCCTCCACACAAGGTGGTCTTGAGGAGGGTAGGAAGACATTTTCCTGCTGGTGCCATGGAGCAGTGTAGTGCACAGTCCATCTACTCTCCTCATCTAGGTTGGAAACAGCTGCAGAGAGACACAATAATAAGAAAATTAGATGTCAAGGCAGACAGCTCTATCACGAAATCCCATGTGTAAGTTTGCCACACCTCATCTAAAAATGAAAGAAGCATTATTTGCCACTGCAGACCCATCAAAATACTCCTTAGAACCCAAATTCCATGACAGTTAAAAAATCCTTTCATTTCTGCTCTAACATTATGTTCTATAGGAAACACATTTTGCTCTTCCCATTTTTATGCTTGTTGCTTTATTTACTCTAAACTTGCAACTCTTTTCTCCCCCTCCTTTTAGCTCCCACTCTTCCCACAGTAATCAGTTTTCCATTGCCTGATCATGGCAGGTGCTGTGCAGTGCAGAATAGCTTGGCTCAAAGGTGCCCCTGGGAATATGACAGCCTTCATGAGACATGACAACAGGTTCATTTGTATTGGGAAACAACCTTGTCCGACCTCCTGCCTCCTCACACCAGAAGCAAGATTCCAATGAAGCAAGTAAATTAGCTACTTCCCTTTGTCCTGAGTGGAAAGCAGATATAAACAAAAGCAACTCCATGGACAAATACTGCTCAGAGCACAACAGCACTGAAGAGGGCTATCTCTGGCCACTTCTTTGCAGTCAATACAAATGTGAAAATAAAACACAGACCTTGTTCAAGTTCAAAGTTTCCTACAGACAGTCTAGCAATGAAACAGCCAAAGCACATATTACCAAGACTTGTTTATCATTTATGCTTCCCAAGAGACAGCCACTGCCTTTTGTTTCAAGTTTATCACCAATAAAAACTTCTACAGTTGAACAGTCTTATTCCTCCACCCTGCTGTAAACAGCAAAAGGACAGTTTGGGGTCATATTTTATGATCCCCCAGGCACCCTCTGGCCTTCAGCCAGCATTCTGCACATCCTTGCTTTTTAGCTCTCCAAAGCATTAAAAGCCACTACAGATGTGCTGCCTTCCAAGCACCTGCCCTGCTGCCACAGCTCCATGGCCCCCAGCCTCACTGTCAGCTTCAGTCACCTTCCCTTTGCTGCACTGCCTGTGGCATCACTTTGTGGTTTGCCTGATGCCCTTGCGGTAGCAAAGGAGGTATGTAAAACTGAGAACCAAAAAGGATGCAACAGTCTCTTGTCATCTGAAAAATTACCCTTTCCTTAGCACTACTGTGCTGGGATCTGCTGGGATCATTTCAGATGGAAACAACTGGTACTCGTAAGGAAAATAAGCTATGCCTCTCGCTTCAAAACACAGCTACAGCCAAATGCTCAAAGACTGTTCCTTCCTAACAGGACTTGAGGTAGAGGGGGAGGTTCTTATCTGCCTCCCCTCATGTATTTTAGATTAGTTTCAGACCTTGCAAAAAGTTTTTAAAGACTTTCAGTGGCGTTCTCATGTCTGTATCTTGGTCCTGCATCTCATCCCCTCTCCCAAGACATACTGGTTACAACAAGGCTGATACCTGTTCAACTTGTGCCCAACACTTCCTGTTCTTGCTAACCAGCGGTCAAACCTAAACCACAAAAAACGGAGAAGTCATCACCTACCTGGTTACTTCATCAATCACCCCCACCTAAGAGAAAATGTGACACCTAAAGGCAATGAAAGGCACCCACGCCATTCCCTGGCTGAACCAGCGGATGGGGAGTGGGTAAAGCTGGAGGAAGAAGAGGAGGAGGGACACACCCGCCGCCAAGCCCACTGTCTGGCTGCAGTCCTGCCACACCAAAATTAAGGTTTACTGCTCATCAGAGTAATAATGGTCATCAAAACTAGTCAAGAGAAGTGGTGTGCCCATTTGCCAACTACTCTCTCTAGTGTGATTTGTCTGTCCTCCCTGACTTAAAAGAAGATCAAACTTTATGTAGATACCTCAGCAATACAAGCCTATAGCTGCATAAGCAGAGACAGACGTCTGACAAACCATCAGGACACCATGACACACCGGCACACCCTGCCTTATCACCGAGTTGCCCATTTCACATCAAGAACTTTGGCTCCTTCAAAATCACCGTGACAGCGCACTTCCAAAGCCACAGTGTCCCAAAGCAGAGGTCCTAAAGCCCCTCACAAGGCTGCCTCCACACACTCCACAATGATAAACGATTAAAAGAGTGAGATAAGCTTAAAAAGAGGCTGCAGGAAGCAGAAGTGAAGCCGAAGGGACCTGCACTTTCCTTCAGAACTGGGCTGTCTCCTGAGAGGACAGTGACCACACAAAGCTATACTTACTCTTTCTCTTGAAAAGTTTCATGAGAGATTTAAGCTTTGTGTTGATGAAAACCACCATTTTCAAGGTGCTGAACTGCGGTCCTGGAATTGAAATCCCATAGAAAGGAGGAGCTCCAGAAAGGTGAGTGCCAGACTGAACCTGTTCACGCTGCACACCAAATTTCTCTTCTCCACGTTTCTCCCCTCTGCGGTTTTTTTTCTGAAACCACTTTAAATATGTCTAGCTCTTTCTGATAGACGAAATAATTTACAATTCTTTAGGCTGAATTTTTTCTCCCCGTATGTAACGCTGTGGGTTGAAAACAGCCACTTCCAACAAGCAAAACAGGAGAAAAGAGCGCCCCAGCTGTTATTCTCGTTTGCGCAGGACGAAAAAGGCTTTCGTGCTGTCCACAGCAGTTACTCCGCTCTTGTTCTCCTCCTTTCCTCCGCTCTGCAAGTTTGGCTGCTCCAGAAAGTCCCGAGCCGGCAGGTGCTTGCTGTCCTCCCCATGTCTGCAGCCGGCTGTGCGGCGGAGCAGCAGGAGATCCCGGCACCTTCCCTGCCCCCGCCCCCTCCCGCCGCACCTCCCCGGTGCCGCCGCCGCCGCCGTGGGGGGCGGGCAGCCCCGGCCTCCTTCCAGTTGCAAATGAGTCTTGCATTTTCGTGCTAATCAGGATGCTCCGCTTTCCCACCGCTCCCATCCTTCCCCCATTTCCCCCCACCACCCCTTTTTTGTCTTTTCACCCTCTTGCTCCCACTTTATTAAGGATCCAGAGCTGCACCTTAGCTGGCTGCAAGACGCAGTCTCGGCTCTGCACTGCCTCCCCTTCCAGTCCCACTGCTCCCCCCGTAGTCACTGCCACTGCCTGAGACATCAGCACTCTAATTTTACATATTTTATTCAGTTACGCTCCTAATTTATTCTTATTAGTGTCATCTCAGACCAGATACATGGAAAACAAAATCGAGTTATTTCTTGCTAATAGAGATTCTGTTATTCATCAAACGCAACTTGTGCACGGAGATGAAATGGCCCAGCTTTTTGAGATGCACATGATATCCTCATGTCTTAAAAAAAAATTATCTGTCCAGAGGTCCATCCTTCCTAGGAATAAACTGCAATTTTGCAGAAGTTAAAGAGAAAATTCTAAGCACCAAATGAATGTGCTCAGCAGGGCATGCCCTTCGCACAATGTTCAGGCTCAAGAAGCAAGCCCTCCCTCAACAAAGCAAGCTTAGGAAACCCCCTCGGGTTAACAATGAAAAGGATTTTTTTCCTCAGGAAAAAGAAAAATGCCAGCAGCAGGGGGCTCAGGCTGACCCCAAAGCTGCAGCAGGATCCAGCCTCTGGAGCACAGCACGTAAAAAAAGCAGATGCTCCAAAGGAACCTCTAAGTTTCACCGAACAGTTGAGACTCAGCACTGTGAAGAACAGACTGTAAACTAAATCTGTTCATCGTTGTCTGAACACAGTATCATCAACATTTTATCAGTATTTTCCAAATCCAGAGACTTTGCAATTGCAACGTGGGCCTGACATCAAAACTACCATGAGCAGCAGGTCTCTCCATCAGCTGCTGGTCCAAGAGGCATTTTGACTGGCTCAGCTGTGCCAAAGGGACAGAAGACCATGGTGCCATGGCAGCAATGGCAAGGAAGGCACCTCTGCTTTTTGCATTGCTTGCTATCAAGTACCTTACACAAAAAAAATGACTCTGGCATCAAACTCTGATAACAAGGTAACTATTTAGTGCTGGTTTTGAGTTAAATACACAGTAATACCCCTGTGAGATATTTGCCATTACCTATACATCCACAAACCATAAAATGCATGATTGCTGGACACACACTGGAAGTGAGTTTAGACTGATTCCATTTCTAACTCCAGTGACATTGCCATCTGAAAGCAAACCAAGGAGATGGTTACTTCTTTTCTAGTGTGGTGTCTATCTTTTTTAGGAAGTGCCTGGTCCTACATGTGTCTTTTTCTTAGCATGTAGGAAGGGGAGCACAGGGAGAGAGTTTCAAGCTATAAAATTATGGAGTCTGGGCTGCTGGAAGTGAGATAGCCTCTTCCAAAGGTCTTTATGAATCTCAAAAGAACCTTGCAAGCTCTGGGAAGCAAGACTTCTGTTACCTTTTCATGGTCAAGCCACTGTGAATCAACATGATCCTGGGTACTTTGGGCGGCTTGGAATCCTTTTCATTTCACCTCGGGCTACAATGGGAGCCAAGTGCAGTGGGCTTTTTGTTATTGGATCCTCAACCTACCCTGGAGCATTTCTCCTGCCTAAGAACAAGCACTTGACCACTGTCCTATACCCTTCATCTCAGCACCGAGGCAGACATTCAAACCCAGCAACAAACAATACCTAAATTGATGTCTGCCTTTCATCCCCCCCCCGACCTTGCTTCCACCTACCCCCAGGTCATGCTGTTAAAGAGGTCAAACATCAAAAATGGCTCCTAAGAGGGACTACCCCAAAGGAAACACCGTCTGGCTTCTCCTATCTGCACCTCTGAGTGTCTGCACTAGTCCAACAACAAACAAAACCTCTTCCCCACCTGAGACAAACCCACTGAATTCCAAAAAATTCATCATGTTGTCTCAACCCAGCTTTTTGTAAACGCTTTTCCTGTCTCTTGAAACTAATCTAACAGCAATTCTCTGAGAACTTAAAAGCATGAAATGTCTGCGCTCCTCTGCATTTAGCCTCCCTATACTGAGACCAGAAGGAAAAGATGGGGCAGTTTGAGAAAATTTATGTTGTAGCCACTACACAAACAGATAAAGGACTTCAGCCTCAAACACTGCCAATTCAGCAGACAAAGCCACAAATACCCCCACCAAACAACAAGAACAAAAAACACCCTGCCTAAAATTAACTTGATAGAATAAAATTTAAAAGCTTGTTAAAGCTAGATAAACCCAGCATGAACAGTAGGTGTGCACACTGTGGTATCAGTTCTTTACATGCAAATGACTCAGAGACAAGTAGCAGACTGGGCAGACCTTGCTCTGTGACACACTTGCTACTCCACCTTAGACAAGTTAATATTAACCTACCACCTGAGTTACCACATCCTTAGAAGCAGGGATCACACTTGCTGCCATTCAAGGATCACAGAAATAGAGAGGAATCAGAAATATCACAAGGAATACAGAAAACATGGAGAAGACGTTCAGTAAATGCTAATTTTCACTTCAATGCTGGATGGAATTGGTTGCAAAGTTTGGCTCAAAAGAATCTTCTTCCTAAAATGTCAGGGACTGGGGCAAAGAAACAGAGGTGCAAGTTGCAGTGTCAAACAGCATCCTCAAAACCACAACTGTGTAATGAAATCATTAGCAAAACCCTTTTTTTAGTTCAACTATAATAGTTTTTAATCCCTGAGTGGTTAAACTGATTCCAATTTTGTAGTGGAGGCCACATATAAGTAGAAGACAAGTAAAGAAGAGTGGCTGCTCGCATATGGCATGCCTGAAATGCTGTAGCCATTCCTTCACTCCCCTCCCTGCTCTATCCCCTCTTTAGAGGGGCTTTCCAGCTGACCTGCTCCACGACAGCCATCTGGGACAGCCACCCCTCCACATTCACAGCAGCATAAAACATCGGCGCCTGTGAAACAATCTGGAAATATTCAGCTTCCATGGAAATATTTCCAGCCAGCCCCTGGGGGAGAAGGGCTCTTGTGTCTAGCCCCCATTCACAACTCAGGGCCCTGAACCTTAGCACCAATGCACAAAATCCACGCAAAAAGCTGAAGCTTTATAAAAAGGCAAATGTTGAAAAGTGACATTCTTGGGTCATTCCTAAACACAGCCAGAGCAGCTGCCCGGCAGCAGCCCCAGGGGCAGCTGTCCACAGGGACACTGGAAGCAGTGAGAATCAGCGTCCTCTTCCTAATCACCAGCCCATGTATATATGCAGTACAAAATCCAGGAAATATTTAAGTTAAAAAAAACCCCAACAAATAAAACAGAAAAATGGCTAAAGCAGTGCTTTCCCACAGTGCAGCTCCCACAAATGAAAACAAATGTTATTACTTCATTTTCATGAAGGAGAGGTAAGCCCAGCACACCATTTATCAAGTTCATTAAGGGAACGATGCATCAAACTACTAAAATGTACCATCATCTCAAAACTTAAACTTCAAGCTGCAGGCCTTAGCAACTTTATCTGGACAATGGAAAAGATCCTCCATTAAACAACTGCGTAGCATTTATGACATTTTAAGAGGAATGAAAAACTGCCCAACTGAGCTGGGAACTAACTGCATTGTGAGAGCTCTTCCAGTGAATCTCTGTTCAATGCACAAAAGGGAAAGTGGAAATGCTGGCAAGCAGATGTACTCAAAACAATTAAATCGATGCCTTTGCTTTTACTGACACGTCACTGAGTTGCTCTAAATAAGTCTGCACTGTGCCATCCTACAGCAGCTCACAGGGAAGAAGCTGTAGAAGGGCAGTTGTTTCCAGCACGTCTGCAGGAATGTGTCTGTGTAGGACATGCTCGGGATTGCTCCCTGCCACCCCCACCCACCCACTCTGAGCAGCTGTGGTGTCCAGAGGGGTGCAGCTCTGGAAGTGACCCCCACACATCCCTGCCCAGGCTGCACAGAGCACCCAGGCATCTGCAGGGCAAGACTGAAACTGAGGAGGGCCATTAAACCTCTTCCTGCTGGTCACAAGGCTTCTGCCTGCCTCAGAGCAAGACCACCCAGCTTTGAAAACTCCACTTTTACTTGTAGGTGAGACTTCCATCATGAAGAAACATCAGGAAGGCCAAACACCTCAAGTATTTTCAAAACTCACGCCCAAGCTCTGTGCCTGTTCTGGCCACCTTTACCCATGCTGTCAACCATTTGCTGGTGCCTAAAGGGACTCCTTGCAGAGCACAGGAGTCAATGATTTATGGTCAGAACGGGTTTCTCCCTCCCTGAGATCCCATCCCGGCTGGCCCTCTCCCGGCATCTTTGAGGAGAACAAAAGTGCTCCCTCCACAAAGGCCGTCCCAGGCGGCACCGCATTCAGCTGCCCTCCAGTCTGCAGCTCCCCCGCTCACAATGGCCTCTTTCAAGGCAACCCCAGCCCTGCTGACGGGCGATACTGCCCTGGCTACTGAGAAATTACAATTCATTAAACCTGCGATCAGGAGGAAGAGGAGGAGGAGGATGCACAGGGGAGAGGGAACAAAGAAGAAAATGCATTTTATCCTAAAGACACCACAAGCCAAGAAGGACCCACGCCCCAGTGCAGGGGCAGGGGAGTCAGCGCTGAGCCTGTGCAGGCTATTACAGGGCAGGTATGCTTGGAAAGAGGGTACCCGGCTGTGCCCTCCTTTATCCAAGATCATAAAGGATTATGGCTGCAGGCTCTGGGAAAGGGGCTGCCCGGCGGGGGCAGAGCGAAGAGGGAGCAAGATGAGAAGGAGAAGCAACACAACCTAAGCCAGAGAGGACAGAAAAGCAGCAGACTGATTGATCTGATGATCCTATTTAGGTCACAGCACAATAAAGCTAATTCATTCCTTTAACAATTCAAAACATCTTTCCACAGGATCCTCTATCATGCAAACACATCGGCAGAGAGAAAAGGCAGCATTTGGGCAGGGCAGACAAAGCAGCAGTTTCTTTTGGTTAGAGCATCTCCCCACACAGTAATGGCAGTCAAGAGAACAGAAAACGTTTTGTGAATGTGTAATTTTGTTTTATTTTGAATTACAGGGCACAATCCTTTTTCCTCTGGCCATTTCTGAACCCCAGTTAAGGCAACTCCAGCTCCCAGATAAGCTCATTCCCTAGGGAATAATACCCTTTTAGGATGTCACCAGGAAATATTCTCAATTTAAATTCCAAATCCACCTGAATGCTTCTGTGCTATGGCTTATCCTAAAGAACTGTTTAAACCTGGCTGGGCCAAGTAAATTGGTCTACAAAATCTTGACTATTACTTCCCCTAATAATACACAAAAGAGACAATCCTTCTCTTCTGAATTAAAGATGGAAAAAATACCAAAGCAGACAGGTTTGCAAGTCTTCTCATTAGAATCATCCTGTAGGATGAGGAGCAAAACCAACAAAACCAGACTGCAAAAATTCCCTTTCTAAACTTCTGTTCCAAACAATCTCCCTGTAATTCCATCTTTGACAGCTGTGCCCTTGGGCATCCACACTAACATCCAACAGACATCTTCAACTAATCTCAGTCTGCATTCTCCTTATGGCTGTCCTGAAGGGGACATGCTCCCCACTCATTTCGCTTATTTAAAGGTCATAGAATTTTTGTAGCCTATCTTGGCCCCCCTCCCCAACACTGCTCTCTGGCCTACTGTTATTTATATAAGGATTATCCTCTATAAGGGGTTACAAATTCTTCGGGTTTTTTGTCTTTCTGCTGACTCGCAATAAATTCTGGGTGGGTCTCATTTAAGCTTGGAGGCACACTCTCTTAAAATTAGGCAAGTACATTCTTTAGTTTCCTAAGAACTTTTACAGCCTATAAATGAAAAAGTTAAGCTCCCTGGAAAATACCAACCTGCACAGAATCATACAACTGCTCATGTCAAAATCAAGTACCCACTTACTGTCTTCCACAGCAACTTGAAAAAAAGTTTTGTTTATTAGAAACTTTCAAAAGCTTTACCTGAAAAATGTTATCTGCACAATACAATACTAAAATGATGAGCAAAAGCACAGGCTCACAAATAATAAATGGACGTTTGCTATTGCTCCTAAAGCCCTAAGATTTTTGACAAAATCCAAAAACCTTGGTGTGTTCCAATTAAGGACACAATCTGCCCTAAAATAAAAGTCTCCAAACTAAAGTAAGGCCTCAAATTCCTGTAACAGCGACCTAATAATTACATTACTGCAGGATTCAGCAACCTATAGAGAAAAAACTGCACCAACATATGTACCACAGGATCTCCAGAGAATGTCTTTGGCTGGCCATGGGCATATGGATCTCAGACATGATCAAACACCAACAGATTTTGAAAACTATTTATAAGATTGTATTTGTGTGGTCAGCATCTTCTTATCGGAAGTCCTCAATAAAACCAAATAGAAGGACTAATACTGTTAATTGGTTGAACTTTCCAAATTTATAATGCAAATACCAAGCAACAATTTTATTAGCACTGGTTTGATTAAAAGTTTCAGAGATCTGTTATTGATCATACACAATCTAGAGACCCAGACCTCACAACATGCCATGGTGGATCAGCACTAACTACTGAATAAGAGCTCTGTTTCTCTGGGTAGCCAGCAAAATGGCTAACAGTTTAAGTGATGCTAAAGTGATAAAGATGCCTTGCCACCAAGAATCTCCAGAAAGCACTACTGGGCACATTGTCTATTGTGCATTTTAGTATTGTGGCAATGGTTTCTATAAATGAGTATGTGTAGGCAATAGGCAAACAACAGGAATCATAATCTTCTTCATCAAAATGCAGATTTAAATATAAAATATTTAAAAATGCAGATTCTCCCCCTTCCTGCTTTCAGTCTTCAATTTCTGCTTCCATTTCCTGCCAGACAGAAGAAAGAGTAGATCCCTTGCATTTCCTTCAGGATGCCCACTGCAGAGAGCTACATTTTTTCTTGGTTTAGAAGAACTAGTTATTCTTTTCTGTGTCAATCCTTGTGTGCTTCATAAAACCAACCAAACAGAAAAGCTGTAACTTAGAAAGGGGTTTAACATACACTATTTTAAATGAAAGATACCATTTTTAATTGCAAAAGTGACTCTTTTGGTATCTTTGGTTTCCCATTAAACACAAAACATAAACTGCAGAAAAATTTGCATTTTGTTAGGAGAGCTGAAGTAGAAGAACTGTAAATATAAAACTTGAGACAGTTGAGGCTGGTTTTAAAATTATTTCTCTGAGTACTTTCCTTATTTCTATCTGAAAACCTTTGAAAGTGGGCAGCTATAGCACCACCACTGCCACTCCAGGTCTGAACAGACCACAGGCAGTGTAATCTGACATCATGTCTTCAGAGTAACTTGCTCCCAGTGGTGAAATCTCACTTAAAGA
Source organism: Prinia subflava (assembly GCF_021018805.1). Lineage (NCBI taxonomy): Eukaryota > Metazoa > Chordata > Aves > Passeriformes > Cisticolidae > Prinia > Prinia subflava. The sequence continues at coordinate 63,830,244 of NC_086248.1, read as the reverse complement.
CAACTGAAATGCAAGCATGCGTCCACAATTCAGATCAGTACTTCAACTAAAACTACCAATTTATTTTTGGAGGAGCTTCTGAATGTATCATCCCACTAACAGAAGGGACGCTGCACATCAGATTTCCAACACTTAACTGGAGACAACACACAAATAAATAGAGAGACAACTACACAGACCCTAAAAATAATTTTCTGTGTAGAAATACCATGGGTTTTCCCCCCACAGAAAATAAGCTGAGTAAGTTTCATTCCTGAAACTTTCCAGTAGCTGTTAAGACAACAGTAAGAACACGGCAAAGAAATATCAGTAGTTAACTACTACTAAGCAAACAACCCTGCCACCCCAAGACAATTGATAAAACTACTGTGTATCCCAGCAGCTGTATTTTAACACGCTGCACAACATTCCAAATTCAACCTTGGTGTACAGATTGGTTCAGAAGACTGTTAATTACTGACATATGTACTATTATGGAATTGAAAGAGGAGAGTATTTTTCATTATTAGTTAGTCAGAAAAGAGAAGAAGCATGGTATTACAAGTCTGGAAGAATCAGGTGTGAAATTTTACACCAGCTCCAGGGCAGGGCTGACCCCTGGAGCAAAAGATTCCAGTTAATTCCATTTAAAGGAGGTAGGACATCATGGCCAATGTGAATAAACCTTCAGAAAATCAGTCAATAAAACCACAGCAGTATCTTCCCAAAATTGGTATGCAATGTGCATGAAAAGGCTCTTCCTTTTTCCCGATGGATAATGACACAAGTACTCTTGACTCTGGCACCCATTTAGGATGCTTTGATGCAGCATTAAAAACTTCAATCCCAATCCACCTCAGTTAGACACAGGCATGATCTAACAGGATTCCTGCTTTGCCATCATGCAAGGAATTGTCTAAGCTGATGCACATCAAAACTCAATTTACATCTTTGTTTTTCAGCCATAGCTGCTTCAAAGAACATACCTGACACATCCACAACATCTAATGTTCTGTACAGAACACACACCTGGCTCCAGGAACAAATAAATTAAAACACTGCCTTCTTAAAAGGCTTTGCAAATGTTGCTTTTTAAATCAGGGTAATTAACATCTTTCTTCTCTTTGGATTAATTAAACCTATCAGGAACAGGTTAGCATCACCCAGGAAGAAACCTGCTCACCTTCAGCTACTACACATAAAGCACTGTCTTTTCCTTTGATGTTATTAATTATTTACCCTAACATTGCCATCAGCATCTGCTTGGGGACCTGCTTGCTCCCCCAAACAACAGCTCACCGTTCCTGGTCTAGCCATAGCATTGTGGCAAATGTCTGACAAACAAAAGGAGGGCCAGGCTGGTTAGAAGACACTGAGAACAGCTATGAGGGATCATTCAGTCAGGAGGTGTGACAAACCTGCTTTGGAGATGCTACCCGGCTCACAGTTTAATTAGCCCTTCCAGGAACACACCATAAAACAGCACAAAAAAGGTTTTATAAAGGTTTAATTTCTGTTGATGCCTTTGGGCAACGACAAATGTGCTCTGCAACGCTTGTGTGGGGAATGTCACTGTTCTTAAATTCCTTGTCAAAACACATAAAGGACAAAGAACAAACAACAGCACTAAACCAGAGGAGGAAAAGTTGCCCCATAGTCATTGTGGTTCAAATCCAGTCAGACAGGGGATGAGACCTTTGGGATGAGCAGCACGTGGCCACTGACCCTGCACAGAGTGGCTAGCTGAGCATTGCCATGGAAAAGCCATCACAGACAGATAACTTGTCTTTCAACCACAGCATTCTCAAGTTTTTTGTATCTTCTCCAGCAACACCAGTTCATGCTCAGCTGGTCAGGCCTCACTGGTGATCTAGTCAGTCCCCAGTACACTGAGATACAGTTTCCAAGCAAATGCCAGCAGCTGCAGCCTAACAGCCACAAGCAGTGCATTGGGGAATTGTGCCTTTAAATTAGTAATTGTCAGGCCCCTGCCTGCCCGAGTAGAGAAGACAGGGGGAGGCTGATTAAGTACCCTTATGCTGGGGCTGGAGAGGTGGCATCGTGGGGTTTCACATTTATTCTCTTCCAATGACTCCAAGTCAAAACTGGTCAGCTCACATGTCAGGCGCCATTTCTGTAACTGCTGTCATGGCAGACACTGCTTGCAATCCAAAATTCAAGCTGTGCCTTTCCAATCATGCTTTATCTCTATAATCCAGACACCACACTGCCATGTATTACAGCACCAATTGAGACATAACTGCGATGAGCCACCTAAAGCATTTTTCTTATTAAAAAAATCCCACAACAACCCCTCTGCCCCAATTTCTGCTTAGGCATAAGGATATCACCATTATTGTTTGGTTTGCACTGCATGTTCTTAGAACAGATCAGATCCAATCTACCTCTCAACTGCTTATTAGCAATTTCTTAACTGTGCGACTCTTTGTGTCTCCTTTTGTGCCTTCCAATACAGTTTGAAAAGCACTTTTTAGGGAGTTTTTTGGAAAAATATGGTAATTAAAACAAAAGCTCTGACCCTCTCCCTTTCTTTTTAACCAGCCACTTTCTCTCAGTCCCAGCTCTTCTGAGAGATATAGGAAATGCAAGCAAAATGCCATCTATTTGCAACGAGTTTGGGATTAAGCTTTTAACACTGAAATATTCATTTTAGAAAAGCCAAGCAAAAATATTTAATTGACTGACAAATCTGAGTTCTCTAAATCACTGTAGATTTCAGGCCCACTCCTGCACTTCCTTTCACACTAGACATATTTCTATTTGATCTGCCATTAACTCATTACTTCTTTCCTAAGAAAGCAAAGAGCTGCCCTCGGGCCTTCCTCCTACCAAACCTGCTGCCCTTTTGGCTTACAAATTGTAACATGGGTCTTTGCTCTCCTTTCTAAAGAGGAATGAAGGGGAAGGCAGAGAAAATAAACTCAAGGTAGTTCTTGAGGACTTCCTTAGGTCTCAGTCCAGTAAGCTTTCTTTGCACATATCATATAATTTGCCCCTACCGCCTGCAGGACCATGCTGCTCGGAGGCAGGAGACAGCCACCCCACAGCCCTGCTGAAGGAGATGCTCTACAGACCGTGATAATGTCAGTCTGGGGGTGACAGGACAGAAATCACTTCATTCTACTCCAGCCTGCACCTGCTGCCCAACAGAACTGCTGTGCATCTGCTGAGAGTGGCTGCTGCCTCCACACAGCAAAAAGTAAGAGAAAAAAATGGAAGTTGAGGGTATTTTTCTCAAGTCTCACTTTCAAGAAGATAAATTAAATATCATTAAATATCCTAGTAGGTAATCTGATGCCAGATAAATGCAGTGGGCCAGGCCACCACAGTTTGTTTTTTTGGTGTAGGTATTTTACACCAGTTAATCCACCTATGTCAGGGTTCCTATTTTTCACTCTAAGAGATCCAGTTCTCTTCAAGACTTATTACCATTATCTAAAAAGACTACATACTTGGAGTGAAATTGTACTGAATACAAAACCCAGCAAGTTTTGTGCTCCTCTTGGATCTTCCAGCCTTGCTCCTATGAGAAGTGATTCCAGGCAGCACAGGTGTATCCATTGGCACAGCAGGCAGACACAGGCAGATGGCCACGTGCCAGCAGGGCTGCCTTCTGCAAATTACCAAACAAATTCAATACCAACTTGCACAGTAGTATTTTCACAAATATGCAGTCACCATGGAAGATACAATCCTTTCCACTCAAATCCCTCTCACGTTTAAATACAGTAATTGAGACGGGTGAAAAAAATCCCAGATTTATTGTAAAAATGAGATCACATCAACAAGCTCCAGGCATCCTATCATTCTAAGATTAGTCCTCTGCAGACACCACTCTGCTGGTTCTTTTCTCTTTTCCATCATTAAGTAGCCTTCACTCTACTCCACTGTCTCCCATATGGTTAACATGAATGTGGCAATTAATATGCAATTAATAAAATGGTGTGATCAACTGCTTTTGTTCACAGCAGCAGCTGGCCTGCATGTTAGAGTGTAATTAGACAAATTAAGACGTACCGCTTTTGTTTGCAGATGGACTGACAGCATCACTTATGCTTAAATGTCACTAAGCCTTTTGGCATTTGGGATTATTTTAAACATGTCTTTTTTTATTAACACTACAAGGTATGAATGAACCAGATTTATATGCTACCAGCTCCAATGCCAGCAAAGAGCAAGTTTGCTTTACCTCTGAGATGTCTGCACAAGTAACTGAGAGTGGAGAAGTGATGTATTTCAGAGAACGATCACCTTTTAAGTATCACAGCCCATGGGATGGAGTGTGTGGCTGTGGATGGGCAAAAAAAGCAGCTTCTAAAAACTTCAATTATCTTCTAAAAACTGTCCAAGCAGAGATTTAAAAATCTTGAAAATCAAGCAACACAGGAATGAAACGTCCACCACCGGCACCTCCTTACAACAGCAAGCTCCGGTTCACACCTAACAGTGAGCACTCAGGCTAGCTAAGTGTTTTCTTTCAGCAAGAAAACTCAGGAAGACCTTCATATTCATGTCAGTGTCAAAACACTTAAGTGTTTTACAACCCCACATTAGTATCTTTTGACCCATCATATTCCAAGTTCTTCTTCATCCCTCCCCTCATCCACATGGTTCTTGCATTTAATGCATAAAAAGGCATAGGAGACGAAGCACTGGACCTCCATGGTCCATCCAGAAAAGGACAGGCAGGGAGGCTTGCTTCCTATGGAACATGCAGAGAATGCACAGCAAAATAAGAAATGCACATACAGAAACACACACCAGAAGAGCTGTTATTTATCCAAGACCTGAAGTAATTTTGTCCAAATGGAGAAGTTCCCATCTTTGCAACATTACCATGGCTTGTTTTAGCCAAATGAACAAAACCTCCAAAAACCTCAGCCATAAGCCAAGACATTAAGAACACATAGAGTAAAGGGGGGAGGGAGAGGGGAATTCCCATTTTTAGTCATGCAATAAAAATTATATCCAATTTACTTTTTCTTCTCAAAACAAACCAATTCATGGCTTTATCTGGTGCAATCCAATATGTCAGCTGTTATGGTATAAGCTGGACACAGCAGATAAAACTGGGAATGAGAGTAGCCAGTCACTTGCAGGAGGCTCTGTAAGTAGCTGTCCCAGCCATTCACCACACAGACTGAGTCCTTGTGTCACTTAGAGCACCAAAGGCCACAAAGGCTTGCTCAGTGCTCCACACGGCCCAGAATTTGCAGAGATGGAAAGCAATTCAGCTTTTGTTTCACACTGCTAAATGAGAAAGCAAAGAATGAATCCTCCCAGTTTGCAAGGATTCTGGCATCTTTTTTTTAGTATAACATCTTCATATTGGGAAATTTAAATCTCACAGCTATTGGAAGAGAAACCTGGAAAAAAGCCATAGCAAGCAGTGGATAATAAAATACCCAACTTGGTTCACAACATCCTATTAATTTATAAATAGATTTAGCTAGTATTTCAAATGTTATGTTTTTCACAAAACACAAATTACACAGACAGGTCCCAGCTTTACAGATATGAATAAAGAAGAAGAGAGCATTCTTTCATGAGCTAACAGGCAACAAAACACTGAGAAAAAATCCCAATAACAGAAGCTACTGTTTAGCAAGCATCAAAAGTAATCTGATACTGCCACTGGCTTGCTCCTGCATCTATAAAAGAAAGAAGAAACTCCCAAAATCCTTATCAAAACTTTATCATCACAAAAAGCCAGCAAGAGCATATCACACCTTTTCACTTTGCAAATTTGATAAAATATCAAGTGGCAATGGGAACTACAAGAGGCAGGTGATGCTCTAACCAGGAGGAGGTGACAGCCTCCCCCAGCAGCAGTCACTGCCAGCACTGTCTCACTGCCTCATGTTTCAATTCAGCAGGCATTTAAACCAAAGTAAACCAAGCCCCTGACATTTCTGCCAAACCTGGTCAGTGGAGTATCTCAGTTTAACTTTGCTGCAGGAAAACCAGTTATCAAACACTCAGCTCCACTGGAGTTTGTCTGTAATTGTGAATGAGCACGTGTTGGTGTGTTCACCCTGACACCACTGTAATACTGCTTTTCTGGCAGGCAGACAGGCTTATAAAGGATGTACTGCTGCACTCCGGCTGAGTTTAATCCTATGCTGTCTATTTGCACTCAATCTGGCAGCAAAGAACAGCAGAAGAACAGCATCACAGATGCTGGAACAAGGCTGAGCTGGTGATGCAGAACTTTCACTTCACAATATGACTAATTTAACAGTTTTATCAGAATAATTGCTACAGCTTAAAAAAACCCTAAAATGGTAACCTGATTATTATGGCTGCTACATCACACCACAAGTACTTTGATTATTGATTATTTGGTAGCAGCAGCACAAGGACTGCTGCTGTAAACTACTGAGATCTCAATGAGGCTGCCCTCCCAGCCCATGAGGAAGTTCAAATAATTTGACTGTATTATGTTTTCAAACAACCCCAACACTACTGGGAGCATTTTCTGTGGAGTGTATCAGCACTGTGAAACCTCTCCAAGTGCAGTTCTCATGATGCTGGATAAGTACCCCAAAGGGAGGCCTTTATCAACAGAGATAAAGCCCAGCCAATAATCCCCTGCTGTGCTCTGCAGTTATCACTTGACCTGGTCCCAGAAAGCACTTCCACTCTTAAACACTTTTGTTCCTTAAAATAAACATTAACAGAGTTTAAAGTGACAGAGTCTCCCTGTGTCAAAGAGAAATAGTACCTGTTCCACCCATAACACTTTTAACTGATGGCTTAATTACTCTGCTATTCTTTTGTTTCTATGGACCGGGAACGAGTAAGAGAGGAGCCAGTGAGGCAGGGCCGATGTCCCACATGCACACACTTGTACCGTGGTGGCACACCACGACTGAAGCACTGGATGTTCTCCTGGGAAAACTCAGGTCAGAAAGCAAGGGTGACTGATTTTTGTCATTCACTGTTTCAGTGAAAAAAATTCATTGGAACTCCGATGATTTGGAATTCAGAAAGAACAAATAAAATGTATGGGGTCATACCAGATATTAGCAAAACTCAACATAAGGAATACGGCAATAAACTTGGTCTGAAACATGTGAAAGTCCTTTGCTAAGGACCAAAAATTGCATTAAATAGCTTTGTTAGATCACAAGTGAAGGAATTCAATCGCTTATATAAGTGTTGCACTATGAATCAACAAAATTACACACACACGCACAATTTTCAATTATCTTTTTCTGAAAAGTTTTGTAATTTCAATTCAGGTGCATTTTAGAGAGAAGGGAATGTTTTCCCTATGGACAGCACAAAGAGAAAAAGGAGGCAGGCTGCACTGATGGGGCAGAGATTTCTGAGTACCTTACCCATGCTCCTCAATCCTATTTTCACACTCAGGAGAAGCAGATTCAAACAGAGCAGTTGCTCACAACGCTCTGAACAACACCTCCGAGGGCACTACAAGAACCAGCAAATGAACTAATCTGTCATCCAGAGACAAATCCCAAAATACATATACACACTCACTCCCCAGGCTGCCTGGAACAAGAAGGGCCATATCCTCCTCCCTAAGAGCATCCCTGGAAGCTGCTTCCTAGTCCCTAACCTCTTCAGGGCTTCCCTAGGTCAGACAGTGACTATATAGTTTTAAAGGAAGAATTTTTTTCTTTATAGTTAAAGGAAGAATTTTCATTTCCCTCTGAATGAACCAGAATTCTCCCTGTGATCAAAAACACAGAAATTCAGCAGAAGATGTGGATTTTTCTTTCCATTCAGTATAAAAAATTACTTCCTTTTGAAAAAGGCCTGAAACAATCATGTAGTAAATCACACTCCTCCTACAGGAAGGGACATCAAATGAAGCTTGCTTAGTAATGAATGGAGAATATGGTAATTCAGAAAACAAAATACAGGTGTTTTTGCTAATCAATGCTAGCATCATGTAGCAAGATGGGGATTTTTCAGTTCCTGGTAATAATGAGCTATTGTCAGCTAGTCAGTGTGGGACTAATGAGGAAAAGAAAAATCAATACAGTTGTAAATATACTCATGTACCTTTTTTTTTTTTCCCCCAAAAGATCTGGCACAAGATAGCCAGACAGCTGACTTTTGCAGGAAAACCTTTCTTTGTCTTTTGAAATTTCTCCCCCATCACCCTTAAACAGACTTTTCTGAGCAACCATTCCACAAACAGCTGGGTGCCTTTGCTTAGGTGGCCAGAAAAGAAGGGAAGGCAAGCATTAAGGCTAAAAACAAAACAGCTGAACATTACCATTGTCTGTCCTCTCTTCTCCTTATTTCCCATCTGTATTTACCAGTGAAACTTGAAACTATTCAGATTAAAAAGGAGAGTCATCACTATTCAGGAATCCTTTCTTCTCACGTTCAGAAGGAAAATAACCTTAGATCAAAGGTTATTCAAAAGCAGACTGTTTTTTTAAAATAAGTACTCATCAACTGCATTAAGCACCTTTTGAGTCTGTTGGACCTTTTTCTTATTTTTCCTGGCCTTTTCATCCACCGATTGTTCCTATGGCTTTCAATTAGAGTGCTACGTCAACAGCTCCACTCATCTAAAACAATCATTTTGCTGAAAAGGAGCATTATTGAACTGAAAGCGAGTGCTCAAGACCTCTCAAACACAGACATATCACATGCACAAAACAGTACCATCCTGTATCAACTTAGCAGCCCCATCAGATACAATATTTACATGCACTGTGCTGAAGGGGAAATGCATCATTTTTGTAAGAAAATTGTTCCCAATGCCTTCATTCTCTAAAAAAGAAGTAAGAGTATTTTCCTTGTTTATGTTTGGTTTATGTATTTATTTCCCCAATCATGACAACGCAATACTAAATGACCAAAACAGCTAAGGAACAGAAACTGATCTTACTCGGCCAAAAGGAGTTGTCGTCTTTGCTCAGAAACTTTTTCTTGAGGCGCCCAGGCAGCTTGGTGTGAGCGTTGCCCATTTTGCTGGAATACAGCGGGATGAGTTCCTCCTCCTCCTCATCGTCGCAGCTGGGCTGCCACTTGCTCCTGCCGAGGCACCCGACCATCGGGTCGGCGGGCAGGCAGTGCACATAGGCGATCATTGTGAGATGCTGCTCTCAAGGATGTCCCTGCTGTCCCCAATGGCTAGCTCCGAGCAGAAGGGAGTGGCCTGCGTATAACCCTTGAGCGGACGCATTCAAAGGGCTGCGGAGGAAAAGATTCCCTCCTCCTTCGCACTTAGGCAAGCTAAGCTATTTGGATAGCCCCAAAACCGCTTGGAATAGGATTCTGTAAGTCCTCGGGAAAGAAGGAAAACAACAACAAAAAGAATCAAGCACCTGGTGAAGCAGCCCACTGTAGTTACTGGCTGCCCTGTCCTGCCCTCCTCCCGCCCGCAGCTCACAGCCACAGGCAGGAAAACAGAGGCTGCAGAGAGCCGGGAAACCCGGTCACCTGCCACAGCCCTCGACCTACTCCCTTTCTGCTTCCTCTCCAGCCTGTGGCTTCTCTTAAGCCTTATCCCCGATTATTCACCACTCTCTGAACAACAGGTACTACACACACAGATGGCCTTATCCAAGAAGCTTATTTAAAGCTAAGTTACTATAATTGCCACTGTGACACCGGCAGCTACAGAACCGTCACTGGGCAGGAACCTGCCAAGAACAAGAACTTACACCTTCTTCTAGGATGTAAAAGCAGGAAAAAACATAGACTAAAGAAAAAGGAGCAACGTGTCATGATTTCAGTATTTGGATTTTATTAAAGAAGCTCCCTTTCAAAGTTATAACCATAATGATTGATACCAAAAGAAGACAGTAGCCTCCAGGTTAGACTACAACTGGATTGATGCTGAACACAAAGCATAAGCAGTTATCGGCTTATCTGCAGAACTGCATAAATACATACATCCTCACAATGCCTCTGGACGGTAGCTATTATTCCTGTTTAAAGATGAAGATATAGTCTCAAAGGGATTTAGTAACCTGCCCACACAGTGGAAAAGCTAGGATTAAAGTCGAGATATTCTCAGTTCTTTAGCCTCATCCACAAGTCACTAGTCCATGGCACCTCTCCCAAATACTGCACTACTAAGCAAGTTTCCATGCTGCTAATAGTGTCAACCCTAATCTCCCCACACTGTTCTTCTCTGGGTTTCAGGAAGAATGCCCTTCCTACGCTTTTGAATTGGCTGTAATAGCACAGTCAGATTGGGACACCAAGGAAAATGTCACATGAAGACACCACTCTGCAAGAACTGCTGTCTTCAGCAATTTTTGAAGTTTTATGTTGTTTGAAAGATTACACAGGACAATATTTGTTTTTTAAAGGGGGAAGATATCAAAACCCTGAGTAAAGTACAACAAATAACAATTCTTAGTCTGCTTTCTTAACTGTTCTTTGTAAATTAGTTGGTTGCAGCTCATACTCATTCATGGAAGTGGCTGCTCTCTCTATATAGGAGCACAAGAGCAAAATATAAGTATTTACACATATTTAAAAAGGCTTTGTGTGCTGTTTGGTTGAGAACTACAATAAACTTTTGGTCAGGAAGAAAAACCAAACCAATCCCACTGTTTAACAACAGCACAGATGCACATCTCCTCTTTCCCCCCGACACACACGCATCTCCTGCTGCCTCGGCGCTGCTGCCGCCTGCGCTGGCAGCCGCAGCCTGGGAGCAGGGAGTACACACCAGCTGCCCACAGGCACTGCACCAGCCTCCAGACACACGAAACACAGAGCAGCATCCAGCACAAACTGTCTGCTGAGTCAACAGTGCCGGCAAAGTGCAGAAAGCTTACGAAAAACTGGCTAGTTTGGTGGGGGGAGGTTGTTTGTTTGGGTTTTTTGTTTAACATCCTGTTACTTTGCACAGTAGTCCGAGCAAATAATTTTCACTATAAAGCCTTTCATACTTATCTCACATGACTGAATCTCAGCAAACTCGCAAACAGATGAAAACAGGTCTGACAACAAACTGTGCCAGATGCCTTTAATGAATTGGGATGAAACAGGTCCTGCCTGCAATTTTACATTTTTTGACAACAATTTCAAGTATCTGCAAAAATATGGATGGAAAGGGGAAATTGTGCCAACAGCAAGGGCAATAGCTGTTGGTACCACTGGCTCGTCCATATAGATAGCAGAAGCTCACTGGCAAATACTGAATGCTGGCAAACTGGCCTTTGAGGCAAATACCAATTTACAACGCCAAGTACATTTACTCATCAGTCTGTGAGAAAGGCAAACTGTGATTAACATTAGCAGAGCTCAATTCACTCATCAACCACACTGATACTCTTGTGTCTGCCAGAATAAATGAACGTCTAGACAGTCCTCCTGGGTGGAATGAAACCCCAAGGGTGCTGTCAGGGAACCAGTTCATCAGGAGGCCCTGTTACCGCCTTCCTAATGGGACAGTTCCCTTGCAACCAACTTGTCTACCCACCATGCCTGCTTCTCACCCTTTCAATTCCCTGTGGTTATCAGGGTCCTGGGAAGAGTCACTGCCACAGATGTGACACACAAAACTTCAGAGCATCACCAGGCTATTGATAAGAGTGTATGCTGGAACTTGAATTTATTTTTCCTGCAGACAGGAACAGTGTCTTTTATTACATACGAATACAGGTGGATTTCAGGTGTGGGTGTTGTTTTGGTTTTTGTTGTGTGCTGATCTACACATCAAGCCAGTATTATTAGATAACACGCAGTACAAACACAGGAGCAAGAAGACAGGTGACACCAACAGCTCAGTGTTCAGCAGACTCCCATGCTCCCAAACACTTATCAAGATGACACAGGATAACATAGTGCCCCAGAGTCCCCATGACATTTACCATGCACTTCTCTAGAGTCCAGATATAGTCAATTATCCATGTTTCCAATGCATGCTCACGAAGTAAGGCTGATGCACAATAATGGGATCATGGCTGAAATCCAGTTTAACAAGTATATTTACCATATGGTAGGCATTAATATCCCCACAAGTTTTTCACTTGAAGGATAAATTTGTTCTTCTCTGAAGCCTAGAAGGCCTCAGTAACATAAATGATAAATGATTTAGTGATGGTTATGGTCTCAACTATTGTAAAACCATAAAGAGCTGCCAAGATGTACCATTATCATGTGAGAAAGACACTGTGTACATTGCCTCTTCATCTCCCCCCAAAAATCCTATTAAAAAACCCCAATTTTTAAATGCTGTGTCTATATGGACCAAGAACCTAAGTTTGATAAAGTCAAAATTTGATCACAAAACTTTTGATTCATCTTCACTTATTCTACTGCAGCTGTAGCTCAGCTTTATTTTTTCAAATACACAAAAGTGAGGCTGTTCATTTTTCTCAGCCTTGAGCTATCGATTATAGAAAGATTTCCCAAAAGTAGCATTTTATTTCCTTTATTATTCTTTTTCATGCCTTTTAAAAATTGAACTATTAGTAATGCTAGTATGAATGCTCTGAGCAGGCTGTTACACGTGTATATTCATCTTTATCAGCCTATTTCATTTTTGCTAAACTAACTCCTCACACTCAGGCTCCATTAGAGAGAGCTTGTATAATTGCGAACATTTACAGCAAATCAATATTGCATTATATTGGAAATGTTTGGTTAAACAAAAAAAACCCCAAATTATGAGTTTAACAGACTCACAAAACACTGACTAACTTAGGGATTACAAGAAACAAAATCATAAAGAAAAAACAACCAAAGAAAACATTACCTGTTTTATTAAACAAGCATATGTGGTCCTGAGCTCTGAGAACAGCAATGATACTGATGAATATTACATATAGGAGTTTTAAAAATATATAGGATACATCTATTGGGAACTCAGGGGATATGGGATCACAAAGGATTGTTATGCCAACCCCACTCTAGCATTAAGATAATCTTTATAAACATGCTACATAAGGAATTATATCATCAGTCTTTTTGTAGATCCTCTGGATAGAAGGTAATATGCACTGTGTCGTGAAGTAACAGCACTTTTATGGACACCCTGCACAACAAAATCATCAAATGAAGTAACTCCCAGCAGCCAAACTGGAAATTAAAGACTGCTCATACAAATCCATGGGGATAAACTTTGCCCTAATTAGATATGGATTCTATTTTTAGCAGTGATGAATGGATGTGTTCTGGGCTTTTTGGATGAGCAGCTAAAGCTTTTAAATTGTACTTAAATAGTTACTTTTAAAACAAACAGGAAAAATTATATTTGAAACATATTTCATTGGACCATATAGTATTAACTAAGTCTTAAAATAACACTCTCAAAGAGAAGTATCCTCCTTTTACTGATGGACAGCTTAAGACACAGCAAGAATCAGGCCATGTCCATCTTGGTGGAGCACTGCAGCATCCTTTGGAACTGGAAATGGCCAGATTGGACATGGGATGTCCTGCCCTCCCGGCCTGTGCTTTCCTTTTTCTTTACACATAGTGTGTGTGGAGTCTTAAACACAAATACAGCAGACAAAAGCTAAAGAATTTCAAAACAAAGAGGAAAAAACCCCCACCTTGAGGTATTGTAAATCTGCTTTTCAACTGAATATGATTCTCTCAAACAGGAAGCGAGCAGGAGGTATCAGCTTTACAGTGTTTAAAGCAAGTCGAGCATTTGAGGAGCTTGTACAATACCGACAGACATCAGGCTGCAAGGGAGATGAAAGGGACCCACAGTGGCAAAAATGTACACAAAGCCTTGTGACGTTCCAAAAAAACTCTCTCCATTTGGCCATATTCACATTCTCCAGCATTAGCTCTGTCCCCTACTACTTTCACGGATGTATTTTTATCATATGCTTGTGATCATGCAGCATCCATGAGCTTTTAGTTTTTTGTTGTTTTTTTTTTTTTTTTAAGAATGTAACTAGTAAGTCATGTGCAGCTTAAAGAGCTTGACTGGCATGGCAGCTAAAAGCAGTCCTAATAGGCAAATATGCTTTGTAAAAAGCTACAGCAAGTGTCACAGCAACTGCGTATGCAACAAACTGGAGGCAAATCCCTGAATGATGGGGTACTTGGCTAGCTTAATTCCTGGTACCCACATAACCAGATTCAAGGTGTCATCCCTCTGGCAAGGACACCGAATCTGCAAACCACTGTGTAGCAGGCACCCGTAAAACACAACAAAAATCAACAACAATAAAACCAAACATCACGTACAAGGATCATTAGGAATCTGTGTGCCTGTATTTCCTCTGCTGCACCAACTCTGAACATACCCATTACTCTCTCTTTCATATCTTAATTTAATTTTTCGTTTGCTGTTATGTAATAGCCCTCTGCAATTATTTTAATTCAATAAGTGTTTTGATATACAGCACATAAGACACTAGACAAGAAAAATATACTTTGTATTGCATTATTTGCAGTGCTAAAATATTTTAAAATACACTTCTGTGTTCTAATTATTCATCTCTACTTCAATTAGAAAGCCTTCTTAAGAGCAACAAGCAATCTTGTATGTTTGATATTAGCTCTTGATCACTGCTTTGCAATATTTAAACAAGAAAGCAATTAAAGCCAGCCATATAAGCAGCAGGTAACTCAGAGAAGCCTTGCTATGCCTTTCTGGTTTAGTTCTGCTGCCATACAAAAAGAAAGAAAAAGTCCTTTGGTCGATGCATTCAGTGAACTGGACCACCTTTGGGAAAGGGGTGACACGTTTGGGGCAGAAGATAGGGCTGTTAGTGAAACAGAAGCCATTAGATACTACTACTGAGAGTTGAAACAAGCTATTCTTGCTGCCTTGCTCTAGCAGTTGAGTCCCACACATCTCTGACCCTTCTGAAAACACAGAGCAAAAATGGTGCTGCCAGAAGCTGGGGGAGAAGGTGTTTTCCAGTCTAGGACACCACAATGGATGGCAGTGTCAGCAACGCTGGTACACCCACACACTCTGTGAGCAAAGGAGTCACTTCTACCAGCTTATTTTACAGTTCACATTAAACGGCAATGCAGACAGGGCTGGGTAGGATTACCCGGTTCAGGTCTGCTCATTAAACTTATTACCATGGTAACAGGAAGAGAAAGAAGTCATCTCCCAACTCCTATTATCTTGCACAGTTCTTTTTAATGGATTTAAAAGCCCAGAGAGGGAAGAATCTTCCTGATACAAAGCACCAGCGACCTCTCTGCCGCCCGCACAGCTCACTGGAAGAGTTCACATGCAGTGGGGTTTTCAAATCAAAAACCAACGCAGCCTACACAACTTGATAAAAGCCACCATCAGAAAGTAGCCCTCAGTCAGAAGGCTGCAGCCTCCTCGCCCTCCTCCTTCTGGAGGAAATGGTCTGACGAGCTGCCGTCTGTTCATGTACACCATCACTGCTGTCTAAAACGCAGTGCCACCTCCTGGACACGCACGTTCCCAGGAAGGTCTGCTTTGGCCAGGTGCACCATGGAGAGTCAGGAAGGCTCTCAAGATTAAAACAACAAAAATGGTAAAACTAATGCAAACCTGTATTGAGATAATTCATTATTTTTAGTGAGTACTTCAAAAACATTTTGGTTTTACATGGTCAGTGTTTCATGAAGTACCCCATAAAGAACTGATTTTAAGCTCAGTGTAAGATGAGAGAAAGGCTGTGGATGTTGCCTACCTGGACTTTAGTAAACCCTTTGATAATTTCCCACAGCATTCCCCTGGAGAAATGGGCAGCCCATAACTTGGCTGGGTGCAGAGTTGGCTGGATAGAAACCTGGCTGCATGGATGGGCCCAGAGAGCGGAGATGAATGGAGTTACACCCAGCTGGCAGCTGCCAGTGGTGCTCCCCAGGTATCAGTGTTGGGGCCAGTCCTTTATCTTTAGTATCTTTATCAATGATCCAGGGGGGATCAAGAGCACCCTCAGTCAGTTTGCAGAGACCAAGCTGGGTGGGGCTGTAGATCTGCTGGAGGGCAGGAAGGCTCTTGCACAGGGATCTGGACAGGCTGCATAAGTGGTACAAGGACAACCGTGAGGTTCAACAACACCAAGTGCCAGGTCTGTCATTGGGTCACAAGAGGCCCAGGCAGCAGGTGAAAGACCAGCTGGAAAGGCACCTGGCAAAAAAGAACCTGGAAGTGCTGGTCAGCGGTGTCTAAACATGATTCAGCCCAGGTGGCCAAGGCAGCCAGTGGCATCCTCACCTGTATCAGCCAGCAGGTTGCAAAGCAGGTTGCCAGCAGGTCCAGGGCATTGACTGTCCCCCTGTACTCAGCACTGGTGAGGTCACAGCTTGAGTCCTCACTGCAATAAAGTCATTGAGGTGCTGGAGTGTGTTGAGAGAAGAGCAACAAAGCTGGTGAACAGTCTGGAGCACAAGTCATGGGGAGCAGCTGAGGGAACTGGGGGTGTTTAGGAGAAAAGGAGGTTCAGGGGAGAACTTACTGGTCTCTAGAGGAAATGCCCTGAAGCTGCACCAGGGGAGGTTTAGATTGGATATTAGGAAAAATTTCTTCACTGAAAGGGTTGTGAACAGATTATAAACCTTTTTGTTCTTAAAAAGAGTCACTCAGCCTTTATATGTATTATGCATTAGACTTTTTTTTTAAATGAGAGTAAAGTCGTACAACTTAGCATAATAATTCAAAAACAGGTTTAAAAATTTCAGCAGAAAAGTAAAATTACTGTTAACTGACTTGAAAACAATCCTTTAAGATGAGAAGCGGTAAGATGAAAGCCACCTCTGCACAGGAGAACGTGAGAAACCCTTCAAGATCTCCAGAGTGGAGCTACAAGCTGTGTGACCTGACAGAGTGGGACACCTCTCACCACAGTAATCTCCTGGACCACTGCCCTAACCAGCAATACTGCTCCAGAGCATGAACTGACTCACGACAACACTCATGGATGCACTGAAGATTGAGGAAAAAAAAGACTTTGAGAAGAATCAAGAACTGTCTTCCAAATATCCATTAGGCAGGAAACAGCTTTGCATTTTCTTCTGTCCTTCTAATTTGTCCACCTCATTTACTCCAGCACTCTGCCTGTAAGGAGAGAAGTTAACAACAACCCTTGTTCCCATCTTCTGTTTTCCAGCATGGTTTGCACAAGGAAGGGCACCTCTCCAGAAGGTGCTGCACAAACGATAGCTCCTAGTTGCTTCCAACTACAAAAAAAACCTCCTTGTGATCTTGGATTCGTCTGAGATATGAAACTAGGACAAAAAAACCTGAATGACTGAAGAAGTGTCCACTTGTGTGTTCAGGTTGTGGAAAGATTTTCTCCAATTTTAACACAAGCTTCCCTGCAAATTGAGCCCTCAGGCAAGAGTTGGCAACTTGTTGGCCTTAGTAATGAAGGGAGGAAAAAGCTGGGTTTTCCTCATTACTTAAGCATCATGCTTCTTTATCCCACATAAGTATGTTAAAGATGCAGCAATTCTCTTAAGGCTAAAAGTTATAGAAAATAATCCAAGACTTTGTGGCTGAGATGCAGAGATGCAGACAGAAAGCACATTACTCTCCCGAAAAGCAGGATCTGCTGATGCTGGAGATGTCTCTGCTTGAGCACCACGGGTATTAGTCCTTAAGTATGGGATGTGGCTTAAATTCCTGGCTTGTATTTCTGTTTCAGCACTATTTATGGGTTTCAGTTGAAGTGGAGATGGATTAAAAGTCAGAAAGCCAAAGGGGCTGGGATGCTATCCTGCAAAGAGCAGATTTTCAACATGTCTCTGGATTTAAAGGTTTCACAGGCCAAGAAAGAGCTTATAACAAGCAGCCTGAAGTGAGACACAGCGGTTTCTCACTATGTACATAAAAACAGTGTGTCACAGGAAAGAGCAAGAGAAAACTGAACTGAAAGGTGTCAGCAAGGTCTGAAGACTTTGAAAGTAGGAGATCTGTAAGATAAAACTTCTAAGGAGAGTACAGCACACCTGGCACTAGAAAAGGAACAGAAAAAGTCCACCAATCCCAACCAGGCTGAGCTTTTGGAGAAATTTCCGCCTCAGCAGTACCTGTTGCTGAGTCTAAAGGAAAGAATAGAGTGAGCAGGGCTCATGGTTTGATGCCATGAGAACCTGCAGCACACCCTGCTCCTCATCCAGCCTTTTCCTGTAGCCAGCCTCCAGTAAAGCAGAACAAAGAGAAACTTCAGAAGATGCAATTCCATATTTAAAGGGATAATGCTTCCTAGTCTTCACAAGGAGGACCAACAGAAGCACTTCAGTATGGGACAACTACAGCAGATGCAAAGTGCAAATGCAATCCTGTCCCCAAGTTCCCATGTAGCCCTCTGTCACAAACTTCCTTTACCAGCTCCAGAAACTCAGCTTTTAAAACTCTCCGCAACATTATCAAAAACCATCTTAAAAACATTCTTTGTCCACATTATCCTGTTTTGCATGTCTGTTTCACAACTTCCCTCCTCAGATGGTCTGGAACCTTTTAATGTCTCACTTCAATTAATTCAGAACACAGTCATAACCATTTATCTTGTGCCAATACTCTCCTTGGACTTCAACAGGTTTCCTCCCTCCTTGTGGTATTTACCTCCCAAGCTACCAGCTAGACTAAATAAGCAATGCTTTTACAATCCCTCTGCATATGACCAGCAATTTAGTTTAAAATATTTTAATGTCTAAAGGTCCAGATAAGTTATACAAGAACTTCAAATGCCAAAAACATTTTCGGATTTTTTTTTTAAATATAGTTTAAAAAAAAAGTGGGATGCTCCAGATGACTGGGATAGTATTAGGGAGAGATGTCTGAGGTAATTATAGACTATTTTGCCAGCCATTAACCACTGGCAAGATCACAGCTGTGACAGGACTCTGAATAAAAGAATTAACAAAATTTCCATTTCTTAATACCAGGCAAAGTGCTTTCACAGGGAACAGGTCTCCCACTTAACAAAGGTTTATGGCATTTCCCTGGAAGTAACAGCAGCCTTCTGCAAAAATGCTTCTGGGGGGGATGGGGCTAGGGGAGAAAGCCAATGTAGAAGAATGACAAGCACAGAGAATACAAATCTGGTAACACGATACTTACACAACGTGCAATCATTACTATGCTTAAAGCACTGAAAAATTCATGAAGATATTAATAGATTTCGAGTATGTGTATGCTGTCTCAAAGACCACTTCAGCATGGAATTCTTTCAGTGCTTATGAATCCAATTGGCTGTGATGCTACTTTTACATCTAGTTTAATGTTCTCTAGTCTGCACGCGTTTTACTGCTTAATTTTAAATGCCGGCTTCTTGCTGCAATTTGACAGAAATTCACTGCCCTCTACTATTGCTTTGCACAGCGATGGCCAACTTCATTGTACTGCAGCCCTCCAGACAATGGAAAGGCTTAACAGATATTGCTTAAAAGCAGGTCAAGGAAAACAGCTGATAATCTTCCTACTTATGATTCAATTACCAACAGGCCCTCCTCAGGACTACAGGGCTGGCTGAATTGTGCAAATGGCTCCTATTGCAGCCTGCAATAAAGACCCAGATGTGGACCAGAAAAGCAGAGTGTGCATTAAATGCACACGTGAAGGAAAAGCTGTGTCTTAATTATATAGTTGTGACAGCAGAGGAGACAATTTTCATTGTCTTAAAGAATACCACCTGAGTCAACAAATGGACTACAAACATCAAGTGTTTTTGTCTGTGTGTGTTTATACTGTGCAGTGTTTGAAAAGCACAAGCTGAATTCAAGTACTGAGGGCTAGGCACACATAGCAATTTGCCCTGACCTCCACATTTACAATCATCACCTAAAGATTTACTGATGGAGAGCTTTAATACTAACTGATTTCACAGCTGAAATCCATCTGGCTTCCGTTGTCACCACAGCACTTCCAGGTGAGAGTCCATGTGCCCTGGGAAAGGCTGGTGAACGTGCTGGAAGAGATTTTTTTTATGTAACGCCTGAATATGTTCACCCTGCTTCACCCACTACCACTGACCTTCTTAAAAATCTAACGGAAAAAATAGGCACCCACACCCTGTTCTATGACCAAGAAAAAAGCAAAGCAGAACCACAGCAAACAATAGGCATTCATTCCACAGGTTCTGTACCCGTGCCATTTGGTGGGCTCCTCAGAGAATGAAACAGCTCCGAGGAGTGGAACAACAAGCTTCCACAGTGGGGTGATTAAATGTATTTACAGGCAACCTTTGAATTGCAGAAGCAAGATTTGGGGTACTCCACTCTCGCCCTGTGGGTCAGCATGGCACAAATACTCCCTGTGGTTTCCACCTCTGCTACAAACAGAGCCCAGAAACAATCAGGGTAGGCACCACGGGCACAGCTGCAGCTCTGCCACCCAGGCACTCCACTACCTCTGAGAATTCACTTTGTTTTTATATATGCTGCCCTCTTCCAATGCATTTAGATTGTAAATGAATCCAGGTAGAAATAGTGTTTTAGTGGTGTTCAAGAACATTAGACAATAGGACTGCAGCCCTAGGTGAAGGACTTGAATGATACTTAAAAGCAGAAGTATATATTCAGTATTTCTGAGCATGGACTAACTTCAGCAAGAATGTTATAATCCAGACCTATAATCTTCCTTTTGTTATGTTCAATTTCACTGCACACTTCCAGGCACAGTTAGAAGCCATTCCCATTCACTGTTGCCCAACAGAAAAAGGTTGGTCCTGTATCAGATACTGTTATCCACACTCAGCCATTGACATATCTTTCCCCCCTCCATTCCTCTCTTTCCTTTAGTGTGAATTAATAAAGCTGTCATTTAATGAACAAAACCTTCAAACTTTATGCAGTCTTAAACAGTAAAATCTGGCTAGCAGCTAAGTAGAAGCTGGGTTTTTTTCCCCCACAGCATGAGAACACAATGTGTCTGACAGAGCATTCGGTGGTGGTGCTGACAGAGCCATCCTGGCATGTCCAAGGTTCACACAGGTGTAACTGAGAATTGAGAAGTAGGGTTTTTTTTAACTTAGAGTCATCTGCTTGATACTTAAATGTCAGTCTGTACTTATTCTGTGTTTGTTCAAACTGCTTTTATTCATCGAAGAACTGCAGATAGTAAGCATCCTCAAAGTTACTCACCCCAATGAAATAATGCATATGACATAAAAAACAACTACCAAAAGATTGGATCCCACTGTGATTATGCATAACTGAAACAGAAATAAAAAATCTGAAATAAATACAGAAGAAGAAATGCCACAAGATCAATCTAGGCTTAAACTAAACTCATTTAATTCTGTCAGGAGTCTTCACTTTGATTGATTCCTTCATTTAGATAACTTTAAATCCCCTTCCTCATTTTGTCCTGGTGTTACACATACAAAAAAGTAAAACTTTAAACAGAAAGAAAAAAAAAGAAAGCAACTAGTACAATTTTTTTCTTGTCTAGGTCAACTTGGAAAACACATTTATTTAAAGACAGTGAAAATCTGTTTCTGATTTCAAACACTGGATATGTTGCGAGAAAATTGCCAAGAAAGGAATCCAAGGAATGTCCTTACATACACACAACACATGAGACAACTGGTGAGCAGCCCTGTGATCTTTTACAAAAAAAAAAAAGTAAAAAAAAAAATCTGTATTTCTAGCATGGAACTCTTCTCCAGAGAGCAAGCGGCACATGCCTGGGATTTTTCATGGATAGCCTCTATCATAACTTCTTGCTATTATTAGTATAAAAGACTTCCCTCTCAAATGCACAGCTGTAAGACAAGCAAGGTCGGAAAATACTGCCCAAGAGCAGGCAAAGCAGTAAGCACACATGCCTACTTTACAGCATTTCTTGGCACTATTTCTCCCTTTACAAAAGCTATGAAGGAAAAAGAAACTCTAGGCAAGTATCACAGAAACGTGAGCTCATTTTTCACCACATGCCAATGAACAGTTAATGGCATTTCTAGGAATTAATTCTTTACCAGGGAAATTTATTGAAATATTCCATCTGCACTCCTTCAGTCCCAAAGATCAATAACCAGCAGCCAGACTGCCTCTGCTGCAGGTACCCAAGTTAGCTCAGACTCCAGGGTATGTTTCAGGAGATGGGGGCACCTGAGGCTGTGCTGAAGAGCTGAGTGGTGCCATGCGAGGGCCAGCCTGCAGCAGGAGACACTGGCTCACCTGCCATGCACGGGCACAGACACCCAGCTCTGAGCACCAATTTTCCCCTGCAAAAAGCAAAGAATTAGAGGCAGCAGACCACTACAGCTCATGGAGGCCGAGCTTTAGAGTGGGGGGATTTCATCACCCATGCCACGCACACCCACGCCCACAGATTACACTGACTCAGACCTGGGATTTATTGACCAGACTGACAAATCAGACTGAGCAAACACTGGGAGTTGGCAGCCAGGGCAGTGCCTGAACAACCACACTGCTTCTCCCTGAGCCCTCAGAGCCCAAACAAGCCAGCAGCACCTGAAAGGCAGATGTACCCTGCTGTTCAAGTGACCTCCTAACACAGGTTACCATCGAGCCAGTAAAAAGGATGGGTGTGTCACAGCATTTCTCCTTTGCATGTTGAGGCTATCAGTAGTAACACTACTCCAGCTGGTTATTTCAGGGTCATTATTTTCAGTGCACAATACTGTAATACACAGTAGCTGCTGCTCCTGAAGTTTAAGGAGAAGTCTACTCCAAGCTATCAAAATAGAGCAAAGCACAGTGACAGAGTACATGCAAAGAGGCAAGAATCAACACACACCAGAACAGACTGCTATGCAGCACAGCTATCCAGTACCTTCACTGCTTTTGAGAGAAGCCCTCAGATGGACTTTCGTATCTTGGAACTAGCAACTTAATCACAAATAAAACCTGAAAACGTTGAAAAGTTTTCTCCTATGCATTCAACATAGGATTTAAAAGAAATAAGCTAGCTCAATTAAATTTAGTTACAGAAGGCAAAAATATTTTGCTTCTGTACAAGCTCATTTGTTGCACATAGGACAATCTCTGAGAATTTCACTCCTTGGTTCATTTTCAGCCAGGTGATCTAGCCTACAGAAGTCTCAGTCTTTTTAGCTGCCTCAACAGGCCTGAAGACCTTTTACCTATTACACTCTTCATTTAAACAATTTCAGTCCTGTAACATTAATGCTGCAGCAAAAGTTTTATCTTTTAGTGCTTTGTAATTCCAGTGATCTGCTGAATTGTTGTGAATTGAAAACTTCTTGTTGGGGAGTTAAAAATTTTAAACTGTGCATTGTTTTTTTATACAAAAGAACGATTTCATTTGAGATAAAACACTGCATAGCAAATTGTGTTGTGCAATTCGTTAAGGTTTTCTCTAGGATCACTACTCCAAAATTTGCAAGAAAATAATTACTTTTATTGTCGTTTTAAATTTATGTTTGTACCAAGATCCTTTAGCGGGAAGTTTGCATAAATAGAAGCTATTAGTAGAACAAAAGTAGCCAATGGTTTATAGACTCATAGAACCATTTAATTTGGGAAAAATCTCTCAGATCACGGAATCCAGCTATTAACTCAGCACTGCCAAGTCCACCACTAAACCATGTCCCTAACTAGCCTAGGAAAACACCCTGAGCAAGCACTGATAAGCACTTAAGTAATTAACGTAATTGTTATTCTTTCCCAGAGAAATTGGTTTTTTATAAAAACTCCGAAACCCTTCCTTAACATGGCTCTCCGGTGTCAGCTTTCACCTTACTTCAGTAAGAAAAGTAGCAGTCATATCAATTTCTAATAAAAACAGAAATATGGGCGTGAAACAAAACCAGTAAGCTTTTCCTAGTCTTTTAGTTTCAGAACTACGTGCTTAAGAAGTTCAATTAAAAAGATAAAATAACACTATCTCATTGGACGTAAAAACTCTTGTTGTTCCGACGGCGTGCTCCATCTCTGAACGAGAGGAAGCATCGCCCAGCAGAGCAGCAGAGTTTCCATCAAGCACCTGCAGTGACACAGCACGACCAGCTACCTCTCTGCTCTCCGGCTGCTCCAGGACATCTCACCCGCACGGGGGAAACCCCAAATTAAGGCAAATCCGCCTTTGGTGCCGTGTCACCGGGAGCGACGCTCCGCGCACGGAGCCTTGCGGCGGTTCCCCCGCGGCCGCGCCGCTGCCCTCGCAGCGCGCCCGCCTTTTGTCTGCCGGGCTGCCGGCACCTTCCCGCGGGATCGCCATGGGAATGGCTGCAACAAAAGGAGCCACAAACCCGCGCTGAGCCCCAGGCCGAGCGGCCCCGCTCCCCGCCCGCGCAGCACCCTCACCTTTGAGGCAGAACATCGTGCGGCCCGGCGGGCAGCGGCGAGGCGGGGCCGGGCCTCCCTCCCCCCACACCGCCCGCCCGGCCCCGGGGAAACGCCGGAGAGGGAGCGAGGCCACTGACGGGACGGGCCGCAGCCCCCGGGGAGGGCCAGCCCGGGTCCCCTGGCAGCATTCGGCACTGCCCTCCCGCAGCCCGTGGCATCCAGGGGTCAGCGCTAGGGAAGGGAGTCACGGCCATCCAGCCCGCCTGTTCTTACAAATTACTGACTCTGCTCTTTGTGATCCCCCCGCGTCTGGTCCCTCTCCAGAAAGAGCTTTGAGCAGTTTTCTACTTCTTCTGTAAAATATGGGGTTTATTCATAACCCAACATCTTCTAAGTGTATCTGAACAGTCAAGCTAGAGAAAATGTTTTTGTAATAGTTTATATGCCTGTGTGCTTTAAGACTGCTGGTGGATGGATGCCCCATCTCTGGAAGTGTTCAAAGGCAAGGCTGGATGGGGCTTTGAGCAACCTGGTGTACTGGAAGATATTCCAGGCTAGAGCAGGGGGCTTGGAATTACATGGTCTCTAAGGTCCCTTCAGCCCAAGCCAGTCTATGATTCCTCTGCTCAGCACCAGAGATGTTGTGGCTAAAAAGATTTCTTACATTATTCCCTGTTTCTGCAGAGGAGACCTTCAGTAATAGAAGGACACAAAGTTGTAAGCATTTTATTTTATAAGGGTCACAAAGAGCTGCCACCAGCACTGTGCTTAGCCACGGTATTTGGGTCTAAATGAAGCTGTGTTGTGTTGACTTACTTTTACAGGGCTTGGCCTTGTACAGCAAAGAAATACAAGAACCAGGGAACAAGGTAAGGGGTCAGGGTAGTCTATCTTGCTGAACAAACAAGAACTGCAACTGTCTCCAAAAGCACAAGTCCTAAAATCCTCCATGTAAAGCCAAATGAAAATAAAGAACACATGCAAACACGTTATCTTTAGGTGGAGCTTCAGAAAAAACCCTGGTCGAGACACCTTGAAAATAGCAATTCAGACCCCAGATGAGGCAGTGTTAATGAGATGCTAAGTACCATTAGCTGGGCTTTGATCTTAAAGAAAAACATTTAAAGTATCTGTCCTCATGTAAGAAAAGTTTGCTTTAGAGTGGACTACGAGCAGGCTGTGGTGGCAGAAAAATGGAGACATTACTTTGGAATAACTCAAAATCAAAAAAGAGCATTTATATAGCTTAGCCTGCCTTTTCTCTTTCAAATCTTGCTAGAAAGGGTACAGACTAAAGTCAAGATTTCCTTATGCTCTGAGAAGCAAAGAGGCCCTTTCCCCTTAATTCCATTTTCTGGTGCTCTCTCCTACTCTTTCCTACTGTAACTTTTCAGACAGCTCTGGGAATAAACAGTTTATGGAGGCAAAATAAACAAAAACATACTGTAGCTGGAGGAAGGTTACTTGGATACCAGAGGGATTTTAAGGTCCAATCTTGTTAAATCCACTCATTAATTACCTGGAAGGGGAAGTAAGAAGCGCATCAATGATAATCACCAAGGACTGAGAGCAGCTGCCAACACTCCACTGGGGACTAAAAAAGGATACAGCATATTCTAGGGGAATCACAAACACAAGTAGAAATACAAAAAATAATTTAAAAAAAATTAAAAAGAAAAAGAAAAAAAAGTAAAAAATCCCCAACCACCAAACGTCTGTTCTGCAGGTGGGCAAACTGTCAATAAAACAAGGAACAGGAAGCCAGCTACAGAACAATAATAGTGTCTGAAAAATTAGATACAGCTTAGAGACAATTGCTGAAAAGTCCAATGTGCTCTGGGCCATAGCACCAATGGCACATACTCCTCTGCGAAGGTTTGGGCCCTTGAGGAAGTGTATCCTCCTCAGGGGATACACTGTCCTACTCACCAGCTTCCCCTCCCACCCTCACCAGGAGTAGAGGAAAGAGTGAAAGGGATTTCCTCATGTCCGTTTGGGAAAAGGGAATGCTTAAAACAAAAAATAAGTGCAATAAAAATTCACATATTTTAGAAGAGGGCAGAATTATCAACCCCCAGACAGGCTTAAAGCAGTTCAGCATCTATTTTTTTTTTTTTTTTAGTGTGTCAGGACTCTATGAGTGATCCAAGTGCAACATGATCCACATGTGCAACTTTACAGCAGCAAAACCAAGGAGGCTTGATATCCCCCCTGACTGCCTCAAAGGTAGTGGACCTTGACATCTAGGGAACTGGCAGCTCCTTGCCCCAGCTCTTCTCTTGCCTGGCCATTTGCAGCATGAAATCAAATTCCCAACAGGGAACCAATTCTCCTACACCCTGCATTTTATTTTGCAGTCTGTGACTCCAGGGAACCAAATTTCCCCATCAAACCTCTATGGAAATAACATGGAAATATTTTGCAACAGCCATATTACAAAGAATGCAAAGCATTACATGTTATGCTGGATACCAAGAGACAGCTACAGATGTGAAAGAACATATCCCATCACATCTATCCCATGACAGGAGATGCACCTCTCCTAGCTGCCATAATGCCATCTGCCACTGCCACCTCTCAGGGGGGCACTGCTCCCACCAAATGGATGCTAAATAGACTGGCTCCACAGAGGAGACCACAACTGACATGGAGAACTGTGCATATATATCCACATTTAATAGGGAATGGTCATGATATTTTAAATAGAAATGTTTTAACCACAGTGTCATTTTTATTTAGCTGCAGTGTTATTTTTCCCTTGTTGAAACATAACATTTCAAGTGTCATTTCTCTTAGCTGCCTAATCTGAAAATGCAACAGGATGGGAGGGAAATAAATGCAAGAAAAATATGTACATACTTGCACCACTTTTTGGATATTAAAGATTGTACCATTAAAATGAGCATGAAAGAAAATCCAGCTCAGATCTGAGTCACAGAAAAAAAATGATGAGGGTGTAGGCTCTTTCTTTCCCACTTCATGTGTTGTTGCACATCAAGGTGCATCCCAATTTGACTGCCAGCTAGCAGAGCTGTTGGGACATCTAATTAAGCCCTTTTAGAACCAAAGCAATCTTTGGAGACATCAATTTCTGATACCCTGGATGGGTACAAACTATAATTTTTGTAAAGCCTGAATTCTTACATGTTTGCCTTTCAAGCTGTGCATAACACAAAACCAAAAGCAACAGAACAAAACAAAAAACCTCAAACAAACAAAAAAAACACCCTGAAAAGCTATTCAAAGAAAACAGCTAGAGTAAAAATAAAATTTTCAATTTGAGGGTTGACACAAGCCACGCTGCCTAGTGTGCAGGCAGCTCAAGCACTAAGGAAAGCCAGACCCAGAACCCACCAGGCCCTGTTCTCCCACTGGTGATAAGAGACGGGAGATAAAGAGAGGTTAGGTCAGCCCCAGCATATCTTTGAAGAGTCAGCACTGACTCGGAAACCAAGCACTGGAAAAAAAGATATTAACCATTATTTTGATAAGTAAAACCAAATATTCTTACAGCTTCGAAGCAAGAGAAAAATATTTTACTATTATCTCTCGCAGTTGATAGCACATATTATATTACCTATTCTACTTGAGGACTGAGGGTGGAGTTTCCTCACACAGTGAGGAAGGAAAGAAGTATTTCAAAAATTATTTAAGATAAAGAAAATCTTTTGGGGAAAGTCACAGCAAACATAATAAAACAAGTAACTTACTCAAATTATCAGGCAGAAAGTATGTCCTTTAAAGCAGTAACTCAAATTGCTAAGTATTCACCACACCAGGAGCTAAAAAGATGTATCCTGTCCTGCAAAAAGTCATGCAGGCAGGTGACTTGTGATGAATGGATCTTTCTAAAATTATCAGTGAAACAACGAGTATAGAGCTACTCTCACACTCCAGATTTGCAGCCACAGGGCCTTGTCTCACTCTTCAAGACCGGCATGAGAAACAGAATTTTCCAAACTGTCAAATGTAGAAGAAAAATATGGAGTTTTTCATACCATGAAGGAGCAGGAATGAACAGAACCAATATAAACATTTGCAGAAAAAAATGTATGCCCATAATTAGAACAACTTTCTTCCAGTAAAACCTCTGACACTATTTGAAATTGTTTTCCTCGATAATTAAATCTAAAACAATTACCTTTTACTTGAAGAAGGGACACAGTTCCACTTTGACCCTATGTAAACTCAGGAGCCAAAGTAAAATACTTAATCTATGTGTCCTTTTTTCATCAAAATGTGCTTTTCAATGAAAAAATCTTTATTTTTATTCCTACCCTAGCTACAGCTATACTGCTGGAGTTTTCAATTAAATACCGCAGACAGCATTTGTGAAATCCTGTTGTGGTTTCTGATTATTGCAAACAAAAAGGTCTTCTGTAATAAACCCAACAGTGTTTGCAGGTGCAGACACAAAGTGCTTGGCCTTAAAATTAATAAAATAAATGGTTTTAGGAATGGGCTGCCTTCTGCCTTAAGTGAGGAAGAAAACAAACACAATGAAGTCATGAATTAGTTTGCCTTATCTTTTGTTTGCCTTACTCTTCAGACAAAGGCCACAGAAAGGGCAAAATCTTTTAAAGAGCTGCTGTAGGTCAAGAAAGGAATCTGTAACCAACTTCTCCAAATTCATTCAGGAATTTCTTTGCCACAGAATTTGAACAAAGAGGGCATTCCTGGTTGTGCGGGTAGGACCAGAGTGTACAGAGCCTTAACACATGACCAGCAGAACACTAATTATATGGAAACAGTGGCTGCTGGTCCTAAATTTAAAGAGAGGCAGAGCAGAAATTCTGAAGAAAAAGCCTGGGAAAACAACAGGCAATCCAGTAATTTCAATCTGCTGCTAAAAGACCTGCTTCTCAATAAAAAAAAAATTCATTGTTTTGCAAGGGTTGTGTGCCAAATTAGCTTTGATTAATGGATGCAACAGGGCTTTATTGATAATGTTTACTATTAAAACAAAACAAAAATGCCCCTCGCGGGCACTTTCATTTACCCAGTCATCTGTGCATTGCAGCAGAAAATTGCCACAGGTTGGCAAGGGCTTTTTCCCTCAGATTGATGTTGTCAGTGTTTCACTAACCCTGGTAACAACAAGGCACTGGGGAATGCTCTGGGGCCACCTTTGGGTAATCAGGAATACCAAAACCACAGGCAGCATGGAGAACACATGAATTCCCCTGCTATCATCCTGGCATCCAAAGACAGCTGCACTATCCTACAAGCATGAGGAGAACAGGTTGTTTCCTGAAATACGCACAATTACAGCAGATTGTAGCCAAACAGAGCAATGGTCTTTTATCACAAAACACTCTCCAAGCCTAGCAGCAAGGAGAAAAATCAGTTTCTCTTCTGCCTGAAGGTGTACGAGTGTGCAGACACACCATCCGTGCTCCCTGGGGAGCTGACTTCATTCACACCATCCCAATGCTTACCTAACACGAAATAGTTCGCTGAAAAACTGGGGTAAAACCAGCAGTACTTAAGTGATTCTCTTCTGATTTAAAGCTATGGGCCAAAATACACTCAAGTCCTTGACAAAGAATTACAAGAATTGGCACTTTAGCATGAGCTGTCCTTGGGCAGCAAACTGAGCCAGCATTCTTATCAGTACCCGTGCTAGGGAAGGGTGACAGAGCCATTAGTAGGTTGTTACAGCTTCACCTGAATAGTGCAATGGGAAATATTTCTGCATTCCCACCTGTCCTGATTCCTTCCTTGCTACAAACCCGAGACAGCCCCGAGGTGTTTTTTGCCATTGTCTCTGGGGCAGAAACACAACTGCTTCTTCACTGAGATTCCGCGTGTGAGAACTGTCAGCACAGAGCAGCCAGAACAAAATGGGTTATTTCTTATTTGACCTGATTAATTTAATAGATTTGCTGCCTTCCTCACTGTCCCAGCTGAATGACAGTCTGACAGAGACCATGGAAGAGATGCAGCCCCCTTGCTATTGACAGCTTCATTGTCAGAGCCAGCCAGCACATGGGTGGGAAAGGAGTTGGGGTGCTGAGTGAAGGGCACCTTCTCCCTTTCCAAAACCAGGTCATGCTCGTTACAAGTCAAACACAGAATTCAATACCTGATTCTGGCACTGCATGTCACTATACCTCATTTCATTCTGAAATGAAAATGCCATATTTACCATATATGGCATTACACGCATTACTCAAGGTTAATAAAATTGAGTTAGTAACTCCTGGATGAGAGTTTCCATGTAAGCATACAGTAGGCTGTAATCAGTCACCCTTACTCATCACTTCTCTGGCAGTCTGGATTACAAGGGAGAAAAAACCAAAAAAGACTCCATGGAAATTACAAGCAAGTACAAACAAATTTCAGTTTCTAAAAGGCAACAGCCTCCACTGTTCATTAGTTTCTGTCCCTATTTCAGACATTAAAATTAGAAATGAATGACAAAATCAAAATTAAGAGCCTGTTTCTTCCAAAGGTCCCTCTTTAATTAATGTAGTCATTAGCAAGGTGCCTGCAAGTGTGTGATTCAGAGTATTAAACCTAATACATAAACTGTGAGCACCCCCACTGCATTAGGGAGCAAACACCTGCATACACAAAACAAAGCCACGGGGAAGAAAAAAAAATTCAGACATGCAAACAAGCAAAAGGAAAGAGAGACAGCAGGTGACAGGAGCAGGTCTGAAGGGACGTGGCTGATGGGGACACACTGCACGAAGCCAGGCACAGAGTG
Source organism: Prinia subflava (assembly GCF_021018805.1). NCBI lineage: Eukaryota > Metazoa > Chordata > Aves > Passeriformes > Cisticolidae > Prinia > Prinia subflava. The sequence continues at coordinate 63,799,412 of NC_086248.1, read as the reverse complement.
GAGAGCAGGTCCCCTCCGAAGCAGTCAGAAGGGGAAGCTGTGCCTCTCTCCAAAAACTGCTCCTATCAAACCTGACCTGCGAACTGGCAAGCACAGCTTCTTGTACCATGATTCATGGACATGGCCCCCAGATGAAGCAAGAAGTGAGAAGAGGTGTGGGCAGAAACCTCCCCAGTCCCCTCCCATATCCACAATGTACCTGGTGCACTGTTACTATGGACCTGTATTACCTTGGAGTAAGTGTGACCAGGGATAACTTCTATTCACCATCCCCACGTGCTGCTCTCAAGCAAAACGCGGCCCTGTCAGTCCATCTGCTTAGGTTCTTGATCTGACAACTTCTGAGCAGCTTTATATAAAAACCTTCTACGGTGCTTCTCAGATCTTTTAGTTTGGAAGGAATGGGTGAGTGAGTGACACATCAGTTGCAAAGCACCTAATTCACAGCCCGTAATTGCCTTCCAAACACCACAAGTTAACCACGCCTCAACGACCAGGGAACTTATCTGCTTCAGGGAGATAAAGTGCCAGGAGAAGCTGCTCTGCCATATGTAAGGGAAGCTCTAGAAGGAGCAGAGGGTGCACCTTTCCTTGGGATGGAAAATGTACCATTAAGTGTACAACGTACACACTCACTCGCTGAAAATACAACTTACTTAGGTACCAAAAGCACCTAGGCCTTACATTTTTACCCACTCCAGCTCAGGCTTTGGAACACAAGTTACAGACTCAAGTTGTAACAGCATTTACACTTCAGTGCTTCAGAAAAAAACCCAAAACCAACACAGAGGTTTCCACTTACAAATGAGAGAGGTTGGTAAATATATTAATAGACAAATATAGGCAAAAATAAACAAACACCCAAACCAGTCCCCAACAAACGAGGTGGATGGCAACCCTAGAGTTAAATTTCTTTATTTTTATTGAAGTTCTGCAGCTAAAAGACAACAAGAAAATTTATTTCACAGTGTAAATCACAAGCTGTCAAGTTCACCCTATTTAATTGCTCCAAATATTATAATAGAAGCTAAATACTCTCTTTCAGAATTCATCAACTTTAGTTATTTAGCCACATTCTTAACCTTCAGCTTCACTTTCTTTTCATTTGTAACAGATTGGAGGAAATACAAGAAGTTGTTATATTTGCAATGTTCTGCCAGAATGGTGAGCTATGACCACGCTGGAGACAAAGGTCCCCTCAGTTTTAGAGGACAATTCATGAAACATTTGGCTAACAACTGCACAGAAATAGAATTTTTCATGTACTCTATTACTTTATGAGCAGTGCATGGGAAAGCACATACAGCACGTTGATTCAGCTCAAACAGTGCATCTAATCACTGGAAATCGTCCAGTCTGCTTTATAAAATATAGCTACTTAAGAGTAAAATATGAAGCTCAGGAGGCATCAGTTTTGACCCCTAGTGAGGGGAAAACATTTGCCCCAAGTTTTCATTGTAAGGATAGGCTGGACGTTAGAGGATACACTGGGAACAAGAAAAAGTGTATAAAGCGTATAAAAGTATAGAGAAGTTTATATATCAAGAAGTAAAGCTGAAAACCTTTCCAAGCAATACACTCTCAGAAGGAAAACCACAGCACCTCGTGTGTTTCTTCATGGCTGCAAAGAAGCAAGCAAAGGAGTGCTGCACCAGCGACCCTGCTAATCCAAACAGCACAGAAACTGTGAGACAGACTGGGCTGCAGTGTCCCTGTAACTTTGGAAACACAGGGTTAAGTCGGGTGCTACTCAGTTTGATTGCCTTTCCCACCACTGTGCTCTTCCCCAGTGCAACCAGCCAAGAGAACTCTGGCTGCAGCTACTGTTCACCTGAAATTCAAGGTGTCCTACCAAAGGTAAAGACAGTCAGGGTCTCACCTGACAGCAGCACAGAGCTGCCCAGAAGGAACTGGGATCTGCCCCAGGAGTTCTCAAACACCAGAGGTTAACTTCCCCTCTGCCTAAGAAAAGCATACTTCTGAGACAGCGGCTCTAACACACAGATTCAGACACACCACACACGCCTGTTCTTCCCTTCAGCTCCTCCATCCTAACAAAAAACATTCCACAGTCCCCTGAGAGATTAAGACTCTTCAACACAGTTAACTTATGTTAGTTATGCCTCTTGGAGTAAGCAATGAAACCAACCACAACTCTTCATAAAAAAAAATCTACTGGGAAATGTCCTTTAGCACAGACTGCTGCTCTCCAGTCACTGCTTCCTGGAGAGACACAGACATGCTGGGATAGCAACCGAGAAAAAAGGAAGGACTGCATCAACTTTATGAGATTATAGATTTTTTTTTAAATTTCTATTTTTACCTGGAACACTTGTGATCAGATAAAAAACTTTATTGTTTTGTAAAGAAAAGATATTTGCGCTTCCAAAATAGCAAAGAATTGGAATTTAGCAAGGTTTTTTATAGAATAAATAACCATGATGTCTGGGTCCATGTTTTTTTGATAAAGCAGAAGTAGAGATGTGGGTTTAAACAAATCGTTCTGTGATACCAACATTACTTACTTAAACTTGTTTCTGTACGTTACGAATTTTTGCTTAGCAAACCGATTTTCAGATTCCCACCTGTGGCAATATTTGCCGAAAAACATAGGAAAGACAAAAAGTATGTACATCAGTAATTGAAGTAGTACCTCTGCTCCCAGCTGTGCTTCCGTAAAAGCACAACATTCAAAAGTCCAAACACAAAAATTTGATATAAACTTGACCAATTGTTACAAATGCATAGAACTACATCCAATTTTATCTTTGCACACAGAACCTACAACAGGTAAAAGGTAACAGAAGACAGAAAATTGGCTTTTGTATCAAATCTCTCATTATTTTTTTCCTTTTAAAACTGAGATTTGCATATGTATGCTTATACTTACTAAATAAACAATAATTTATTAAAAAAAAAAACACCCAACCCCGAAAACATACAAAACAAAACCAAACAAAAAACAGAAGCCTTTCACAAAAAGGTATATAAAGCATATAATATTTGTTTTGGACCTATTCCAGTTTCTTACACAAATGCTTTCTGAAGTTTCCATAAATGATTATGGACTTGCCCAAAGGTTCAAGAATCCTTTTCACAGACACACATGCCCCAACACTACAATCCATCACATGTTATGGCTTCTACAAATGCTAACAGCTCCCTTTGGGTTTATGGGCCTTTATCTATGTAATAACTGACATGATTTTTTTCCCCCTCTGTACACAAGAATTTGTGCAAAAGCACACAGGAAAAAAGCCCAATAAAATGATTTTACATTGGAATATCAACAAGAAGTCTGGATTTGGTAATCTTGCTTATGGAAACTTAATAGTTATTGGTACTCTTACATCTCATTACTAAAAAAGTGTGATTACTTGTCTGTTCCTGAAACTCCCTTGTAAACTATATTCATGATTTAAAAACCTAGAATTTAAAAATTACTTGGACTAAAGACTAGGGTGATGCTCTAGTGCTGCAGTTAGGTGAGATCAGAGCTGCCTATCTCTACCCTGAGTTTCTAGAGGAAACACTGAAAATACAAGCTCCAAAACCCAAAAAGTCTTGAGTCTCAAGTGTGCCTCTGGAACGTGAAGAAAAATGCATCTGATAGTATTAAACTTACTTGATGCACATTTAACCAACCACAGGCAGTATAGGCATAACTAAAAGGTTATGTTGGTATCATTTTTACCAACATAGTAAGGCAGCACCAATAGTGCTACTGGGACAATTCAGTAATTGTTCTGTTTATGGAAATCTGACCCCTTGGTAAGTGTGATGTTCTCAGACCAGGATAAGTCATTAGGAAGTTAACTGACAGCTTTGGTCAGAGTTGTCATCAGGATGTTAGGATTGCTTCCATCAGAAGCATCTGTGTCCTTGTGTCTGCAAGGACACAAAAGGCTCAGCCCACAAGGAGCTATTTATGAATTTAAATTACTTTTAGCATTAAAACAAATTCTCACATTTAGACTGGTTTTGCAAGGAAAAAAAAGGGGATTTCACATGCTTTGTTATTAAAGACTGAGACTTGGCCAGCAAAAAGCAGAAAGCCAGTGGCTGTCACCTTCTGAACTAGGTTTAATCAGTCATTAAAACACAGCAGTTACCTGAGAAACAAGGCTTCTCTAATGATTCTAAATAAGCTTTCCAGGTAATATAACCTGCAGTAAAAAGCAGCCAAGACTTTTAACTTTCATGATGTAGAAAGATTAGAAAGCAACCAAGTGAAACGGAGGGAGTGGGTAAAACATCAGAGCAATAAACAGGGACAGGAGCTGGGGGAGAGCTTGGAAAATCTCATTGCATAAGAGCTGCTTCTGATGCATTGTCACCTGTGGCCAGACCTGACTGCTAGTTGTGCTTCTGCAGCACCTGGCCAGAAAAACTCCGTTAAGATCTTCTAACGCTGCCATGTGACTCATTTCCTTTTCCAAAAAAATTTAAGTAAATACGGTGAAACCTGTGCCATGAGCTAACTCATGTGTTATCTCTATTCAAAGTTACTTGCTATGTCGATAAACAGCACAGGCACACACGAACCACTGTCCTATTCCTCCACCCATCAGAAACCCTTTGCAATACACCCAAGCACTTTTGTTTCAAAGAATACTCCTCTCAGTCTTTTTCCAATAAAGTGGTTTCTAGAGGAAAAAAAATGCTCTGAGCTTCGGTCTGAAAATGCATGCTACCCCAGAAAATAAAACATCTAAATTAAAAAGTCTGATTAAAGAAGAAGAAACATGAGAGTTACAGTGTGCCCTCATTTCAAAGGACCTCCAGCTGACTGAGGAGGAAGAGGGCTGAGCAAGAAGTGCTTCAAAAAACAAACCTTTATTTTACTCTCAATTTTTACCATCTCTTCTACTAAGAGCTTTATCAAATGTGAAGTCTGATTGGTGCTACCAGCTCCAAAACACTCTGCACTACTGTGCACATTTCAAAAAGAAGAAAGAAGCAGCAGCCCCTGACTTCCACATAGGCAGGGATCAGCCACGCAGGACATCGGCGTGTGCCCCAGGTTCGCAGTCACCATTTACTTTAGTTCTTCTTGCTCATTTCAAACTGACAAATCCAGCCAATCTCTGTGCTGGCTACTGTGTGCAAGCTCCTGTTTGCAGCCAAGGCAGATTAGCCACTTTGCTGCTGAAATACCACGCAACACATGCTGCCTTGTGCCTGTCACCCAGCAGCCTCGTGGGAATGCAATCTGAGCCTGAGCGAGCAACGGAGCGGCAAAAGAAGAGGTTTAAAAAGACAGGAAGAGAAACAGCTCAGGAAGAACAACAATTCCTTCATTTCCAGCTTCTGTTATTAACAATCCTGCCTTTACATGTACAGTACAAGGAGAGCCTGTGATCTGTCAGCAATTTACCTGAGCAAGAACTAGAGGGAAAACTATTCTGATAGCTGAAAAACTATTAAAATTTTGTCCAGATTAAAATAGTCTGGTTTTCTATATAACACTTGCTATGTCTGCTGTGCAGCCCATTTTTTTTCTAGTTTGCACTAATTTAGTGATATGGTTAATTTGAGCACCAAAGACAATACTGCTTTGAGCCCTCAGTTTTACAAAGGCTGGCAAGCAGTAATGCAACAGAGCAGTGGAGCAAATTAATTCCAGAACACAAGTGGCCATTTATCACACATGTTTTGCCTTTGAACACAAACCTAAGACAACCACTCTTCCAGGTATGGATTCTCAAACTCTTCCAACACCCCGCAAGCCTGACTTGCAGCTCAGGATAAAAGACTTGCAGCTGTGACAAGTTTCTCCCACCCTAATATATAACCCCACATGCCCTTCAGCCCTGGCAATCCCTGTCAGTCTGGCAGAGGAGCCTGGTCAGACAGAAGTGCACAGTTAGATTTACGATCCAGGCAGATTTTACAAGTTGAGTCAAATTGTTCCCTGCAAAGAGGAAATAAGCCCTACATAATCTACACCTCCCTGCACCTTCCCTTCAGAAATGACATATTGTCATCTCCTCTATAGGCAGGCAGGGAGGCTTTCATAGCTTGCTGCCCAATTACAGGAGGAATTCTGCCCTCCCCCTCCAGACTGTACAATGGGTTCTTTATGTAAATCACTCAGAAAAATTAATACACCATTAATCCACCAGTAAAGCTTCCTTTCCCATCTCTGCCCTGTGGCGTGAGCACAGGCTAAGAAAGGCAGCATGAGAAACTTTATGGAGTTACACAGAATCCAGCAGCAGGGCTCAATGGTTCTTCTGATCCACGCAAGATCCCATCCCTCAGGCATTAGAAGCTAACCTGGCATCATGTACAATATGAATATATCAACAGTCAGAAGTAAAAATTACTGATTGCAAATGCAAACTCCCTTTTTAGAAGTTTTTCAGCAGTGAAGTAGGTTAAAAAACAATCTTCAAAGCACAGGTTAAAGTTGTGTCCTAGCGTGCAGGGAGCAAAGCACAAGCATATACATCCTGTGTTAGTGTTCCTGCATATAAACCATTTACTAAAGCCACAATCTGTTTTGACACGGAAGTGAAATTCTGGTCAAATAGCTATTAACTGCTCCCAAAAAATGCAAAGAAATAAAAGGCCCTTTGAAGATCAAATGCCCTTGGAGAGCCTGCCTGCTCTTACAAAAGTGACCTTACAGTAGCAGAACTGAGGCAACCTTACACTTTCCATCAACAAACTACTGCTTTGGCAGCACTATTGAAGTTACAACCAAAATCACTCACTTTACTGAGTATTTTCAACCTTGCATGCACACACCCCGCTGCCTGCCTGCCAGCCAGGTCCTGGCAGCTGCAGCTCACCAACTCACATCAGCAAACTTCTGAAATTTGTTTTGATTTATGGCAAATATGAGGTAATTGGTTATTCAGTGACCTGACAAACTTAATTCAAAAACAGAACACGAAAAATAAAAGTACTTTTTAGAGGTCTCATATAAAATATACTCCAGGTCTGAACATTTCAAGGGTTCAGTCAGAGCTGCTTATCTCATATCCTCTCTGTGGCGCAATTCCCATCACTTTCTCATCATCTCTTTTATTTTGCATCTGGGACCTCTTCTCAGCCTGCCCTCATAAAACAAAATATACTTAAATTTTCCCCAGCAGGACCAGGAAGCAGTCATCCAAAAAAGCCACCCAGTCATTTAGAAGTGGAGTCTTAAATGGCTTTTGGTTCCACATTTTGAAGAGAGGTTCTTGCAGCACCTGCCCAAAGACTCTGGCACCCACGACTACTGACTACAAGAAGCATAAACAAAATTTTACCTATATCCCACACAGTCAGTACCCAGAGGGGAAATTAAAGGTTTTTCCTGTTAATCTACAAGCTTTCACAGTTTTAACCTCCCCCTCCCAAAAAAAAACTTGGCAAGGCAGTGCTGCACCTCGGCTTTTGTGCTGCCTTCCTCCTCCTCCTCCCCCGCCTGGGGCTCCTGGCCCCCGGTGGGACCCGAGCAGCTGGAGAGGGCGGCGTGGAGCAGGGCTGACACTTCAGCGCAAGGGTTAAAGAGAAAGCAAGTCACCTTTTCTCTGCTGGCTCCGGTAGGTCCAGGTCTCGTCATCCTCGTCTACCTGCTGCACGCACATGGAGGAGAGTTCCCCATCGCTGCGAAACAATCTCTTTGTCTGCCTTGACAAGGACGAGAAATTTATCCAGCTGACAGCACGCGAGAGGGAGCCTGGGTTTTGTTTGAGTTTGAAAGATCTCGAAACACACTCTTTTTTCATTTTCTTTCAAGCCAGCCACTGGCGTCGGTTCCAAAGAGACCTCTCTGAAATTGTTCCTGTCCCCTTTCTCCGCGGTTTTCGCGGGAGGCTGAACAAACTCAATCCGGCTTCAGTCCAGGTTTCTCCTCGCTGCCTTTAAACCCGCACCAGTATGGAGGTAGGTGGCTGTGCCAGCGCAGCTCCCCTGAAGCTGTTTTGATACAGCACTTAGGGAGCTGCCAAAGAAAACAAAGCGGAGAAAAGCAGCAGAAAGTGGCACCTTGCAGCAGCTCAGCGGAGCATGTAAGGGCTGAGCAGAAGATAGCAGCGAGGCAAGTGTTTTCCCCATTCTCCACTCAACACCAAAAACTGTAGCTCCACTCTTGTCCCTGGCATCGCTGCCCAGGAGCGCGCAGGCAATTCAATCCTCTCTTCTGGCTCCTCAAAAAGAGCCCCCGAGGAGGGAAGAGCAGGCAGAGATCACGCCCTGGCATGGCACAGCTCACGAGGGACAATAAAGCCACTACACTTCTGCCGCCTCATTCTTGCTTCCCTGCTCTCCCTTAGAAAAAAAGCCTGGTAAAGGAGCTCCAGGAAGGCTCTTCTAACAATAAAACCGACTGCGTGGCTATCGCTTAGGATTAGAGTGAAATATGATAGGCTCGCTCTCCTAAAAGCAAAACTCCTCCTTTCCTCAGCCAGCTCAGTGGCAGCACAAACTTCTGAACTCGGCGTGCAGAAATAGGAAAGCACTTGTGCACCTCTGTGGACTTGGAGAGGGGGAAAATAAAATCCTGGAGTTTTTCCACACCGAAAGCATCCTGAACAGTGTGCTGAAAAGATCAGTGACCCCATAACTGGTGGTACATTTGAAAGGAAACAAAGTAAAAGTGCACAGACATAAACAAAATCTGAGCAGATATTTAGTGATCAGGCTCTCACTGGGGTCACTACAGCTCATAAAACAGGTTTCGCTCCCAGCTGTTACATTCTGCTGCCATCTCTTTAAACTAGCAGCTAGGAAAAGCACTCTACAGTGTGAAAGTTTTAAAACTCGTGAAAGCTGCAGAGCTTGCCCTGCATGCCAATACCAATGCTGCTCCCAGGAGGGAATAAGACTGCAAGATGGAGAGGCAAAGGGAGCACTTTAAAGGAGACAGGAGTTGGTTAGATCAAGGCACCCCAATACCCATGGGTTTTGCTGGAATTCGTCACCAAGATAAAAGCTGACAAAAAATCCCCACAAATATTGCAGCAAAAAAATTACACTCGAATGTGGGAGATAACCAGTAAGATCAGCTCAGTGAATCCTCAAGGAAATGGTGGCAGCGAGGAATCTGGGAATGGGGGGGGAGAGAAAAAGAACACAAAAACATACCCTTTATCTGAAGAACAAACATTAATGTCCTAACAGCCCAACGGCTGCAGATGATGTTATCAAAAGGACAAGGATCGTAAGAAAACAAGGGTGCAGTGTTCCGGCTCCCGTGCTGCCAGTCAGATTTACACTATTGCAGAACAAGCTCCAACCCCTTGGCAGATGCTACCGCAGTCCTCTGGATTCTGCTGCACAGCCTCTTCAAAACCATTAAAAACAAAGGCTCTGGCTTTTTCTGAAACTTATGGCTCTCTGACTCATAATAAGAGGATAAGGTTTAACCCACTGACTGAGAGGCAAAAAGCTAAGTACTGTATCAGATTACCCTATGAATCAACCAGGCACACCAAAGTGACCTTTGGCTCCCACTAACACTGCACAATGGGTTGGCCAACTGTCTTCTGTAAATAATTTAATAGGCTGCATTTAACTTGACCTCACTCCAACGAGGTAATGCATATGTACATACACAGGTCTCCCACCATTTCCCAAAGCCAGTGGTGCTGCAGTGGGGTGCTGGAGGGAGGGGGCTGCTCGCTGAGTGTGTGTTAAATGAGTGGGAGTGGGAGCTAACGCTCGCTTTTCTCACTGTCATCAAGGCCTTCTAGTTCGGGGTTTTTGTCTTTGTTAACAAGACACCACTCCCCATCCCTGATGAGACAAGAGACCTGTGTAGCCTTGGGAGGTTTCCTTTGTTTTTCTTCCTTTCTTACAAAAAGACTTGAGAATGTGGAGTGAGATACCTGTAGAGACCCAAGCACTGAAATACCCATTTTGGAGCAGCTCATGTACAAATAGGCAGAATTTAATAAAAAAAAAGCAAAGACCATGCTTAAAGTCAACTTGGTTCTTTTGACAAAGAGCAAACATTTGGAATTGCTAGTACTGAAAAGTACAGAGAACAGTAAACTACCACAGCTATTACTGGCTAAATTATACAGAGCCAGATGTATAAAAACCCTGGCAGGAACTGCCGAATCACAGTCATGTCCTCTCCACTGTACTACTTAGAAACCGAAGATCACAGGAACCAACAAGAAGGAAACCCTTTCAGGATAACCCAAAATGCCAGGGTAAATCCCAGAGGCCTGCCCAGAGTCTGGGCAGCAATTTAATTTCAGGAATTTTCCTGAGCCGTCTGCACCTCTGCCTTTTCAACACGGTGTTGAGTCACAGGTCGGTGATGCAAGGACAAAAGCACCGTGACTGACCATAATATTTCCATTGTTACTGTAAACAGAGTCGTGCAATGCTTTGCTCAGAGTTTGGTATCATTCGATTTCATTGCAGGAAAAGTTCCATTGCTGTACACTTCAACACTGTCACTGCCACAGAATGCTTCTTCTTTCTAGGTGACAAGCTTAATATCAGCATATATCATTATACAGGTGGATCAAAAATACACTTCCCAAGATCAAGAGAAAACAGCAATTATCATTTGAAAAACAATACATGTTGAGTAACTGTTGCAAGTTAAGCCATTCTTTAATCACTAGCCAAATATAAGGCCACAGAGTTGGAAATTTTAGCATCTGAAACACTGCAGAGGCTTAAATTTAATTCTGTAAAACACTCTACAAAGCCATATAAAAGAAACAGGGTACACTTGTAATATGCTACGCTGGATTTCCAACCTATTTTCTTCCTTATGAAGACATCATACAAGTATATAGGCTTCATATTTTCCAGATTACGTATGTAAAGATGAAGGCATTATTTTGCTGCATTTTTAAATACAAATCCATCTCAGTAAAAAACATGAAGAAATCACAGAAGAAGAAATACAGGGCTTGAAGTAGAAAGCTAAACTTGTTCCTTCCCCTGCCCTTTTTTATTTATTTCTTTTTAGAGGTGATCAAGACCAAATAAGCATAGTGTCACATAGCATCAGGATTTTTACCACGCATCACAACCTGATTGTCTAAGAATTCTCTAAAAGTTGTTAAGCAAACATATGTATATGGTTACAACCAGTGTGTACTCCTAAGGGCAGAAAAACAGCAAAATAAAAGTTTCAAAGAAAATGTTTTGTGTCAGTGTAAAAAATAAAAAAAAGCAGAAAGACAAAAACCCCCCAATGCCGCAGACATGCCCCGTTTTTGGCTTTTGGCACAATTCACGTGTGAATTTAATTCCTACATTTCCCAGTTATTATTTCTCATGACTCAACGAGACAAGTAACATGGATGATTCACAATTACAGCTTGCTGGGATGGCTCATGCTTCAACACCTGAGAAGACACCTCGCTCTCAGACTTCCTGGGTGTTTTCCTTCAGGTGGTAAGAACTCATCATCAGCCTGTCATAAAGCCATTTGGATTAAGCACCGGCAAAAGCCCATTGAAAACACCTTCCCTGCAGTCTCGTCCTGTCCTTTCACAGCTCTTGCTGCAGCCAGCGACAGGAGAGGGGTGCTCCAGCAGCCCTGAGAACCCCTCCAGTCCAGAAAGTGCCCCAACACCACATCTGCTACACACGGTCACTTCCCCAGGGCATTCATCATCTCCAGGCAGATGTGTGGGAATTTCGGTCAGTTTTGAAACCTTGTCAATCTGACCTCCATTGGAGGTCTTTATCCACACTGTGCCTGTTCTTTTACCCTATGAAATGCTCACACAGCAAACCCACAAAGCAATCCATATTCCTGCATGATTATTTACAGCAAAGCAGCCACAGAAAACGTTTTGGTGTAAGAGGGCCTGAAACTTCCAGTTAAGGTTGTGTCCCTTTTAATGTGCAGGGCACATACGTGAGAAACTTTCCCTCCCAGTGTGAATGGACCTGCAAGGTGAAAAAATAGTAAAGAAATAAAGGAACAAAAATGAAGTTACTTGCCCAAGATCACAGAAAGGATAAGCAGTGAAGCTAAGAAAAGAAAGTAGGTCTCCTGGCTACCAGCCTTGCGACCTACTTAAGTAGGCCTTGTCTCACACAAAAGCAATGCCTATTAATTGTTTCTATCACAACCCTTACAGAGCCTTTGAATGCCCTAATTACAAAGAAAAACTTCCTTTCTGTTTTTACCCTTTTGGTTTTGAGTTTTCTTTTTCCAATTTAAAAATACACCATATCAAAACTAAAGGTGGAAGGAGTTTTATGTTGTAGGACTGGTTCCAAGCAGTACATCCACATTTCCAACTTTATTAGGTCCACAAGGAAAAAAAAATCAGTCTGCAAACAACTATTTTATCCTACAGAGGATAAACCAGCTTTTGGACAGGTCTGTATAATGTACCTGCCACCAGCCTCTCCTCCTCCTTTCAGCTTCTCTGTCCCAGAAAGATTCACTGCATCAGGGCAATGTTCTCTCTGATTCAACAGCTGCACCTGCTTTGACAGGGAAATTCTGTAAAAACAGGGGTAGAGTTTCTGTAAAATGCCAGGCTAACCTGGAGCTGCTTCTCCTCAACAGCAGCTGTATGTAGGGATAATGACAGCTCTTACTGAGAGAGAGGAATTGAGCAAGGAACACAAACAGTACAACCTGGTTGTTAGCCAAAAGATACTTGTAAGAGGGGCAGGACCAATGACAGAATTGCCCAGAAAAAGAATACTGTTTTTCTCTAAAAGACTTTGATGCCAAAAGAGCAGACAAGATAACTGCGCACAGGCACCCACCTGCTCCAACCATATACAAATGCATCCACAAGCTTTTGGCTTTCTTCATCAGTGTAATTCCAGAACTGATGCAAACCTCAAATTTCATAGAAAACGTGCTTGCAAGTGTGCAAGGAGTAGGGCAATTACTGATGGCAGGAGCAGTTTCCAGTACTGAGCTTTGCTAGGTAAGAGTGAGATCGATACCCTTAAGGCATTTGAAAGAGCTGTAGGTGTGACACCTGGGGACATGGTTCAGTGGGGGACATGGCAGCGCTGGGCTAACAGTTCAACTCGGTGATCCCACAGCTCCTCTCCAACTTCAACGATTCTATGACATTCTGAGGGATACAGGAGGAAAGGGCTTGAACTGCGTGAAGTTTCAGCCTTGCCTACACACGGACGAGCTTTTCCTCCGTGAGGTTTGATGCTGTCGTACCCCGTGAGGGGACGAGTAACAGGGCTTTGGTGACTTCGGGCAATGTGCAAATACTTGGGTACTTCACGGGCAGCCTCCCGTGAAGTAGCGCAGCCCAGGGCAGGGACCGGGAGCAAGCCCGGCCGGGAGGTGGCAGCAGGGATCCAGCCGGGATCCAGCCGGGATGCGCGCTCCCACCGCCCGAGGGACCGCAGCAGCGACACGCTTACGGTGACACACGGTAGTGACTTATCTTTCAGCAGTTTGCCTGTAGTAAGCTGTTATTACCTCTGCTTGAAAAGTAATTAACAATTTTAGTGGTTTTTCTTTCGGGCATGACAACTCACTTATTAAGACAGCTCTGCTAAAAGCTCCCTCTAACTGTAGTCACCGCCTCGATTCCTGCACACGTTCTCCTAGGTTGTGGGGCTCTTGCTTTCATAACACAAAATGTTTTTTTTAAATCCCCTAACCATAGGGTCACCTCCTTTCCAAAGCTGAGGCTTGGCCAGGGAACTACTTTGCTCACAACTGTTAGCCAACACATCCCAAGTGCTGATGGACTGGGAAGATTAACTATCTAAGTATGGAATTTTTGCAGAGGAAGTTTTCTGTCTGAAGAGAAGATTGCGGTTCCCCCCCCCCCCCCCCCCCCCGGCACTCATCTGTTCGCTGAATCACCAAAAGTTATCAACAGCAGTTCTGATCAACACGGGAAGTCAATGACAGAGTCTGGGAGAGAAGCTGGAGAGGTGCTGCAGCAGCATTCAGCAGCACCTCGGCACTCCTCTGCCACACTGCTGACCCTTACTCCAGCAGCACACACCCGCTCCCAGGCGCCGGCACAGCCCGCACGAAGGATGCTCCATATGAAACCACCCCGCGCCTCAACCTCCCAGAAAAGCTGTGTGCTTTTGTAGTATCTTGTATCCACAGGTACTCATCTTTGCTCTGGAACACTACAATGAACACGAGTTTATAAACTCAACTCGCACTGCTTCAATCTAAATTTTAAGATCAGTTTAGACTCTCCTACTACTTTACTCAGCATATGCTGTGTTCATACTAAGAAGGAGCTTAAAACACTTTAAATACCTGACTACACAGAAACTTTGCAACACACCAGTTACATTAGAAATGTAGAAATAGGAGACTTTAGTGAAGCACAAGAAACTTCTACTGAACCATCCAAGTTTCCTGTAGAAATGCTGACGGCTGTATTGAAACTGGAAGCCAGTTAAAAACAAACTGTATAAAAATATTAGTTAACATGTAATCGAAGATCCTTCTGCCAGCAGGGAAGTACCCTAAGACAACTAAATAAATGTCTACTTCCCACTTCTCTGATTAAGAGGATACCAGGGAAACTGCAGAAGGGATAAGGCTGTTTGCTTTGAGGTGGAAGCCCTCTGCTGGTTAACATAAACTAATTAGCACACTAATCTAAATGTTTTTGTAGATAAGAGAACCACAAAGAACAAGAAAGGAGACAGTAGCTAAATAAAAAGCAGAGAAGAACCATCAGAAATCCTTATTCTTTATCTTCTTTACTTTTTTCCTGTTTGCATCTATATACCCTTTGAATTACAAAAAAATTCGATTTGATAAACTTACGAGGCATTTGCAATAAGAAAATGCTAAAAATGCTTTAGAATCCTGTGAGACACTTGGGCAGACCTGACCATTCAAACACTGAAAACACAGTTCATATGACTGTTATAAACAGGTGTCACTGTGTGATATATAAATCACAGGAAACTGTTTCTTCCTATAGATACAAATGCTGTTTGTGCACATCTTTTTGTCTTAAATCCTAAGTATTTTAAAAACACATTTCAAAATTGTTGCAGAGCCAAACCAGCAAAATTATTTGCCTTATTGAAACTTTATGTAAGTCTCTTCTAGGAACCAGTCTAAGCATGTGCTGTTTCTGTAAACCATTCATAAATATGGAACTTCAGAAGACAGACACAGGACTCACATTTGCATGTATGTGCACAGGTACAGGACTGCAGCAGTGTTTTTCCAGTTTATTGCTGTGTTTACATGCCAGCTACACCTGGCACGTGGTAAGTAGAGAGGAGTGTGTTGCAACTCTGGACAAAATTTGTAAATGAAACTCAGCCCCACCATGCCTGGAAGAATGCTGCAATCTCCTCTCTTCCTGACAACAGGCCCTAGGCTAAAAGACACTCATTTCTAGGTGGAGGATGAGCACAAGGAATGTTGCTGACACACAGAGAGTGAGAAGGAAAACACTGAATTTGTCTTAGTTACTGTCCTACATAGTTATATTTAATCCCAAACAAAATAGCTCTGTTAAAAGCTTGATGAAAATACAAGAGAAAAAGAAACTTCCAAAATAATGAACATATGGCCTATGTATGCGCTCTCTCAGTGTGGAGTGCCTGTTCATGTGCTCACTCCATATGTACACATCCACATATTCACCAGGAGCACTGTGACCAACAAGAAGATTTTTCTCCCTCCCTGCAATTTTTCCTTCTGCTATACACAGGTCTGAAATCAACCTTGACCTTATTTTTTTTTTCAGTCTGAAACCCTTTAATATTGTCCCCTACCAACAGAAGTTTTTAGGTGGAAAAAAACCTGAGAATACAAAAGAGTAACATGGAGGGTCAATCTTGCAGAGCCTGTGGTCCCCCCTAAATAAAACATTTGAGACACAGAAAGTGCTCACATTCATCAGCTGTGAAAATAAGGTGAGAACAGGAGGTAAAATTAAAGTCCAAGTTATCCTCAGGATAAATAAGGACATTCACACTAGCAGCAGGAATAATCTGATGCTACCTCTCAACCACTGGCATGTGAAATAATCAGCCTCAACAAAGCAGTTGCTTAGTCACAGTTAAAAACCCAAGAGTACCAATTCTTAAATCACAGCACAGAGAAACAAAATCAAGGCTTTGCAATCTTCTGTAATTTGCACCACATCATCTTGTTTATGTATCTAAAGAAAGCTCATCTTCTGGCACTCACTGAAATACAGAGTGGGAGGGGTAGAAAGGGAAAGAGAAATCATATACTACTGAAATTACAGGTGTAAAAAATGTTTGTTCATCAGATACTAATCTGTTGAGAGCCCAGTAGATGTCTCCCACAATAGTAACATCCCAAACCCACTTCTCCCAAGCAAGAGAGTTTAGAAAGCAGACTCACTGCCTTCTCACAGCCAATGCCAACCACCAATCACTATTTCAGATGGTTTCATCAGGGCAAAAAAGATTCACACCTTGATAGTCATTGTTAAATGAAATCATCCAGACATTTCACTATTAACCACTGGACTAAATCACAGGCTTAGTCTTCACCTAGTGCTTTTGCCTGCCCACAAGACAAACTGCTTGGATTACCCTGCCAGCCTGAAAGCAACTCCAAGGTACTCATCACCCAGGTTCTTCAATGCCTTCCTTTTCAGGTGCTTGGAAACCACGGATCAGTCCCTCAGCTTGACTTCTCCTACAGCCAATGCCAAAATATTGCTCCAATCTACACCATTGTTTTTTTCTTCTTTTGGCACAACTGACAGCCTACATGCTAAATTTGGTATTTCATGAAGTCTTTTACCCTTCTCCTTGGGAGAAATAATGAACGTGGCTAGAGCTGGATACCCAAGCTTCCGCACTTACACAAAAAGAAGTGGAGCATTAGGAGAACACGCCCAGGTCCCAGGGCAGCACAGCACCACAGCAATGTCTTTACATCTTTCAGAAGGTGATTAGTGAGAAAAAGAAGGAAGCAAAATGGAAGCCAATTCCTTTCTTACTGTATTTGCTATGTAAGTAAAGGCTATTAGACATAACACAATATGTCAAATTAATTTAAATTCAACACCTCCTCCAAAAGAAAATATTCAACTCTATATTGTAAAAGATAGATTTTTGTTGTAATGAAATCAAAATGAAGATTTAACTGCTGTGTTTTTCATGTAATTCTGCCTGTAAAGTAAAGCCACTTTCCCCAACAAGAACACTACATTACTGAATGCAAATAGCAAACAAATTACATTGCGAAGTAAGAGATATTTATTATTTCACTTGCAGTATACATTCCTTATTTACAGGCATCTGGCAAACTGCCTAGAGTAGAAAGAGATGCTATATGTAGATATTCCTAAAGAAATAAGAATACCGACACATGGGATTAGATACAAAATAATTTATGCAGAAATACTTATTATCTAATCATATGCTCTATCCATCACATACCACATTCTTGTTGTGCAACCAAGTTTATTCACCCAGGGGAACCCACCAAAAATGAGAATGCTTCATATATATTTATTCATCAAATAAAAGTAACAATGGTTTGTAGATGGGAACTATCACCTTTTGATTCACATGCCTCCCATATTGCACCTGTTCTAAACTCATCAAGTTGATGAGATTATCAAGATTGCTTAGAGAGCCAATATTTCTCTGGAGTACTTTTTTTCCCCCCGACATAGTGAAGTGGAAAATATGCTGGCTCTCTCAGCCAGCTTTGGCATAGAGATAATGCCATGCTCTGTGGTTAACTGCTAGTTCTTCTTCCTCCAAGGCACTGTGAGTCATCTCTGCTTTCCACGCTGGTATCTTCCAAACAATTCTGGGTAAAACTCTGCTAGTTCATTCTCACCAAAAACATTGTATGAGAGCACAATTACACAGAAGGGATCACATATTAAACAAGGGTTTTTTTAAGCATTCCATTAAAAATGTGCAAGGCAAATATTGCAGTAACTATTAATCAAGTCTAAAAATAAATTAAAACTAGCTTCATGAAAGATGCCTGGCCATTTGCTAGCATTTAAGGCTTTCCCTTCAAGCACAAGCACAGTCACAGCAGGATTTGCTACTCTCATCCAATGGCACCTTTTCCCAAGCTTAGACAAACAGATGTGAGGAGACGCTTTCAATCCCTACTTGCAGACAGCATTGTTTTTTCATTATGACAAAACATTGCTGAGCTTGGCAGTAGAAACTACCCACTTTCAGGAACTCCCAGTGTAGCTAATATTCCTCTGGTTAACAAAAGATGTCTTGGTCTGAGGCTGTTTCTACAGGCTGTTGTTAAGGCACTGCACCCAACTGACCTTAATTTATGAAGGGCTGCTCTGGTTACAGGATCTTGTTGCAAAATGCAACAGATTGGCAGTTCTAAACATCACTCAGGAGGGGAATGAATAAATAAATAATATCACGTATTGGCTAAAATATTTGGTACCTGCCAGCTTCCCTCAGCAATGCTTAAAAGACATTTTAAAATCCAGTTTGAATGCAAACTTAGTATCCTACATGGTTTGTCTTAAAAGAAAAAAAAGTGTGCCACTTTTTAGACATTAAATAAAGAAATTAAATGACAATGCAGTTCCTTTATGGCTCCTAAATTCTGGGTGCTCTAGGGGTCACTGTGAGCATCTCAAAAACCCCCAAAAAAACCCTTACAGCATTCACCAGGAGAGTGCTTGCAGCCCACCCTCCTGGGTAGTCAGTGGAGTCTGCCCTGAGGTGAGGGCATTCCAAAGCACCTTTTCTCTTGCTCTCCAGTAAAACCAGGAAAGCAAGCTCCTGTCCTTCCCAGCCCTCTGGGTGCACCCCAGCTGGGCTCATCCTGCGCAAGCACCGCTGCTTCAGGCACTGCCCCGCACGCTGGGATGTGCAACCCTGGCCTCCCAGAAATGCTGGGATTCCACCTGAATCCCTGCAGCGAGCCAACTCACAGCCCCCAGCAGCTGTGTCAGCACAACCAAGGACACTGTAACCTGAAGGACAAGGGTGGACACGGCCCCTGAAAGGACAGGAGCTCCTTCTAGAGCAGGGTGCGGCAGGTTAAGCTGTTGTACTCCCAAGGCTACACCTGTCCACGAGTTCTGCAAACTCTCCTGTCCTCTGGTGAACCAGTTCAGGGTACTGATAAGGAAGAGAAGGTCTGAGCATAGTATTTCCCTGGATGTCTATTCAGCTTGTACTTCAAAGTAAAAAAAAAATAAACCAGAAAACCAAACAACCACTTTGATTTTCAAACAGAACTCTTCTTTTAGGGAAAAATCTGTTTGGAGTGGTGTTTCTTGGGTGTGGGGGTTATTTTTAAAAGTGCTTCATTTCCACTGTGTGTGGGAAAACTGTGTCTGAAGTCTTTGGCAGTTTTCAACACAGGAAAAAAATTTAAAATAAAAAGTCTCCATAGGGGTGAGGTCAGGGTTGAGCAAAGAGAGCACTCAAAACATTGATGTGAATTAAATCACCAAAATAGACTCAAAACACTTCATAACAATGTGCGGAAAATTCATTGAGATGGCAGAAAAGGAATATGGCATCCAGGATCGCCAGAATGTCATTACTGGAGGCAGACTTCCTTTTTTTTTTAGGTTTGGCAATCAGTTTTGCTATGTTGGAAGTTCCCTCCTATTCTAAGAATTATATCCAAAAGCATCTCAGCAACCAGCCAAGACAGAGATCAAGAGAGGGAAACATTATTTTGTTCTCCCTAGTTCACGGAAGGATGAAGCCAAGGTAAATAATTTGAGAGCTGTCTTCCGAAGTAAACTTTTCTTTTGGTTAATGAGTTATTTCTACATTGTCAGCCAACCATAAACATTACAATTTGTTAGCCCGTTGAAATTAAGTGGAAGTGTATTTTCACCTTAATTCCAGAGAAACTTGTTTCCCTTACAAATTTTTTAACTCCAGGCCTCCTCGACAATGCTGTTGCCTGCTACTTGGCTTTCAACACTTCTTTTGATTTTTCATGGAAACCTTCATCTTCTGACCATACTGCAGAACACCAGTAACAAGACAGGGCAGAAATACATTTCTGTGCTAGACTGGTAAGCACAGAGAGAAAAAACAAAGACGACAAGTCAGTCATGTGTGTAAGGGTAGGACAGGCATCCCTGGCATTCCAGCCCTGATGGAAAAGAAATGTCACTGCCTTGCAGCTGAGGTGCACACACACAAGCTCACTCCTCAACCAAAGCACAGAACATGCACACGCCCCTTCTCGGAAAAACAGCTCAAGATGCATCCTAAAATACCCTCCCTGCCCTCAGCAGTAGGTCCACTGGGCAGACACTCATCCTCTAGGCACTACCAGCTAGTTTTAAGCTTAGAGAGGGCTGGTTGTTTTTGCATGTCTTCACTGGAGGTTCATCTGCAGTTGTCCTACAGGTTCTGCCTGTAAAACTGGGTCTGCCGTCTCCTTGCAGGGAGGCTGGCCCCCTCCTACCTTCTCTTCTCATCCCACTTCTCATAATGACTGCTTTCTTCTCCAGTCACGGACACTGTTAGTCAGAGCCACAAACTGACACATGAGAAAGTATCTTTTAACTTCATCAAACAATCTCTCCAATATCACTCCCTCTCCTTACGCAGCTTCCCAGGATAACGCAAGTGGGAAACTAAGCCAAGGGAGGCAAGATAGCACAGAGCAACCAGAGAGCAGCTCTGCATGCAGGGCGTGGGGAAAGCAGCATCCATGTGCACCCTTCCCTCAACGCCTTCCACAGTGCTGCCAATTTCTGCAAAATTCAGGGTGAATCATGTTTGTGCTGCTTCTTCCCACATCCCAGTCCTTGGGAGTCACGTATCTGGGCAAGACTCATCTCTTTTATCTTCAAAGGAAAGTGAAAATTTCTAAATTTAATTTGAGGGATGCAGAAATTCACACAACCTAAACACCATAAAAGTTCAAATCCCAAGAGGTATTTTAAATGCTTTTTTTTCACAGTTTTTTGGGGGGTAAGCTCAAGATCCTGAGTGCTTTGCTTAAACCCACTTCTACAGGTGGGAAAATCTTAAGCCAGATTCTCACAATGGAAAGAGTTAGACTGAAGGAATGCAGCTAGAGCAGGACAAGGGATGCTTTTCTGGGGAGGGTGCTGAATGCTCCCATACACTAATTTTAACTCCTGTTGAGGTAATGCCCCATCAAGGTGGAAGAAAGAAAAAATACAGGCCTTTCATTATTGGATAATTGGATGCACACCCTTAGTAGTGAAAGTAGTTTGTTAAGCAGTTAACTCATCTCCAAGTAGCGAGAACAAGCACAGTAACAAAAATACTGTGAGATCCCAAGGGTTAAAAGAGAAGCAAAAACTGAAGCAGCAGCTATATGAAAGTAAGAAATCTTTCCATATGGCTGTAAAGGCTTTAGTCAGTACAAACCAATAACCACACACTCTTCCCAAAAAAACACAGCAAAAAATTAGCACAAATGGTTAAAAATTATTTCACTCGATAATTAATGCAACTTAAAAATCTTATCCTACAATGCTTATTTTACTCAGTTTACTGAAAATCTGATCTCAATTTTTAAAAAGTTTAATCATTGAGTACATTCAGATTTTATTTAGACTTTTAAAAACCCCCAAATTTTAAAAAGCTCTCATTCTGAAAAGAGCAATTCCAGAGTTGTTTTTTTTAAGCACAAAGTAAGCAGCATGTGAGGTGACCAGAGTGGGACTGTCACTAGCAAGTCCACCTCCCTCCCTTTCTTTACCAGCTCTGTAAATTCTCTTTCTCAATCACACTGAACTGGGTGTGTATAAAGACAGACAGTTCTGGATGGGTGCCTCCACCTAGCTATCAATTACTGTCAAAAGATTTGTACTTCATCCATTTTCTGCCTCTCCCATTTCATTTTTCCTGCATCAGCAATGAATTTAGGACTAAAACACAAGACTAAAAAATTCAATCGCTAACCAAAAAATGAGCTTACCAGTTTTATATTGCACGATGTGAAAGATTAAACTGTAAAGTCCTACTGGAAAATTTCCTATTCATATTTCCTTATTTTCTAAGAGACAGGTCACTACTGAGTTCATATATCAGCTTCCAAAAAAAAGCTACTTTGTTCTCCAAATAAGCAAGAAGGGACTAAATTCAACATTTAACACTTTGAATCTAAGATGAAACAAGCCTACAAATTTTGTTAAGTGACCTTTGTCTGCTATACACTGACATTTTCTTTTGTCCTTTCTTAGAGAAAATTAAGTTAATATCTTGAAGAGAAATATATTTCTCTTCTTGAGAAAGAAGCAGCATTAATGATTTACTATATAAATCAGAGCATACTGAAAAGATTTTAATTGACATTTAATAAACTAAGCCATTAATTGATAGGTTTGCCTTGAATACAAGAGGTATAGCCCCAGGTAACTTTTCTGTTGTGATCAAATGAACAGACAGCTGGCAAGAGATAAGTAGTGCAGAAGAGTCATTTACTCAAAACAAATCATAATTCCTTTAAAGCAAAATAATGCTTTGGAACTAGAACTCAACAATAGTTTAGAACATTTACCAAAAAAAAATCCCATTCTTAGGCCATGCAAAGCAAGGCAATGGTGAGAATGCTGGACAACACAGGTGTCTGCTAACAAAGATTTGAAAGAAAAAAGATAATCAGCAGAACAAGGGCTGGTGTTTCCATCAGAAAATACAATTTGGGGAAGAAGAGAGAAATATTTCCCTCACCCACATAAGGCATTTAATCTAAAGCTTCATTGCCTTCAAACATTTTCCAAGTGTGGGGCATTTGAACAGGGGTTGGTTGTGTTTTGTGGGGTTTTTTTTGTGTTTTGTTGGGGGTTTTTGTTTGTCTTGGTTTTGTTTTTCTGTTTTGGGTAGGGTTTTTTTGTTTGTTTTGTTGTTGGTGAGGCGTTTTTGAGAATTCAACACAGCCTTCATAAGACCTAAAATGAAAAACTACTTCTTCCATTTTATTGATCCTTTTCAGTGCTCTGAAACACAAATCAGGGCTAAAGACACACCAGCTATGCTCTACAGTCAATCTGATGGTCCACAGCTGAAGCAGTCTGCCAGCATATCCACTGTATCTATATTAATGCTTAATTTCCTCTTGTCAATTTATGGCATTTCTGAATCATCAACACAAAAGACCAAAATAGGGTCCTGGTCTTGGGAACTGGGAAGTTCTCAGGAAACTTGGGGGTAATGTTAAGGAACAGGAACTTTGGCAAACAAGAGAAAAGACATACAAGGAAAAATAGACTCCATTTAGTAGGATTATGCAGTCAAACTGAAAAATGATTTTTTGATCTGATGTACAGCTTGCTGGCCCTTTGTTAAAGTAGACACACATATGTTGAATGTCTATTTAAAAGCAGAATACTTCACTAAAATATACTGAAGCTAAAAAAAAATATTTGTAACTGAGACCATAAAAGGGAGAAACCTATGGAATGTGTTATGTTCATCTAGCAAAGCTGTTCCCTAGCAATCAGCAGTTTCAGGCAGCCTATATCAATCCTGCTCTTAGACACAATAGAGTCTAGTCTGAAATACAAGTGAAAACCAAGACAAACCATTAGAAAATTCTCCAGAGATTTCTACTTTTTTCTTTTTTCAGATACCAGTGGCAGGAAATCCTGATGGCAAGAAACATGAGTTTAGAGCTGTGACTTTTTAGCAAGCGGATGGAAGCAAAACACCTTCCTACACACTGCACTTTAAAAAAAGGAAAAAAAAAGAAAAATTAAATAAAAGGAAAACATTGACAGTCTTCATCATAGTGAAAAATGTCTGGAAACAATTAGCAACTGAAAAATTGAAAAGGAAGAGTAATAAAACCTAAAAAACCCCTTAAAACATTAAGTAGTAAAGAATTCTATTTTTATGACTAAAACATCCTAAAAATTGCAGGCATGTAACTTAAAGGTTTGATACATGCTTCCACAGAATTTAATGCAGTTCAAAATACAACCAACCTCTTTAATTATCGACTTTCCAAGGCCATAAACCTACACAGCAAGTCATCAAAGCAAAACATCTGTGCACTGTCCACACATGCAGCGCGTGCTTATGAAACAGAAAAGAATGATGTCATTTCAGCCTGGTTTTTATTATATTCCATTTGCTAAATTCTCAGCAGAATGGCCTCTCCGAAAGAGTCTCTCAGAAACAGCCCAATGTTGCTTTGCCAGCACTCAGGGCACATTTACAGTGAAAGACTTGCAGTGCCCCATGGTCCAAGGACTCGCTGTAATGAGCTAAGGAAGATGCTGCACAGTTTAATTTACCTGGCACTGCTGCCAACAAGCCTTTGCCTAAAAGTCAACCTGAAGTGATACAGATTTTGCCAGCATTCCTCTTGTGCCACCAGTGCAGCCAGCAGCCTGCTCCCCAAACACAGGTGGCCTCCAGCAAAAGTGCTCAAGTCCATGCAAAGCAACACTAACACGATGCTAATATCAAGTTTCTCATGGCTAAAAATCCCCTTTTCCAGCAGACAGCCATTGCAACCAGAGCTGAAATTCTCAGATATCTACTGTCCCCAAGGCTGACATGTCCTGAGCCCACTCGATGCAGCAAGAGAAGATATCGGAGGCCAAACACATCACCAAGCCAACTGCACTCTGTCCACCAGCCTTTGTCCTTTGTCCCCCTCAGAAACCTCACTTGCACCAGCCTCCTCACCACTGGCTCAAAAATTCTCCCAAAGAAGTGTTCATTTTACCACCTGCCAGTTGTTTCTTGAAATTAGCCATTCCCTTCATTCTCGCACTACTGTTCCCTGTCACCTGTTACTTCTCCTGGAGATGATCACTCATGTCATCAGCACATTTTCTACAGAGACCGTAAGCAGGAGAATTACTGCCACAACCTGCAGAAGCACTAGAAAGCATGGCTAGGCTAACACAGCACTGTGCTGCATGTTTCTTCCCCTTTGGGGCAAACTAATGTAAATAAAATGAACAGATTTCTGGTACTAGGGCCTGGAATATTCCTAGAAAATATCAACCAGACTGGCTGCTTTTCTTTAAATATACCATGCTAAAGAGAAAGACAGTGTTGTTGAGCAGAGCATATAGTTTTGTAAACTTGGCAATTCATTTCTTGTTTTTACTGATTTGAGAAGGACTAGCACACTTTAAAGAGGGCTTTGTAAATGTGGGCCCTCGGTAATTCAGTGGAAGGATACAGAGTACATCTGTTTCTCTCAGACCAGTTCCAGGAGATGGTGGAAAAGAGCCCTTGATTCAAATGAAGTCACTCCTGTGTCTCTTCCAAAAATTACAATAGCACCATGTACAAAACTCATCAGTAACTGGAGAATCTTGGACTTCATTATTTAAACTTGGATTTGATGCAATATGAACGCTTTTTCAAAAACAACTTTTCACATAAAGGCATTAATATAAGCTCGATCATATGTTTTGGGGTTTTTTTTACACATACCAACACTTTCTTGTAATACTCTTGGACTGTGTCATATTGGCCTTACACACTGCATATAAAAATAGTTTGTCCTCTTACCAAATAATGGGCTTGAGGAACTCCAGGGATTTTAAATCTGGACAGACTGTAATAGAAACACAGGATCTGCTTGTGGACTCTGAATGGGAAGCAAGTACCCCTCCTAGAGCTGAGGAGGCCAGCCTCCCCGTGGGATGGTCCACTTGGCTGCCTCTCCAGACAGAGTCACTGCAGGCACACTGCCTTCTTTCCATCCCTGTCATCTCTTCTGGCCCTTACCTGGTCTGATATCAGTGTTACCAAGGCAGCAAATGCATACAGTACCTGGGCACTCTGCACAATTCTCTCGACCCACACATTCATCCAAACTTTCACTAGTCCTGAAAGGAACACAAATTTTTAAAATTCCCAAACGTATCAATTTCCTGCTTTAAAACAGTCTTTGCATATAAGGTGACCTAAGCCAGCTAAAATCCACAGTCTAGTGCCTGAAAATATTCTGGCCGGAGAACTGAGAGAAGTATTTCATTTTGAGACCCTAAAGTAAACCCCAAAACTCAGGTTTACTCCAAACAAAAACGTAAGTGAAACAGTGACTAGCAACAGATAAGGAACTTAAAATAGAACCATTTTACTAATATAAATTAAACTGCTTTAACTGTCACTGAGGAAGAAAATACTATGGGCATCTTACCGTTCCTATAATTGATGGTAAGTTCTTTAACATTCTAAATTTATATGAAAGCTATCAATAGACAGATGATTCCATTAAAGGCTTTTGATGTTCTATGAAACACATACAAGCGCAACACACACA
The DNA here is from genome assembly GCF_021018805.1 of Prinia subflava. NCBI lineage: Eukaryota > Metazoa > Chordata > Aves > Passeriformes > Cisticolidae > Prinia > Prinia subflava. The sequence goes on along the minus strand of NC_086248.1, from coordinate 63,773,284 downwards.
CCAAAAAAAATCCAGGTGCAAGAACGGAGTGCATGCAGTCAGCATCTTCTCTCTGCAGGAAATTACTCCCATCAGACATCTGCTTATATCTATTTATACATACACCCATTCCTTTCAAATATTGCAGACCATTTAAATCTGCTCAACAGTTGAAGTCCCAAATACAAAGCAGCTAACAAAAAGGTCAGCCAAAAAGAGATGCTGCTCCTGGAACATGTGAATCATTAAACCCCATTTTAAAAGGCATTCTTAGTTATACTTCAATTTATAAATCGCCCCCATCTAGAGTGAGGCAGTATGAGAACACTGCCACTCATTTGATAGTATTGTAAATCTGAATTTTGGCATCTTCCAGGTAGAGGTTCAGTTCACTCATATTGCTTAAAAAAGCGAGAAATTGAGAGTCTTTGCCTTTTTTTATTATTTACTTTATTAAAGCAGTTCAGTGATTTAGGTTTACTCGGCAGCATTCTCTGTTGTTATTTTTGCTTGGTTTAAAATGCATTGTGCACTCAAAAGGACAAATACTTAGGGTGGAATCTGAGCACTTGGACTCTGACTTTTTATATACACCAAAATAAATTGTAAAGTTTTTATCCATAAACCAAAATGTGACCTTTGGCTGCATAATTGTAAGTGTTGCACAGTTCTAATAAAAACCTTCAGTTGCTCATGCTGTAGTCAATTGTCCCCTTCTAAATATAGAATAATGCCAGGCCTAGACACTCAAGTCACCAGGTAAAGCTTTGCACAGCATAAATCTATCACCACCTTTGGTCAAAGCATCTCTTTAATCAAAATTCATTTACTGTGACAGTGAAAAGCGGCCAATTTAGACAGCACAGACAGATAAATTTGAACCCGTTTGTCCTGTTTTCAAAGGAAGGCAATCACAGTGGAAGCTCAGAGGAGTCAGCAGAAACTCTAGCAAATTGTCAGCCTGCCAACTGACCTTTTTTGTTTGTTTGTTTACTTAATCTTCTTCAAAAATGCATGTGCATTGCAATTGTTACCAAGCTCCGAAGAAATTTATGCAGCATCAGAAAACCCCATGTTTCTGTTTTACTTTTGTGTAACAATTACAGTTATTAGATGTATGGGTAGCCAACCAGTACCACAAATAAGATCATGTATTTCCCATAATTATAAGGAGAAACATTAAGACTAATATTGTTCAATTTTTCCAATGAATATGGTTACCACTGAACGCTAATTTGACTCATCTATATCAACATGAAGAGATAATAACAAGTGCACTTGTAAAAGGAGGGCATTTGTAGTAAGCAACTACAGAGCAACTCTACATATTTACGTATTTCTTCTCTCTTTTTTGCTTCATACATTTATTTTAAAAATTAATAAATCTACCATTTATCTACAACTTAATGAAGACATTTGCTTTAAAAATAGCAGGAGATATTCACTTTTCTAAAGTAACTTACATTTTTTGAGTGGCACTGAGCTTTAACAAAACAATAAAGCTGTGTTCTATCAAGATCAGTTCAAAGTACCTTAAAATCTTTAAGTATTCTTATTTAGGTGCAAAGCTGAAAATTTTACTGGAAATGAACAAATCTTTACAACATCAATAAATGCTTCAGTCCAGGCTTCTAGAATAGAGATGCAGCATTAGCACAGGTTACTGAAATTCAGCATTCTTGGGGGAAAATGGAATCACACAGCTCCCTGTGGCACATCACATGGGTAACGAAGGAGGAATTAGTCAAGCAACGTTATTACATTTAAGTTTTCATAACAAATGGCATCCTCTAGGGAAGCCCAAACAAATTACACCGACTATCAGAGCAGCACACACCGAAGCTGTGGTTTGACGTCTGGCGCACCCACAATTCTCCCTGCGCTGGGCAAAGGACACAGCTGCCCCCACACACACCCAGCCCGAGGAGCTGATCCGGCTGAAAAACAACCTGGCAAAGTCAAGAAAAGCAAATCAAACCTTCTGTGGGCAAGTGTCCATCCTCTCCACCGGCGTCTGATTCTCTGAGTGATCACAAACACACACACGCCAGCGCAAGGAGTGCACAACAGGCACGGGGGCCGACGTTTTGCTCAGAACAGGCCCCAAATTTCCTTCATTTCCCAGTGAAGCCCATCAAGAGAAGAATAAGATGACCAACTGCAGAGATGCAGCTCCAGCTGCAGCACTCTGGGCGCTGCGCTGGTGCTGCCGCCCTTCCCCAGCCCGGGCCGCTCCCGCTGCAAACCTCGCTGCGGTCGGAGCAGAGACCAGGCAGCTACAGCTGAGAGATGAAGCAGAAGGAAGCCCCGAGGCCCCAATTTCGTGCAGCTTAAGCCAATCTAATTGCTGTCTGCCAGCATCCCAGCCCTCCACTCCTGAGCCCATTACCCAACAGAAAATATTTTTTTTTTTCTGTAGTGTCATGCCATGGGTTTTGTTTCTGTCTGCATACTGAAATGGCTCAGCAAAGAATGGAGAGTGGGACCACAGTAGTGGAGGACACACCACACAGTTCACAGATAGGTTTTCTTAGGCTGCTGCTGCCATTAATTCATTTTGCAGCAATTCCTACTGTATTCTTTTAGATATAACTCAGCATTGCCATAAAATGATGCCACATTGCCTTTGTATCACCCATACTTCTAATTTAACTTTGCCTTTGCTCATAGGCTGTACATTAAAGTAAAGAGCTGCTGCAAATACTTCTCATGTCTTTCAGGACTGTAGAATATACAGGTCTCACCGCAGCACTGCTCCACAATGCTGCCACAGCAAGTCATCAAAGGGCTGGCTGATGATTCCTACGGGTCTCATAACTTGCACACTAAATCCCAGCTCTGTAAAGCAAAAATCAATCAGGACTTCCTCCAAACTGCCCTCTTCAAAGCCACAGAGAAAGGCTGTGGTGAGACATGGGGTGGAGTGGTGTCTCACCACAGGTTGAGGGAAGTTCTGACTGAAGCCCAACATTTGCAGGCTCACTCAAGCTCCCACGACTGGCACTGCAGCTCAGTGGAGCTCCCAGGCCGGGTGCTGAGCAAGGGGCAGGTTACACACCCACTTCTGAGCCTCAGGTTCCCAACACTGCACCCCTGGGGGGATAACCATGGCTATGCCTCAGCATCTTTGTCGATCCTCTTCAACAGGAGGGATCTGATGGGACACAGCCGGCACAACCTGTCATTGTTTGTGTGTGACAGCGTGGCATTTTCCACAAAGAAACACAGCATGTGCTACTACATGAACATGCTATGAAGACAGGGCCATGATTCTTTAATTTCCTGAAGTAGGTGGAAAAAATACAAAAGAAAAACATCATTAAGATCATCAAGGAGGAGACGCCCTTGTCTGAAATCACCATCCAGCTACAGATACTTTGAAAGAATTAATTGGTACCTGCATGAATATGCCTTTGTTAAATAAATGAGATTTCTTTCTGCTGCATTTCCAGTTGTGGATTAGTACGTAGGGAGGAGACAACTTTATTATTTACAAGGGACTCAAGAATCTATCTACACACCCACATCAGGCTTCAACCAAGACAATCAACACTCCATTACAGATTCTTAATACATGAAGCCCCATGACCACCTTATGATTTGTGATATTATTTCCTCCACTTTACAAACAGAGAACACTACACAACAGCAGTTATCTCAGATGAACAGACTATTTAAAGGCTCTGTGAGGAAACCCACAATAGAAGACAGCACATTTCCATGGGGCCAGGATTTTTCTTGGGTCTGACTCTGTGCCTGTGCTTTAACTTCACAATTACTACCAAACTTCACTGAAGCAAAGCTCAGTGATAATTAAAGAGACATAGCCTGCTTCCACTGAAGCCTGTGGCAAAACTCTCATTATTTTTAACAGAAGCAAGACTAGACAAAGCATTTATAAAAGCAGTTGTGATCACTGGAAGACACCACTGAGTTCTCAGTATTATAGTACATCCTATCTAAGAGCAATATTTCTTTTAAAATCTTCAAAACCTCTCCTCAAAACCTATCAGGTTTTTAAAAGCTCTCGTTCTTTGGAAGAACGTTATTGAAAAAGCACTGAATGGTTATTACTTACACTGATTTTTTTTGTATGAATAATTTAAATGTGTTGCTAAAGCACATACCAAAGGCCACTCCAGCAAGGAATGGAGTCCCTCTGAGGATTCTCACTTCTTTCCTATTTGCTTTTGCCCCTGGTTATAACAGCTTTTCCTTCATTTTCCAATTAAAATAGTATTGTAATGAGATTTGAAAGATTCATCCAGTCAACAAGCTTCTTGCTGTATTCACTGGAAAAAATCATTAAATACCTCAAAATGGAGGAAGAAAAGCTTTTTGGAGTCTTTTAGATCAAGTCCTTAATATGAAATTGCTTGGATTATAAGCCATGGCAGACATACAGAGATTTTTGCACTTGGCTGACCTGAGGTTTTTTTGAATAATGGATTTTTCTCTACATAGATAGTATCCCACTGAAACAAACATGTCCTAAAGATCATGAAAGATGGGTTCCATGACACTTCCTTGCTCAATTTTAAAATGAAAAGTTATATCCTGGGTATGAGATATGCCTACCACAAAGGCATGCACAAGCTCTCAGCAAGTCTTTTTGGGCAGAAAATGAGCAAACATGCATGACTTTATTATGCTTTAGCTGTGACCAAATCACTGCAGCCAAGGGCCTTTGCATACAGAATTGTGCCAACAGCATCAAAAGGACCTGCCTTTATTAAGTGTGAGCAAGAACTGCACTGACCAACATGAGAACAACAGCTCTCACAGGAAAGGTCACAGGCAAATGAACTGCTGTGAGCCACACCAGGCAGCGGGGAAGGATTCAGTACAGCAGCTGAATGACTCTCCCAGCAAGGAAAGTGATAAACAGCAGGGTCTGCTCCCCTCTGATCTGACCATACCTCTCACAGGATTTCAGTGAGAAGGATTCATTAAATACCTCTAGAAGCCAGAATAGCATAGTAACAGCACAAGTTTCACACAAGAGAAAAATGCCACAGTTATTGTATCAGAGGGTTCTCCAGGAAACAAGGGATGCAACAGCATCCTGAAAACCACACACACCTGTGTGTCAAATAAATCTCAAACAATGAAATTTTGTCATGTGGACAATAACTGCCATGTCAGCATAGTTTTTCAGACATACTCACCCTGATTAAAGAAAATGGAAGAAGTGAAAGCCTAGAGTGCTGATGCCTAAAGGAAATTCCAACATTTCAAATGTTCATACTTTTCACTAAAAACATGTAAGGCCACAGGAAGGCAAAGTACGCAACTTCAACAAACACTGCTTCTGACCTACCCACAATCACAGAACAGAATTACAGAAGACTTCAAGCACAAAAGCAGCTTAGATTGGTCTCAAACAAGGATATCTATGAATACTCAAAGCTCTTACTTATTATTTCAAAAGGCATGAAAATATTTTTGCAAATCAGCTTTAAAGAAAAGAGTCTTCATTCTTTGCTAGTCTTAGTCTGCACCTCCTGTGAGCTTATCAGTATAAAGAAGTTTAAGTTTTCCACAGTCCTACCTGACTGCTTTAAGTAGGGCAATGAATCCTGTCATTCCAGGATTCTTTACAACGAGGTCCCTCACAACTTCACCACATTACAGTCCTGACTGAAGATAAATCAGTGAAAAAATTTATTCACTTAAAGCAAAGAATACATGTTTCTCTACAGCAGCAGACCTTGTGCATGGTTAGACAATTTTTTTTAAACCAGCTTCATTTTCAGATGAAGAGCAACTGTATTCTCAACAGCAAAGACAACTCGTTCTTTTACAAGCATGAAAGCAAGTCCTTTCTTCTCTTTGGTCAACTAAATGCAAAAAATATAATCCCCTATTTAAATTTACTTGCAGTAAGAAGGGACTAGAAATCTGTTTTACATAGAAATAAAATTATTTCCCCAACTAGTGCCTGCATCTAGAAATGGCCTTACTAGCTTCCCTTTCATTATCCATTTTCTCTCCAGATTAACTCACAAGAGATTTGCAAACTCAAACCACATTTACCAAATGCACTGCCTGCTGTCTCCTTGGAGGAACATCTCCTAAGTACCTCAATTTTCCATAAAGGAATCTGAGCTTTCTCCATTCTTCACAACACAGGGGCTTCGCATATCACAAGAAAGGATTTCATCATGCTGGTGAGCACAGCACAATTTCAGCTGTTTAAGCCATCTGTACCACTGGATTTCTTTGTTCAAACTAATCCAATTCAATCTCATTCGTGTCTTTTCAGTCGTCTACATATTTTCATCCTTGCAGATAACTGTACATCCGTGCCAGCTACTAAATATCAGTCACTCACACACTCTCCCTGCTCCCCTGGCCCCTCTCTAAATCTCAGACACTAGCTAGTTTCACATTACTCCACGATGTGCCAGGTAAGCATTAGTCTCATTTCACAGCTGAAGACACAGATATAAAAAATGTACTGACTTGATTAAACTGAAGGGAAAAAGAAAAAGACTTGTGAGTTAACACTTATGATCAACAGAAACGGAGGAAAGGATAAGAACTATTTAAGACACTGTTAGCACTGTACTACTGAAACTTGAAGTTAATACAATACTATCATTACGTTTAGCAAAGTAATGTTTTGAAAGCACTCATTAAACCTAAGTTTGATCACAGAAAGGCCATATGCTACTAGAGCAGGTTTTTAAAATATAAAAAGAGATGCATAGGACTGACATTAATAAACATTCAAAACGGGCCCACACATAAAAATAAAGGGGGGAGGAAAAAGCCTATAATTCTTCACACAATCTTTTATTCCATTTAAATTGTACTATTAAGCTGTGCTACCAAAAAAACAGAAGTTGGAAACCTATATACTAAAAGGGTAATCCTTTGCTTTACATACCCAGAAACAGATAGGGTGATTAAAGTACATTTAATATTTGATATGAAAAAGAATTAAAGAAGAGAAAAATAAACTGGTACCAGATCTAATTTCACACTCAGGGGATTACAATGTAGAGAATACACACAAGCATTCTTCACTGACAACAGCACTGTGAAATGCTCAGTAGATTGCTGGCACTCTTAGGATTTAAAAGATTTAATGTTCTGCTTCGTTACTTCACAGCATGCAAAAGTTTGGAGGCCACTGGAAGACCAAGCAGCTTAGCAAGAAAAAATAACAGAAGAAAAGGGCCTCATCAAACTTACAGGATCTTGATGGACCTTTTTTGACAGCATTTTACTGTGCTTAAATTGTGAAAATTAAAAACCAGAGTCCTTCTGTTCCCTTAGGGTAATCAAGGCCATGTAATGGGTGCCATTCTGACTGCCCCAAAAGTAGCCTGTACATGTACTGACATCCTATTTTTACCTAATCAAATAAAAAGAAACTTAAAGGCTTTTCTGCTGCAAGGAATAACACCTGTCTCCCTTAAAAAACATATATTCTTGCACGAGGGAACAAAAAAAAGGGAAAAAAAAACCCCACAAAAAAAGAGAGAAACAAATTCATCAAACTCATACCTGGAGTAGCTGAATTAGATTACTTGTCCTGGATCTCCAGGAGTGCACACTTGGCAAATGCGTGCTTTCCCATGGTCAGCATTGGGGCAGACCATTGCTCCTCAATGTAAGAATCATAATTAGGGCAAAGCATCTTTGTGAGCAGCAGTAATTTCCCCCTTTTCTCCCCCTTGCAGCCAAGCAGGAGCAACCCTGCAGGGTAAGTGACAGCACTACAATAGCTAATCCCAACCAGAGAAACTCTGAGCAAGGAAATGTGCTCTGAAAATGCAATATGTATTCTAAGAGGATGAGACTCCTGAGAAAACAGAAGGCCTCAGTAATTAGTGCTTGGGATGAGAAGGTGGCTCTTTTGCCTAAGAAGTCCTTTCAAATCTTGGGTATTTAGTTTAGCTCAAAGAAAACAAGCTCTTTTGTTAAACAAACATCTCATCACCTAGAAATTTTAGAGGCACGCATACAACTTCAACAAAAAATAACTTCAAAAAACTGAATTAGGTGTTTAAGGCGCCCTCTGAATTATCTGCATAACACAAAGAGTTTTGCGGTTGTTGTAGCACCTTTTATGAAAAGAAACATTTTGGGGGGAAGGTTTTGTTCCTCTCGTTCTGTTTAGAAAGAGCTTCAGGGGAAAGTCAAAATCCACACAAAATACACCTCCCCTGCCCATCCCTTCTTGTGGTGCCTCCTGGGGCCTGCCATAAGCCTCCCCCAGTGCTGAAGGGCACTAATGGGTCTGATACACCACAGGCACAGCCTGAACGCTTCAGGGGGAGCCCCTACCCTCCTTATGCATTTTTCCCCCTTCTTGGTAGCCATTTCACCAAGACTTGCCCTCACATACTTCCTGTTTTCATCCCTGAAGAAGCCCACCCGGGCCTGGAAGAGGCCATCCCAGGAGGAGGTGGCATGGCGGCTCCTCAGGGACCGCACAAGGGAAGCGGTTTCTGTCTTGTGCCTCTTCACAAGTTGCAACCTGTTGGCAGAGAGCTGGTCACTGACCTCCCGTGGTCCTGGACAGTCCCAACTACTTGATGAACAGACATTAAATCAACCACATTCACTTTGTTGAAAGCATACACAAGCAGCAAAAGAATCTGGAGCTCTGCACAGGAAGGTCTGAGCCGGCAGTGCCATGTGCTCTGACACCACGGCCTCACCGTGCAGAGCGAGGGCAGCACTGGGGCTGAACAACTGACATTCCTCACCCCTTCATCCCCTCCCTCCCTTTCCAGGCTAGATGTACCCAGCAAGGATGTGACACTTCTCCTTTTTTCCTTTTCCATGCCAGCTTACACTTCAGCTCACCACAGAGCTGCAATGGCACAGCCAACACACGGTGTGAGGCCACATGGCCGTGAGAGAAAAGGACGTGCCAGATGAAGGGACAGCAGGTGGCAAGGGAAGGACAGCCAACACATTTGAAACCACCACAATTACATGATTTTTTGGCAATATAGGCAGCTTCACGTGTGCTCTCCCATCATGCCTCTCCCATGGCTCTACATAGCACAGAGCAAGGGTCATGCATTGTCAACTGGAATTTCTGTAGCTGAGTTACTAATTTAAAATAATGCAGGCTGCATCTCTACCAACAGGATCGTGTTCTCTGTGACTTCATCCATTCCCAAGTCTCACTGAGCACCATCACCCACCTCCTAACCCTGTCATATTCCAAAATAATTCCAGACTTTGCAGCTTTCATAGGTAGGGAAGCAAAAGGAAGACAGAACTGAAGAAGAAACAAACCAGGATTCCCTAAGCAGTTCTAGCTAATGCAAAGTTTGAAATATCTAGCCCTATTTTATTTTATATCCCATCTGCTAGTTACTGCAAGTACTGCACAGCATGTAAGCAATAATTGCTTTAGAAGGAACGGTAGTTTGCAACATGAGTATTAGTGCAAGGCCGAGAGAGTCTAGGAAGAGCTCATTTACAAAAGAAAGCTATTTGAATTAGAAAGTGCATATTAGTAAGTAAGGGTCACATCAGCATATGTATTTTCATCAAATATATGGCAGCTCTAAATGCAGTATGAAATCACTGCTATTTACGGGACATTATTAGAGCCATACAATATAGTGTTTCATAAAGCTTACTGGACTTAAACTAGACTGGATAGACAAAACAGAAGGCTACTTATTATTTCAGCAGCACTCACCTCAGAAGGATATTAAGTTTATAGCCTGGTGCTGCTTACTCATAACAAAGTCTAATTACCTAACAAGCACACCCACTGGCTTCAGCGAGACTCGGCAAAGAATAAGACAGGATCCACTGTATGTCAGGTTTGGCAGCTCCCTGATGAAGTGCTCCAGAGGAAACAAACCACTCGGGCAGTTAATAGAGGAAACTATTTAACACGGAAGCTGGGGAGAAGTGATGCAACTCGCTCACCGCCAGAGCAGTCGCTGCCAGGGCCAGAAGCAGGGCCTGGGAGCTCCGCAGCTTCCGCGCGTGTGCACAAGGCCATCAAATCTCCTCATGGACAATGATCACCTCCAGCAGATCCTTAATTTCACAGTTTGTTTGCAGCTTTGAAAGAAAGCTACTGAATCACTTGTTTTTATTACACTGGTAATTGCATAGGGACTTCAGTTATATATATATATATATATGTCACCATCTTCTGTTCTATTGGAGGAATGTACTGTTCTGCAGCTATAATAAAATGCAGAGAGACAATAAAGGAAAGTAACTGGCGAAGAAACTGAGGACTAAATGACTGTTGTTTTTGAGCTCCACCTCCCATCATGAGACAAACATCAAGTAGTAAATCAGTTCTGCATATCAGCTTGGCATACCACAACACACAAAATACACACCCATCCAACTGGTATCTCTCCTTCAAAACACTGAATATTCAATGCCACCAGTATCAACCTAGACAGCAATTTCACTCCCAGAGCTATCTTGGTTTTGAGTTGGGCTCTCTGCTTTGCTCTTCAAACTATACTCCACATTGCCCATAGACTACTCCTGATCACAGTACTTGCTCAAAGAATCTTAATTCAATCAGACCAGACAAAGTGGCCTCCAACCAAGTGGCTGTGAGGTGCCTCTGTTATGGGGTGTCACAGCTGGGACCACTGATCACTGCAGAACTGTCCTGTGGGGAGCATCCTGAAAAGCAATGCTACTCCTAATGCAGGGACTGCAAGACAGTGACACATCGTGGGGAAATGGCATCAAACTGACTAAATGTGGATTCTTTCCTGCATCACTTTTATGCTCTCTATTTATGTTTATAAAACAACAGACTTTTTTACACTGTGCAGACTCAGGTGTGGAGATGAACCTGCCTGCACTTAAGGGCTAGCAATGTATGACAAAAAGTCTTTGTTCTGTTCATAACAAGCAATGTATAATTTGTTGCAACTGTAGAACAATGGCCTAGATAAAGTGAATATCCACAGCAGTGGTGTTCCTGACATATCACAGCACTAGCAATCTCAAAACAGCTAGGGGGCCAACTACCTGTGTTTCTGAAAAAAAAAAAAGATACCATGGAAGGAAGAAGGGATGGAGGTGAGAGTAGAGCACAGCACATTGCTCCACTGAAAAAATTGCAGCTTATATCTCTCCATTAAAGCATTCAAACCAACTATATCAACAACACCCACTTCATCTATCACAAACACACGTGCTTTTGAAATGCCTTGAAAGCCAATTCATCAAAGCAGAGCAGCCCAGCCCAGCAGGCCATGCCCACACGTGGTCCTCCCACGCTGAAGCTTGTCCCAGAGCCCACCACCCAGCTGCAGTGGCCAAAGGACGAGGATGAACCAGTGCAGGCAAGGGCTGGCAGCAGCTCCCCACACTCAGCACGCTCCTCATCCTCTTTGCCAGGTCTCCTGAAATGCTTGATCTCCGTGCATTAAGCACAGGGGAAATTGCAGTCATGCATATCCAAAATAAGCCAAAGCCTAACATGAGAGTTTTGGATGTGTACTAACTGGTGAATCAGACATTTTCCACCTCTCATATCTTTCCTCTATTAACTGAGTCAAACTAATCCCTCCCCTTTGAAACTGTAATATTCAGATGAGAAGTGTAAAAGCAGACTTGGTCTTTAATTCTAAATCGTACATGTATTTTGGTTACAGTCTTTATAAGAGCATGCTAAAGGCCCTTCAGTCGCTTCCTTTCCTCCTGATTTTATCTTGTTTCATGCAAATTACTACTTACGACTTCATGCAGTTTCGCTGTTTCAAGCATTGAAACCTGAATGCAGTAACAATCGGACTACCATTAAATTCTAAGGCCTCCCCAGCAAACACAAACCCCCTGCAATTTATTTTGCATGCCAGTCCTAGCAGTGCTGCAGGTATCTCTACATTTTTTCAGGCATGCATCTATGTGCTTCTCCTCAGTGAGCCAGGAGGAGGAGTGAAGGGAAAGGGTAAAAAAACAGAGAGGCCATTATGTCACCACATCCATTTTTCAGGATGCAGTCCTAAGGAAAAGCTCTTGGGTTCATGTAGCAGCAGGAACAGCCAGTTGGGATTCCTGCCTCACTCAAGAGGATGAACTTCAAAAAGCACACACAACTGGTTCTCAGGCTCTTCAAAGAGCTCTAGAAGCAGGAAAATACCAGACTACAATATATTCAAAACCCAATAATAACAGTGGCAGCTTCTGCCATCTTCTCACATTAGAGATGTATCTGCAACCAACCTCAGGAGTGAACATAGATAACAAACCAGTATAATCAGCCCACGAGAGAAAATGGAAGTCAGGAAGAGGGAGGCGTCTCCCAAAATATTTAAATTTAACTATTTTGGTAAACTACTGCACTGGAAGTTTTAAAGATTAACTTGAGGGGAGGTAGAGGTTAGGGTAGGAGTAGAAAAGAGAAGAAGTAGAAAAATGCTTATTTTTGATCAGTGTTGTCAGATGTGCTCTTCAACTTTTAACTCTGCTTCCTTGGTGAAGAAGAAAGTGAGCTATAAAGGGGTTGCCAAGCTTCGAAGCAGAAAAAAAAAAGGAAAATAAGCAAGCAGGTAAGTGTCTCAAAGACACAGCTTCAAAAGGAACTGACAGTGCCAACACCATTAACTGGGGAGACTGCCTGCATAAATTCACCCATATTTGAATGTGTTAATTTTCCCAAAGCTTACAGCTGAATCAAAGGCTATTTCATACTCCAGGAAAAGAGAAAGGGTCTGAATGAAGTAGGGAAAGAAAACCAAAAATTAGCATGACTGGGAAAAGCACAGGCTGACCCCCACACAGACATGCTGTAAGTTTATGATATGATTTCATCCACAAGAGCCTCCCATGGTAATGCCTGACTGAAATGCTGCTACCTGCACCCTACAGCGATGCCAGCATGCTTGTTTACGTAGCCACGCTAAGAAGCGGAAAGAAGAGCCACACAACACAGAGTTTTTTGCATTTTTAAGCCAGATCCACTCCCCAGTTCTGGGTCACTGAGAGGTGTATGGCTGTGCCAGAATAACCGGTGTGCATGTGTGCACGGGGCTGAAACAGGGGATGTGAATTCATGTCGTAAAGACACAGCTAAAGCCAGCTCTCCCTGTCGGGAGAGCTTATCTGGGTTAAGAGGAATTTATAAATGAGCAAGTAGAACCTATCCATGTAAGTATTTTTGGAGACAAAGCCACTTCTCGTGCACTACTGTAATTGTGTATCCGACAGACATTTTCAGGGGAGGAGTAAGTAACACCGTGTTCCAAAGATGCTGGCTCCCTGTCACTATCTGCTGTCACTAAGGAGTCCCCTACAGACTGTAAGACATAAGCCACCTGCTGAAGGGATTGCCTGTGGCTGGCATGCCCAGGCTGCAGCCCCAATTTTAGGTTACAAAAGGACAAACTGTGACGCGGCATCCCAAGAGAGGCAACTGTCCAAGGCTTGTCACCTGTGCTCCTGAACAGGCATGTGCAAGAAAATGCACACAGAAGAGCTTTACGTGCAAAGCTCTTGTGTTCTAGTGCATGTAACGCTGAAATTCAAACAGAGCTCTGAATGCAAGGTGAAAATGCAGTTGCTAAAACATTTGTATTACAAGCAGGGTTCTGAGTGCAGTTAAATGCCTGTTTCTTTTATTACATATCCGTTTCAAATCCCCTCAACTCAATTTACTTCAACTTCGAGAAAGATAAAATTCCTCACTCATTTGCATTACTTTCGCAATCTCCACGTTTTGTTTCATTCATACATTCACAACTGCTTAAATGATCTTTGATTTGAGAAGCTGAATTCTCATTTGCAAGGCAAACAGCATTCATACCCAGGGAAAATGAACTGCTCATCACTTTTATTAAAATAAAAATACCTTTCCACCTTTTCAAATGCTTGGTTCCTGCTCTCCTGAGTTTTAACTCTCTGCAGAGTTATACAGCACACTCCAACAGACCTTTTCCACCACTAGAGTGAGAAAACACTTAGATGTGAACTCTCGCTTTGAAACAGAACAGAAAACCCTGGCAGGCTTCTGTGGAATGTAAAATAAGCCTTATGTGCAGTAAATATCACACATGCAACAACGCAGAGGAGAAAAGCAGCAAGAGTCATTGGTTTGACTAATTCTTGCACAGAAAAATTCTGGAGAATAAAATAACCACGTAGAAAACTCATATACACTAAAAAAAAAAGTTTTAAAAAGGTAACACAGGGCTCATTTTTTGCCCCCTCTCCATCCCAACATGCCTCACAATTACTTAGACAAGAACCAATAATAAGATTGCCAGATCCATGTAATCCATATTCCATGCATAATCCCTGCATCCATGTAATCCATATTCCACTTACTTTTGTAAGTTACTAATTTGGAAAATTAATATATACAGATCTGGAAGTTTAACCAAAGAGCAACTCCAAGAAGTGTCTTAACCAAAGTTAGTACTAACACACAGAAGCTTTCAGCTCACTGAGAAAATTAAGTTGCAAAGCTCTGATTTTTAGCTCTTCAGGTCTCTGACACTAGACTATGGTACACAGCTGAAAAAAATTCATCAAGATTTGGAAGCACATCCTAATGATGTTTATTTTTGTGAAAACTGGTGCAAGTAGTCAAACCCACACAAAATATATTTTATCAATTTTCTTCAGCTACCTTCCCCAGGTTTACATTTACTTCTGTTTACCAGCTATTTTATTCTTATTTGAATATTTCATTAAAATCCCCCAAAAGAAGATTATAAATTTCTAGTACTTCATTTATTTCACCTCTGACAACAGTGAGAGAACCTTTGGCTCCCTGGAATCACACAGCACAAAAATACATCACGGGTGCTGCAAGAAACTTGTGCTGCTCATGAAATGTTCTCAGGGTGTCTAGCACATACCGTGTTCAGAGCAGTTACTGTGCTTTCCTAGAAAGAAGCATTTGATGTACATCTAACAAAACTAACTGATTGTAGCAGTTGGAAAACAAAAGGAATGTAACAATAAGGTTATTTTTCTCCTGCTTCTTAGACACCATGGGCTGACAAAGTGCCACCTCTAAGGAAGTCCCGCCTATTTGGTAAAAAGTGTTAGCGCTAGAAAATTCCCTATTGTGAGGACGCAAACTCCAAAAGTTTGGTCCAGAGTTGTATGACAGATACACATTGATAAAACCACAATTTCCAGCTTTAGAGCTAAAAAAAAGCTGTTTTCTTTCTGCTTTGTGTTTTGGTTGAGTATGTGGCCTCTGTAAGTCCTTCTTGTGCTGTCTCTTTAAATGATGCAAATAAATTGCAAATTCAACATTTCCATACACACGGGATTATATAAGGAATGCCAGGACAATCCGGACTTACTAAAAAAAATATTACTCATGTTCAAATATTTTGTAGTTATTTTTTTTCTCTACTGAAAAGAACAAACTTGTATTCCTCACATACGTTGCAGAGTACAAAGTCTTACGGAAGAGGAACAGACTTCAAAGTACACCTTCAAAATATTTCTCTTTTAGGATGAAAACTATTTTTTTGATATAATTTTTAGTTGTCAAACATTTCAAAGAGAGATGATCAGCTTAGACACGCATTATTGAGCCTGGTAGAGAGATTATTGGATAAAATTCCTTGAGCTGAGCAGGTTTGAGTAAGCATTGCTCTGTAAAAGCTTGGTATGAAGCTACAGACTTGAGCAGAACGGAAAAACGGGCTACTCCAATTTTGCATCCAGATCATAATTTGGAGCTTATGCTCATCCTAAAACTGGCCCTACCTCGTTACTTTAATGTTGGTGCCACAACTGCTGTCTCTCACCTGTGTCACTCCCATGGAAAACTCCCACTGCCTACACTAAGAGGCTCCAACCTGAGCTGTACACCCAATAAAAGACCTTTTCTCAAAGTAATTTAAAGCCTTGAGAGAAAGTAAAACAAATGAGGATAAACAAATGGTGAGGCTGATGGACAGAAGGACTAGAAATAGAGAAAAGAACACACAGCTTTACAGTAGTATTATAAGAATACTTGGAAAGCTTGGAAAGAAGCTTATGGATTTGTACTGTTTATTCTGAGCTACAAATTATAAATTATGTACTGCAACCTAAACAACTATTTTCTTACTCATTAGACTCAGGTATGCATCAAGCCTTTATACATTAAAATGATGAATAATTCTGCATATATCATTCAGCAAAAGCTCATACATGCTATATGACATGAAAGAAAAATGAAGCAACAAGCAAGTCAGGGAAAGACATTCAATGACTAAGCATCAGATCTGGCAAGGACAACAGTGAAGCAATCCCTGCACTGACAAGTCGAGTTAATACACAACACTGACAAGGTGGGCCAAACTTCTTGTGCCTCAGAAGGCAGCAAAGCCTGGAAGAACAAGGTAATAGCAAATAGTTGTAAAGACTGACATGCCTACTGCTTCCTGCTGAAGAGCAGTGGTGGCAAGAGCACTGCTGTGCCAAGAGCTATGGTTGGCTGCTTCCCTCTTCCCTGGCCTGCCAGCTCCACAGCAGGGGCTGCAAGGAAATAGCACAGACAAAACAGAATGAATGTAAGGCAAAAGCGCAGCAGACAGTGAACCAGATAACATGCTCATCTAGCCAAAGCTCATTCTTACTAAAATATTTGTATCTCTAATATTACCAAAAACTTTCTGGATATTCATCTTGGTGGAAGTGGGATTTTTTTTTTGCAAGAGCATGAAGTGATAGGACAAGGGGCAAATGGCTTTAAACTGAAAGAGGGCAATTTTAGATTCCAGGTATCGGGAAGAAATTCTTTACTGTGAGGGTGGTGAGGCACTGGAACATGTTGTCCAGTGAAGTTGCCCCATCCCTGGTGTTCAAGGCCATGTAGATGGGGCTCTGAGCAACCTGGTCTAGTACAAGGTGCTCCTGCCCATGGCAGGAGGATTGAAACTAGATACTGCCCTTAAGGTCACTCCCAGCCCAACCCATTCTATGAAATCCAAGTGTGCAAAACCATTAAGTACCTGGACAGTGCAGTTGAGCAGTCAAAACTGGAAAAGTTTAGGCACATGCTAATTATGAAATAGAAATATAGCAATATGGACAGGTTTAATGCTTTTAAGGAAACCATATACCCGTGGAGAGGGCAAATTTCCAAGAGTCACATGATATCTGGTTTGAATTTTTACTCTCTTGCTATTTAGGATAATAAATTGCAGCTAAGAATTTGTGTAAAAATTGGAGCGGGTTACAGAGAAGTAAACTATTTCTGAATTTATAAAATGAGCATGAAAATGTTCTGCCTTATTTACATCTCTATTATAGTGAGACCATAAAGTAGATTGAGAGTACATTTAAAAGAAATTTCATGATAAGGCAGCACTTGATAGATAAGCTTTGGAAAAATCTTGCTGTTGGGGCACTAACCTGCAGCTGAGAGCTCAAGGCAAGAACTCTCCAAACTCTGTGGTAGTTCCTTCCTCAGACAGCAAAACTCCTATCAGGTCGCTGACAGATTTGTAACAGTTGGTAAAAGTCAGACAAGTAAAGTAACTACTATCTGCACACCCTGTCCCAAGGCAAAGGTTCCCAGTTTACACATGGAGCAGCCTGGGAACAAACGTAGTTTTCCTCCCAGGAACCAGAGTCTGTTTACCTTGGTATATGCCCAGGAAAAATGTGTAGATTTCTACACAGGAGCAAGTGGAATTCCTTGCCAGTTGTAGCCTCTCCCTACAGCTGAAACACTGTTTTCAGCTTCCATATGGTTTCCCATCACAAGAGCCAGACAACCCCACTGGGAAATGGCTCCAACAGGCCCAAGAATGAATGGGATATGAATGGACTCATCAAACAAGGCAGGTGCTGGCTGCACAGGCTACAGCTAACTGCTCCTTGCTGCTGTATCCCACAACTCAGCCTAAGGAAGTGTCCAACCAAAGGACCATCTCTAGACTTGAAGAGTAACCTGCTAAAATTGTAACCTTAACTTCTAAAGGATATTCTACTATAGCTCCAATGTCCCATTGCTCTGGTTTCAACATGACATCTCCTACTAAAATTGCTTTTATTCCAGTTAATGCACACTTTGGATTTGCTCATGTAATATCAGTTTGTGTAACATTCAAATAATGTTATGGATTAACATTAATGTTTTATTTTGGCTGTAAAGACACATAGTGAAAACTACCCTAGTAGGAAAAATGTGAAGGAAACATATAACTAGACAAGAACTGTGAACACCACGATTATACGCTACAATCAGTTATAAGTAAAACTCTATGGCCAAAACCAACTTCCAAATTATTTGTTACCATGAAAGCAACTTCCATTGTTCTTCCCAAGTCAACCTGTCTGTATGGACTATGAACACCAAAGGATGTCCATGTCAGTGATGGTCTTCCAGAACTCTTACCACAAATTAGACATCACACCAAAATTTAGCATGTACCAAAAACATCACCACAATTTCCCTATGTTCATTGCTATGTATATTCAATATTTATGCCAAACTGGCATTTACTCTATTGGCGTTCATTTTGATGAATGATGGCAAGACATGATGACACACCTGACAAATAATAAGTTTGGTATGGGGAAACATGGACATCGGCAAGTTCTCAATCTTCAATTTATTGTTTTCATCAACCCAACCCCAGTTCTAATTCGGGAACACTTTATTTTGGTCAAAGAACTCATCTAGTAGAACAAGTCATACTTTGTTAGTTCTTGCCCAGGGAATAGGTGTGTTACTCAAATTATACTCTCACACACTAGAAATAAAGAGGATAGGTTGGGAAAGAAAGTCATTATTGGAGCTGGGCTTCAATTTAGTTGGAGACAGTGGAAAAGAAAATACTGACAAGGTATTACCACACTTGGATTTTTTTTCATACAGTGAAATATTGAAAAAAAGATTTGGCAAATGTAACTCTTAAAATATTTTTAATGCACCCAATTGTAACAAAATACCCTATTTCACTTCACGTTTCACCCATTAACATTATGACCCTGGGTCCTGAACAGTCTTTGTATTTTGAACTCGTATTTTCTATTTGGCAAACATCTACTCTAAAGAAGCAAATTTTATATTAAAACTACCAGAATTTAATTTTCGAGTGTTACTGGAGATGCATTTTTAATAACTCTTAAAATTTGCAGATATTAAAGTGTTTCACATTTTAAGGAAAATTGCTGCAATTGACGTGTCAGTTTTGAGTAAAATTAGTGCTTATGAGAAGGCGCCAGGTTAATAACTCTGGAGAAGCTTGTCTATTTTTGTTCCATTTAGATCTGTAAAAAGCCTGAAATTTTATATTAGAAATGCAGATCCTGTCTAGCCTAGAAGATCAAGAGTTTGCAGAAGAGTGACACTGCAAGAGTAACAAAATCAAGTTCAGACAACAAAAAAGCCTATTTCATTTAGGCCTCCCACAAGTTTTTTAACCCTTTTGAAGAAATAAAACCACAGCAGTAATTTGCCAGTTAACAGAAAACAGGACTTCATTCATTTTGGCCAACAGGTCAGCATGGTTGTTTCACATAAATCACAGAGAGGGTCAGGAGTATCTCTGCATGGCACACAGAAGGCACGAGGCCCTCAAGGGATGCTGCTTCTGAATTACCAACAGCCAAATTAGGAGGATCTGAAATAGAGAAGTCTAAGTTTCAGCTCTGGCCTGTCCTATCCCAAACACAAACAGACGGAAAGAACGCAATAGATAAAAACTCTAAATACAACTTTGTAGTTCAGTTTAATCTTGTAATATTTTTAGTTCACAGTGCTTTCCCTTTCCCTACATATTTTTGGAGGAAAGAGACAAAGACACATAAAAGTTATTTAACTATTGAATTAAAAAGTCTATAAACAATTACATAAATAACTTGACTGCAGTTTACTTTTGAGCTCTACAACCACTTCAGCAGCATCTTTGAATGTAATTTCTCAGTGACTTCAGTTCCTCTATCATCTGTTGCCTGGGAATTCAGCACCTCTGGCAGTATACAAATTTATGGTCTTCAGTTCAAAAAAGGATAATAAAACAGAAAAAAAAAAAACCCTCTACTATCAAATCTACTAACATTAAGTAATGGCGTTCTTTTCCTCAAAATTTTTCAGACTTTAGCTGACACACTGTAAGTTGAGGCACATTTGTGCATTCATCCTTTTCCAACAAAAATAACCACCCATAACTTCTCCCAGTGGGTAGCATCAATTTAAAAACAATCAGGAAAAGCTTTATAAACTAGCAGTGAACAAAAGATGTTTCTGGTGTCATGACGAAGCCAAAACTGACACAGCAGAGTTAGCAGGGCATTGTATTCCTCCTGAGCAGCTACTGCAAGCTTCAGCAAATGGAAAGACCAGCATCATGATCCAATCACAGTGTATTTCTGAGTTTAGCATCAAAGTGCCAGGCTGACAGATTTCTGCCAGCTAACAAATAGGTACAGTCACTGCGAGGAAAAAAATAATTAGGTGGATGACTATTGTGAAAACGAAGAGTAGTTTTCATTTCTGCCCTGGTTGCCTCCTCAGTGCTAAGGCTGCAGTCCTGCTCTGCACACCATTAACATTAGAGACAAGGATGCAACCAGCACCTTTGACTTAAAATACGGCAGACAAAACCAGAGTGGATTTACCCCTCACAGGACATAAATGAAAGCAAGTTAACATGGAAGCCTTCCCTTACACAAAACTCTTCACTGTGGTTTTCCAAAGCCTCATTTATACCGGCAAGGTTAAAAAACTGACACAAAGAAGCAAACGTACAGGATGAAACACAGCACACACAATTCTTTACCAGATAATAATAAAATTTAGAGGAGGAGAGACACCAACATGGGATGATGGGCTTAATCAGTGTACTGCTGTGGTGCAGCACAAGGCTGCTCACCATCCAGTGGTGCCAAGGGAAAAGGAGCAAAAAAATGCAAGAGAATACTTGTAAACTATGAGCCTCCAACTTACAGTTTCCTAGGAGGATTAAGGAAATGCATTTTTCATTGTGACAAAGCAGCAGCCCAATTTCATCAGCTTAAACAAGTATTAAATTCACCTTGCCAGCAGTAAGAAAGTAAATTTAAGAGCTAGTGACTGTGTAGCCATGAAGAAACTCTCAGTAGCTCTTTACTGACTGAAGTTTTATTAATTTAACTACGTCTTCCACATGTAAGCAAACAAAAAATTAAATGTGCTGTGGAATTTATTTGTGCTTTTCCCTCCAATCTTTTACACATCTCCAGCTATTTACAGAGCACTTCTGTGTACTGGGCATTCACGTATTTCAAGTTGACAAATGAAAGCAATGAACGCTGGAACTGCAGCAATAACACATCTCAGAGATGTGGACATTCCAGCACCAGTAGGGAATAACCTGGATTAGTGACATGCTGCAGGGAAACCAGGCCCCTCCCAGTACAAGGGGCAATGATTTTAAGGTCAGGTCCCAGTGCTGACAGTCCCACCTTGATCAGCAGCGATTTGGCCAGCACAGACCATCTACAGCACCCCTCCAGTTCTCTGGTTATTGCAGCACAGGAGTGCTGGGGTGGCACAGGTGCCAGCCTCACTTCACCCATCAGGGAGCTGCAACCCCACAGCCAGCAGCAGCACTGGCTGCATCCAGAGCCACAACACAGCATCTCCCCTCAGCACCTCACTTTTCTGACACCTCTGCTCCCAGTTACAATCCCTTTGTTCTAGCCCACTATGTGAAGCCATCAGTCACACGTTAAATTTCCCTGATTTGGGAGAAAAAGACACGGCACTCTTACTGTGCCCTCTCTGGCTGTCCCTGTCCGTGCTGCTCTAACTGCTGCATCCCTCCTCACCTCACATTCCCTCACTCTCTGCCTGGGACACCCAGCTCAGGACATGGCTGCCCAGTTACATCTCTTCCCTCACAGGCTTTTCCCACATTAAGGTGTCCAGGAATATCCAGGACTGCTGATTCTCCCTTGTTACCATATCTGCCTTGCTGATCTTTTATTTTTAAGAGAACCATATGAAAATCAGCATGACAATGAAGCAGAGCCAAAGCCACTAACCATTTGAAATTAATTTCCTTAAAAACATAAAATATAAGCATTTGCACAGTAGGAAAAGAAACAGAAGTTCTCCAATATCAAAATGAATTTTTTTCCCTTTTTTAAAGTATGATATTATTGCAGCACCTCTAGATTTTTAGAGGTGAGTAATTTTTTAAAGTATCCTTGGCTTGTTGCTGCACTAAAAAATAAAAAGAAAGTGAGCATATAAAAGACAGGAAAAAAAAGAAATGTTGGGATTTTCCACCTTAGGAATTATGCAGACACATACTTGAGATAAAACACAAGCATCTGCTACCTATTTATCTTAAAAAATATTTAAATGTGTAAAAATATTTTTGAGAACTTTTTTTAAGATTTAATTCTGCAAAGGCTTATGCATTTACTTGGCCACATGAACAGTTCCCTTTAGGTTGTGCAAGAAAACAAAATGTTCACGTCTGTGGAATTGTTCCCTAAGAACTGCATTAATTCCTAAAATACAGACAAGGATTCTAGAAACAAATCAGAAAAGTTCCTTTAGAGCACTCTTATCCAATTTCAGTACTGGATATGGCACTATGAGTAGAAAAACATTTAACAAATTAGAAGTGTAAAGAATGTAAGATACAGTGCACAGACTTTTACACATCTTTTTCATCCATATCCGCAGATTTTTGTGCAATCTTCTCCCAAAATTCAGCACTCAGTTTGCACCCATAATTTCAGGCTTTCCTACTTTTTTTTCCTGTTTCACCAAGGCAGGCATTCCAAATGCCCTTTCTTTTTGGTAGCTCCTCCTCAGTTTATGCTATTCAGCTTTGTGGTACCTATAAAGTCAGATTTCACAGGAGACTCTTTTACACTATCAGATGTTATTATCCTAAACATTTATGTAAGATCTTTATGTTTTCAGAAATAACAGAAGCCAAAAATATTCCTTTGTTATCACAGCATTACCCTGCAAACAAGATTTTTTTTCCCTATGAACAAGATTCTTTTTTTCCCCATGTAGTTTGTCTCTTTTCTATATATTTACATACATGGGATTTTGCTGGTATCCAGAGCTCTGGACCAAACTGTGACCTCATCCACATACAATCAGAGTCATAAAACATGTGCTGGACCTGAAAAAGATCAATATCTCTAAAAACAGTGACATAAGTAGAAGACTCATATTTACCATTCGGCTCAGAATATTCTGCGTCCATCATCAGGTGTCAGCAGGGACAAAGCGAAGCGTCTCGGAGCACCAGCAAATGGGCTGCTTCCACTGAATAGTATGGATACAGTTTGACAATGAAAACAGTTTTTAAAACAGAAAACAAGCAGGCAACAGCCAGCTGAATAATGGGTGGAAAGCTCTAGTAAGCGCATTCTGTGGCACAGGCAGCTGCAAATCACAACAGGCCATTCCCCCGGTTTGTCAAGGGATTGCCACGAGTTAACACAACTTGCAAACAATAAATATCGTTCTGGCCACTTGTAAAGGCCCATTAATTTTGTCCACGTTTATCAGAGATGGCATCTCGATTCATACAACTCTGTGTATAAAAGAGCCTGTCCTCCAAAACAAATTACATCAGCTCCTCATTAGTAAATATCTTTAGAAACAAAACAGGAGTCAAAGTTTTCACAGTTTGAAAGGCACAAATAAACAGTAGTTTTAAATCAACTCCAAATGAAAGCATGATAGAGTGAAGCAGCTATATTCCTAGCAAATGTACCAGGCAAAACACCCATGCAGATGGTTTGCTCAATATCACTATTTTGTGACAGAAGACTCAATGTTGCCCATTTGCATTAGAACAGCCAGACAAAATCGCTGTGTGTGATAATTTGCTGTAGCTAGAGAGAATTTGCAATGAGAGCTTGAAAGTTTTCATAGCAACCCCAGTGTCCCTGTGTGCATGAGGGATTAGAAGGGAGGAGACGGACGCTTCCTTTGCTGGCTGCTCAAAACCAGTGACACAGGGCACAGTCCCAATGCCACACACCTTGAGCTCTGTCTAGGCTGAGCCCCAAACTTCCTGACCTTTCCTTCAGTGTTTTTACTTATTCATCATCTTTCTCTTGCCTAAACACCCTGCCTTCTCTTCCTCCTCTTTTCCAGCTCTCCATTTGAAGCTGCTAATGCGGGTCATTCCATTTCTGCCTATCAATAGGGTTTTTGGGGGGTTGAGAGGTATCAGTTTGGCTCTAACTTCTCTCTCTCTATTTTTTTTATAAGTCATCTGAATGAAACGCAGTTCTTACACACTAAAGATTTATCCAGATCAGTGACACCGTACACATATACCATTTTTTAACACGAACAACTACAATTGATTGACAAAAACTATTTTATACTGTGATGCTTTTATGCAGTAAAACTGAAGAAGTTAAATACAAAACCCTCAGTGTAAGAAATTGTTTCTGACATGCATCAGGAACTGGAAGCTTATAACTTGATACCTTTTACAAAGACAAATGCCTGCCCAGCAAAATCAATAGATTTCAAGGCCAGTACGTAGGTCTTGTCTAGGACTGGAGTTTTCATTAGTACCTGAAATTTTTGAAAGGTTCTAAAATTAAAGATATAAACATCAAAGACAGTACAAATATTTTCTAGAACTCTTCTGGCTGCTTTCTGCAAGGGTACATGATAATGCACAGGTAGATACAAACCACAGCTGCCACAGCGCTTTCCCTCAATTCCTCGAGAGTCTAAAGAAAGCAGATTCCATTAGGAAACAAGAGTACTTCAGCTAACTGCAAGGCTTATTACCATGCAAAGCTTCTCCAGAAGAGATGGAAAAACTCCATTGTGTGCCAAACTCTCATTCAAACTAGCTTAACTCACAAACTATAAATGTGTAGTAATAATATACACAGTGAACATTTAATGTCAGGTATGCTTAGCTAAGAAGGAAGCCCTTTAAGAGCTGCATAAAAAAAGGAAAACGTTTGAGAATTACCTATAAAGAGAATAAATTATGGAAGTCTGTGCTGGAGATCAGAAATCTTATTCTACAATATGCAATGAGAGGGAAATAATTAAACATCAGATAACACGAGATCCCTGGAAAAAAACTGGGGGAAAAACCACCTTGTCTAACTTCAGAAAAACAGAAATGGAAAGCAGCAAAAAAATGGAAGCTCTGCATTTTGGCTAGTTTATTTCAACAATTAAATTTTATCCTTCAATACCCTAAAGATGGCAACTGTTATTTAAAAAGCATAAAAATATAGCACGAAGCGAGGCCTTTGCAGATTCAATAAAGATACAAATGGAATGAATGATGATTAAGTGTCACTAGTATCTTCCACACACAGAGAACTTGTAGGATACACAGTTACAGCAAAAAGCCCTTCATTAGTCTTTCGTGACAATCAAAGTTTGCACTACCACCTTCATTGTCTCAAAACAACCCAAGCTGGAGGAAAACCTTGCTACTGTAGTCTCAGAGAGCCCTTCACCACATTATCAGCTACATAAATGCAGTGTGGTGGCTTTGAACTCCCTTATGACTAAGACTAGGGTATGAATCAATTGCTCACCCTCTACCTCATCCCATGCAGTAGGAAAAGGTGAGCCAATTGTCATGTTTATTGTATTTGATAAAATACACAATGCATCCAAGATCATGGTGGTACCTGACCTGGGATGCCAGCAGGTGATGGGGACACTGGGTTTTCCTGCTGCAGAGTGAAGCCTTCCCAACAAGTAGGAGTATTTCCAGAAGCTCCTGAAAGGAACAGCATCTTAAAACACCTTTTCCGTATATCCATGGCCTCTGAATTTTTGCAGTCCCTTGACACGATTGGTTTCTCTTTCCTCTTACTCCAGGTAACAGCCTGGCAGGGAGGGAGTGGTACAGGACAGAAAACGCAGCCGCTTGCTACCAACCACTGCTGCCCCTCTTCAGGGACCACAGGGAAGGTGAAGAGCATGAAACACAAAAGGCTGAGAAGCAATGACAAGAGCCTGAATCACAGGTGGCTGAGTTCATTAAAAGAAAAGAAAAATTAAGGGAAAAATAGAGGGACATGTGCCTACTCATATTAACAGCATTTGGAATTGTTTAGCTAAACCTGACTTTAATATGTGTGTTTGTTAGAAGGAGACTTGCAGCAAGTGAGTACAAATCTCCACCCTAGAAGTACTCCCAAAAATTAGGTGACCATGCAGATTTCAGCCAGAATAAAAAGTGTTTTATCTTGCTGATAAATCATGTAACATGTAAGCATCTTTCTTTTTCTGAATAACAGGCATCACTTACAAACCTTAATGCATTTCATCTGTAACATTGCTTCCTGTTCCTGATAGGGAAAGGAAAATTCATGAGGCAAATATTTAGCTCCAGGCAACAGGCCAGTATAGCAACAGAAAGTTTTACACTTGTGCCAAGATTTCTTGGTTTCCTTTTAAAATGAAAATCGTGACAATTATCTTGATGCTCTCTGATGAATCAGATCTGTCTATATGAAAAAAAGACTTTTTTTGTTTCCAACACACTATTTTACAAGCTTATTCACTTTCTTTTAAAAAAAAGCAGCTTATGTAGCGACTTAAAAGCTAATGTGCTTGCATGAAAACATTTGTAACCAGTCAAGCCACAGAGATTTTCAGTCAGTAAACCTGAAATGTGAATTGAAAGAGATACAGAATTTCTCCAAGGGGAGGAATTTAGAGACATTTTTCAAAAAAATACAGTTACTGTCTGCTGTGTTCAACGTTTTCCAATCCACACTATAATCTGACTGACTTCTACTGTCAATCCTTGGTAATGTCAGCATTTGAAAAACTGCTGTGCCACAAATTAAAGCTTCAATTAAACTTTGAAAAAACCCAAATGCGTCTCATGCCATGCCCATCCTGCTTACCACCACAATTCTAAATTTAAGATTATAATTCTGATTCTTTGTCTCATACATGCTGGATTTGTTCTGAGGTCTTCTCGACACTACTCTTGGGTTGTTTGCCCACCAAACATGGAAAGTGCCCACTGATCTGCAGGCAGGAGTATGAACTCTGCTCATTTTTAATCCCTCTTAACTGTGGTCTCACACAGAGCAGCAATTTAAGAAAAGGTAAGGTCATTCCAGTTTGCAAAAAATTCTGTCTCATTTCCAGTAGGTTTTCTAAAGCCCAAGTTATCCTGTTATTTTTCAATTTGCTAAGATTCAGGAATCTAATCTGTTTCTAATGTGTGTTTGTTTCCATTGCCTTTGCAGCTCTTCCCTCAGAAATCTCCTCCTGGCTCTCATGAACACGCTTCTTGTCCAGCAGCTAATTGCTCCCACTGGTGAAGCTGAATCCAGGAGTACTACAGGTACAAAAGTTCACAGCAGAGAACAGCATCTACATTCAGGCAAGAACTTACCATTTCCTGGAGTTCTGCCTCTCCCTCCTTCTCTCTCCCCTGCCTGGCAGAGCTGCAATTTCACTTGCTGCTCCCATCAGAAGGAGCACACAAGCGTATTTACAATGAGCAAACTCTTGTTAGACCCTATGTCATATGCAGGGGTCAAACCCCATCATGCACAGAACCCAATTCTTTTGCCAGTCAATCTTCTCCACTGTGAATGACCAAAATTCATCACTGTCAGGATGGGAGCAAAAATAATGTAAATAAATAAATAGAAACAACTTGACAATAACCAGGCAAGCCCTTCCTGTCACCCAGCAGCTCCTCAGCAGTCAACCTGCCCCACTGCTGTTGACACAACAGATCTCCAATACTGTCTGCTGACATTGTTGCTGTACAGAAACATTATTTTGTACAGGCGGAAAGACTCTGAAACCAGATACTCTGCAGCTCTTCAGCTTGTAATTCTTTACAGTCCATCCTCCAAGAGAAAGAACAGCACCCAAAGAAGTATTTCAAGTCCATTTCAAAAGGAATCATACATTATGCAAAGCTCCTATCACAACAGATACCAGGGCTAGAGACCCATGGTAGAAACCCAATAGATCTATGAATAAAATACAAAACCAGGACTCATTGCATTGAACTCTGTGTTTCCCTCAGCCATTCACTTTCTGTATTATCCCAACCCAAATCTCCTGCCCTTAATAACTCTGTGGTCAGACACGCCCTTCTGTGCCATACAGTGTTCACATGGTTGGATACCCGAGATACTTGTAGACATGATGACAATACCTAATTTTAATTGTTAGATCTTTATCCGTGAGTTTGCTTTATTTTCTTAATACATCTGGTATTAGTCCAATGATTGCAAAACTACCCAGTCTAGAGCTTCCTTTTTGTTGGAAAAGTTTCCATTGACTGTAGTTAATGAAATTGAATTCTAGAAACTAAAACTGACTTTTTTTGCATTTCCTTGGTAAGAACTACCTGAAATCAGTTTTGCCCAACCAGAGCTTTAGACCTGTGAGAAGAGGAATCCTTCTGTTCTCTTAAGCTTGCCCCATCAAAATCTTATGGTAAAAAACACTGTTCTGAACATATTCCATCTGGAGCTATACAGGATCAATGCCCAAAACCAAACTACCAGGGACGATACACAGGGAAGAATATTAAAAAAAAAAAAAATTATAACCAGAACATAGTGTATTATTACTCCTGCAGCATTACATTATTTGTGGCTGAGTTCTATTTCTGTTAGCTTTTATGTGGACTCAGTTAACTATAATTTCTATATTTGACCTCCCCTGAGACAGCCTATTATGATTTTATGAAGTTAGTATACATTTCACATAGCAGCTTAAAGTGGAGAAAGTGGAAAAAAACAAACCCTTGAGCAAAAACAAGCTAGAGGATACTTCCACAGACACTGCACTGGAGAATGCAAGGATCGCCTTTTCTTTTTATTTTTTTTTCCCTAATCCCATTCATTATTTCATGGAAAAGATGGAACCTATATTTCAGCATGAATATGCAAATCTTAAAAATAAAAACGCATGGCTAGTTCTCGCAAAGCATACAGCAACCATTATTGGGAAAGGGCAGTGAGCAAGGCTGAGCATGCTAAAATAAACATGGTTATGTGTCAATCTTTGGAAGTTAAACGGTCCTTCAGAGGGGTCAGGAATCAAACATTTCATCATGACTGAATTATACATTGGTTTTACTTTCTTCTGCAAGACCTTAACCAACCTCAGGCATGACAAGGAATAAGAAGGGCAGCAGAGAAATGCTCTGGTAGCAGGAGAGACATACCCATGCACAGCAGAACATCTGCTTTTTCTGAAATGCCACATTCCAAGCCTAAACCAGGAATCTCTGCAGTATTTGCTGTAAGTATCAGGTTTTGTACAGAGGAATAAAGGCACTAGTTCCCATGCAGAGTAGCTGCTGCACCCACACAGTCTTAACCAGGCTCCAAGGTTAAATTTCTTTCTCTCCAAAGACCACCTCATGGCAGATGCTCCACCCAGTTGTTAAAAAATAAACAAACAAGAATACTCTCCTTTTCCTTCTCTTACTCCTGCTACTTAAATCAGATCTCTTTTTTTATTATTTCCCTTCCTGCACCCCCAATGCTGGCCTGCCCTCTCATATCTCCTTGTGTCACTTAAGGCCTCCTTCCCTTCAAACTTCCCTGTGCCCCATCACACCCTCCTGCCAAGCCTCCCTGACTGTGTGGTGTAAGATCACAGGTGAGTGCTGCCTACAGGTGTTTATGGAAGACACGGGCTTTTGCCTTGCTATTTCCTCTGCAGTACCACATCTAAAACTCCACTTTGGGGCACGATGAAGTAGGTAACAGCAAAAGAAGCAGCTGATGCCCCAAGTTCAGCTGATTCCAGCACTCCTGAATAAAAATGTTTGCTGTGATTTAACTCTTGCTCTTGGACAGGCAAAGGGAAGTGCTGGGCAGGAAACTGCCCCAGTGGAGGATGCACCAAGCTCCTCTTCATCCCAACTTTGCCTTCAGCCACAGCAGAGGAATGCGAGTTGCAGCACCGGCGTAGGAGGTGTTATTAATGGTAACAGGACTAAAACAGGAACTGGAGAGAGGCCTTGATTTCAACAGGAAGAACTGAAGAAAGGCACTCTTCACTGGATTGTTCAGTGCTTCCTATTAGCTCACTTGAATTAGACTTCCTAGTAAATATAAGGGCATGGGAAGAGTTTATCCCTGTTTATGTTAGCGATTAATGATAGAGCAGGAATTAGGAGACTTGTGAGTCTACTCCAGACAATCTCATATGTGCAAACATATGCAAGAATAACATAGCTTTCAATGGCATGCTGCTCTGCTGCTTACAAGATGTTCAACTCTTTCACTTTGTTGTATTCAGAAAAAGCCACAGAGAGGGATAAAAACTGCAGCAGCAGAGGCAAGGTTAAACCAAAAACTTGAGTCCCAAAACCAGAGCTCTCTGCATTTTTTGGTGCTGCAGACACAGGTAAAACTCTACTTACAGAGTAGAGACTAAATATTACCTCCACCGTGAAACCCTTAACAGCCCTGCTCCACGCAGTACACAGGCAACCAAGAAATGCCTTTCCCAGAAGCCAAGGGGCACGAGAAATCTGACCCTCGTGCTGGACAATACTGGAGCTGGTTCACGACCAAAACACATCAGTAGTGGTCAAACCACTGTAACACAGCAGCCACCCAGCCTGGACAGGCACAGTGAATTCACACCTGCTCAAGAGATGCAAAAAGATCTACCGTCCTTTGACAACACTGGTATCCAAACCAGAAGTCCACACCATGCTCAACTACAAGAAATCAAACAACATTGCTGAGAAATCTACAATCTGAGTGCTCAGGATAAACGTTAGGAATGACAAGCCATTAGGGATAGGGAAAAGAACCACCATACATTTTAAACATTTCCTTGGAATGAACAAGTTTCTGTTAGTGACACTAAAAATGAAATAAAAACTTTAGTGTTTTGATTGTAGTTTGGGGATGACTTTGAGACAGGTGGTCTTCTGAGGAGACGAAGTTCCAAAAAGTGACCACAACTCAAAACATCCCAGATATACAGGCTGTGGAGCGCCACCAGCTTCCCAATTGTCAGACAGTTTCCCAAGCTGTTTAAGACTAGCCTCAGAAATGAGCACATGCATAGAGGTGGAACAACGCTAATGAAAAGCAGAGTTAAGCAGTAATTTACACAGGGCAGTAAATAGTTACCCACCAATATGCCTACTCCTACCAGCACGTCTATTAATTATCCTATAGTGTGTTCCCAACTAAATTTTCTATATAGCCATGCCTCCAAACACAGTCAGAGGAAAGTGTGCTGAGTAATAGTCTCCCCAT
Source organism: Prinia subflava (assembly GCF_021018805.1). Classification (NCBI taxonomy): domain Eukaryota; kingdom Metazoa; phylum Chordata; class Aves; order Passeriformes; family Cisticolidae; genus Prinia; species Prinia subflava. The sequence goes on along the minus strand of NC_086248.1, from coordinate 63,742,144 downwards.
CCCAAGGGCAATTTCAAAATCAGGCCCCATATGCATCCTACATAGAAGAGAGATAATATTAAAGGGCATGCTTGTTATAAGACTGGTTTGTTCCAACAGGACAGGTTTTGGGAAGCATCAACACCACAGGAAAATGTACAGAACAAATGAAAACAGGGTAGAGATGTGCAAGGGAGAAGGGGTGGAGAAAACAAGCAGGAAGAGGAAACTTGATTTTAATGCAAAAGACGATGAGACACCACTGAATGAGGCAGACAGGGTTGAACTCAGAGAAGGAGCACTCCTCCCACCCTGCCTCCCAGAAAAGCAGGATTATGGAGGCAAACTAAAAGCCCTGAATCTCCAGCAAAACAGAACAAATCAAAAACATGACAAGCACAGACCTGCCTATTTGGTCACTAGCTTCTGGTTGAATTAAACCCACCAGCTGTGAACAACCACATTAAAAAAAAAAAAACCTTTTTCAATTTCTATTAAAGCAGCTGCAAACAGGAAGGGGTAATACCCTGTCTTCTATTTCTTTAGTATCTGAGAGGCATCTGCTGTGCCCTGAACTCCAAACCAATTAACTTGTGCCACTGCAACACAAGTCAGAGACAGTTCTACCAGGCTGGGAAGTTCAGTGACTCAGATTTTTCAAGACTTAAGCATTTTCCATTAGTGAGTTGTAATGCAGACTACCATTGAGCAAAACTGGTTTAATTTGCATTTAATTGCAGCAGTAGATCAAGCAACACTGGTCTGGCATCAATTTCAGTAGAGGAAACTAATGAATACTCAAGGTGTGCAAGAGAAACAGGAATTTCAGCTAAGGGAAAATTCCAGTCCCTACAGACAAAGACAAGAGATGGCAAGAGGGCAGGGAGGAATGCAAGAGAAATACAGGAAGAGAAGTTTTTCATTTTGACATGCCAAAAATACTTGGTCATCTAGGTAAAGCAATTAGATTATTAAATTACGTGGAATCAAGAACACAGATCTGGATACACAGAACTTTCAATTATTAATAGTTGCCTTATTAATCAGACACATGAATAGGAAAAAACAAACCAAAACAAAACACAAAAAGAAACAAACAAAAACCCAAGACAAAACGAAAACAAACCAAAACAAAAAAGAAAAAAACAAAAAACAAAACAAACAAACAAAACCAAAACAAACCAAACAAAAACCCACAAAAACAAACAAACAAACAAAACAAACAAACAAAAAACCAACAAAAAACCCAACACCCAAACTGGACTAGAGCAGAAAAAAATTTCCAGAGTGCAGACCAAAACCCACATCAACCCAAACCAGCCAACAGCCTTAACTCCTAGACTATAAAGCCTTCAGGGCCTCTTTTCCATTTTTTTCCTGTCTGGTCCCATGATCTTCACTTCAGCAGGAGGAGCAGAAAGGGCTCCTATTTCACACCTGCCCAGTGACTGGAGCTTGTGCACTTTGACTGCCTTCAGTCTGAAGAAATCACTTAATGAAAAGTATCCATCATTGTCCATAAAGAAGTAAAAAAAAAAAAAGGACCTCAAGCTAACAAACCAAGGAGGGGGATATAAACTGAGTTACCAATTCAGGGTTACCTTGCAAAGTAAGTTATTGGACAGCAAGTCCAGGCTCCCAGGCCCAGCAACCTCCCAAGAAAATGCTTACTCATGTATGGTTGTATAGTAAGAAAACACCAGATAAGGAGCTCCTACCAGGTTCTTTCATGTCTTCACAGTTGTCTCAGCCTGGCTGATTTCTGTGATCACCTTGGTGCTGATCTAGCACGCTGGAGAGAGGACAGAAGCTGTTAAGGTGGGCGCTGCTGAAGTGAATGAACCATGACACCTCCAGCATGGACACTGCCCCTAATACAGTAAAACTGTTGTCCCTTCTGCCAGAAATCTTGCCCTTGGGTTAGCAGGCTGAATTAGCACTGCACCTTCACTGGATGTGGCCCAAGGAGCCTGCAGCAAGAGCAGCAGGAGAGGACTAAGGGTGGCAACAACCTGCAGCTACCACGATCAGGTGTGGTGGGCTAAGCCCTGCCAACAGCTTGCTACCACCACCAAAGGGGGCACTGCAATTCTTCTACATATTCTTGGGCTCATAATGCATCTGAGAAAGGCCTGAAACATTTCAGGGGTGCTTTATTACCACTGCCTGACATACATGCCCTGCACCAAGCTCTTCTGGTGTACTGGGTAGGTTATGCCAGTGTAGATGTTCTAACAGATAAAACTTACTGAACTAAATCTTACTAAAAGACACAGAAGTCACTCTGAGGCAAAAGTCAGCACAGAGTGAGTGCACTGCAGCTTTATGCAGACCATCATTCCAACAGCTAAGCACTGCACATGCCAGGGAAGACATATTCATGAATTATGGTGTGAAATAAGCAACTCTCCACAGGAACACGCAGCAACCATACCCCTCATACTTTAGGCCAAAACAGTATGAACTAGAATATAGATCCCTCTCCCAGTAACTACACACATCCTCCTTGTTACTGTTCTAAAAATCCCAGCTCACTCTTATGAGTTTATTAGGACCTTGCAGGCAGCTCAGGAGCCACTGCTGACACCAGTGTAGTGTCAGCTCCCAGCCTGGTGTCTGAGAGCAGCTGGTGCTACCTCCCTCAGCCTTGCAATGCTGGAGCCACAGCACTGGAGCCTCTCTGGGCTCCCCATGACCCTGCACAGGAGAGAGAGTAAAGCGAAAAGCCACCTAGGGAAGAGCTGGATAAGGTAGGTAACAACCATGGCTGTAAAATAACACAACAAAAATACGACAGCACAGGCAGAGGAAAGAAAAAGCAAAACCAAGAATTTTCAAAGCTCTCTACTGATACATGCATAAACTAAAAATAATCAAAGCACCTGCAAGCAGCAGGCACAGACTTCATTTAACAGGTGATGAAAGACACTTATATTATTTGTATGAAGGTACAAGGCTTCCATGGCAGCAAAGAAACCAGAAATAGAACATTTGTTATCAATTCTGTGCTCTAAACTGATACCTCATTGTTTTTATTCCTCCTATATTTTTTTTCTTACTGGCTTCTTTTAGAACAAGATATAATGACTAACAGATGCTACAGCAGTGCAGTCCTCAGTGAAAGAGTAATTAGCAGATGAAAGTTCAGCAGTTGTTTCAAGTTACAATCAGATGAGCTGTACACTGTGAAGGACAGAGATGAGCAATCCAACCTCTGCCTCCATTCCCCACTGAAACATGGTACAAAGCTGTACATACTGAGTGGGACCTGGAGGTACAGAGATAATGAACCTGAGTGGTCCAGGTTTGTTTTAGGCTTTGTCTCCAGAATTTAGGAATTGCAAATACTTACAATACTTTTGCTTTGCCAAAATTTTCAGAATATTCACTCCATATAGTAAAGCTAATGAAAAAAATAATCAGTGCTAGACATCTATGCTGACCAGTGAGAAACGTGTATTGCATAGATTCATGGCTATTTAGTCAAAAAAACCTCTGCTTTTTCTGTTGTAAATAATTCTTATAAGGAAATAACTCCTGGAGCTCTGCTGATCTTCAAAATGCAAACAAATGAATGGAACTACTTGAGGAACGTGGAGAAACTGCAACATATGAATGAATGAATGAATGCAATGTGTGGCTTCAAATAACTCTAACCCACTGTAGCTGCTGCTCAGTTAACTCAGTTGATGGTGCTGGTGATGCCAAGGTTGTGGGTTCAATCCCCATATGGGCATTCACTTAAGAGCTGCATTTGATGGCCCCTGGGGGTCCCTTCCAACTCAGAATACTCTGTGATCTGACTCCCTAGATAGCTGTCACTGTTTTCAGTGCTGCTCAGCTAACCTTAGAAATACGTCAATTTGGGCTTGTTTGCCATTTCTCCTTCAACGTTTGGTTGCCAAATACTTCAACTGCAACCATAAAAACAAGCAAATGACATAAAATAAGAACAACTTGGTTAGTCCTCATAATTATTCAGCTGAACTTTAATTTCTACAAGAGTAAGACAAAGTGCCACAAAAGATTACAAATGAAGAGTCATTCCACAAGTGTAAACTAGAGTAACACAAATACAGTTGAAAATATCACTATTGTCAAACTCCTGGTGATGAGGCATTCAGTGTTTCAGAAATAAAAAAGCATTACTTTGGGGAATTGTACAATCCAGAACAAATTTCACCTGGCAGTAACATTAATGACTCCATATAGGCAATCGGGCCACACATGCTTACAGATAGCATGGGAAGGAGGTTAATAAAACTCAACTCAGTAATTTCTGAATTACTTTTAAGAGAAAAATAATGGTTTACAATGTTACAGGCACGGCTTGGGAGAGAGTGCATGCAGTATGTTTTGTTTTAAGGGCTGTGAGGAAAGCTTAAAAAAAAACCCAAACCCCCAAAAAACTGCAAAAACAACACTCTAAAAAGAAAAACTCCAAAACCATCACCAGTATACCTCTGATACCAAAGACAATAAATTACTACCTAATGGTATTTAATGCAAAAAAAACCCCATTTTATATTAATACATATATAAACAGATAGCATTTTTTTCCTCTAAACAACATAATACCAACCCACAAGCTGACCAAAAATCCTGAAAAAAACATACCATTAACTGCTCTATAGAGTTAAAAATAGTTCAGGACAATTTACTCAAAACCATTTACTAAAGAAAATATGAAGCCTTATATTTAAACACTTCAGTATTTATTATATCCTCTGGGAGTGGTTATAGAGAGCTGAGCTACATACCAGCTTACAGCAAAATAACTAAATCTGTTTTCATTTCACACTTTGTGCTAATTTTCAGGAAATCTGCATGTGCACATTTATTTTGGAATCAGATACTTTTTCAAAACGTTGCCACTGGCGTTGAAGAGGTGGAAAGAGGCATTGCCAACACCAAGTGGTTATAAAGCCATGCAGGGCTAGCCAGCAAAGTACCACAGCTGACTCCTGTTTGATGTTACTGTCTTGAGTGCCACCAAAAACCAAGGGCTGCTCTAGCTCCCACTCATGGGCACTATTTGGCCATGCTTGGTCAAATCATTCTCCCCACTTGCTCATCACAAGTTGCAAGATGCCCATGCACATCCCACACTGCCTCTGTGCCAGCCAGTGATTTTGTCCATCCTTCTGTGAAGTTATGGGAGCACCAACTTGGGGTCACTGCTGCTTTTTTATCTCTCCTTGTTGTTAGATGCATACCAATACAGAAGAATGCAAAGTCGATGACTTTTTAAACGAATGCATGTGTGGACTAATGTCTCTTTCCTCAACATTAAAAAAACCCCATGTGTGATTTTAGAGTTTCGTAAACTCTGGTTCTGTATAGCATTTGCTCTCTTGAAGTCCAAACCTGCTTTAATGTCCTGACTAAAGCTGGAGGCTGGAACTACTGCTGCTGCTTCATCTCTTCAACAATGGTGCTTCCCTCCTTGCTTCTCAGTACTCCCCTGCATATCTGATCATCAGGTTCAGATCTGGACCAGCGTAGACCAAGCAAAATACTACAGCAGGAAGTTACTGCTCCCAAGCTGAACCATTTGAAAAGATCAGTCTCCTCCTACAACAGAAAGGCGGTGCTGCCCTGCGTGGTGGGCCACAGATGGGGCATCCCTACAGAAACTGCACCAAACACACAGAAATGCTGCATTACATTCTTACATTAGCAAAAATTCTCTTCATTTTTAATAACAATTCAAGTCTCATTGCTACATCAGCCTAGTATCATAGGGTTTGTGCTATGGCCCTCAAAGGAAAACCAAACACCAAGAAATCAACCAGCTGTGCTTAACACTGGTCACAGTAGTCCCATGTGTTTAAGTATGCTTTCCTTTACCACCACAGATATTTCATGATGTTTCCTTTACACCTAAGTAGAGAAACTGTTTTCCCCATCCCCTGCATGCAGCAGGCACAGGACTCCCATGACAACACTGATCTCAGCACTCCAGCACAAGGTGTCCCTGTCCTGCCTCCAACTTCCTCAGAAAGGCTATGCCCTGACAAAGAAAACTCATGATCTTCAAGTATTAATACAGGTTTTGTGAACCCTGAAATTCAATTTTTATATATATATGTACAGAAAAATTCTACATGTTCAGCTCAGTGTTTGCCCATTTCCCATTTCTGAGTTACCAGCAAAAACCACTCTGAGAAATTTAGGACTTCATGTAAAGAAGAAAAACTGTTAATTGCCGTGCTGCCAAAAAAAAAAATCTTTATTGAGATACTCAGAAATGAGCCCTATTATACCATCTGAAGTGTATTATAGCAGATTTTCACAGGCAGCAGTTGGAATTAAGTACATACCTTGCCATTTGGTATTTTTCACTTTGCAGCTTTAATCTAATTTCTTTGAAGACACTCAACTATTGTTCTGGCAGAAGCATAAGGAATAATTTATAGCGAACCTCAAAATTTTAAGTCAGTGGGAGTTAGACACAAGGCCTTAAAAAATTCTAGAACCCGTCTCAGAAGCTATGTAAAATATTTTTCCCATTAGCACTTTTCACATCTAAAATTTCAAAAGCCACTGCAGACATTTACATCTACCATTCACAGACTTTTTATTGGGACTCCTTCTGAGATTCATATTACATAACTCAGCTGGGATAAGTATTTGAGAGCAATTAATCACTAGGACAATTAATACACATCTTCAGAGAAATTTACTTAACCGAAGTAAAAAAACCCATTTGAGCCTATCCACAGAGTTCCTCAGATGTACCTCATAAAGTAATTTTAGTATGTGCATCACCATCCTTCACCAATTTATGTGGTAAATCCACTATTTGATTTGTTTGCAAGGAGTTGCTATAATTTATGAAAGCAGCGATTTTTGAGGAAGGCTTTTCAGGACTGTTAAAGTAGAAGGAAAGATTCTAGCCCAGGCACTAACCAGCAGAGTAAGAAGAAGGCAAGCTGGATTTGAGGGAGCAAGCATGTCTCTGGGCACACACAGAGCCATGCAGATGAACAGGAAATTCAAGACATCTTTGGGCCACTGCAGTATTGATAATTACAGAAGGTACTTTTATGGTGATTTCCTACAGCACCAAAATAATAGAAACACTAATTTCATACAGTGCTTCAGTACAAATCAATGCCTTGTATTTAAAGGTCTACAGAATGTTACAGGAAATAATGTAATTATTTTCCTTGATCCACTAAAGTCATCTTAATCATCACAATCATCCCAAGTCTGCAAAATACCAGGCACTCCTACTCTCTTCCTCCTCAGATCTGGTGGATAGATTTGGCCACTGGTGCCCTGTGCATCAAAGCCCAACAGATCAAAGCACAGTTCAACAGCAGGCAAGCCAATTCCAGCCAGATCTTGTGCAACCTATGAACTGGAAGGCAGCTTAATCCCTTGGGATCTCCTATTTCACCAGTGTCGAGATGCAGGCTCTGATATTAGTTTGTATGGATGCAGCAGTAGACCTTTAAGTTTTTCTTATTAAACTGTAAAATGGGAATTCTGCCATCCTCAAAGCCCTTTTGAAAATTATGAGTAAGAACATCTTCAGCTTTAGCTACAGCCACATCACAATGGCCCCATCTCCACTGTGGCTCACTTTGAAGCACCAGCCTTCAAGGAAGGGATGTTGCTCTTCCATTTAAGGATGGCAGTGGTATTTTCATTCAGAGGTTTCTCATTTCTCTGTGCATCAGCCCATTATTCTGCACCCACAAATTCAGTACTTCCAGTTTCCAAAATCAAGATCTGTCTCTACAAGACTTGCAGAGGAAGATCTCTGATCTTCAAGCAAGCCTCAGTCATCCGAAAATAGATCTTGCGAGGTTACAAGACTGCTGTAATTATTAGAGGTCTCATAGAGATGTTGGGAACCATGAGCACTCTCAGCATCTGTAGTACCCATAGGATTTAATCCACAGCATTTTAATTTTCTTTCAGAAACAACCAACATCCCCACTGGCACCACTAAGACAACACACATGAGAGTCTAACTTGACTTCAAGATGAGTGCTTAAGACAGAATTTCATTAGTTCAACAGGACTGATGCCTGCCTCATGCTAATTTTGTTTCATCCAGTCCATCCCTTTCCATTTGTGCCATCTGTTCCTGTAACCAATTTACCTTTTCCATCCACGGCAAAACAGATTAATTAATTAAACACAAAGGAGGCAGCTAGATGAGCTTCAAAGGTCCCTTCCAACACAGACAAGTCTATGATATGACAGCACAGGTAGCCACCTTCCCCCATTTTCTCATCTCAGGACCCCCCAGGCCGCTGGCAGAAGCCCAGATGGGAGCCACAGTGCCAGCCCACAGTGTGGCTACAGCTCTACAGGAGTCCTCCTCTTACACCACAGCCAGTGCTGCATATTAATGAAGCTTGATTTAAAAAACAAGGGCAAATCCCTGTTTTCAGACTTCAGTATTGCAAAATATGGTCTCCTATCCAGAGTGCTCCTGGATATATCACTGCTCAGGTTGCTACTTCCACTGCTGCTGCTAATTCCCAAAACAACCTCTCCCTATTTTTATAGCATTTCAGTGAGGAAGAAGCTCCGCAAATTTGACAAAAAGCAAACCTTTGATAGCTAGAGGTACTGAAATAAATGGAAAGCTAGAGGGGAATAGGGCTCAAAAAGGGTTTTTTTAATAAAAAAGTAATTTTTAAAAGCTGTATCACAATCCGCACAAAGCAAGCTGTTTGCAGAAAGAAGACAAAAGGAATACAAGAGCATTTCCTATGCAATAGATAGGCAAGATGTTCATCTGAAACATTACTTCATTAGGAAACACTGGGGGACATCCTCCCACTGAAAGGAAAAAATAGAAAAAACCCCAAAACTTACCTATACACTCTTGACTTCTCTCTCTCTTCTACATCGTCTCTATTATAAACAGACTCCCAAAGTGCCCGCCTCAGCATTTTTATCTCCTGAAGCAGCAGACTCTTGCCTATGAAGGCAGTGCTTCAGAGTAAGGATGCACTGAGCTCTGAGGATGTGAGTGTGGGGGAGGGAAGCTCCAATATTACAACCCATCCATCAACCACTTCTATAAAGCTCTTTTGTTCCAAGTTCATACTTAGCAACTCAAGGTCAAAACTGATGCTGGAAAATGCAAATCGTAAGTCAACCCAGACTTTCACCCCATGTGTCTTCTTGACCTTAAACACAAACAAGAAACAGGCAAAAAGAAGCTTCAGCTACATGATCTATTTATATAAAAATGTGTATTGAGGAATACTAACAAATTAAAACTTTCTGGGGGTTAATCTACACTACTACTGACACAGACAGGAAAAACAGAATCAAAATATGTGAATTTAGTATAAAAGGCCCTTACTTTTTTGGTTTTCTTACACTTTGGACAAAGTCAATTTTGCCTGGTAGGGGCTTTTCTGTTTGTTTTCTTTTTCTTTATTGTTTGTTGGGATTTGATTTTTTAGTTTTGAGTTGCCTTCTTTTTCTTTGCGAGAGAGACAGACAAGGTTTGATTGAAAGCACCACAGGGAAAAGTAACTGACTGAAAAAACCCCAACCTTTTCCTCTCTGGTACAAAACAAAGGAACACATCTCTATTAGCCTTTGTCTTTAAGAAGTCCTGGGTCAGATGTTGGCAGCCTTCACAAAGAAGAAAAATCGTAGGTATTACCAATAAAAAGCAAGGATTTCATTGCAGCCAAGAAAACAGGATGTATTCCACAGGCTATAACTATTCTCCTTAGAAACACAATATGGAGAGAAAAAAAAAATCATTCATTACACTCAAATACTTAAAAGCAAACTTTTCAGTGAACCCCATTTTTGCAGGATTCCATGGCAGAAAGCAACAGAGGTGCCAAATACCTGAGATTACAAGCTTATCCAGTGAATATTTCCCAGAGGTGCTGTAACAAAAATCAATTTACACGGACAACAGAAAGACAGTGTAAGACAAGAGAACTCTGACACAGAACTCTGATCTAGTATTTAAAATCTCTTAATTTTAGATGATCTGGCAGTCTTTAGAATTGTCATCACAAAACTACTTGGAGTTTTATTTTAAGAGCTTACATATAACATCTTTCATATGGGAAAAGTCCTGCCAAGAGCTTTAAATATAGCTGTATTGAATGCCAGTTTGGCTTCCTCCATGTGAATTTGGACAATTTTAACAAGAGTTTATGAACTTGCATTGGGAAAAGAAATGTGTAATGATAGTTTGCCATCCATGCACGCAAGTTATAACTTATGTAAAATTCTAGATAATTCTGCAGTCTAGCAAAACCATTTTGAAACACAACTATTTTGTCTCAAATAGCTTTGATTTGGCCCTTAAATCACAGCTTTTTTCTAAAACACCATCACACACAGTCCTGGCAATTAAGTCAGCCTAAAGGGTTGCTTACTTAGGGAAAGGATAGGAAAATGTGTTTAATTAGCACAACTCAGGCTACTGAGGAACTGCTTTATTTGATCAACTGCTGCTGTGGATGATCAAAAAGGTGTTTCCTGTAATTCTCATTGGAGTTTGCTTGCTTGCCCCAAGCAAGATGAAGAACAGAACTATATGGTATGTTTTCCATCCCCCTTAATAAAGCTCTCATCAACAAGGAAAAAATAGAGTACTGTAGTAATGTAACCTAGATCCTAGACAGTTTCCAAAAACCCAGCCAAGGATCTTTGTCAGAATTTCAAAGAGAAGCCGCTGCTGAAATTCTTAAGCATGCGGAAGGGTTGTTCAGGACTCCTCCTGCAAACAGTGAAGGCTTTTCACTCCCTGAGAGATTACTGCCAACAGGATCTGTAAGGTGGGACACTGAAAACAGTTTCCACTTTCTCCACTGGAGACAGTTTCCATCTTTCTGAGATCAAGCTTATGACCTTGCCTTTCAACAGAAACAACAGGTATTTTTATGAAGAGTATTAAAGCTCTTCCCAAGAAGCACTGCAAGGTTGGAAGTTCTCAAGGAAATAATTATAAATAAACAATAAAAAACAAAATTTTTAATTTTTAGAATGTGCTTTTTGAATCCCAGCTATATAACTTGATTAAAACCTTCCCTTGCCCATCCTTTTTCAAATAAATGTGCTAAGATAAAGTCACAGTTTAGGAACGGTATTTTTCAATTTAGTACTCCTGCTAAAACCATACCACTGCTTGCTCCCCCTCACTCCAACTGGAGGCACAGGTGGAGATAAGAACAAGTTACTGGAAACAGCAATGAGATAAGAAAATGAACAGCAGCAATATTCATAGCAAAAGGTATAAGACAAAGAAACAATTTACACAGAAAGCCCATGACAATAAGCGAATACCAGACAAGCGGCTTCCCTTGCCACCTTTTCTTAAGTAGGGGAACCCTTCTTCCCAGGAGAGAGAAAGAGCAAATTCCTTTCCCCCCTGCCTTGCAGCAATGGCCTGTGGTGGTACAGAATAACATCTGGGTCCTGGCTGCACACCCTCCCATCTAAAAATTACCCTGTCCTGGCCAAAACCAGGACAGACATTTACTGCAGGCCACAGAGTATCCCAGCTCTCTTGATCAAGTTGTTCCTCTTGGGTCCCACTGGTACCTCTCCTGGACAGCCTTCCAGTACAGAGTGTATTCGTGTTCATGGCTATAATGCTTTGACAAGAGGCAATGACAACAAACTGTAATGCATGAAACTCCACTTAAGCATATGGGAAAAGTTTTATTATTAGGGTTATGATTGCTCCATCCTTAGAGATATTCAAAATCCAAATGCACACAGCCCTCAGCACCTGGCTATCCTGAGTAGGGGGTTGGAATAGGTGGAATAGGTGGCCACAGGCAGAAGGTAGTGACCATTAACTCGATTTCCAGGTGGAGGTCAGTGACAAGCAGGGCCCCTCAGGGGCCCGTGCTGGGACAGTTCTGTTTAGTGCCATCAGCGACACAGATGAAGGGATCAGGTGCACCCTCAGCAGCTTTGCAGATGGCACCAAGCTGAGTGGCATGGTTGACAGGCCTTAGGGGCAGGATGCCATCCAGAGGGATCTGGATAAGCTCAACACGTGGGAACAATGCATTGCAACGCTTTCAAAACAGAAACTTCGGTGACTACTCAAGCAGCCTCAAGAACTTTTCCTTGAAAAGTTTCATTCCATTCAAACTCACTGTCTCAGCTTCAGCAACAGCCACCAAGGTAGGAGAAAGGTACTGCGGCACAATGCACACAGTTAAAGTATCTTTTATAAAACCCTGTAAGTGGAGGCCGTGCTCTTGTGCTAACCATGGCCATGCAGAACTTGCAGGCTGACAATGAGAACGACTCTGCTCATTTCAGTGTTCACATACAGAGCTCACACCCGTGCTTGTGATTTGGTGCTATCTGCCTTTTGTCAGTCGTTTTTCCAATTGGCTGCCTCTGTTAGAAGCTGAGAGATTCTGGGGTTCTCCCTGATAAATTCAAAGTTCCGCAAGAGATATACCCATGCTTTCATCATTTGTCTTCAGGATTAATTTACTCAGATTTTTATAAGCCATTAATAATAATCTAAATTAGAAATACCATATATGCATAGACATAACTAGCGATAAAACCAGTGGAGCACAAACATGTCAAGCTGACAGGAGCTCAAATGAAGACATGCTTTTGTCTATCATGACCTAATTCATTTTTCTACCAGTTGCACTACACAATGCATTTAAATCTTTTAAATATTTGATGCATTAACCTGCACCACATTATCGCTATGTACAATGCTAAATTATGCACTCTTCATCCTACCTTTTACAAGCTGCAGCTATTCCCAGACTGCAGCAAGTTTCACAATTTGTCAGCAAGGTTACTAACAGTAGAAAAATGTTTTGTAAAGAAAAAGCTACTGTATTTTATGTGTTGGGAAAAGGGGTGGGAGAGGAAAGCATGCTCAGTTAGAGCAACAGGGTCAAAGCAACACGCCTTGAAGAGCACTCCCCTCCCATGTTACATACCACACTCTTCAGAGGGGACATCACAAATTACAGAATTCAAGCCAAACTCAGCAGTGAGTGGGAGCAGGCAAGATAATAAGCACTGCAGATGGTTTTAGTCTTCATTACCATCCAGTAGACACAATGTCTCTGTAACAGATATGGACAAACAGAGGGTTTTGTAACATGACAAACAAAAAAGCACCAAGAGCTCTATGTTTTTGTGGCATTCTTCGACTCAGGCAAACACTCTGTGGATTTCTAATTACCTGCTCTTCCTCTAGACCTCAAAAAAAGCCCATAACTGTTGTGAAACTTTGGGTTCTTCAAAACAGACCTTTTTAAGCCACACTTAACTAAATTACCATCTTCTGGATTCACTCATATGTGTTATGACTAGACTCTGTCAGGGCAAAGAGCCTTCTAACTTACACTTAAATCTGCATTGTGGCTGTGCAAGTGCTTCCTAATGTTTTAAGGAAATTTGTTATCACAAACAGGCCAACACTGCAGTTTAACCTTCCTTCAGGATACGCTAGCACAGCCTCCCTCCCCTCCACCCAGATTTGGAGAAGGGCAGCCTTGTCCTACCACTGACCATCAAGACAAGGCAGGGCAAGAGACCTGACTCACGCTTGCCTCGTTTTCTCCAGCTTTCCTCTCTTTCCTGAAGGTAAAGATCACGATTATAGATTACAATTCTACGTGTTTCATCATCATTATTATATAATTATAACTGCAACGGTAATTTCAAAATCAACTGCAGTAATGTATTCACATTGAAACCACCCCTGTTATGGCCATGCTTGCCTCCCCAGGAGGAGGCGAACCCCATGTGATGCCACCTGGGGTTTCAGAGGCGCAGAGGCAGAGCCGCTTCGGCTCACGTTGCACAACCAGGGCTGAGCCCAGCGGGGTCAGGGCCCCTCCACGGGACTTCTCCCTGCAGGGCCCAGGCTGCCCCAGCCTGCCCAACAGGACTGCACACGCTCCCCACTGCCAGGGCGGCAGCCAGAGATACCAGGAAGGGCGTTGGCCCCACGGAGATCAGCTGCCACACCAGTCTGCCGTATCTGGGTCTCCAACAAGGTCGAATGCAACTGGTACCAAACCTTTCAGTCCTAGCCCCATTAGCACCCTTCAACAGTTTCCTACCATAACCATTCCCTATGGCATGGATTCAGCCATGCAGAATGAGTTTATGGTAAGTATACTGATACCTCAAAATACTCGACCTTCTATCGCATACACATTATTAAAATAGAGTTACCAGAAGGAACCACATAGTGACTACCTACCTTTATTTTAATAGAACAAGGAAATAGCTCAACGAACAACTTTTAAAAAACTGCATCTAAACTAACACACCAAGACATTTGTGAGCATTACTGTATTTTCATTCTTTCTTCCTCATAAGAAATCCAGAACAAACTTATTTCTTTCTCATATTTAAAAATCTTCAAGTTTACATAAGAGAGCCTCCATGTTTCCAACACCACAAATCAAAATAGTATAAAGGAGGCTATAAACATGCATTCAATTGCATTATTGTTCATATACACGTGAACATGTATCTCCAGTCTTACAGGGTGGTCATTTTCAGAAATTCTTGTGTTCTTGGACTTCTGCAAAGAAATATTTTTCAGTGTCTAGGATATATCTTGGAGGGAGGAAAAATAATTCAGAATTTGAGTGGAAAGGATTTTATTTGCATCATGTCCAGAATAATGGGAGGGGAATTTTGCTGCGTTATCAATCAAGCTTTGCTTGTGCTATCTTTCTTCTAAATTGAAGATCAAATACCACAGTAAATGCAAAGTTTTGTTCCCATTTCCTGGTAGTTGGGTTCTTTTTCCTACTTCACAATGCTTTAAGCATCGCTAAGGACAATGTGGCTAACAATATTTTGGTAATTTCTTTTTAACTTTTAATGATACTGCATTAGCCAAGCATCACTTGGTTTCTCAGTCGTTCATTCAGTTATTCACCATGAACTAGATACTGAACAGGAAGGGAAAGCCAACACCACTTGCTTGAGAGCTCTTCCCTTCCATACAGCAGGAACAAAAGGTGCCACTAGAGATAACCCACAAATCACTCATCTTGGGTCCTGCTGAGCTTCCTGTAAGCAAACTCCATCTGCTGCCAAAAGCTAAATCTTGCTAAAGTAGAAAACAAAAGACAGATACCCACTTGCAAGGAGAAAGACTGGGCTTGCTTTCTTACTCAAACCCAAGATTTGAGAAACTTTATGAATGTAACAGCCAGACACAAAGAATGTATGTAAGCCAGTGAGTGGCAATGTTTATCCCATCACTTAAAAGCTGACGAGAGCTCTTCTGTAGGCAGTATTCTGACACTAAAAAAAAAAATAAATTGGGAGGACCAAGAAGAAAGAGCATTCAAGTACAACACATTACCATTTAAAACATACTGTAGAAGTGTCTTGTTTTTATTTTCCAATTGGTTGCTAAACCAGAAAAAAAATTAAGAATCCCACCATTGTCACTATTACTCAACATGCTTGAAATCGCTATCATTTTTCCATTATGATTAACATTTGCATTTAGTGCTAGTACAAAAACTCAGTGTCTCCGTTCTTCAGATAGCATCCACAGTTCCAATATACTTCAGCAGGCAGCTGTTCTAGTCCTAATCTCTGAAAAGTAGGAGCTAAATTAATTAAAAAATCACAATCTTAGATGAATCAAAATTTGGTTAGCTAAGCTACAGCCTGATTACAGTAAAAGCAATGTCCAATCAACTAACTTAACAGATCTACTTGTTATCAAGATGTCAAATTTCAAATAAAGTGCTGCTGCTCACATTAGGGAAATTAAACTTACTGAAAGATTAAAATGTCCTCTAAGTTTGAAAGTTATAAGAACTCAGTCACAGACACACATTATAGTCAGTTCCCTTGAGGTGTTTTTTTTTTTTAATTTCAAGCAATCCCTTGATATTCTCCCTTCCATCCTTGTAAGGTGTAAATGGTTTTGCACTTGTTTTATATTCCTATACCAGAGCAATGGTCAATTTTGGAAGTGAAGCAATAAAAATGAAGTAAGGGACATACTCAGTTATTATCCACCGTGACACAACCCAAGGCAGGGAGGCCTGGGTCTGACACCAAGGGGTTACAAAATAGAGGGGGTGAGAGGGGCTGTCAGGAGAACACCAGAAGCTCCATCCAATTTCACCCTTTCCTGTCCCTGCCTCTCACCTCCTCACCCCCTTCCTCACTAATCCAACTGACCATCAGGCCCGCAGAGGGTGTTGTATTTGAGGAAGGCAAAATGCTGAGTTTTAACAAGTGACATGGGTGGTGAGGTGCAGAGCAGACCCTGAAAGTGTCACACCTCAGAACAGGGAGAGGCAGCTCACAGCACACCCGGGGTGAGTGAGGGGTCTGAACCACTAAAGAAAATGAGGAGGAGAAAATAAGAGCAAGAAAATAAAAAAAATAATCAGGTCGTAACTTAAAAACCATGTAAGCCCAGTGCCTTCAACAGGGTAACTACCCAGAGAGTGACAGCAAAGCAAATACTTGGTTCTGCCACTCTGCAGGAATTAACTACCCTGCCTCCAGACTGCATAGTGCCCTAAGCTCAATCACATTCATTGGACCTTAAACGTTTATATTCTAACTACTCCTAGTTCTTAAAGGGCAATGAAATCTCATATGCACAATGCTGATTAAAGGACAAGAGGCCAATAAATAAATAAATAAATAAAACCTAACTTAAACCACCATAATTTACAAATGACAAAGAGAAAAAAACCTATGACAGCCTGAAGCCAGAAGCAGCCCTGCCCAAATATGGTAGGATATAAGTACAAACAACTTGCAAAGTCCACCCACATTAATCTGTGCTAAACCCACAGGTAGCAAAATATTTTCTTCTAGTCTCTTAAGTGGCATGACATCCAGGCTTTCTGGAGACTGTCATCCAACCAGCAGGTTTCCTCTCCAACCTACAGCCAAGAACAACATTTAATTAGCATGTTTAATTGATCTTGTTAACTGTTAGGGTGGACAGCTTTGATCTCGCCTGCTGATAGCTAGTTTAGGACTACAAAAGAAACTGGGGCTTTGCATAATTGCCAAGCTCTCGATGTGTGTCTTCTAATTCCTTCTATTTCCCAATCCCTCTTTCTGTTTCTGCTGCACTAGTACTCCAGATAACAGGAAGCAAAGAACATGCCATCATTTATTTTATCATTTATTTTATCATTTATTTGAGCATGCAGGCGAAAAAAAAGGAAGATGAGGAAAGGGAAATTGCTGCTCCTTCACCCAGAAACACAGGAAAAGGCCAGGAATTACCACCGTGAATCTGGCCTGGGCAAACATTAAATGAAGTCGTGCATGGCTGAGGGCAGTCAGCACCAAACCCTTCAGTGGAAGATGCAGGAAACACTAAGTATGTGTGGGATAAGCTGCTCCCAACCCCCATTGAAAGTCTGATCCCACTTTCTGCTGATTAGAGGCTGGTTTAAATTCCAGGACAGAGGGTTTGAGGAATTTCAGTGGCTTTCCACTGTGTGCTTTAGGTTGTTAATAGGCTCATCCAAAAAATTATCCTTCTGCAGGAGATTCATATTAGCTTAGAGAGAAGCCCACAAGACCACGATTACTAGCTTGCACTCAACCAGTATGAGACTGTGCCAATAGTAACAGGAAGAGAAACTTCTGAGGATGTTTTAGTGCATCCTAAAATATCAAGCAACCTTCAAAATAGATCCTAATTGAAAACAACTAAATACAAGTATGTTTAATTCATTAACTACCTCTCCTAACCACTGTTTTCCTGAATGATCAAGCCAGTCATAAGTTCTACGGAAATAAATGTTCGTAGGTGGTGTATAATGGGTTCTGAGCAATGCACAAAGCAGCCCTACATTTCAGCCAAAGAGTGTCAACTGTGTTCAGAGCAGCAAGCCAAACCCTCATCAAACTGAATTCAGCTGGAGCTTTGCCACTCAGCAGGACAACGACTTGGCCCACCATCCCCATGGGAAATCTTTTTCTAACCCAGACTTTCTTCCTGCTTATTTCAAACGAAATCTCCTTTGGATCAGGTTGAATTTCCACAGATAATTAGTCTTGCACTAGCTAAATAAAACAAGAGTTATATTGCTTCTGAGCAGCAAACTGAATAATTACAACAGGGTTAAAGAGAAAATTTCTTCTTTTCTTTCCCAGGGGAACTTATGAATTAACTGTTTAACATGGTTGAACTTTGCTGTTGAATCTTCATATTGCACAGCAACAGAGAGAAATACCACAGTGCAGTCACCTCAAGCATCTGTAATCATGAACTGTAGCTTCCAAGCAGTGCTAGAACAGAGTTCTTCACCTAAAAGCCTGTCTTTTCTCACCAAAGCTTTCTCATGAGCACACTGTGGTTTTGGTGGTTAGTTTGGGGATTTTGGCTGTGCTGTGTTTTGTTTTCTTTTGTAGAGGTGTGTGTTGTTTGACCTTTTTTTTATCCCTAAACCTTTTTCTAAAGAAGGTTTCTTCTTGTTGCTGCAAGATGATGAGTATCTTGTATCCTCTGTCCTTATACCAGAAACTATAGAAAGCCAGCCAGCCCCTTCTTCTCCTGCCTAGTGCTGATACTGTCTCAAATAATGCTCACTTTTGGTGGCTTGGGATGGAGGAGGGGTTTCCCTAGGAATAAGCTGAATAAAGCTTCCTGTTCTGCTAAAGCAGGAAATGTGCTCCAGTACTGCCTTGCACACAAAGAGTGGAAAATACTTACTAAACAAAATAGCAGGAGATGAAGTGTAAACTGGATTGTCCTTCCATCATGCAGACAAATAGAAAGCTATATTCCCCACACACCCAGTTCTCTTGCATTAATGTGCTTAACCTTGGAGGGGGGGAAAAAAAAGAAAAGCATACATATGTACAGACATTGTGCATCAAAATCAAATTATTATGCTGTGCCTTTAAAATCAAACACTGAAGGATTGTAAGCAACACTAATTAGGAGGTAGAATTTCCTCCCTCCCACAGAATTGGTTTCTTCTTGTTAGAACAGGAGGTGCAACTGGCCAAACCCCATCCTGCCAGTGGAGACACTGAACCAGAAGTTGTCATTAGGTTAACCTCCCAGCATCACTCACAAATCATCTCTTGAGAAAGACTCTAAAATAAATAGCAGAGAAGAGGGAAGGGACAGCCTCCAGTCTGTCAGATTATTGAGATTGACAGAAAAGAACAGCAATAACATTTTTTGCATAAATAACAGCAGATGGCAGAAGACAAATATTAATGGAAAAAATGTCCTTCTTCATGCCCTACAAAAACAATGACTGTTTAAAGCCCCAGAGCATTTCCCAAGAGCTAGCCTTGTAATTCATGCAAGATTTCTCTACAGCCATCATACGCCTTTTGACGAGCTCTGATCACTTCAGAAGGGCACTTGTCCTCACCCACCCTGACATTTAAGAACCAAAAGGGATGAAAAATTACATCACCTGACGGTAGGTCACAGCTACAGATGCACACTGCTAGAAAACAAAAAGCTGTTAGGCAAGTCCCATGGTGTAAAACACATTATGGCAGCTGGATGCTGGAAACACATGACAAAACATCATGCAAAACAGCAACACAAATAAGTTTAATGAAAACCTGATGAAAGACTGTTAAGAAAAGTATTGAATCTAATTAATTCTCGAGACGTGGCTAGTACAGCTGAACTAAGGTCACAAGTACTGCATAGTACACTTGAATTTTATAAACCACCTTGAGCCATTAGTGCCTCCCATCACCATGAGTTATAAACCAGTCATCAGCCCACAAGGCCGTGTCTCATCCTATTTTGATGTCCCTTCTTGTGGCACAACACCCTGCTCATTATGCAAAGTTCAAATACATGTCAGGAAAGCATTTCACCAATTGGTCTTAAAAATAGCCTTGTATTGAAATCGAGTCAAGCACAAGTTGCTCAGTTGGGAGGATATAATGAGAAACTTCTCCACCACTCGTCTAAACAAAAAGTTAAAGAGAGCTAAACCAAACCAGAGTCATTCTAGTGAACCCCTGAAAACTCAACCATCACCAAGACTGCATACATCTGAAAGCTACCTTCAAAGTCCTGAAGCAGACATGAAATTAAACTCTCCAAGTATGTGTGGCACACCAGTACAAAACCCTCGGAAAGGAGGCATCCCAGCTGAAGGGCATGGCAGAATTCCAGAGATAGGGAAGTTTACCCCTAGCAAGGGTTGCAAAGACATAGCACCTACTGCACCACAGCACATCCTTAACCAGTCTACCACATCAGAAAGTTCTCTCCAATGTGGAGCAGTGAATGATGTCCTTGAATTAATGGATTCAGAAAACCAGGGAGTATGTAACAGAAGAGAAACATCAGAGATCATCCGAGACACATTTACCTATTCATACTCTAATATCTGGGTCTAGGAGCATATGGATCCTACATAGACACAAGGACACCCTGTACAGACAGCCAGCAAGCACAGTCAATGACTGCAGAGTGACTAACAGGATGAAGAGCTTTGTTCTGCCTGCTTTCCCTCCCTCACCATGCTCAGAGAGGAGCAAACACTGATGGATCCCTGTTATCTGAAGGGTACTGCATGCAAACTTTACTTTGAAACAAAAGTATGATAGTGCAAAAATAAAAAGAAAAAAACCACCAAAATTTCAAAGTACGTACTTTCCCAAGCACCACAGACACACACACCATTATCTTCTGCCAGCTGCCAGCCTGCAGCTACTTCCCAAAAACTGGTTGTAACCCAGATCTGAAGTTTTCTAGTCCTCTTCTGGTCCTTCCCATACAACATCATGATGGGATCTCAGAGTTGTTCTAGGACTTTATGTTGCAAGAGGAAATTATTGTCTGGGCCCCACAAAGAGAACAAAAGCCATTTATTCAAGTAGAAATTAGCTGTGATTTTAAAAGCAGGTGTACAATGTCCTATCCCCTCATCCTGAATGCAAGAGCAAATTACTTACTTAAGTCATGCTGCACCTGTGTGTGTACTTGTGCTCCACAAAAGATGCAGTAGTTTGCAATATCTGCCTCATAAGAAAAGGTCTCTGATTAGTAAAAATTTAGTAAATGGGAAAGCAATTATACAATCCTTGTTGTTCTTACAGTCCTGCACCAGCAAATAGCTTTCTCTGTGAGGCTTCAAAAATTGGAAGGAAAAATCCCCCTTGCTGTTGTTCCCAAATAAAGACAGACAGCTTTACTAAAACATGCTCTCTGTTTTCCATATACTTCCCTTTAATGTCAGGAACAGGGTTAAATTTGCAGATAAGCCTTGATGGCTAGTATTACAGAGATGTTCATGACTCTAACTGCAACTGAGCATCCTACCTGATCTCCTTGACCAGACTGCAGTTTCCAGAAAGCTTATGAGAGCTGTCATGGCTTTATCTGCAACTTCACGTCAATATGCTCATCTTACACATCAATTGTTAGGACTGAATAGGTAAATAAAATAACCTCCTTTACAAGCAAAACAAAACCCCCAAACCAACAAACAACAACAAACAAACAAACAAAAAACACTAGAACAAAATAATCCCTCATTCTCTTAGACTTAAATGAATGAGATCTTTGAAAAGTGAATATAGCAGCAGCAGCAATAAGATTTCAAGTAGCAAAACAGAATGAACAGCAGAGATGCCACTTAGCAAAGAATTTAAAGCCAAATAGAGAAAGCCAAACATAAGAATTGCCTCCAGTTTGGGGCCTCACAATGACAAGAGCAAAGACCATCAAATTAAAAGCAATAACAAACTTAGCCCAAAGAACTGACTTATAACAACAACAAAAATTCATGAATATATAATTTGTGTAAAAGGATGACTAAGAAAGAATACAGTCACTGTCTGACACATAGGATTTCAGGGTTTGCACAGTGCAGCAGTAGCCTTATTTCAGCCTTGCCTTTATATACATTGCATCAGTGTATGGTAATCATTAGTGTCCTAGTTAAACTGAGATAAATAAATACTGCTTCCTATCAGGCAACCAATTTAACACACCACTCTACTGCAGGTATCCCCAGTAATAACACACTCGTATTTCAAGTGTGACAGCACCATACCATGCCAAATTAACATAGCTATATTGGCAGAAAAGGTTATACTTGGTGAGGAAGAAATGGTCCTTCAGTTTATCATTCAGTTATAAAGCACCTAGTAAAACTTGTTAGCACAAAACTGTAGCTTCACACTTAAAAACCACAAGGTTTAGGATGGATGATGAAGGTGTCCTCCAGAGAAATCACATACTCAGGTATCCCATAAGGAATAATTCTGCACTGAAACAGGTAGGTTATCCATACAGGGTTCATGACCTTTAAATTTTATTTCTGAAAGGCCTTCCATATCAATTTTGCTTATAAATGTGCCATATGGAAAGTAAGCTTTCTACTTCCATTCAAAAGAAAACTATGGTCTGTTGTTTCTGAGCAACAACCCTATTTAGGCTGGGCTTACACCTTATACAGCTGCCACAAAAGTTGCAACACAATTCTCTGGGTTCCTGAATGTTTCCAGCACATTGAGAAAGCTAAGCTGATGTTGCAAGCCATCTCCCACATTGTCTGTGGGGAGCTTGGTCACGCATAAACAAAATTCATGTACCAGATGCGAGTTTCACTGGATCCTTTCTCCAAAGTTGGGCCAACCTCAGGGAAAAAAAAAACCAAAAAAACACACCACACAAAAAATCCCACCACATCACACCTTTTCCTATAGCTCTATGTAGGGAGGTGCACAATTAGTCGCTTCTAAGGGCCACTTTACAGCCTCTGAAAGGAACGTAAGAACAGCCTCCCCATGCTGCCGCTACTTTGGAATCTGAGGCAGAATCTGCATCTTGCTGCCTGGGCTCCGTATGAAGTTGAAATTTCAAGTTTGAGATCAGCTCTGCACAAAGAACAGAAGCTCGAGAGAACCGAGAGACACAAAACCAGCTGCAAAATACATCCAGGTTTCTATTCACTGAGGTCTTCCCATGCACATACAAAAGAATTAATCAGGCATGTGGGCTGAACTGTCAGAAGCTCGGCTGATCCCAAGTCTAGCGCAAAGCCGGCACAAACACACAAACAAACTCTCCCGGGACCACAGCGCTCCCGGCTCCCGCTGCGGGCGGCCCCCGGCCCCGGGCAGCCGCTGCCCGCCCTGCGGACACGCTGTCCCCGGCGGGCGAGGGCTCCGCCGCCCAGAAGCGCTGGGGAACGCCCAGAAGCGCTGGGGAACACCCGCAGCTCCAGTCCCGCAGCCGACACCGCCCCTCCCGCACGGCCGCCGGCATCCAGGGCCGGAGCCCGGGCTGTCCCGGAGGGGGACGAGCGGCGCCGCGCTACAGCCGGGGGCACCGGCGGGACCGGGGGCGGCCGCCGCCCCTGAGTACGGGAAAAGAAAGACGAGGATGCTTAAGTTTCCCTCTTTCCTTTCTATTTTTAAATAAATCAGAAACCAGCGCCCAGCCCGCCGCGCCACCAGCCCCCGCGCCCCCCCGCCGGCGCTCCCGTCCCCGAGCCGCCCGCCACGGTCCCGGGGAAGGGCGCTACTCACGGATCTTGACTTTGCGGTGGTCGAGGCGGGCGAGGAGCTCCTCCAGGGCGCCGAGGCGGCGCTGGAGCCGGGCGTTGCGGTGGCACAGGGAGTCCGCCTCGCTGAGGATCCCGCCGAAGATGTCGCCGGCGCAGCGGGAGAGGTCGGAGAGCTGCATCAGCAGCGACACCAGCGCGTACGAGCTGACCTGCTCCAGCGTCCCGAAGAGCGGCACCGCGCCGCGGCGGCGCCCGCCGCCCCCCTCCGCAGCCCCGGCGTGGTCCCCCGGCGCCGGGCTGCCCCGCTCCGCGCCATCCCCGCCGGCCTCTTCCAACCTGCACAGCTTCAGCGGCTCCAGGGTCCGCAGGGGGAACGGCATCGCGGCCGGGGACGGGGCGCAGCGCGGGCAGCGGCAGGGCTGGCGGGGAGAGCTAGGCGTCCCCGGCGCCAAAAGTCTTCATGCGCGCAGCGGCCGCAGTGACAAAAGTTCAGAGAGAGGAGCGGGAGGGAGGGAGAGAGGACAGGACAACAACAAATGAATCGGGCGGGAGGGAGCGCGGCCGGGCCAGGCGCTGCGGGGCTGGGGGGGAGCCCCGCGCGGCGCCCATGTGCGGGAGTGGCCCCCGGAGGCGGGAGCGGCCCCGGGAGGAGCGAGGGGAGGGGAGCGGAGCGGGGCGCGGCACCGCCGCACGGCGGGCGCGGTGAGAGCCCGGGCCGGCCGGGAGACAGGAAAGAGCCCGGCTTTCTCTGCCCGGAGTGAGGATGAGGCGGGGAGGGAGGGAAAGAGGAAGCGTGGGAGGGGGACTGGAGCGCCCTGGATGCGGCCACAAAGGAGGAAAGGCAGCCAGAGGAGGAGGGGAGAGAAAGCCCGGACCAGCTCCACCTGGGGAACCCCGCGCCGTTGCAGGCACTTTTCTGAACGCACCGAACTCCCAACCCGGAAAGCGAGAGCTGGAAAAAGAGGAGGAGGGAAGGGAGGGAGGAAAAAAAAAACAAACAACCCTCCACGAACCTGGGAAAAGTAGGAGGCCGCCGCCTACCTGTGGCTCCCCGAACTGGAGCCTCACCCTTCCCGGCCGGCCAAGGTAGCTGCTCCCGGCCCGGCCCCGCGGCTCGGTCCGGCGGGGCTCCCCGGGGAGAAGCCAGCCCGTCCGGCCTCCTCTGCTCGGAGAAAGGGGCCACGCAGGAGAGGGAGCGCGTCTCGCCTCAGCCCTTTGCCCTGCCAGCCTGCGGTCGGGCCAGGGGTGCTGCTCCAAGGTAGGGGAAGAAGAGCAGCCTGTCTGGGAACGGCGCCTTCTCTGTGGTTAATTTTTAGTAAGTTTGACTCTAAGGTAGGAGAAGAAAGGCCTGGCCTATGACATCGACTCTGGCAGCACCAAAAGTCGCACATAATGCCGGCGTGGAGCGAAGGCAGGTTCCAGCCTTGGAAGCCCCCGCGCTTTGCCCGCGTGGGACACAATCAGCTCTTCATGGAGATGACGGCTCTAATGAGCTATTCCCCACAGAACCAATTTAGCCCACATGCAACTGTCAACAGCTGCGATTTAATTCTAATTGGACAATGCCCCACTGGCTCTGGCTCCTGCTATATGATAAAGAGAGGAACCCAATCCCTCTCTTCTTGTGGGAAAGGGCCCTGGGGAAAAGTGGTTGTATAGTTCCTTCCTGCCTCATAGCTTGTTCTGGCTCCTGCTGCAGCTGAATGTATGCGATGAAAGAAGGAGAATCAGCTGGAGAGGGACAGGTCCAGGGACGTATCCACGTTCATTAGCATCTTGAGGCCACACAGTTTATGTAACAAAATATTCTGCATCACAGTATGTATCATCCGTAGCTTTATCATTCGTTACTCAAAGGAAACCTGAAGAAAACCATTGCACCAGTAATGTTTCAGAAATTCCTTGGAGCGTGGAGAAGTATGGGGGCTGTAGACAGAGGAATACAAACCAAAGGCTTGGGCCACACTGGAGAGTTACGATTTACAGGAAATGCTTGTAAGGGTGATAGTCATAGCAAAACTTGCAAGTCACTAATTCTTCTCTTACATTAATCAAAGCAAGTTTCATCTTCAAGTTTTCCCTGGGGGGCGGGGGGAGGAAGCAATGCCATCTAGTGTTAAAAAAAAATAAAGAACAAAGGCTCCTTTCTTAACACCTCTGTCCAAACAGGTTACCAGTGGATAACTTTGCAATTTGGAATGCTCCCACTGGTTTTGTGTTACAGACAGTACCATTGAGTGCACATGTACAATATTTATAGAAACTGATGAGAAGAACATGGCACAGACAGGCAAAATGGTGTTTAATCAGGGGTTTAAACACATAAGGAATCCAAAGAAATAGTTTTGTGATGGGGAAGCTGTCAGGATTGATTATCAGAGAATGGGAAGCAGTCATTTTGTCGTATTGAACTCTCCTGGTTTTATTTTGGGACATAATGTCTTCATTAATTCTTAGATGTGTTTGTTTGGGCTAGCCGTTTGATAAAAAATGTGTCCTGTTCACTGGCATGTTTGAAGGGAGGGGAGTGATTCTTTGTATGCTTTGTTTAAACTACAGGAGTACCATGAATGAGGTGGATTTCAATATAAAACACACTAGGAAGAAAGAGAGCAAAGAGGTCAGTTCAGGTGTCAGCTGAAAAGAACCCACAGCAACACATCTGCCGGGGTAGACATCATAAGGCTGTGTGTTTGCTTGATTGGAGGTTACTAATTTCTAAGTTTAGTAATAGGTACTTTCAAAAAGGCACATTTACCAGTCTAATTTTTTTTCTGAAAATGCAAATCACATCCTGATATTGGAAATATTACGGTATGTTCTTATCTGTAAGCAGGAAAAGGTACTTAGAACAGATCTGAGCACTGGGAGAATAATAGCCAGAAATCGAAGCTTTAGACAACACCTAAATGCAGTAAAGAGCCTTAGCTACTGTGAGTGAATGGGATTTCACTGCTAGACTTAACCTATTTCACTGGTTGGTTTGTTTGCAAACTGTAAAATAAACTACTGTGACAGCTTGAATATTTGTGGTGGGAATAATGTATCATAAAAAATAAGGTGTTTTTAGGACTGCCAGTTAAACCAAGTTAAGAAATAAATCTGAATTTTAAATGCAGTGATGTTCTTGAAATATTCAGAGTCTCTGTGTTTATTCCAGAACAATACTTTTTTTCTCTTTAATTTATATGGTTGGTTTTTCTGGGATGGGTTGTTACCACATGGAATACTCAGAAAAGAAAACAAATGTAAAAAAATGTAAATATTGAATGACTGAAATGTAAAGATAGGTTAACTGAAACCAGTAAAGGGTGGTCTCAAAGCTTGTTTCTTTCTGTGCTAAAGGAAGGGACATAGGAAAGAAAATGAATTTTAAATACTTACAGAGTTGGAGATTTAAAGTATTCATCATACTGAAAAGGAAGCATTTAAAATTTCTACATTCAGTAGAAGTACAGACTTTCTTAGGGACACCCCATCTCCCTCAGGTAGCCATGCACATTGTCTGTTTCCAGAGGATATCACAGGAAAATATTTCCTTTTCTGTCAGAGCTGTGAGGATGCTCCTGACCCTTTCAAATACTCCTGCAGGCCCAGGGGGACACTGAGTCAAGGCAGGCACCGCTGGCCAGCAGGTGACCCACCCAGTGCTGTCCCTGCTGCCTGGCAGGACACTGCCCTCGAGTGAGCCATCCCTGCCCTTGGCTCAGCTCATCATGACCCTGTGTACTCACACCAGGCAGTTTTTTGGCAATCGTGATGTGTTACTGGCGGGACTAAGACACTGCTTTCCACATAGCTGCATCCACTGGAGAAGGAGGACTGTGAGCCCAGTGGGCAGCAGTCACTTCCACTTGCACAGCCAGGCCTGCCAGAGCTGTGACCCGATGTTCTGAGTCTCACATCTACAAATACCCCCAGTCAGGAATGGGAGATCCTCTCAGAGGAGGAACAGAGCATACAGTAATGAGAGACAAAGGAGAAAGGTAGACAAAAAGACAGCAGAGACTCCGCTAAATATTTCAAGCCAATATTTATTGTATTTTTAATCAAAGGTCAACTTCACTGTAAAGTTCATTATGTCTGAATTGTAGCTTTCATCCTTCAGCATTTTAAGCCTCAAGTTAAATTAGCTAATTAAAGACCTAATAACTTTCATGTTCTGCTTCAAAAAACAGAAGAAAAGTCTTTTGGGACTTATTCATCACCCACTGCAGGATGAACACTGCCCTTCCCTTGGCTTGCTTCTGTAATCCTTTTGGGCACTCAGAAGCAAGTGGTGAGCAGTAGTACAAAAGCTACATGGCCAACCATGAAACATCAGGCAGCTCTTCCTAAAATTGTACTTCTGTGCCAAGAAGGTAGTTTAGATGCAGTCAGCTGGGTTCACCAAACTCATCCATTGTATTTTAACCCCCAGATTGAAGCTATTTGTCTGTGTAGGCTAGGAAAACCCAACCAAAATGGATACGCAGAAATAACAACAGTGTAACTTGTAGGGATGGAGGAGGACATTTCTTGGTCACTCTCAGAGCAACTCTAATGAGCTCTTGTTTGTAGTGGAGAAAGTAAGCTCAGTGTCCTGGACACATGGCCAGCTCACATGTTTTTTACTTACTTTAGCTGTTGAGCTGTAGAAGTTTGGTGTAAGCTTAAAACAGAGACAGTTCTGCAAGAGAAGTTCTGACATTTTGTTCGTTCTTGGTTAACCAAAAGTATGTGGATGCTTTCAGTCTTACTGGGTCACTGGGCTCTTTTAATCATCATGTAGTTAATTTATCTTAGTAGAAAACCTTTTTCAAGGAAACCTGCATAAGATAAGCAACAAATGGGAGTAGATATGACTCCCAAGAAAGTCAAATGGCACCAGAATTTTTTCTATCCCTCATGACTACATACTTTTTGTGCATTAGATAAATATCAAATTATAAAATTAATTATTAAAAATTACTAAAATTATTAAAAAGATTATACCTGCTTTGCTAGGTTTCTCTAAACTTCTACCCTCCTACATTAGGCCTTTGCCTGACTATTTAATCCTTACTTTTCTTCCAACTTACCAATATTGGGAACTGGTATTTTTGTGTGCTTGAGTTCATACCCAGCATGGCCCAAAAGACCTTCTTTGTCCAGGAAAGGAATCTTGTGGATATTCTTTTAAAACTAGTAGCAGAACTTCTCTGATGATGGCAGGTTTCTCTCTGACAGAGGTTACTTACAAGGTCCTGTTTCCAACTTTTGTGAACCCCAAGCTTTCCTCATCTGGCATATCCCTGGATCACATAGGTACAAGAAGCCTGGAACTGAGCTGCCTTTTCTGTTTCATTCTGCAGTACTTATTTCTGATTTTCTTCACCATGTTATTGTCAACATTAAACAAAGGCAGTAATGTAATTCCAATACCTTCATCTCTGTTATTCAAAGAACTGAGTAAATGTATTCCCACTTTCAAGGCAGATAAATTCAGTATTTTCCCTTTCTCATTTTTCCACCTATACGGAGTTGTCTTTGGATAAAAGCCATGCTACTAGTGGTGCAATGGAACAGTCAAAGCTAACTGCAGTGGGAATGACACCGTGGAGGAAGCGGTAGCTGCGATGGCCTAAGGATGTGATTCAACGGCACACCAAGGATGTGTAACAGCTCTTTGCCTCTAAAAAAGGAGCTCTCCCACCCCTGCTTCCTTCCTTCCATTCCTGCTCACAGATGCATGATCTGAAGCTTGCTCTGCAAGCACCTGAAGTCATCAGGGTAGAACAGCTTCAGCTCTGCTGCATAAAAAGATGCAGCTGACATACTGTGAAAAAACTGCAGGAAAATGTACTCTGTGCACTTTGAGACACAGCAGTATGTTGGATCATCCTCAGGGGAGCTGAACAGTGGAGGCAATCGAGACTGTGAATAGAAACACATGCAAGAGATCACAGAGCCTAGGAAAATACAACTATAGCATAACAGCCCCTTAGAACTCAAATGATCATCAGAGGCTTTTGGTCCTGGTGTTCAACTGAGTAGAGTGCAAAAAAAAAAAGGACCGCCAGTCACCATGGTTGTGTGGAATTCAGAGACAACCTGCCTTTAAGACTGCAATTCTTGGCAAATGGAAACAATCCCAACCTATATCTCCCCAAAGAGAAACCAAGTTGCTGAGAAATCATCTCAATGGGTCAATAATAGCACTCCCAGAGTTGCCATACTAATTTTCCTCATTTGGTTGAGGCATTTCTGTGTCTCCTAACAAAGTGCATTCTGCACTTCCCCTTCCTCCAGAAAAACTTCTGATCTATTATTTTCATTGATAAAATTGAAACAGTTTCCACTAGACCAGGTTTCTCAAAGCCCCATCCACCCTGACCTTCACCACTTCAAGGGATGGGGCATCCACAGCTTCTCTGGGCTACCCGTTCCAGTGCCCTCACCATGAAAAAATTCTTCCTTTTATCTAATCTAAGTCATGTGTAACTATTCATGTGTAACTATTATTACTGAATAGTTCAATAGCTATTCAATAGCTACAGGTATGCAAACAGCAAGTGACTGTACAACAGGAATACAGATGTCATTACTTGTGCAAGAAAACCTTCATCTGGAAAAACGAAGGCTGGAGGAATTATCAGCTGAAAATCAGAATAAACATATGGAAATTTCATAAATGCTGACCAAAGTCTTTTGCTGCTCTCCCTAGCTTTAATGAAAACAGATCATGTCAAAAGCTTGTGTAAGTTCTGTATATAATTTTTATTTTTCTAGGACACTGACCACATTTATGTCTTTTCTAATTGTATTATATATGGTCTCCTTTGAAGCAATTACACAGTTTACATTTTGATTCATTAACTAAATATTGTAACCAAAAAATCTAAAACAATTTGAAAAAACACTCCATCAAACAAGATGAAATTGTATTCTTTTAACAAAGCTGATTATCTTCTCAAATGAATGCCTCAGGACTCAGGGTAAACAATACATCCAATGGACAAAAGCCTCTTAATTGCATCCCAGACATGCAGACTGTGCTGGCCACCAAGGCAGAACTGAATTTCTCCTTAGGTATCAGCTTCCCACCAACAGGGACTACAGCTACAGCAAAGAACTTCTTTAAACTATACATACAACATTTTTTAAAAGATGCCACCCTATTTCATTTCAGTTATGAGCACAAATGGATGGTATGCCAGTCAGTCATGAGTGAGTTTTGATAGTTGCAGCAGCTTCTGCCTCATAAATAAAATGCAGAGTTTGGTCACTGAAAAAATGAAAGCCATGAGAAACCCTCTATCAACCAGCACAGATTTCCCCATTCTCTTCCTTGTGAGTGAGCATGGCTTGCCCCTGGGACCTCCACCATGGATGAAATAGGTGAAATTATAGTGGGTGTGTGTGCAGAAATTGGTGGCTCTGCCACTGTCTAAACTCCCCTCCCCATTTTCAGATTAAAAAAAAAAAAAGACAGAATATTTCCTAAATATATTTAGCCTACTACCCATGTTCTGGATATTTACAGGATGCCAGAAAAAATTCTTTGTTTTTCTTCCTAAATATTAATTCGGGAAGACTTTGTTGCTGTGGTAGATCATTAAAGGTTTCTGGCTGTCTTGTTCATTTTCCTTTGCATAATTTCATCTACCTGGTGACTGCTTGTGATGAGATACAATGTGTTTGTGCTGAAAAGCTTGGTGTTTTTGTTTACAGAAAAAGTCAATCTCAAAGACTGGCATATTGCTAATAAAGTAGATTAAAATATATTCATATTCCAAAATAATCATATGAAAGATAGATGGTATTATGGCTATCTAGAAATTACACTGACTAGTAAATTCTATGCTACATGGAGTAGCTGAGCTGAGGGTCACTCAAAGCAATACCTGTGACAAGTGGCAGCTTTGTATTTTCTATGAACTGCAATGTACCACTCTCTAAAACTGGTGAAAATGATCTAAATTACTGTTGTTGCAGAATCATTACTACTAAAATATCTAACTTATACAAACAAAAGCTTGACATTAAATACAAAACAAATTGAGAGTAACAGAGAGGGTAAAGAAAATTAGGATTTTTAGCACATACTGCTCTTTGAATATTCCCAGAAGTTTGGGAGTACCAAATATGTGATTATGCAATCACTATAATAAATGCAGCTGTGTTTATTTCCCTGCATGGACCCAACAAACTGTACAAGCTAAGCATCAGTGTCTTGTTCATAAATCAGTAAAAAAAAATATATAGCACAGTATGCAAGATAGACCTTTCTCTTCCAAGTATTTTCAGATTTGGCAGAGTACACATTCCTTAGAGTCCTATGAACATGCCCAGTTTTAATAATTTCTAGCAAAATAAATTTTTAGTTCAAGGAAAAAATATTAATACCTAGCTTAATAGCCCAGGGATCAACTTCTAAATACAGCTAAAGAAGTTCTGTTTAGTTTTTCTTAGAAATGAAGTGAAAGTGTAAAGAATTTCAGTGTATTTCAGGAATAGCTTCTTTAGAAGGAAAAAAAAAGTTGATTGTATTTAGCTTCCTTCCAGGATTCACCCTTGTGGTCTCTTTCCAGAAGTTTGAATATTTAATCCCTGGTTGTACATACACAGAAAAAAAAAAAAAAAAAAGAAAACCCAAACAAAACCAAAGAAACAGTGTTACAATTATTCCAATTTGTCTTTGCTGTGTCAGTTTTTCTGTGCTTTGCATTTAGTGGCAGCTGCAACTGCAGTTTTGAAAACTAACACAATCATTGTGATCCACAACCAAAATACTGAAGTCACACAGTCAGTAATTTTCCACTGAAGTCTGTAACTCTTTACCATGTTTTCCAAATAGTTGGGGGGCTTATACCTTTAGAAGGGGGTATCATTTAAACCCATTATTCTATAACTAGTAATTTAAGGAAACCTTAAAATAGAATTATTCTGACAAATATCTACTGTACCATACTATAATTAACAATTAGTCTATATACCATTGCCTTCAGTGAAACAGTGCTGCTCACATGCCCACTTTATTCCATCATTGATTTATTTTAAAAGCTCATATTTAAGCCTCAAACAATTGTCTCCAAAGGCCATCTTTATTCTACATCAATATGGTGCCACTGTCACAGTTGTCCTCTTTGGAGCTGAGAACTGTAGCTTTAGTGTTTCCAATGCAAAGGAAAATGCTTCAGATGCTAAATTTTTCCTTTGCTAATTAGTTACTGGAGTAAAATCTTATTAAAAAGAAAACTTCAGAATACTGTTTAGTGTCTGCATTGCTTGGGAACAGTTTTCTGTAAAGATATTTCTGTGTACATTTATTCTCTTTAGGGAAAGGATTTGTGTTTGTTTTTAGTTCTGCATTTGTATATGCCTACCAAAACAGAGTCTGAAATTACAAACATACTTTCCAATGTCTGTTTTCAGAGAACAGACATTTAGTCAGTGGAACTTCTCAGCAATATATCTTCTAGCCTGGAAAAAAAATAGTCACTCGATGCTCTTAAAACATCGAAGCAGTTGTATTTGTGCTAAGCCACCAAGCTTTAGAGGGGGAAGGGAATTCAATTTTCCAAACAACACAGAGAAATTACTCGAGGCCAACTACAAATCTGACCAGCAAAAATTGCAGACTGCAAATAACTCACAGTTCTACTTTGATATGAAGATAATAATCTGAGTTATATTTCTAGAATATAAATTTATTTCTGTAAGTATAACAGCTGTATTTCATACTCTTAGCACATTCAATAAAGGAAGGCTAGCTGCTTGCCTTCACAGTTCTTGCAGGCATAATCTTCACAGATCTCACTTGGAAATAATACTGGATTTTCCTGAGCTGAAGTTTCCAAATGAGACTTATCATTTTGGATATGGAGATTACCATCAGGAAAAAATAAAACAAAAAAAACCCCAAAACCCCAACCAACCAAAACCAACAAACCCCAAACCCATATTTGAGATAGTTTTGTATTGGGTGGTTTAGAAAGAAAATTGCACGTTTGATCAGTTTTCTTTTATGCCAAATGATCCATCAAAAAATCCACCAAAAAATCACCTCAAATTCTTTCCTGTAAGCTATGAATTCATCATTGCCCTTGATGCCAGCAGAACCTTTGACACAGTGGATCATGTATATACAGATTATCTAATTGTTTCCTGTTTTCCTCTTTCATGTTGTATCCATTTAGTTTATGGTTTGTGTGATAGGAATTGTGTTTATTTGCTCCCTGAGTTTTTACAGAGTCTCACACCATTGGGATTCTTGCCCATGACATTCAGAGGTGTGTACAGGTGATTATGTCCTCAAGCCTATGTTTGTGCACAGTGGAGGTGAGGCTGAAATTGCTTTGAAAAGTTAAACTTTATTTACTCAACCTTCTCTGGCATGCCTGGGTTACTCAGTACTAGTAATACCGTTCAGTGGCATCTCATACAGACAATATGAATAGTAGTTTCTCCTCACTGACATGAAGTGTAAACACCGGTAAAGAAAATAAACCCATTTTTGTAGGCACTTAGCCAAACTATTAAAACAACTGAGCAAGTATTTTGTTTCAGTTGTGACCTTAACACTATTGGTTGTTTGTTTTTTGTTATTTTTTCCTGCAAGGTCTTACTCCATTATGATCCTCTTGTGATAAATTACTGAACAGCTTAAAAAACAGGCTACAGAAAACAAAGGATGCACATTGGATCTTTGTGATATGAGCTGCATGTTCTAGCTTGTTGTACTAAATTAATCTGAAACATTATTTAATATTTAAAAGGGGAAAAGAGCAGGTGCCTGCTGAGAACAGGTGTTACCAATCTTAGCTTACATAAAATCCAACAATCCTTTCCACGTATTACTTCTATAAAATACATCAGAAACCATACTTTGCATTAATACATCCCCAGCTGTAGAGAAGAACCTTTTGTCACATGTTTTCTGATCTGGTCTTGTTTCTGGAATTTATTCCCTATTTTGGTTTACAAGGGTTCAGTTTCGCTGATTTTCATAGAATTCTGTAAACACCATGATGCTAATCTTAGTGTGATTGTAAACATCGTTACATTTACAGTGAGTTAATCGTTGTAAATATCGTTACATTTTTACAGTGAGTAAAATGTAACTGCAACTTTACAGTGAGTAAAGTGAGTAGCCCAGTGAGTACCTGCAAAAATAATTCAGCAGGCTGGCCGAGGGGGGACAGTTTGCGGAAGGTTTATTTTAATTTATTTTAAAAGCTCATATGAAGTTCATCGTTGTCAACTACTGAACATGCATGCAGGAGTGGTGCCATATTATCCCAGCCTTTTCTCATGTCTATCAATGGGCTGAGTCCTGTGAAAAAGGTTTTTTTACAATAAAAATAGTGAAATGGAATGATTTTCTTATAATGTAGATGGACTTATTTTGTTATAATGTATTTTAACATGTAAACAAGCATTTTCCAAGCAAGACAGTGGTGTGAGATGGAAATCAGCTATCATCCTTATCCTTCAGCAAACCCTACTCTTTTTACAACATGCCAGCATCTAAAACCATGGAAACCATTTTGAAATAATTCTAAAGGTGAACACATTATGCACTAGGGAACCACCGCTGCATTTATGGATAATCTTAGTTTTACATCCCTGACAGAGTCAGGGATTGTATTAGGTTTGGGACTGTACCTGAAATACTGGTTGTGCTGGCAGAGCCAATGACAGACTTCTTCCTTTTCCAGCTGGAGTACCAGGATTGCTAAAACAACCAAAGTGCAGTTCTAAAGTACTTTTTCATTTGGTATCTTAATGCATATTGCAAATACTTAAATATTTACAGGAAGGCAAATGTAACTGTACAATAGCTTCTATATCTACTGAACACATACAAAATATTAGCATATTTTTAAACAACTAAAAATTGTATAAGGAAAAACTTCTTTACTAGGATAGTAATGCACTACTGGAACAAATTTTCTGCAGGGGTTGTAGAGTCTCCATTCTTGAAGGTCTCAAAGCCTGGCCAAAGACACTGCTGACCTGATGTAGCAGTAGCCCTGCTCTGAGGAGGAGGCTGGGCTAGAGAACACCGGTGCAGATTTCATCCTGGAAGTTTTTCAAGAGAGGCTGGATAAAACCCAGGAACCTGGTCTATGCACACAGTTGACCTACTTTGTCTTGGACCTCATGATGTCTCTTACAAACTGAGTTAGCCCATGATGGTATGACCTCAGGAAGTGCTTTCCAACCACTACTTCCACGATACTGTGAATGGAAAATCCAGACTACCTATAGCATAGGAATACAGGATAGGATATATTAATAATATATATCCAACAGGATATATTAATAATATTCTTTAAAAATAGTTTTCCAGATGTTCATCTAGGAGCTGAAGAGAGAGGTGAAGATGCTTAGGTTAGGCAGGAATTGAAGTCCCTGGGCTGAGCTGAAGTGGGGCTTCTGGATTCCTGGGCAGTGGGGTGGGGGTAGGTGGGGCTGTCCAGGGATATTTGGGCCCTAGAGGTCCAGTTCTTGGGGTGACTGCTGCTTTCCAAGGGATTCAGCAAGTCCCTTCTGTTCTCCATCCTTCCTCCCTTGTCACTATGTCCTGGGTGCCTGGATCACCATACTGCTGGCCCAGGGAAGTGGTTTATTCTTCATCCACATTCAAGTAAAAGATTTGTTCAGTTCTTAAGCAGGTCATGTATTTAATGTCTTGGTAGCTAATCAAATATTGATTTTTTTTTTTGCATTCAGAACATTTTATAAGCACATAATACTGGTGGAGGTTTTAAATTTCTTGTTCTTGTGTGACAGCACTGGCTTCAATGGACTATTCATGCTGGAGATGTGGAAACTGATCAGTAATAATACATAAGCCTAAATACTTATATATGATAATATTCCTTCACTTAGCATAATGATAGGGAGAGAGAAACACAATGTAAGTATACATGTTGACACATTTTCCATCACATTTCTTGAGGACATATCCATCACCAATCTGTAAAGAATACATGTATCTAACCCACGCAATTCTACATCCATTAATCTAGTTATATATATAATTTCAACTTTGCTGCTTTGTTCTGCATGTTTATCTGGCTGATAGATACATACACACCTTGTTATGCCGCTCCTCACAAGCCAGCAATAAGTACTTTCCTTCCTATGAAATAGATATGTCCCAGACCAGGCTCTTTTTCGGATGGTGATGCTACAGCAATGTCAGGATTCCACGAGTACAAGGTGCCAACCTATGAAATACATCTGAAATTAATTATAGAAGCTAAAGAACCCAGTGCTTTCATCACTGTCTTGGAAGCCTTTAGAAGTAACTTGCCATCTCATGTTAACTGAATAGGGTTTTCAGAAAGAAGAATCTGATTTTATTTGCATGCATATCTCAATACAAAGTACAGACTTAACTTCTTTGAAGTTCTTCTTCAAAGCATCTTCAAAGGTGGGTCTCTAGTTTGTAAGGAGATATATATGTAAATAAAATCAGATTCAATTAACTTTTTAATTTGCTGCTTAAACAATAACATTGTTGCCATTAAAACACTGTTATCCTTGGAGCATTTCAGTCAACAAGTATATACAAATGCTACCACTGTAATGCATGGTGGAGTTGTCAGAAAAAAAGCCTTATAAAGGAAGAAAAAAGCCTTTTCTGAACCGTGAATCATGATCACAATACAAAATTAGGCAAAAACGCAGATAGAGATAGTCCAAAACATTCCTTTTTTTCTCCCTCAAACTTTATTTGATTCTAGGCAGCAGTGTTGTCTGCAATAGGATTTCTAGTATCAAATCAAGACCATACTACCTTTGATTCTTTGCTCTTAACTTACTGTTATCTTTTTAAAGAAATTAATTATTTACTATAAAATGACTTCCTCTATGAAAACATAAAGTCTGGTGCTTTAAAATGATCTGCCCTTGTAGGCTCTGCTAAATCAGATATAAAAATAACAGAGACACCTTCATAATAATTCTGATGTGGTGTAGTGTGCAGGGATAAGAAATTCACTTGGAGCAAAATATTACCTGCATGCTAAAACTGATTGTCTTTCCTGTAGTATTTGATCCCTCCTACTGAGACACTAAAGTGAAGCAGGGTTAACTGTGGAATCCATCTGTTTCCTAAGTATGAAAGCAATTCTATTTTAAAATTGCCTAGTGATGGAAGCATTTTCCCTTTATTTAAATACAGACCATCATCATTCTATTTCAACTGCTTTGTTAGAAACAAAGGACACCCAGTCACCTTCCACCCAAACTGTCAAACAGAACACCTTTAATCACACAGGGAAAAACAAACCACACCTCTATATATCAACTGCAAGGCAGGTGCATTTACCTGCTCATATAGCATGTGAGCAATGAGCTGAATGAACACAAACATTGCCAAAGTTACCATGGAGAAGCAGTATTTATCTCATACAAATTTCCCAAATAGCTGCAGAAATCAGCCTGTAAGTCTCAATTTGCCCACTTCTTGCAGCCCCCTATATATTTATACATACTCTTATATGTATGTGTGCGAATGAGGATTCTACTTGGGCAGACCAGTGACTGAGAATTTGTGTCTGGCTCACAGCCTGTGTGACTTTTGCTAGCTCTTGTTTCACTGTAACACATGCCAAACCAGGTATCAGAAGCCCTTTGTATTGCAGAATCAACTGTTTCACCTTCTCTACCTGTCCCTTAAGTCTTGTACAACTGCCTTTTTGTGTAATGCATCTCCACTGTTACAGAGACTAATTTCTTTCTTCCCAGTTGCTTACATGCAAACACTCTTAGTTGTTTATTCCCACAAGTGAGCTGTCAGTTTATCAGTGGTCTATCTCACACCTCTTGCAACAACGCTGGTCATAATGAATTAGAACTGACCCAGCTCCTCAGACCAGAACTGTGCCCTGCAGCAAGGAATTGACTATAGGATGACCTTCAGTGGACATTTGGTCCCTGTCTTTCACCTGAGAATCACTTCAAAGACAATCTCCTTTTGACAGACAATCTCCTCTTTTGGGTCTCAAAGTGGCCACTGAGTCTCACAACTGTAACATCTCATCCAAGTCTCGACGAGACACTGCTATTTAATAGCCCCTCAGGTCTCGTTCAAATTCCATGAGAAGGTTCAGTACGTTCAGGGTATGACTGGAGCATCATTCTCTTGGTATCATGGACAGTTTAGACAGAGGCAGGGATGCATTCCAGGTGCTGCACACCTGTTCAGTCATGAGGTAACTCCATACTGAGACACACGCTTGCAAGCATGCGTGTTCATTATTCAACCCCCCACAGCTGGTGTGTGAATAATGGCTGAGAGTCTTCATCCCAAAACATACCGTAATAAACAACACACTTTTCAAACAAAAAATAAGATCTCATTGCAAGTTTAAGAAACTCAAGCTGACAAGTTACAGAGATAGTTAGTAAGTTCATTTCTCTAGGCCACAAACTACTGTGGCATGGGGGGAAAACAGCTCAGGCTAGCAGCCATAGGTAGGAAAGGAATGCTGACCATTCAAGTCCACAAAGCCATGACTGGCAGGGAGCAAGTGATGATCAGAAACGCAATAGCAACAGCAACAGGAAATAGACTTGGTGGGGCTGAACTCATTAATTACTCAGACTACGTAGGCACACCCTGCTAATTATACTGCCTGCCTTAAAAATTAAGCTTCTGCAAGCCAAGGGCACGGGACTGAGATCCAGGTCGGAAATGACCCTGAGAGCTGCATCCAGCTCCGCGTGGCAGCAGGGTTCGTCGTTTAGCTGGGACGATCGCCGTTCCGGGCACACTGTCGCGGGACGAGGATGGCGCTCCTTGCCCATGAGCCCGCGGTGCCTCGGCAGGGGGCGCTGCGGAGCCGGGGAGGGGCGGCCGGGAGCGCGGGGCGGCGCTGCCCCCTGCGGGCGGGGACCGGCCCTGCCGGCGGCCCTGGCACTGCGGGGGACACCGGGGGACACCGGGGGACACCGGCACGGCCCCGAGTGCTCCAGGACGGCCCTGGAGTGACGGCCCCTCTGCCGAGCGCTCCGCTCTCCTCACAGCTTCACCCGCCAGGGCTACGGGATCACTGAAACAATGAGGTTGGGGAACACCGCCGAGATCATCGAGCTCAACCTGCGACCGAACACCGCCTTGACAACTACACCGTGGCACTCAGCGCCCTGTCCAGTCTCGCCTTAACAACCTCCAGGGACGGGGACTCCACCGCCTTCCAGGGCAACCCATTGCAATGTCTGGTCACCCTTTATGGGAAGAAATTCCTCCTAATGTCCAACCTAAACTTGCCCTGGCTCAACTTAATGTCCTCTTGTCATTTGGAACTTGCTGTTCCACCGGCAGCATTCCTAGCCCATATAACTCCATGTGAATATTCTGAGTTCTTCCAGCATGTCCTCTTGGGGAGAATTCCTATTGCTCCTATGTGGAGATAGCGATGCCTTGCAACATCTGACGATAATTTCCTGGCGGGATCAGTTGCCCTCTGTATAAGCACAGTGCAACTGGCTGTAAACTTTTGCTAATAAGTACAGGTAACAAAGGCTACAAATGGGCCAGGTCCCTGATTAGGGCTCTGCAAAGTCAAACAAGAAGTTTCACTTCAACACGAGACAGAGCCTCCCTACACTGGGGATGGCAGAGCTCTGGAAGAGGCTGCCCAGGGAGGTCGTGGAGCCTCTCTCTGGAGACACTCAAACCCCACCTGGACGCGTTCCTGTGTCACCTGCTCTAGGTGACCCCGCCTCGGCACGGGGGTGGCACTGGGTGATCTCCAGAAGTTCCTTCCAACCCTAAAATCACTTTCAGTGATTTTCCATACAGTGTAAAACATTAATTTGAGGTTCCCGGTGCTCAGTGAAGTCCTAAAAGGCAAAAGCAGCTGAGGCCTATTCAGTATCGAGTGGCTTGTGGCTGGAGTGTAATTACAGGCAGGAGATGGAGTGAGCAGGGGGGAAGGAAGGGAGAAGGCAGAGCGCCACCGCACGGCGTCAGC
Source organism: Prinia subflava (assembly GCF_021018805.1). Classification (NCBI taxonomy): domain Eukaryota; kingdom Metazoa; phylum Chordata; class Aves; order Passeriformes; family Cisticolidae; genus Prinia; species Prinia subflava. The sequence continues at coordinate 63,701,742 of NC_086248.1, read as the reverse complement.
TGGGAAAGGGGCCATGTCGGCAGTGCGGTGGATTTCCCCGTGTGTTTTAACACGTGTGGACTCGGATCAGATATTTCGGGAGGAACCCTTGGCAGTCACGGCCGGCGCCCGCCAGCACCCGGCCCCACGCCGCGCCGCGAGGGACTCTGGGAGCTGTAGTCCGCCCGCGGGGCGGTGGTGGCTCGGGGCGGGACTCCCACAATGCACCTCGCGGCGCAGCCGGGCCGCCCCGGCGTCACGTGACCCCGCGCGCCGTGACGAGCCGGCCGCTTCCGCGGGGGTCCGCGCGCGCTCCGGGGGCGGGGCTTCCCTCAGGTAGGGGGCGGGGCCTGCGCGGGGGCGCGGGGGCGCGGGCGCGGGGCTGAGGGCTCCGGCATTCCCCTCCCGCTGCTCCCGGCCACAGCGGTGACAAAGCGGCAGCGCACGGCCGCGGCTGCCCGTGCTGCGCGCAGGGGTCGCCTCAGCCCGGGAGGTGGCGGCGGGTCCGCGATGTCCTCCGGGGTCACGTCGCCGTGCCCGCGGCGCCCTGGGCCGCCTGCGGGGTGTCAGGGGCGTTTCCCCAGCGAGGGAGCGCCCGGTAACCGCACCCGGCGTGTGCAGAGCTGGGCAGGGCCCGCCGGTAGCTGTGGGAGTAGGAACCAGCGTGTCACGGCAGTAACAACAAGTGTGTAAGAGCAGCAGCTATAACAGCAATGACGAGCGTGGAACAGCGGTAACAACTGCGGTGTCACAGCAACAACAGCTCGGCATGGGCCGAGCTTTCCCACAGCAGAGGAGGTTCTTTGGCAGGGATGAGTGGCAGCATCCCCGTCCCACAGCACTTGTCACTGTCTTGCCTGCCGTGGCCCCGAGCAGCCGTGGTGTTTCATAGCCGTAATCCACGGGACACAATGCTTGAGATCATTTGGCAGTACCTGTTGGCTGATGGAGATTTTAAATCCTGCCCTTTCAGCTGATCAGGTGGGCTAGGCGGCTTCTAAAAATTGGAATCTCTTGTTCTCAGTAATGAGTGACTGCCCATCTCTGAAGGAACTTCAAGTTTCATTTTCACGAGCTGTCTTTCCAGTTGCTTTTATTGTGAATGCCAGTTTTAATGGATGTTTCTCACTTTCTTTTCTTCCCTGTGAAGGACAAGACATTAGTTTAGATGCAGTAAATTGGAAGAAATGGAAGAAAGGAAGATCAAGAGGAGGAGCCCCAAATCATCTTCCAGTCACTCTGCTCAGGTTGCTAACTCCAAAAAAAGCTCAGTGCCAGTCAGTAAAAGTACAGCCTTTTCCAACCCTGCCCCACAGCCTGCCGTACAAAAACCAAAGTTAAAACGGTAAGCTCGAGGCATTTGCAGACTTAGAGGGAGTGGGAGCCAGAAACTTGGCAATGCTACGACAGTCTAAAGGTTGTTCAGACTGGCTGTGACACAAGAGTGTCAGACTTGTGAAAACTTTTGATGATGTGTCTTTTAGCAACATGATTTGTGTTTAACCCAATCTAATGGTTATTTTACGGCAAAGGAAGGTGTTTTACACTCTCGTAAGCTTAATGAAATGTTACACAACGCTATAGACTCATACAACAAATTAGCTGAAGCAGGGCATAGCCTGATGTGGCTGGTGAAGGACACGAGTTGGGTGATCAGATTTGGGCATCGTATGGGAGATAGCAGAGCTCCAGATGTACAGCTGTGAGCAACAAATAAAATATTACATGACTGCAAGGTTGGAACTGACAAGTACAGCAGGAAATTAAGGGTATAAATTGATCAGGATGCGCTAGAACTGGAATTTGCCAGTGCTTTGTGATTGAGAACCTCTCAGCTGGGGCAGTGTCTTGTGTTAACGAGAGCCATTCAGTTCTTCAGAAAGTACCATGTCAGAATAGTTTGTGTTTTGTTGATGATATGTCTGTTTCAGTTTGAGAACATTAATTTACCTGCATGTTAGAAAATGTGTTTCGCGGCTGTGGTAGATGCAGTAGATAAATAAATAAAGAGGAATTTTAAAGTGAAATGTTAGCTGGAGAGAGGCAGCAGAATTTACTGACCTCTGCATTTTAGCTGAAGATGAAATATAGAACTGTCAGCATCAGCACAGAGAGTCTGTTTGAAGGATGCAGTATTGGCCTGATAAATAATGAATTTCTGCAATGTAAAGTCTATACATAATTTCTCAGGAAAACTGTGTTAGTACTTAGACGGAAATATTAGCAAATACTAATGTGCTATAAATTGGTGGTTTCTTCAGTTCACTGAACAGTCTACTCAAGTCTCAGCATTCTTCTGGGATTTACTAGAAATTAATATCTTGTAGTCCGCAAGATTGTCTAGAGAAGAAAATGTCCTTTTTGCTTTAAGTTCTGGCCATTCTTGCACAACTGTTCAACTTACCAAGCAGTGCTAATACAGGCAAGTGTTTGAACTTTCCAAGCAGGAGAGGTAATTGACATAATAATGTGAGGATGAACTGCTTTTGTGATAACCGAGTAAGAGTATTTAATTAATTTTCACTTGATCTGCAAGAATCCAATTAATTAAATTTTCCAAGACCAATAGTATATTTTTAGTATATTTTTAAAATTTTTAGGCTCAGATTTTTTCACTGGGTTAAGTTCTGAACAGATTCATCAAAAGGCTTCAGGACAGCCTAATACATAAACTATTAGGATGCTGTCTGTCTGTCTTTGGGTCATATACTGCTTCTCACTGGTAGCTGTGTGTTTAGTTTCCATATTGGCTGTGTGTTCATGGGGATTTCTAGTGGTTGTTAATTTTCATCCATGTAGTTTCTATGGGCACCTGGTGCTCTGAATAAACGCTATGTTTAGAGAGAAGTGTATGGGACCCAGGAATTCTGATGGTTTTCTTGCAGGAAGGGCTGTAGAGAATTCTAGCAATTTGATGTTTGGGCATGGATTAGTTTCATTTGGTACATTGGAGTAGTGGGAGAGTGGTTTCAATAGTGAGATTTACAAAACTGGGATATTATTTGAGGGATGAAAGAGAGAGCTCTAGAAAAATTCATGTGGAGCCAAGGTCACCTTCTAGAGCTTGTAACCAGCTTTTTTCCACATGGGTTGCAGTCTATAGATGTTTGTGACGAGAGTATGATTTTTCTCTCAGAGGGATTTTTTCTCCGGGTTGCAGATACTTTTTGGGTGATTTTATGTAGCTAATGTCTGCTTGGGGAAGTGGTGGACTCACCATCCCTGGAAATGTTAAAAAAACCAAGTAGGTGTGGCACTTGGGGACATGGGTTAGTGGTGAACATGGGTTGATGGTCTCTTACAGGTCTTACAGGTCTTTTCTGTGCCAAAATGTTGAGCTAGTGATGTTCTTTAAGACAAGCTGGTGGTCCAGTGTTTAGCTTAAAAGCAGTGACTGAAATAGGCACTATATATTTCCCATTTAATTTTCAAAGCTCAGTACACTTCCTTACATTTTAAATGTACAGTGAAATTGAAAGCAGGAAGTAATATTTGTTTTGTTCAATTATTTTTTTTTTAGCATAATCAAAGAGAAAGCCAAACCTCCAGGAGGTGAAGCAAAAGGGGCACAGGCAGCACCAATCCAGCATTCTTTTCTCACAGATGTATCAGATGTGCAGGAAATGGAAAGGGGGCTTCTGAGTCTCTTGAATGACTTCCACTCTGGCAAACTTCAAGCATTTGGTGAGTGTGTGTACAATAGTTGTTTTTTATAGCTGTACAGTGGTAACATTTGCAAACAACTGTGCTGCATGGACAGACTGCCAGCTGTCAGTTGGACTCTGCCACACGAACTCAACAGAATTAATACATCTTACTGCATTTTTACATTACAGTCCCACTGTAAGGTTGTCTGTGTTGTGAGATTATTCATATGTCATTTCATTATTGCTTCCAGCACAGGAAGCACCTGTCCTTAAGATACCAAGTTTAAAGCCACTTACTTATGATAGTGTAGGAAGAAGTAACTGTATTTAGCACCCAGTTTAGTTGCATATGAACCTTTAAGACTATTGGTAACAACTTTTATGAAATTCAATGCAAGCTGCATTTTACCCAGGCTACTCTTTTGTCTTAGCTTCTTAGTATTTTTACAACCTCAGAGTTGATGGAGGTTTTAGAAGAAAGGTTACACATTTTTGCTTTCTTTTCTCCCCTGTACCAAGTAGAAAAATGCATGTGTACTTTTGCAAGTTTAGTGTTAGGTCAGCGTGTCAATTCCACACTGATTTTACAAAAGAACCTGAGAAGTTTGTATTATATAAACCATCTGTTCCAAGGAAGAACCCTCAGATAAATCAGAATTGGAAAGAAGGTTTATTTTGATCATATTTTAAGTTAAAAACCAGGGCCTTTCTGAATCAGAGAAAAATTCAAGAGTATAGAAGAACCACTAAAAAGCATTCTAAAAAGCTCTTAGGACATGGGATAGCCATTGTAAATTCAGCACAACACAACATCAAGTGGAATGACAGAAACTTCAATAGTGAAACAGGGAGAAATCATCAAGAAACCAAATTTACTTGTAAATTTGATGTTTAAATTCTGTGATGTAAAAAGCTGCATCTTCACACCTTCATTTTCTCTCTTGGGTTTCTTTATATAAAAGTTTTTGCTTGTCCTTTTAGGAAATGAATGTTCCATAGAGCAGATGGAGCACGTGCGGAGCATGCAGGAGAAACTTGCTCGCCTCAATCTGGAGCTCTATGGGGAGATGGAAGAACTCCCTGAAGACAAAAGAAAACTAGCCAGTGATTCCAACCTGGATAGGCTGCTGTCAGATGTAAGTACTGGGAAGGCAGAAATCGTGGAACTTGGCCCACAGCACAGCTGGGTTCAGGAAAATGCTGCTCCTGTGTGCAGTGATTTAAAGCTGGGTAGAATGTAGCTCTTCAATGAACCAAGATGTGCCCTGCCCTCTTCTTGGTTTTGAGAAAACAGAGTTGTTGTTTTCATTAGTTACAGCTGCTGGTTGCTTTGGGGAGGGGAGCAGGCTGGCTGCCAGCTGCCTGAGCATGTCAGCCTGCTTAGGGACAGTCCTTGTACTTGGGAACTACGACCACTTTCCCTGCAGTCCATCCTCCTGCATCTGGGGAAGATGGTCCATAACAAGGAGTATAGATCTGTATGTGCTACACTTTGTCTAGTGCATTTCCAGAAAACCCAGAACTGTTAACATTTCTTTAAATTTCTTGAGATCAGCAGATTTAAAACTTAACTTGGGACTTAGCTCATTGTATAGAATTCAGTGTAGGTTTGATTTGGTCTTTGTAAAAAATCATACATTTCAGCCCAAGCTATTATATCAGCATAATTGTTGCAGTACTTTGACTAACAAAAGTGCTGTTTTTCATAATTTCTACATTTATATTGCAGCTAGAAGAACTAAATTCATCTATGTATCCTTTTCCTAAAGTATTTTGCATTATAAGTACTAACTGTAGTCAAATTGCAGTGTGTTTCCCTAGTAACTGAAGTTTTTACAAGAGTCAAGTGGCTTCAATAATGCTGGAGGTATGTAATGCTCAAGTCTCATTGAGAAATGTTAATCTACTGGTGGGGACCTAGCATAGGACTCACCAGAACAGAGTTTGTCTGGACTGGTGCATACCCCAGAGTAAGCAGAGTTTCATGGAACACTGCTGTCTTCTTTATGCTTTATCATGATGTGAGTGTCATTCCTTAATGATTTGCTTCAGCCAAAAACTACATTTAGCAGATGCTCAAGATATTCCAAATGGTACTACAGGCTGAGAGAGAACATCATTGTCAGTCTGGATTCTCCAAGCTTTCTTTCGTTTTTCCAGACAATGGAATCAAGAAGAGTTGTGACTTTGTGTTGTTTTTTAATTTTACACAACAAAGAATCAAAATGCAAATCCAGGTGTTTATTTTGCACATTCCTCTGAGCACTGCATTATGTCAGGGCTCAGTACCTAGTTGCAGTTAATTGTGATGCTGTGCTTTTTATTATTGCCTTACGTAACAAAGAAATTGGAGAAACTTGGAAATACATTTCTTCTGCTCAATGTTCATATGGTTACAAGTGGTACATGTATATAAGTTCCTTGGCATTTCTCCAGTCTTCATGAAGGTAGTGGTAATGTTGCCTTCCAGATCATTACACAGACAATCTGCTCACTGTATATTTAGTGTTCTGTTGATTGGTGATGCCACAGATTAATTTATTGTTAATAAAGTGAAAAGTTTTAAATATATGATGTTTCATTTGCAGAAGCTGCTATTGGTTTGGCTTGGAAGAGAAGTTTTAGCACTGTGTGAATGTTGCAGAGTTTGTTTTTCCATTACTATGAATAATTATAAAATGTCACCAAATTAAAACTAGCATGTCTACATAAATTAAATATTGTGAAATTTCAAAACTGGGTAAATAGTTACTGTTCAATAAATACACAATATTCAATTTCGTAGTTACTCTGATGTTCTAAATAGGCTGCTGTTAACTGGTATCATCTTTCTGTGCACAGCCAGAGGGAAAAAAAAATCTGTATTAGTACAAAATGGGGCTGGTTTCAGATCTAAAATTTCTATCTTGGTCTGTCGAACCATGCCTTTGGTTCTGGATTTATTTTATATTCAGTTTTTAGTTAATACATTCAGATTCCATACTGATCCTACACTTACTGAACAAGGAATCTTTATCCTTCTACCTGAGCACAAAGCTTTCATCAGCCCAGAGAGCAGAAGATTCCTTTTGTTCAGTATCTTTGGAGAAGAGGCTCCTTCAGCCACAAGATGTAGTTTGGAATCGTGCAGCACCAAACCTGCAGCACACGGGGGACAGAAGGATCATTTAACTGAGTGCTCTGGCTGCAGATTCACCCTCAAATTCCCTGCCTCAGCTCCCACGCAAATCTCCACGATGTACAAACCAGCAGGCATCCCAGTGGTTGTCCCTTAGGTTGTTCTTGTTCTTTATGCAGTTTATCTCCTCCGTTGCCAGGATTCTCTAGGAGTTTGCATGCTGGTAAATGTACCTAGGAGTCCCTGCCTGCAGCTGGGTATGCACCTGTGATGTTGTGAAATCCAAAGTCAGCTTAAGAGAACCAGAACAGGACAAGCTTCTCACAGTGAAGCCAAGGCTGATGTTTGTTCTCCACACGCACACCTCTGACCAGTAATTGGGCAATTATAATTTCTGCACAGCACCTTCTCACATCAGCACTATGCCCTTGTTTCTGGTCAGGCTTCTGAACAACAAGCAGAAAAGTAGCATCTTTTAGCCCTGTGCTTCATACCAGGTGTGGCAAAAGTCACTGGCAGAGCTGCAGTTACACAAACAAAATCGTATTCTTGCAGCGTGCTTGGATGTAGGGGCAGAGCTCTGTGCTCACTAGCAGCAAGTGCAGTGTATTGCAGCACTGTAATGCACACTCATCCCAAACCACACTTTTAATCTCAGAGTTTAAGTATTCTATGTTAGAGGCAGCTCTTTTCCACTTTTGGGCTCTGACATCACACTGCTTAGCCTTACTATTTCAAACACATTTCAAATCACGAACGTGCTGGGTGCCTTGATCTCATTTCTGTAGCAATTTTTGCAAGGATAGAGCGTATAATTTGAGATACAGACAAACAAACACTTTTCTCAAGCAAGCTGTAGAATTACACAAGAATGAGCCCCTTTTTCCTCCATCGCTTTAAGCCCATGGGCCATTACAAGCCATAAAGGATGCATTAATTGCAAATAATTGAGAAATTAAGGAATTCTTTTCCCCTTACCTCCTCCTGGATATAACTTTGTGTCTTTGACACAGTCCATTAATGGTGGGTGCTTATTAACTTCTGGATTCATACAAGAAAATTTTGTGGCAAGATTTTTGAGACCCTGAACTCTTTTATTTGGTAATTAACTAATCAGATTTCTGGGCTCCTGCAGTAAAAAAATCTACTGTGACATATTTTTGGAAAGTCTTTTGTAATTAGAAAAGTATGTAAGTGGCTGCAGTGGCTCGTTTTCTGTAATGTTGCTTCCTGAAGAGTTGTTTATGGAGATTAAAGTGTATTAACATTAAATGTTTAATATATTTACCAGTGTGAGTTTAGGCCAGTGTTGTGATTTAAAAACCCACACTGATAAATGGGTTTGGTGTTTGGAAGACAGTGCTCTTTGCTGCATCACTGTGGGGAATCTGGGGCACAAGTTACATTCTCCTCTATACTTTGGTGGAAGGCAACAACACTGGAAGGAAGAAACAGATGGGCTGAGTCTATTAATACATGGTTTCATGGCTGGCCTCACTGCCAAAATTTTTGGGTTTTTGATAATGCAATGGCCTATGCAGCACCAGGCCTGCTGGCATCAGATGGGCTTCATCCTCCTCAGAGCGGCAGGAGAGTCTGCTCAGGAAGCAGCAGGGCTCACTGGCAGAGCTTTACCATCGATGTGATGGCAACTGGGACAGTGCCAGACTTGTCCCTGGCAAGATGTGGCATGAGATGCACAGGTCAGAGGGACAGGGTGGTGGCACAGGTCCTCTGCTGCCCTCAGCTGTGCTGGCCACACTGGAGCACACCTGCAGTCCCAGGGACTCATCTGGGAGCAGAAGCCAACAGGAAAACACCAAGGAGGAAACATGTCACAGAAATTATGGAGTACTCCTTTGGGAAGGACTGATTCTGCAGTGAGACCAGACATTGGACTGAACTTTGCTGAAACAAAGCTTTACAAAGACACTTGTGGCACACATCCACAGGAGCTGTACATCCCTCTCTCCGAAGTTAAAAAAACTCCAAACATATGTTTTGAGTAGATGTTAGATACGAATTTTGAATCTGAAATATTAGTCATTGTAATAGACCATAATTTTCCCACTATATAGAAATACTAAGATTAATATGAGACCTCCAACTTACAGCTCTTTAATCATATTAAGCCTACAAAGAGCAGAACATGAAATAACCAAGAACAATTCCCCACAAACTGACAGGCTGGGACCAGAGTGAATGAATGAGTAGTTTGCAAATTACCTGATCACCCTGATCAATGCAGTATTTAGGCAGCATCAAGCCTAAATACTAGAACAGATACAGTCTAACAGTTAAGCAAGTGCTAATACAAGAAATATTTGTACAGAACTCTAAAAATTGCAAGGCATATCTGAAAGAAAATAGGTATATGTTAGAACAAAAATGTATGACATCTTCATGAAAATTTTAAACCCCAAATCCTACCCTACAGTCCCAATTTCGTCTATTTTCATTTTTGGAGGGTACTCACTTTGGATTAATTCAGATCAGGACGGTTTTGAGTTGACAGTTGAAATGAAACTCCCTTAAATAAATATGTAAAATTCTCTTCCATAAGAGGAAAAACAAAGAGGTATTTGCAAAAAGGAAGTTTTAAAATCTAAAAGGAAATCAATGTTCAAAAAAGCTACAGGAAAAAAGAATAAAAAATCCTGACAAAATTGGTACTTTTGACATAAAAAGGTCTGGGACATTACCAATTTTAACTTTTTTTTTTGTTTAGCAAGTTCACTATGGAAGCAATATGGTAAAAAGCATTGAATCTGTCAAAATTACCAGCCTCCTAATTTTGAAAAAAAAAAAGACCTATGAATAATTACTGCTTTTCCACAGGAACATTCTTGCTTTAATGCTACTTATCCTGAAAGGCAAAGTGCAGAGTAAACCAGGGAATATGTTCCTTATAAGTACCCTTCTACAAAAGGAACTCCTTGATTCTTCTATGTTCTCTTGGTTCCTTCTGAAGAGAAGGGAGGTGACCAAGTTCCTTCACAAGGGCAGTGAAAGACAATGAATTGATGCTCTAGAAGAAGAGTTTGTTATAAACTGAACCACTCTTCTTCCAAAGGCAGGATATGTAACAGAAAAAACAAGTGACATGGCTTGAGGCATGGCACTTCTGCATTTTCTGATAGATTACAAAGAATTACAACTTCCTTCAAAATTCCTTTCATCATTTTCTTGAAATACACTCTGGATTTCCACACCTTGACTAACTCAAGCTTTTTATCAGCTCAAACTATGCAAAATAAGGCACAAAAGCACTTAGTAGAGTGCTGAATTTCACAGCATTTTAATGAAACACACACCTAAGTTAACACAGGGATTCCCAATGCATTTCCTTTGACTTCTGCAGAGAAGTCATTGCTGAAGCTCCTTACTGTACATAAATTTCTTGCTAAGTCTGACACAGCCAGTTAGGGATGCTAGGCCTTCTGAAGCCCTTAGGTGGGTGTTCACAGCAGCTATTGGAATGCTTATTCCCCTTCCTGCCCCCCGAGCTGTCAGTTCACATTTTCAATGTGAAATCAATTTATTTGCTCAATATGTAACCAGTCTTTCAAACGCTAGTGTTCCTTACTTGCCTTTTGGTTGGATCCCAAACTCCACAGGCTCCTTGCAGAAGAGAGTTGTGATCCAGAGTGCAGTTTCTTACAATGAACGTGCTCCACCCCATGGACCATGCCCTCTTCTGTCAGTTTACATGCAGCCTTACTTGAGCCAAAGAAAGAAAAGCAGCCACACCTCGGAGGTTCAGTGACAGAAGGCAAAAGGCACCACTGCAGCTCTAAGGGATACACCAAGGAGTGTGCACTGCAGAGTGTGATGCACCTCCCATCTCCATGAGCTCCTCCACAGACTGGGAAACAATACAGCCACATACGGTTCAACAGCAGCACTGCCAAAATCTGGGCTTCCATCAACATACCACTGAAAGTCAGCCTAAATTGCTTTTACTACTTACCATGTTTTGCTGATTTTGTAGCCTCTCAGAAACTAGACCAGTCAAAGCAACAGACTAATTTCAGCTGCTTCCAGATTAAAAGCATCGGTATCTTTAAGAGTGAAAGTATGAAGAATATATTCTACTAGGGATGAAATAGAATTCATCTAGCTTTCTGTAGCCCAGTATGCTGATTAAGTGTGATACACAGTACTAAGAGTCTTCTTAAAGCTTTGGATTTAAGCTTTGAGATCACAAACTTTGCATTTCATAGAGTCACAATTCCATTTTTTTTTTTTTGTATTATAACTAAACAAGGGCTGTTTTGGACAATAATTTAAATGCAAGATATTGAATACCTATATACCAGTAGGCTGGAAAAAATACTGCAAAATCACTTTGAAACACACTAATAGTGTACAACCAGGTACAACTAGTGTACAATCAGTATATGCTTTAGGTACAAATAATGTACAATCTACTTTTAAAGCAGAAATTGCACCTTTAAAGCCCATTTTTCCAGTTTAACGAAATACTACTGAAAGGAAATTACGCAGTATTCAACTTCCCCCCTCCACGTCTCCAGACAAAAAGCATTTAATTCAAAGACTCCTGTGAAGTTTATATTTTGTTTGTGTTCTATCAGGACAACCTTGTATTGTCTCATTTAGTTATTGGTATCTAGACATTATTAACATCTTTCCTATACAATCCCTAGTTTGTTGTTAAGACTATTAAGAGAACATAGCATTTAATATTTTTTTGTTATTATATGGTAAAGTCCTTGGTTTTGATGTGTTTTCTTCTAGATAGCTGTATGATACATGACTGGTACATCAATATACATGGCAAGACAAGCACACTGCATAAGCATCCAAATATATTCAAAATACACAAGTTATTTTTCCATCTTCCCCACAGAGTAAGAACTGCATTGTTATTACTCAGTTGGAAGCAGTGTGCATTTGCAACACATTACAATTTAATGAAACTACATTCCACTAGAAACTAAGACTAGAATGAGCTGGGAATCAGGAGACAATGATTTACTTTTTTTTACAGTTTTAGCAAAAAGTGATTAAGGCTAGGCCACCCACAAAGTGACATTTAGAGACGAACTGCACAGCCGAAATCAGAAGAGTAATTCTCAACTCTGCCCTAAATGTAGAGAAACACAGCACACCCCATCCATAAGGGACAGAGACATGTCACACAAGAAACAATGCTGCAAATTTATTTTCTTTAGTTTTAAGTTCTTATAACCTCAACTTTGTTTATCCCACATAAGACATTTTCAGTAATACGAGATCATCTAGTTCATCACAATTGCAAAGAAAATGAGGTGCATGTGAAGTACAAAAAAAATTGAAAATACTTGTTTACATTGGCTAGACTTAGAATACTGCTCAAAACAAAGCGGCTTTTCAGCTTTTTACCTTTGCATTTTTAGAAATCTTCTCTGCAGTCCAAAGATGGGCAATGAATGGAGAAAAAAGCAACTCCAAAGCAAGTGGAATGAAGAAAGAGGCACATTATTAGGAGACACAAAAGAAACGCAAATCAAACGAGAAGAGACACTCTTCCAATGACAAAGTCCAGAGAAAAACATTTTCCAGGTGTTTCAGAAAGGCCTGCTGCTGTCCATCCATCCCAGCTGTGTACATGAACCACACTCCACACCATTTAGTAGTCTACATTTATACTAGCAAAAGAGAGAGCACCTCTTTTATACTGTACAGAACTCCTTGCCCCAAAGAGCTTACAATCTAAGTTCATAAAAAAGAATGCATCAAGTAGCTGGATCGAGATCAGAGCAATGGAGAAGACAGGGAGATAATTTTATAAGGGATTAAAGTTGGGTTACAGTTACTAAGTGAGGTAACTCCTGAACATCATTGGCAGTGATGTTCTTAAGACATTAAGTAGTTTTTCAGTTAGAAGGTCTTCTGATCATGAAAAACTGGTTTAAAATGTACAGAATGATGCATTTAAAGTAAAATTCTTAAAAATAGACTTGTTGGAAAGACACAAAAAGGTTCAGATTGCCAAAGTTCTTCACTTGAGACACTTAACTTGTCATTCTACTAGGAAGATATGGATGCTAGAGAAATTCATATGTACATGTAACATTTGAATGTAAAAGACTTTTTACATTTAAGCTTAAAATGTTAAATTCTGATTTAAGAATCCTGTTGCTATAAACATAGGCTTAATACTTAAATATTAATATGAAAATAGTGCTATTTTAAAAATGTATTTTAAACTTTAAAATAAACTATGGACAAGATACAGTTGGTTCAAAAGATCAACATTCTTTAACTGCAGTGACTCACTTTTCCCATTTTTTAAAAAAGGGAAAAACTTTTCCCCCTCTGTTCCTGCTACTTGTCAGTTATAATAGAAGTGATCAGTCCATCAACTTTAAAGTTTTTCACTTTACTTTGGGGAGGGTGTTATTTGTTTTGCTGGGTTTTTCTTCACATTTCCCTATTCATATATAGTTTTCTGAAGTGAAAGCCTTGCACTTATATATAACTTATATGTCACCTTTGTGCCCATTTACCTACCATTCCTTAATCCCTTTACAAGCAAATAAAACCTACCATCTTTCATGCAACTATGACATCCTTTCACACCAGAGAATTTTGCTTTGGATTATATACATAAACCATCTGCAACACTTCCATGACATTTGAAAAAATGTTGGAATAGTTATAGTAGTAAAAATTCATAATTACCCATAATTCACCATAATTAAATGTCTGTTTATGATAACCAAAAAGAGAAATACTTGTTTTTCACTGTAACAGCATAACCAGTGGTAAATCTGACTTGACCTATCCTTTTGGAAAGGAAGCAGATGTTAAGGGAATTTCATTTATGCACGGAAGTGAGACAGTGATTTTAAGGACTGCTAACAGAAGATGATTTACCTTTAATTTTTAAAGGAATTTTCAAGGAAATCAAATAAGATATTAAGCCTAAAGAACTATAAATATATTTGACTCAAGTCAGTAGTAACATTTACTTTTTAGAAATTACATTTGTATTAAATTTGCCTATAGGAGGATACAAAAGGAGTATAGCCACAGATTACCAAGAGAACCACTTCTGATCAACAGCTAAAAATGAGGGAAGAAAATGGCCAAAAGATTACAATCAATCGCTTCTTGTACATGCCACAAAATTACAAAAAATTACCTGCAAACCTGTAATAAACCCCTCCCCCTTATTTGAATGAGTTTCAATTCCCTGGTAAAGATGAATCAACAAAATTAAAATATTGTGCTGTTTTATTGGTGTAAAAATCACACAATTGCTAGTTCTGATTCTGCAGAGATACATCCATGCAGTTAAACATCTATGATCCCACAGCCAGAAGAAGCCATTAAATAGAATATCTGCTGTTAGTCAGCAATTAATGCAAATTTACATATGAGATCAAAATGTGTGTATCGTACAATATACAACAAATCCTAATACAGTACATCAACCTGAAGAGCAAGATACACTCAAGGAACTCTGTTAATAGTGAAGCCTGTCTATATGCCAGAGAAGTAAGGCCTGGAAACAAGATGACAGAAGGTACCCCAGAATTCCTAAGAAGCAAAACTGTTGATTTTTTGTTTTATATTTTTTTTTGCTGGGAATTAGAAGTTTATAGAGGTATTGACACATTACTTGACAATACAATTTGTTATAGTGAAGACTGGTGGATGTGATCTGCTATTAAAAGGTAACGTGTGAGACATGCAATTACAGGTGGTGCTTAGATAATGTGCAATTAATGTTTGGGACCTACACCCAACTCTTTTCACGAAAGGGAGAACTAAAGAAGACCTGTTTGATAAACTACCAATTGTGCCATGAACGTTTCTACGCATGCGGCTGAATCAGGATCATGAATGGATAAAATGTGAACACCTGGCAATCTGTGGTTACATACTCTATAATGTATGCAACAAAAATCACTAAATCCAATCCAGTCGATGTGGCAAACAGCCTGCAGGAACTCTCCCAACCTGAGTAAGCTGGGGAATTGCAAAGAGGCAGGCTTTCCAGAATTGGGAACAACTTTCCAATTGTGAAAGGCAGCTTGGGAAGTAACATTGGCCGATGACAGATTAGTAGTTTGTCTCTTTTCTGGCACAATAAAATAAATGCCATAGTGAATGAAGAGTTTATGTGCTTAAAGGTTAAAATCAACTGATTAGCAACCCTCTTCTGCAAAGATGTTTCAACAGAAAAAAAACCCACGAAAAATTCCAGTTGGAAATTTTGGCGACAAACTCTGCAAACTCAAGTCCAACAAAGATCACGGATGCCCACAGAAAAAGATGTGAGAGGCAGTGTCACATTCAAGGAAGAAGTAGTTTGTTTGTTTTTTTCTCTCTGTATTGAAATTAAAATACTTAAAATACAAAAGTGGACAAATTGACAAAACAGAACCACAACATTTAATGTAGAATAGAGTGCACTGAGCTAGATGCATGGATATTTAAATAGGCCTTGAAACCAATACCCCTTTCAAAATTAGTAAATTCACAGTTAACGGCAGTAGGCTTAGAGGTGAGAGAAGGGTCGAAGTTGTTCCAGTTGGACTTCCAGGGAGATTCTCTCTTCAAGAACATCCTACAAAAGAAAGATTTTCTACTGACAGTCCACAGAGAATGAGTACTGAAAATTTCCTCATGTAATCAAAATCTGCTTCAGTTTGAGAACTAATTTATATTCTAAAATCTTGGTAACTCCTTCCAGAAACTGAATAGAAGATTGGCTGGCTGGTAATTACTTATCATTGAAAATCAGTACTTTGCTCCGACGTGATGCCATTTAGTGTTTTTTCCTTTCTTTCAAATCACCCAATTCCAAATTTGTAACCAGATGCAAACCCAACTATAATATTTTCAAATGAAGTTGAAAATGTTAAGGGGTGACCTCTCGCCTGAATTAAGAGTATTGGAAACTCACAATTTTCTTCACCGGTTTTTCCTCTTATGTGAATTTTATGCATCTTGACTCTCATAAACAGTAACAAGTGAAATTCAGGCTTAAGTTTTTAAAATGACCTAACTTCTACTGTAGACAGTATCTTATTAGTTCATGTATTCATTTGAGATATTTTCTAAAAATCATCTTGATAGTTAAAATTAGGTATCTTAGGTAAGAAAGACGGCAGACAAAAGACATTAAGCTGATGCCTACAGATATCTCCAAAACAATGATAGCTGACCTAGATAAAAAAATGACTATTGTTGCACTCGTTATTAAACTGTGAGTTCTGTATTTCAGATTATTGTATTTGTTTAAAAATATTTATAATTTTAAGACATCAGGGCTTGCTTTTTCCTTCAAAAGAACACAGATCACTTCAGCTGCTCTTCTCAGTACTGCTTTTAAAGTATGTGATGACCACAACAGGTAACTGAGTATTAATAATGTGAGGTAAATTTTAATGTAGCTAAAAGCAAATCAATACATTGAAAAATATGCATTGTAGCAGCAGAAGAGTGATTTGTAATTTCACAAAGCTTGTCACAAATCGGTATATTCTATGATCTACAAAAATAGCTAAATATTTCATATCAATATCCTCTATTACATTTCTCATTGTATTGCAGAGGTGCCTGTTACTGTGCATCACTAACATCTTGCTCTCTGAAGCTCTTCTCTTACACAGACAAAGACTGAGGAATTACCTTTAGCTGCTGCTGTAGTTCACTGTTCAATCTGGCCAGAACAGTGTTGGTTTCCTTGTTACGTCTGATTGATGCCTGAATTGCCTTCTTGTCCTTCCCCACTGATCTGAGAATATATTAGAAGTACTGTAATAAGTAATTTTGCCACTTAGCTGAACATCTCACTTATAGTCCCCCTTCTTTAAGTGCACGGAATCCTCTTTTCAATTTTTTTTTACTTCTTACACTGTCAAATTTTCCACCTCTGTCTGGCTTGATTAACCACGTTTGTTTGCACGGAAACACAGATAAATACGTTTCATATATGCACACAGTTGGTTTCAATCAAAGAGCATGCAGTGCATTTTAAAAACTTATCATTACCAACTTTTGAAGGGCCAACACAGCAAACCACATTCATTTACCTCAAAGTGACTACTGCAATAGACTATTTTCATGTTAGGACACACAGACTCCACATTTTGGACTGTTCATAGCAACCATTTAAAGTTAAATGCTACATCTTAATACTTCTACAGCTTATTTCCAACATACTTGCAGAAGCTAAAATGAGTTCACATTCCAAAATTCACAATCTCTTGAAAGTCCCCCAGTAGCAGAGGCTTTGGGATGACCTTCTTTAAACACCAAAAACTTCCAAAATTGTTGAATTAATGTAAATTAAACACACTGAAATTGTTTACAACTCCTGGAACAGAAAGTGTGTATGCTGTTTAAATGTAAACTTTCCAGTAACAGATGTATTTATATACTTCTTGGGTTACCTAGGAATAGATGGCTGTGAAGCAAGAACAGCAGCTATGACACCTGTTTTCTGTGTATGTTCCTCAGCTTCAGGTCTTAGCTCATCTTCCGATTTTAATCTTCTACGAATAGGCTTCGGTGGTGGAGCAAGTGGGGTAGTGCCTTTACCCTGAAGAGGAAAACACAGCCTAATAATTCTCTGAAACGACATTTTATTGGGATTATAACCTGGTAGCTTGTGTTTCATATTCAGGCAACTGAATTTACAACCCATCAGGTATTTTCTGATGGACATCTAGCTGCATTCTCTACTGGTCTGGAAAAACCAGGAGTACTAAATCCTACCCCATGGTGAAAGGCTAGTAAGTTGCTACACACTGCCAATAAACTGTGCAAGCAGAAACACCACAGTACAACTGAGTACTGTAAACACACAGCAACGCAGAGCACTTTTCCTCCAGTAAATATATGTCTGTAACCAAATCAAAAGCTACTGTTAATCAAGTTCTGCACTAAACATTTTGATTGGTTTCAAAAATTTAAAAACTCACAAGTATCTTTTCTGCTGTCTCAAGAATAAATCTAATCATCATCTGCTGCTGCAAAAATTCACCATACACATGGCTATTCAAAGCACCTATGGGGCCTAAGAAAACTGGACAGCACTAAAGCTGCTGTTACAAAGATTTAATTTCATATACATCAGACAACTGCATTTTGTTCCAAGGGTACTTGGCATACCGCACTACTGGGGACATTTGCAGGTGCTTTGTCTTCAACTCTTCCATCTGCTTTGGCAACTCTAAGAGAACTTGCAGAATCAGAGGGCTTTTCAACCTAAAGGAATATAAGCTGTATTTAGAAATCTATTTCTTAACAAATACTTCATTTGGCAACAACTGGAATAAAAGCAAGTATGATGTGTTCTGATAAAAAAATACAGTTAACACCTAAAATTCTAGTTCAATTCTCATTTAGAAACACAAGTCCAAGGTCACGAGGCACTGTATAGCACAAAAGAGGCCGTGGCCTGATCACAAACTGCTGTAGCTGTTTCTGCTATTACAGTACCACCATTATCTGTCACTGCCAAAGGTTAATCCCTCCAATGGAACACAATGTGACTGTTCCCCATCCACCTCAATGCAAAACAAGCAGCAAGCTTAACTTGAGCAGTTTTCAGTGGCAGCTTAAGCTCCCACCACTGGTTCTGCAATGAGGTACAAGGAGAGTGCTCAAATGGGTCTCTGTCACTGACCCTCCTGAACAAGTGAAGCAAGACCATGCTGCTGACAGCTGGGAGGACTTTAAAGCACCACAGGGACTTTTGCAAGCAAGGGTGCAGAGGTGTCCCAGAGAACTTACAGTCTGGATAGAAGCCACAAACTATCAAAGGAGAACATGAAATAGTTTCTGCAATAGCAGCTAGCTATGACATTAATACTAAGGCTTCCAAACTTTCAAGTCCTATGTTTGCAGTAGGAAACAGGTTTTTGTAAACATCTTTAATGATAGAAGGATGCCAGAGCTCTATTCACTTTAGCTGTTTGTTCAATGACTTTGAAGAAAAGCAAATTAAGATGTAAACATCTTTAGCAGATGTTTACAATGACAGTCATCTCCTTTACTGAGGCATGTCTTTTTAAGACATGATTTAAAAATTACCAGCAAGTCATTGGGAAGGTTGGCAAGAACAAGCAGAAGAAAGGTATTGCCTGTGCTAAGGTTCAAATGCACCAACAGAATTATGTTTGTGGCCACATATGCTAATAAGCACAAAAATCTTTTAAATTACAATCAAGAGCTGAGACAAAAAGAATTCCTTCCACCTAGGTGTTTGGCAATTACTAAATAGGTGCAGCAGTGTGCAAGGTAATTGCCTTCTAGTAATGGATTGAGACATCATAAAAAACCAAAACAGAATAAAAAAACCCCAACAAACAGTACACTACTGACAGATAACAGCAGAAATAGGTTTTAACAAAGTCTCATAACTGTTGGTAGTATTAAAGCAATTGACAAGATTTTCCTTTCTACTCACCTGCAAGACTTCTGAGTGTGTTTCAATTTCATCTTCTTCTTCTTTGTTTACACCTGAAACAGCAAATGCCTCAAACTGGCTGAAGTCTGCAAAATTTGGCTGCTCTGGTATTTGTTGAGGTGAGGTACTGGTATGAGCTATTAGGCCATCAGCGTCCACTGAGCGATGCACATGAGCACCTGTGCCCTGCAATAAAATAACAAAAATATTTGGGGGCAGAATGTTAAATTTTTGTCCACTAAAAAGGCAAATAATCCTTATGTCCTATCAGTAGGACAACGTGCATCTCATGCAAGACATGCATGCAAAAATATTCAAGAGAAAGGAAAGCCTGTTATCCAGGGAATAAGACCAAAGAGGGATGTAATGTAGCACTAGCTAGACTCATTGAACAGTAAATATTTCTGCTGTGAGAGAGCCACTTGGGCTCTGGGGGCTTGGTACAGACTTTTAGTCTAGTTTCACAGGGAACATGCTTATGCAATCACTGTGTGGAATACGTCTGTCCTTGTACGCTCTCTTCATCCCTTAGATAATTTCTGAGTCCTTGTACGTGATTTCTGAATCACTGACTGACTTCAATTGCTGGTAACTCAGATTCTAACAAGTAGCTGCTGGCGAGAAACAACTGAAAAGCAATTTTATCTGTCCCATGTCAGATCTGCACACCAGTTGAAGGATTCAGCAGGCTGAGACAAAGAAAAAACTTTTTCAAGATGTGCTTTCTACCAAATCAGCAGATATCATTCAGACTGCAACTGCAAAGAATCACCAAGCCTGTGACAAGTGAAGACGTGGAATCACTCCTTTTGGGGGCAGGCATATCATGTAAAGCTCTACCCTGTGCCAGACAAACAGAAGACATCCCTTATTTTGCAAAACTTTGGAAAATGGCTTTCACAGACTTTGTTATAGCCTATGCACTACACAGGAATACACAATGTGAAGGGATAACTTTTCTCTCTTTCCGACAATTCAGAGCTCCAGAGCCATTCACTCCTCTTCAATATCTACCTTAATCCATACCCATGGTTTATTAGAAGCACTTTTTTTTTTATTCAGGAAATACGAACATTTGGCTATAGTCTAGGTTTTGCCATCATTCACAACCTAGTGCTGTCAAAAATATATCAAGCAATGATACTCATTTTAGAGATACATTAAAATTCAGTTATATAAAAATAATGTATCAATTTAGAATATTATTTTTCAGAAGTGACATCACCTGTGAAGGCTGCGGTCTTGGAGGCACTGCAGGGGGATAGGCAACAACTCCAGCCTGTTGCTGTCCTGTAAAAAACGCACCACATTTGGCCAAGATTGGTACTTTGTACATTACAGTGTTATCAAATTTTCTTAACTGTCAACACGCATTTTCCCACACATTAACCTGTCATATTTGGGCTCATAATTGTAATGCCACCTCCTTTCAAACTGGCAAACAGACAAAACCAGGAATAATGAGAACACTGATCTTGTACAAACACGGTTCTGCTCTTCTGGGTTTAGTATCTTAGACTTTGGAGCTCATTATAAGCTCCAAGTATTTTCTCATACATTGTGATCCTGAATTTAGAAGTACTGACAAGTCAGAAGTCCAATAAAACTCCTTAAGCAGAGTAGCAGAAGTGACCTTTAATCATTTCCTCTGAAGTCAAATACTAAACACCCATCTTTAATACATGTGATTCCAAGAAGACTCCCCTTGAAAATTCACTGGCAGATACAATTCATTGGACATGGCTATATACAACCAGAATATTCTTTCCTGACTTTGCTTCCCACATTCATCCACAAAACTACAATGCCAGAATTCAGAATTGACTTTTAAACTGGCTACTTAAGTAAAGTGCAATATAAATTTTAATATATACAATACAGTAAGAATGACAACATTTGCAACTTTTTTTATTCAGACGTGGTGCTTTAAACACCAACACTCTAAATTGTTCCTCAGACGAAAAAAAAGCATTGTCTGCTTCAGGAATACATGTGCAGAAAAATAACACACACTCAGAACACAGCATATCTACCTGGGGTAACTGAAAAGGATCTGTTCATATCTAAAGATGACGACCGAGAATGAGAAGCATGAGGCCTTGGAGGGGGTGGTGGTGGTGCAGTGTTATCTGGAGATGTTCCTGAATGTGATCTGCAAAATACATAAGCTTCTGTAGTGATTTTTAGGTAGCTACAACAGAACTAAAAATCAAATGTTCTTCAAAGCATGCAATTAAAAAACAAGTTTGACAGAGATAAAAACTCTGCCATTGAATTTCAAGATTGCTAAGTTTTAAACTTCCAGTATTCATTGATTTTACAATTGTTTTTATATTTCTCTTTACTTAAATATCCCTTATTCAAATTATTCTTATATTATCACATGTAATTTATCTTTGGCAAACCAACAGCTTGATGCATATCCCAAACAATGATAGTTCAGGAACAGAGAATGCTAAATATGGTCATTCCATCCAGATGGTAGTCACTATAATTTTTAACACATAGTCAACATCCTGTTCAGGTTAAATGGGGAAAGCACAATTTCATCAAAGAAGAATATTGAGTTTCTGTTGGACCTGCCTCCATGTATATCGAGCTCAAGAAGTATCTCAGTGTATGAGATAGCAATTTAATTCTCTGCCTGAAATTTTCCAGATCTATACAGTTGGCAGAATCTTCAGAATTTTTAACTCATTCTTTAGTAGGATCACCATCTAGTGGACACCTGTTGCAAATTCATGGAGAACACATGCAGAAAAGATAGAAGGATAAATTACTGCATTAAGTGCATTTAAGTGAGATTTATTGTATATAGAATTTTTCTACAACTTCCTTTTAAAACCAGTTTGTAGAAGCTTCTTAGCTAGTTTAATTTGAACAATACAGATTTACTGAATCACTGACATGAATACAGCTGCTTTTTTATTCAACTCATGACAAAATCTTTTCTATGACTGACCTCTGCAACATTCTTCTATAAATATTGTAAGATGTAAACTAGGAGAGGTGAAGAGTACCCAAGTTTCACACAAAACCTGGAATTCCCGAATGTTTAAGTCCAGACAGAAAACTGAGTTATCACAAGAGAAAAGTTTATTTTCTTAATATATTCTCTATGGCAATGCTTCTGTAACACTGTGTAACTCCCCAGCTGATGAAATTAAAATCTAATTATACTGACTCCTTGGGTCAGCCTTCTAGCTAGTACGGTAAAAAACACAAGCAGAATTAAAACTGGGAGAAAGTGGTTTAAGGAGAATTCTGAAGTATCATTATCTGACACAGCCTTGTCAATTTTTGCTTTTGGAAAATATAAAAATACCAGGTCAGGACAGAAGTTCCCTATGTCATAATGGAACTCATCAGAAAGTTTCACTCATCTACACAAGTTCAGCAAGAGAACCCAACCCAAAATCAAAGAGTAAAAGAACATGTTGAAACCATTATGCTGATAGTGCAAAAACATACATAAAAGCATGACAGAACCACAGTTTCCATTAAGTAACAACGAAGGAAAGAATCTTTCAACTTGCTGTGCTGACAGGCAAATGGAAATCATTCTTTGCTATTGAAGTCGCCCCAATTATTTTTGTTTTGAAACTTACCTCTGAAACTGATTGTAAGATGGTTAATGGCATAGCCAGTTTTAATCCTATTCAGGCAGATTTAATGGGAAGCATTAGCACCAGCTAGTACAGCACATTCTCTTATGTGAAATCATGCAATTTTTAGTTTTGTGCTTGCATAGCTTTCTCTAATCCCTTAATTTACACTGGGCCTATGACTGCCCTTTATTTTATATAAGTCCATTATTAAAAGAGATTTGAGTCACTGCCATGGTATTCCTAGTTTGTGCTTAATTCTTCTTTTAGGCTATAGTGTCATAAGGTTCTTCTACAATATTGTCCAATGGGTATTTTTAAAAATACAAAAAACTGGTTTCAAGTTAGAGCATGGTCTCATGTGCTTACATTCTCTTGTGTTTAAGGGCAAAGTATTAAGATTCCGACTGAACATGGAGTTTCACACGGAGCACTTGATTGGCCAATCTCAAACAAAATTTTAGACAACTTTCCTCTTTAATTTTCACTTTACACACTAAAGAAAGCAACATACATTGTTAACGCATTAGAAAACAGACTGTTTCCAGATTCCTGAATGTTAAAGCTAGGAATCTCTTTTGCCACCATTTTATAACCTAGTTGTCAAATAACCAGGAGCTGAGGACAGGCTTCTTTAAACGCCTTTACTTGTTTTTTCAGTTGCTACTCTACTGACCGTTGCCGTGTCACAGCATTTCCGATTTGCTCTGGATCTGAAGTGTAAGAGTCCGAACTGCTGTAACCATCTGCTGGGAAAAGAAAAGTACAGTTTCATATTTGCTTTGCATCACTAGCATATCCCAACAGACAGAAGAAACGAACACAAAGCCTGTTTTAAAAACAGAAATTTTCAAACACTTGAACAATCACTTCAACAATCTAGTGAACTAGCGTAAGGGACATCCAAGGAATAAGAAGCAAGGGGTAGGACATGCCTAATTTTAGAAGTGCTGAAGTATTGTCTCCAACCTCAGAAATCCAAAAAAGGAAAGGGTATGTACAGTACACAGATTAATGCAGTTGCTTTGCTACTACTGTAACTTCTGTTCCTCCAAGGCTGGTGGGTCAACCTTGTTTTGGACTAAGTATTTTTTAAAACTTTCAGCTTTTGTTTAAGGAAACCTACAGAAATGAAAGATGCTATTAAAGCATCACAGACAGGTTCTTAAAGACATCCTTACCCTTAGAAGCTCTGCAAAGCTTGGGGTTTTTTTCCTCAGAAATGAGGAGCCTTACAGAAATCACAAGATTTATATGAAGTGAATGTAGGTAGAAAAACTGGCCTCAGAATAATTTATCACAAGGGATTATTCTAGACCACCAGGTAAATCAAAATTCAAGGTGGAAGTCACTGGAGCAAAAGGACTTAGTTGATTTGTTACCAGTGAAGAGGAAAATTCTACTCAAAAACATCAGTACTTTTCCAAATTACCTGCTCTCAAAGGATGACTTTAACCTCCTAGGACACTGAAGTTTTCAAAAGTGGTAAGACACATCAACCAGGCCTCAGAAATGAGAATCCTGCAGAGATGACTTTCCTGATCAGCAAGGCACATTCTTACCTGTTACATTATTTGTACCTTTTCTCCTTAACGCTGCAGGTACTACATAGGGCTTATACCTTACACTGCAATGTGGTTTGTTTTATTTCACTATGTTCTTCCTCTGAGGGAAAAGCACTTTATCAAAGATTAAGCTACACTCAGATAAGGAAAAGGGAGCACCAAGAGGCTCTTGAACTTAGATCTGCATACAGTAGTAGTTCCACATTAAAAGATTATGTTTACTCGTTCTTTCTTTTGCATCAGAAAACTTCTCAGTAAAAACCAAACTCTGCTTGAAAAGCAGAACTCAGACATGGTCAGGACACTGGTCAGACCGAAGCGTGTCACTGAAACAGAGTTCACAAGAAAAGCAAAACACACTGCAAGATGCTACTTTCTGAATTCCTCCTATATTACAAACCCATCAAAATACCTCTGGTCTTAATAATGCAAAGGATTTAAAATAATGAGTTCTTTGAATGAAGAAAAGTCCCCAGCTTGAAGAAAACAACAACAAAAAAAGAATCCCTGAAAGACTACAGAGATTCATTCATGCTACATATAATCTTGGAGCTCTCTCAATATTACACAAGTGGACTAATCAAATCAAAATAATGCAACATGCTTTGGACACAGGAGATACTGGAAATTGAAAAGGCTATTAGAAGGAAATAAACAGTTGAAAAGCTGTACTAAAAATGGAATGTAGAAGTCTCTTGCATTTTCTTAGTAGCTAAACCAGATAAGAATTGCCTGGAAATTTTGTGGTCAACACATTTTCACTCTTTAGAAAACACGTTACATGGTTCTGAGTAAGAACAATTAAACATTACTTAGTGAATTCCACTTTATGTACATTGAATTTTTCATTCTAGGATTAAAAGAGAAAAGAGGAAGATGGAAAAGAGCTGACAAAAATGAACTTTCTTGAACACATAGGGTAGGAAAACAACTACAGTGACATCAGTAGAACTTTCTTAATTACTTCTTCTAATACATACTTTATACCAGAAATGTTTCTTAGGATGTTTACCAGAAATGTTCTTAGGACAAGTTTATCTCATTTTAGAGTTGCTACTATCCAGCCAGTTTTCTTTCACTGAGGGATCTATCAGATCTACACTTTGTGTAACATAACAAATGAGACCAGAAAGCACTTTGATACTTACTAACTGTATTTCCAGCTGTAAATTTTACAGATGAACTCATTTTATTTTCTTCTGGGAGATCTGATGGTTTCACAAGTAGTGGACTAGTAGGGTTAGCATGATCTGTATGGAGAAACAAATCTAGATAAATGAACTTATTCAAACTAGCCTTTATTTCTGGTGTCAAAGCTTTACATTGGTTTTCTGCCCTTATCTAAGTGCTGCACTCAACACTAAAATTGGTGTATTTAACTTATAAATAACACTATTACAATGTAAAACACAAATTTCTTAGCATTAAGAGCTGTGAATTTTCAGCTATTTACAAGGCAAAAAAAAATTTAAAATAAATGTGTTGTCGATACTATTTATTCTCCTATGCTGAAGACTCTGCATGAGTTCCAT
This sequence comes from Prinia subflava, assembly GCF_021018805.1. Taxonomy (NCBI): domain Eukaryota; kingdom Metazoa; phylum Chordata; class Aves; order Passeriformes; family Cisticolidae; genus Prinia; species Prinia subflava. Next base: position 63,675,863 of record NC_086248.1, on the reverse strand, counting down.
GACTTTAGGACATACTGGCACATGACTGAAAACTAAGATCCTTCTATTCCTTTAAGAAAATTTATCAAACCACCTTGATTATTATTGACCAGAGTATTAAAAAAGGGCCTGCCAATATTCCCAAATGCTTTCAAGTTTCAAAATAATAAATGCAGTATTTCTGACCACAGAAGAACAAGCTTTATGAATGCAGGTTATGATCTCCACGTTCAGTTTTCTTCAGTATTTAACAAGCAAAACCAGACATCCACCTGCAGGTCCAAATCCCATCTTTATCATGATGCTCCTGAACTACTCTCCAAGAAACATTTTGCTAGAGATGGTAAAATCCTCACTGTAGCAAATGGCCAGTTCAAGCTCTACACTTATCTGAATAGCAATTCTTAACTCAGTAATGATGTTTGTTACAACCCCAGATTTTTTTCATCCTTGGTGAAGAATAAAAGTAAGTACGTTCAAGGAAATAAGGCCAACTTTAACTGTACAAAACTTCCCAAAATAGCAAGAGAAAATATCCTACCACTTCCAGTTCTTTTAAGCTCCATTTCCTGCATGTGGATTTTGCTAGGAGTCATTCTTATAGGAACTGGGTGCACAATTGCAGTGTCCTGTGGAAGAGATCACAGTTACGTTAACCTAGTTCAAATCACTCTTAAAAGAGTCTCTGATGTCATGTCCAATGTCAATTCTAAACAAAATTTCACAGATTTAGCTTATTTGCAGGGAATTTATTGTTCCAGGGAATTGGATATACCCAGAAAACCAAAGTTCTTAGCTACTTAAAAGGACACTAGAATGCCACTAGAATGGCATTAGATTATGTTTCTACGGATTACATTTCTACTGCAAGTAGGACCTGAATTTTACCACCTTTCAACCATTTCTGGCATATCAGACATCTGGTACTTTGAGCACATCTTCAAAAAAAAATTACAATTTAAACCCTGACTTCTCAGCTTTACTTACAATGCCTCAGAAAATAATGGCCTCTCTAAATAGTATCAGTAATGCTTAATGCAATAGGTACTTTGTAGTAATTTCAGATATTTTCTGGAGTCTTTAAAATAGCAAAAATCTTCTAAACTTCAGTATAATAAGCCCTATGGAATATACCTCTAGACAGGCATTGGCCTTACAGTTAGGCATTAGTTATTCAGACAAGGGGATCCATTTAAAGTACTTTATAGACAATCCTTTCCATTTGCTTTGGAGACTGACTGCAGACAGCTTTAAAATACTTTTAAAAATAATCTCAAAACTCTGAAGCAGCCTAAAAATACAGACATGTCTGTCTGAGGTTTTTTACTGTCATCCACATTCAGAATATACAAATGGGTGGGCCAATGACAGCACAAGAACACCCCCAGATTTTATTCTATTCTATCCTAGAAATAAGTTTCAAAACCACCTTTGCATCAGAAATTTAATCTGTTCTGACTACTCATGTAGTCAGAACATTACATCAATTTCACTAGATGTAATAGATCTACATTGGTATTTTCTGAAACTGTTTCAATGACTTTCACTATCTTTCTTGCACGCAAATCCACTTTCTAGTTCCAGCTAAACATTGTTTTTGCAGGAAGCTTTTAGGAATAGTTACCACTTTAAAATAGACTGTTTTTTCTTCCCTCTGTAATGAGATTATCATGTAAAGACCACTTTTACTGTGGCTGCTTCAGACCTCTGCTGTACTTTAATGTGTAGCTGTACAGAAGTCATGCCTTAAATAGTTAAATGGGTATTATATAATGCATTAATTTACATCATGAACCTAACCTTACATAAAACAACATGGCATACCAACTTTGACTTACAAAAGGCATATTATGCTCCCATACTGAGGGACAGATGTACTTTTCTACTCTTTCCGTTTATGTTTTACCTCCAAAGCAGCTGGTTTTCCAACTAAAAAATACCTGGCTTGTAAATTTGCTCCTTAGACAGTTATTAACAACTGCTCAAAAAAGCTGATTTTTCTCTCCTCTGGGGAACCAGTTCTTCCATAAATCATTCCTACACATCACTACTGAAACTGCTGAAACAAAAAGTCTGCCTTCAACTAACTGAAATTTTCTCACAGTTTGTTCTTACTTTAATATGGAAAACAAAGATGCTAACCCCAAAGTCTGTTACCTCAGCAAGTATCAAAGATGTTCACCACTGTTTTCTAAACTATAAGCATTTCAAGACAGGACACAGGAACGTGATCAACCATGAAAAAATTTTGCATTCCCAGTGAATTTCTCTTTATGCATACACACACACAAACATATACCCTATGCAAGAGTTTTTCATATACCATCACTGCTCTATTTTTTAGATTATCAACATATGAAAAAAAATCAAATCTCAGGTTTCTGTTATCTGCTAATTATGTGTTAAAATAAATTACTGCCTTATTGCAGCAACAAGACAGTGATAGCTCTTTACTGTCAAGCAATTAGACACAGCAAATAACAACTACAAACTAATTTACATCATGTTTATCTCATTAAAACATAAAAATACAGTATATTTAAAACAAAAAATCTTGGATGAAAGAGATTTTGCTTTAAGTAGGACATTTTCACTTGTTTTGAATGTTTATTAAAGGTTAATTCTGAGCATGGGGAACACTGCAGTTTGAATTCTAGCTTTCAGCATCTAGAAATGCTATTTCTAATGAACATCAGCGTTACCTTTGAGACTGAAGCATTGATGTATTGAAAATCTATGTATATTTATGTATTGTATCTTGTCAGAAGACAGGTTTAATACTAAAAGCAGTTAAATGTGTATTATGTGCACCTATTATATTTTGTTACACAATCAAATGAACACCAACACTGTAATTAATTAAATTAAAATGGACACTTGGTGCTAGTTGAGTCTGTAAAAAAAGCAGGATGAAAGCAGCAGCTAAATACTGCATTTCTAATGCATTTCAGAACTGCTTTGATGTCACATGGTGTAAAGCTTAAAACCAGCAGAACTTGAAACACTGTAGTGTATTTCTGGCTCCTGAACTTGGCAAGATATTTAACTACTTAATCCTTCAGAGCACTCCTCACTGAGTAAAGCCTTAGAACACTACACGTTTAGCTGGAGAGATACTAAAAGCCTTATTAATAAGTAACCTGGAAAAAACATTTGGAATATGAAATACCACACCCACTGAAGCCTAGTAGATTTTTTTTTCACAAAAGTTGGCACTGGTTTTGTGCAAATCAGGTTCTGCAACTCAAAAAAACAAAAACAACACAGAAGACAAATCTACAACAGAGCTTGTTGATCACAGGGAGTGACCCTTGCATCAACTTTTTTTTTTTTTTAATTATGTTTAAATTCTTTGTGTATGACAGATTTTGACAGAAGTGTTGTATTAGGTAAAAATCAACAGGAAAATGCATTCTTTGCAATCAGAGATTAAACATGAGCAGTACCAGAAAATTTATACTCCGAAAATCAGCAAACAAGCTATTTGCCACCATTCCCCAAAAAGCAGTCCATGGAATCATGCACAACAGCTAAATACAATGAATGGAAATCCAGTGTTAATAAAATTAATTTCAAACAAGCAAGCTAAGTGATTGACTTACAGGATCAGCTGGTGCAATGTTAGAATCAAATTGGGTCAGAGTTTGTGAGCTTGAAGAGCGTTCGCTAAATGTCTCCCACTGCTGAACAGACAGAGGAGAGAAGTCAGCATGATGAGGAAGATGGAAGTAAAAGATCACTGAGGAGATTTAGCATAGTAGTTCAGAGGTTGCACTGGAAAGAACTTTATTTGCACAGGGGAGTACTTTACTTGGGGAAGCACACTAATATATATTAAGTATTTCTATTTCAGTCTGAGATCGTTGTGGAACCAAGTTTGTTATCTGTCAATATTAATCTTTACATTCACATTTTGTAATGAAGATACAGGTGCACAGGCAACCCAGAAGCACCTTCAGAGTATGATGCCAATGAGCATCATACAAATAAAGAACTGGTTAAGCCATTCATATAATTTGAAGATAAAAATCAGAGACAAATTGTGTGCATTTGTAGTCATAAAATCCACAGAAAGGTTCCTCAGCTTTGTAGCTGCCAAGATTCAAACCTATTTAGTAAATGCTGATTTTCTTACAAAATCCCAGACAAATGAACACTGAGCAGAGTACTCCAATCACACCACTTTAGCTTGCCAGTGCAACTCTCGAGAAGTGATTCTACGTTGAAAAAAAGAGCATTTTCACAAGTCTAAATCACTGATAAGGCAAAGAATTAAATTCAAATATACTGTTGATTGGTAAGAGCAAAGAAGTCAATCTCTGAACAACTTTAAAAGATTTGGGCATGCTGTATCAATACATGGCTGTCAAGAATCCTCATGCAAACTGAGTCAAGTTACAGCCACAACTGGATGAACAAAATTTCCAAGTATATAAAATTAGTTTCTGATCTGGAAACCAGATAAAAAAATCACAACAAGCACGCTAAAATTGTTATATTTTGGTAAAATAACAAGTAAATATTAAGCAAGTTTCAAACATTACAAATACAAGTTTCAAAAATTAAAAATACAAAACTTTTAGTGCTCAGAAAATTTCATAAAAATTATGTTTGTTATAGTTGTGGAAACAACTTGGGTGTTGGACTCTATGACCCTTGTGAGTCCTTCCCAACTCAGAATATTTTGTGTGTGATATTGTTGTCCTGTCTCTATAGGCAAATCAATCAAAATGATCCCAGAAGACATAGGACAAACCATATGGTGTTAGTCAACCTAATCTCGTGTTCTCCTCTACACCAAACTATATTCAGTGAGCAACCTGTATGTGAACCAAGTCTAAAACAGTTACTTCAGAAATAACTTCTTAAGGAAATTCCTAAATAACTGTCTACAATCAGATGAAATGAAATTCAGAAAAGTATTAACTAGATTTGCAATTGCTGTCATGTGTGGTAAAACTTCTTGTAGAGAAAGAGCCTTATCTCCTCATTTCAAACTTTAAATGAAGGCAAACATTATGGAATTCTATTCCTATGGGAGTGGGTATCTTTTCTGGTTGTACTTTGTTGTGGTTTTCTGTTGTTTTGAGGGTTTTGTTTCTTTATATCTGTTTTTAACACAGAACACTACCCACTTCATGGACAGTACCTAACAAAACCTTTTCAGTAAGGATTCCCAACTGCTCTGTCCCCGTTTAAAACTCCCACTAAACAGTTAATTTCTTTGTCACTCCACCCCTTCATGAAGAGGCAGCACTGCAAGTAGTTTGGAGCTATACAAACCTGTTAGTGAGCTAGTTTCTACTAAGTCAGAAATTTAACTGCCAAGTTCTGCCAGCCTTTCTCCTGATTTGGCCTCTTGCATTTGCACAACTCCTCACTTTCATGAAACGTATTAGTATTTATTTTAGATCTTTCGATTATTTAGATCTACTACTACCCTTTTAAAGCTGATTTGGCTTCCCAGTTACTAGTGAGACTGGCAAACAAATCATTTCATTACAGAAATATTGTTAATTTTTCAAAAAACTCCATAGGGCACACAGCATTTATGTTACAGTTAAGATAAATAGTAAAATATTTGTTACAGATGGATGGCTAATCTATCTTACTGCCCCGCTCTGAAGCCAAACTGCAGGTACCTTTATTACTCCCTAGCTAGACACAGACACATAAACCCCAACGCTTCATGACTGCTCTAGGAAATATGCTGTTGGGCTCCATCATGAAATACTACCAGAAGCCAGCTACTGCTAATTCTTCAGTTAACAGAAAGCTAAATATATTAAGAATCTACTGGATTGCATCTCAAACTCTGCAAAATTTAAAAGCATTGATAGGGTAAAACTCGTGCTAGCTAAAGTTGAAATGGAAAGGCAAAGATTATTTAAAATTACTTTCCAAAGGGTAATTACTAGAAACTAAAAGTCACAGCAACCTGAACCATTATGAATAGAACACCGAGACATTTCAAACAAGGTGTAACATTTGTGAACTTAAAAGCAAATCTCCATACCTGTGTTAAAACTAATATGACAAATGCATGACACTAGACAGTTCTCAACATAAAATTTGTAGTAGGCTTTTCTATTAAGATTTGAAAACTAAGTGCTCAGCCTTGAGACTTGGATGGAAAAGACATCTAAAGTGAGAAAGAAGTGATGAGTGAAGAGATGAGAATGTGAAGCATGTAGCATATCCAAAGTTAGGTAGATTTTCAAGGTGCTCTGTATTCTGAAGTTTCAAACTTATGCCTTTGTCTATACTTGGGAGCCTCAAAAATTGGGCCTGGCATTCTATAAATCAACCATGAGACAGAAAGAACAGTAACCATTAGCTTTGAGACTAACAGGATGAGACTGCCTGGAATGACAGATAATACAAAGATGCAGAGCTTTTACAAGCAATTAATTTGTTGATGACACTTATAAGATGTTGAAAGAGGAAACAATTAGACTGGTGCCTGCACCAATACCAGAAATTTTTTCATGGAATTAAAACCTCGAGGACTTTGACCTAACTCATGCTGAAAGAAAATGCTGAGAAGAAGGAAACATGCATAGCAACACATCTGAAAAATCAGAAATTCCTTTGTGTTAGAACAAAAACCTAAACATTTAGTTCAACCCTTATTTTAGTATAGTTAGTATCCAGTAGTATAGCTACTGTGAGAACTTTTCCAAACCTCTTAAGTTTTACTAGATTTTCAAAAAGAAAATGCCACCTTATCTTATGTGAATGGATAGTCAGTTTCATAAGTCAAGATTCTGGCTTATAGAGTGGTAATTCCCTTTGTTCCACTAGTGAAATTATCCTATTCAATTGGTTTGAGTTGCATTAGACTGCATTATAATATAAAAATACTGCTTGCTAACTTCACTTTCAAATTAAGAAAAAATACAGCTCTACAGCTCTTACCAATGAAGACTGCTTATATAGCAAATATATATGCTTAAGGATGATGAGGCAGAAGTACGTAACAGTAAAAATTTAAGATTTAAATAAATTTAGCCAACGGTTGGTTTCAGATTCAACTCTGAGGCTCTGCTTCTGAAACAGGGTCATGACTTCTCTATGTTATTGGTGACATTTCAGGCTAAAATCACCTTCAGAAGTGTCTCAGTGTCCAGACCTGTCAGAAACTTATTCTGTAGTTTAGCAAAAGTGTCTACTAAAAAAGTTCTTTAGAGATAACAAAAAATGCCAACCAAAAACATGCCCTAAATGAAAAAAATCAGGAATTAATTCAACTTTTCCAAAACACTCTAAGCGATAAATTTTGTGATTAATATAAAGCTTAATTACCATTAATGACAACATTTTGAATAGTATCTCACAAAGAGATAGAAAAACCAGAATGAAAACTTTTTTTTTTTTTGCATTTTAACACAGAACCTTCTTGTGTCTATTGTCCTGCTGTTTCCTGATTTGTGATCAGCAATTCACTTACAACAAATTATGGATGCATACACAATTTACTCATTGACTGGCAGTGAAATAACTGTTAGATAAAAGTGCTAACCTCACTGCTTTGATTCAATTCTGGCCAGGTCTGGTTTAGGGATGGCATTGATGGAGACTTGCTTGGAGGTGCTTCTGCTGGAGAGCCGGAGTAACCTACCTCACCAGTCTGTTCCCCAACTTCTGAAATGACAGGAACCACTATCAACAAAAATCATAAACTGCATTCAGTTTGTTTTTAGAAGAGTTGGTCACATTTCATGGAAAGTGCAAAGTAACCTTTCTTTTCATCTTTTTCAAGTAAATACTTAGCAGCAGACACAATCCCAAAAACCCCAAGAACTCTCATTAAGTTAAATACACTGTTTATCATGTACTACTCTTATTCTAGGGATGTTTCTGAAAATCAGACTTTGAAGATTACTCTGTGCCATCCTATCCTCCCAGTACTTAGCCTTTAAGTAGCTTGTTCAGATTTTGATTACACATAGAATTAAACAGGTTTTCTTACAGTATAAAAAAATAACTTCACACTAGCATTTATTACATCATATCCTGCACTGAGAATTTCATTTTACAGAATAAAATACTTCCTTGTATGCAAGGTCAGAGCAAAACCAGTATCTCAATGCAAACACAAAAAAATATGACAACAGATTAAGCAAACCCTTATCTTAAATTAGTTCCCAAAGAATAGAAGTTTCAAGCCTCCTTACTAAAACAGTGGTTTTTCCATTCATGTTTTGCAAATTGAATAAGTCTAGTAGCTGTCACATTGCAACTGTCCTTTGGCACTGTTTGGTTTTCTTCTGAAGTAAATCCTAACAGCAGATCTAACATTCTGTCTAACCCAGTAAAATCCTGCTTACAATGTCTCCTATTCTAGATATCACAATGCAAGGTCAAGCCAGGCATTAAGAGCCTCAGAAAATCAGAAAGTTCAGATTACAACTGTGCAGTGTACAAGTAAGTTGAAAAAAACCCTGATAAGCAGCTAGACATATTAACCTGATGTCAGCAGTCCACAGAACTAAAACTCTAAGCAAAACAACATATTAAACAAACAAACAAAAAGGTTTAATTAAATTACCATTTTAAAAGACTGCTTCACGGGTGTGTGTTCGAAGATGACTGCCACAAGAGTATGATGTACCAACATTTGTTTGAAATTTATAAAATGAATTGGTTTCAGGTACCTAAAGAGCTGAACTCTGCAGCCTTCTCTTCTGCTAAGACAAGTCAGTAGTCTGCCTGCTAATTTTCATTCAGAAGAAGCTAATAACAAATCCCATGTCAAACTCTGAAAACACTTGAATACTTGAATAGTCAGTGGTGATCACCTGTACCTCTGAAAAGTAACAACCCATTATTGTATCCAAAGAGCTGCCAGGGACCCCAAAAGGCATAGCCAAAACACTGAAGTCCAAAAAGAAATTAATTGTGACACCTTGATGTCAGGGGAAACTGAGGTGTTACTAACATGAAAAAAAAAAGAAACCAGTAACAGAGAGAAACCAGTAACTCATCAGAGTTTCAAAGGTCATGTAAATCTCCTTTAAAGAGCCAGACATGAGGCTGTTTCCGAAATTATGCCCAGCACCTAGCATCTTGAATTGTTTTCCTTTAGGGAAAGCAATAAAAAGAGGTTATATTGAGGTGTCAGTGTCACCAAGTAGTCAAACTGACATGCATGTGTTTACACATTGTAAACAAAATAATGTACTAAGTCCAAAATATGCCAGTGGCAATATTTTGGAAATATATATTTCATGTTAATTCTCTGAAGTGTAGTAAGAATAAAAAACTCCTATTAAGTTAAAAAAGTCAAAGTTCTCATTTCACTGATGATATTCTAGATAACTGAACTAACTTCCAGTATTAAACATGAAGTCAAAAGATAAGGCTGAAAATTATTATGGATAGACTACATAGCTACCTGTAATTCAAAGAATTCTGCAAATACCTACACAAAACATGCATATGACATTCTATGGAAAATTTTAAGGGTTAAAGTAATTTTGTAAGACATAAGGCATGGCAGATTTTTTTTTCTTACAAAGAAATGGCATTGTGGCACCAAACCAAATAAAATTTCACAGAAAAGTAAAACTTGCTTTTCAACTTTTATAAAGGCTGGTAGTTTTTACTAATTGAGATAAAATTGAGTTTGAAGGAATTACAATGCTGTAGTGATGTACTGCTGTACTAGAAAAATGACCAACGATACAAATGTTCAATTATACAGTAAGTCTGTGCCATGTGAGAGAAATACGTATCTCTAGTTATGAAACCAGATGTAAAGCAAGACCATATCTCAAACAGCTGGTCTCATCCTGGATTCACAGGCGCTGATGAGGGAGAGGCTGACAGAGAAGCTCACAAGACTTCTTCCTGTCCTGTCTGAACACAGCCAGAGAGTGCAAGGAGCCCTCTGTTACTCCTCCTTGTGCTGGCCACTAGTTCAGAAGTCAAAATGGAAAAAAAGCAGCACTTTTCAAGTGTAGAGAAGAAGTGCAGAATGGGAAAGGGAAAATTTCTAACAAAAGAACAGGATTAATAATGACACTGTTAATGCTTTTGAAATAAAGTTTGCCATCTTGCACATTGGTTTAAAAGACGTTCAAGCTATTCATGTTCTCCAACAGTTTGTACATTATTCATACTGAGGCATGTCAGCACAAGATCATCAACCATTTCCTTCTTTGAGAAAGTTTTATCCCTTGCAAAAAGTGCACTCAAAAAACCACTCTAGTGTCATACTATATTGTTTCTATTTCTAAGAATTTTCAAAGAAAGCTTTTTTCAATGCAACTTTTACAGGAACTGAAATGAAAACTTATTATCAAAATTTAACTGGCTCATCTTTCTAAACTGATTTACAGTTCTTAAGATGCGTAATTAATCATGTCCAGTAGACAAACCTATGACTAACTTTTAAATTAGTAAATGCATGCTGGAGATTTGGACTGTTGTAACTGAACATAAAACTATAGCCACGCCAATAACTTCATCTAAAGTATTTTATTCAACATAGAAGTTCTGAAGAAGAAATAAAGAAGAAATAAGTAAATAAAACAAGAAGAAATAAATAAAAATATATATAAATAAAAGAAAGCTGATTGTATAAAACTCCACAAGTTTACAGCAACTTTAATATTTCATTGTAGCGCTTAATAACTGCAGAGTAAAGTATCAATCAGATTTTCCTACTTTTTATGCATGGCTTACATAGCAAGGTAACCTTTTAACGTTCACTAGAACAGGGTAACTTCCCTTTAATACCAGAGGGAAAAACTTTTAAAAGCAGCTTCCCCTCAAATTAAAAGACACCTTCGTACCCCATGAAAGTAAGTCAGAAATTTTATATTAACAAAGTTGCCTGTAAAATGAGAGCAATAAACATACACACAACACTTTTTTGTTCAGTGTCAGATGCATAAAGTTTCCACACAACTTTAGCTGGAATCTACTAGCAATAAAGGCAACAGAAGACCAAGACAAATGTAGTTGTTTGGTGCTGAGTTTTTGGGGGCTTTTTGGTGGATTTTTTTTTTAGTAATAACAGTTTATACAAATAAATGTTATTTCACTTTCTACCAAGATTTTTGCTTGATCACCAACTAAACACAAAAATGGAGAGAATGGGAAGGTTTTAGACATTTGCTAGGTATCAGCCCAATTAACTGCAGCTATTTCTTGTGAATGTCTTTATCACAGCAAAATGCTTACTCATAGTGAAAACACTTCAGCAGCAGCTCTTTGAAGAGACCACCTACTCCCACAGAAAATGGGTTCATTATTAATGCAGAGATAAGAATCACAGCATCCAGTTTAAGAACTTATCAATAATTTTGAGATTAAAGTCTCTGACAATCTACAAACACAGTATGAAGAGAATCCCCTTGAAGTATTCAGTGAAAATAAATAAAATTCTAGCAAATCATAGTACCTGTGCACTCAGAATATAACCTGACTTTCCAAGCAAAGACTGCTTGCTAAAAAGTAATCTAAAGCAGTGTTAAAATACTCAGTTTCCTTTATCTATTTTAAAATAGAAAAAAATAAGATGGCCACAGACATCCTGTTTTTAAACTCGACTTTAACATGGAACAGTAGTTTGTTTTTCAGTTATGGGACTTCTTGGCACATAGTAACGAGCAGAACTTTTACGTTCAGTGGCTTTTCTGAGAGTACCAAAAAGTAAAGGGCAGTGCACAGAACAACTCGGTGCCAACACAATGAAGGATATATCTGCTTTCAAGTCAGGAGGTGAATTTTAAAAAAAAAAAAGGTCTGTGGTACTGATCCTGCATTTTTAAACACTTATCCAGGCCCTACCATTGAATCTGGGAATATTTTCCAAGTACCTTTGATACTTAGAAACTCATGCCATATTTTCACAAGTGAGGGTGAACAAGCAAGTGTTTGAAAGCAAGTCTAAAGTATAGCTGGATTGGGAAATTGAAATACAATAACTAGTCATGAGTAAAATCCATACTGTGACAATTTTGTTTTCCTTAAGCTTTAAAGGACACAGTCAGTATTTCCAAATGTAATAGTATGTGTACTGTTGCTGAATAACTGCCCTCTGCAGAACTATGTACATGCTCAAATTAGCTTTGAGCAATAAGACTTCTAAAAATTGCACAATGCTATCGTTCATACTGACAAATGCTTTCTGCTCACACAGACAAGTATCTGCTGTAACAATTAGATCATAATTTCAAAATACTGGCATTTGTGCTGAACCCGTATCTTACCCGTTGAGTCTTCCAAATCAATCAGTTTGGGCATTAAACTTTCAGGTAACTTTTCTGGCAAATCATACCCATTCTTCCTAGCAACTACCAGATGAAATGCAGCACAGAACTCGTCCAATGTCAGTGCACCATCTTTATCAAAATCTGACAGTTCCCTATGAAGGAAAACTTAGTATAAATAACATTTCTAAAGGTTATTTTATTTCGAAAAGACAGGCTTCCATTTTGCTATTTGGATGAGCAAAGTTTATCTTTCACTTTATCCTACTAAACACTTCATATTAGTGCTACATGCTTTACTCTTCAAGATGATGAACAGCTTACAGATCATTTAAAGTCACTTTCATCTCTCCCAGGTTTTAACCCATTTAATACAGTACTACACAATGTTATTTGCCTCAGAGTTTTGGCAAAGTATACTACTGAAATTATAGTGCTGAGGCAACATCATTCATTTTAAATGGGAAAATACCTGAAATAGAAATCATTACACTGAAAGAAAGAGAGCACCTGCCAAGGTAAGCCATTAAATGATAGCATGCAATGATGCAGTACTAATTCCAGAATACAATGAAACAGAAGATTTGCACAAACTCAAAGCTGAATTTTTCATCACGTACCACAAATTGTATTTAAAAATGTGAATGTGTATTTCGTTTAAATTTACTTAGACATACATTAATAAATATAGATAAGGAAATAGTTATTTAAATTTAAATGCATTTTTAACAATAAAAACCTCAAATAAATTGCTTCTAACTCTGAAGAGTTTAAAATTTTCTCAAAGTGTCTTGTAAATAGTACCAGCCCCAGACCCATTACAACCCACTAAAGTAATACTGGCATAAATATGAGCAGGACTGAACATACTAGTGTAGTAGTGCAATTTTATTTAACACTTTCTAATAAGTAATTATCAGATGTCTATGAGATAGCTGTCATCCTTCTAAACATTTATCATTAATAATTATTTTAAATAATCATCACACTTACCAAATATGAGAAAGTTCAAGAATAGGTAGTTTTGACTTAGTGAAAAATTCTTTAGCTGCAGATCCTAAAAAATTGCAACAATCATTCTTAATATTTAAGGCAAGTGAAATCATTAGAAGACTCAGACCTACTGTAAAGGTGATGAGTAATTTAGCAAAGGTTCTGGGGAAAATGGCACTAATTACTAGGGTTAAATGAAGGAAAAAAGCAAATTAGTTTCTAGACTTTCTTGAATTACACTGAACTATAGTAGAATATTATCAGCAAAATGCAGAATTTCTTTCAAAATAGTATGCAAGCCTAAGTACAAAACAAAGTCCTTGTAACAGAACTGATTCACCCACAATTTTATTTTGTAAAGAATAACTTACCTGGTATAAATCCATTTAGATCAGGTTGAATGGTTTTAAACTGATTAATATAATACTGCCTTTGTTCATCAGTTATTTTCCAGGGATCATCATAACTACTTGATTGCCTACGAATTTCATTTGCTGTTGTAGCTGATGCTACAGTTCGCACTGTTGTCTGGTCCTGAAATGAAATATTTTTCCTCAGTATTATCTACCTAAAATGCTTCTATGAATTCTCAACTTTTTGCCTTCAAAACATAAAGCATACTTAAAACTCACAGTAGTTTAAAAACTGCAGGAAACCATCGGCAGATGGCATCTCCAGGATAATGGCAGGGTATTTTTGCACACTGATACAATATGGAATGACCGCAGGTATGTAAGCAGGAAAAAATGTATGGCACATATGCATAAAAAGCTAAACACAAATGTTTTAAAGTCATAAAACATTGTTGACATTTTTAAAATTAGTAGCTTTCATCTAATCATTCCAAATTAAGGCAACTCAACGGAACAAGTATCTGTTGGGCAAATAGCACTGAACAGACTACAGCACAGATACGCAGTAAACATCTGCAATGAAAATTATGAAAGAAAAAAAAACAACCCAAGGATTGCAACATCAATTTGAATGAGGCAAATCAAATACCAATAAAGTGTCACACCTGGACAGAAGCAGGATGCATGGCTAAAAGAGCACTGGTTGGTGGGGTATCTGCAAAACTGACCCAATTTTCTTGATGGGGTGGTGGTGAATGGCCAGACCATATGGGATCACTAGAAGTAGATGAGCCTGAAATTAGAAGAAACATTTCCTTTTCAAAAGACAACCTTGAAAACTGAGAAAGAACTGCAGATATGGAAATATCTCCCGTCAGGGAGATATACTACAGAATGAGAAAAAATGAAAACCAAAGTGCACCAAGGTGACAAAGTTCACCTCCTGACATCTCACTCCTGTAGATTTTTACATTTTGTTGGCTTCAATCTGCACTAAAAAAACAACTGAGGAATGAGCTTATTGCAGCACATGTAAAATGTAAATTGGATTTTACCCATTTAATGGGTTTCGAATGAGTTAATAAACACTCCACATTTTCATTTAATTGAAATAAGCAACATTTATATGGACAAATACTATTTAAAAGTGGCATATTATATTAGCATTCAATTTCACTATTAATATTAAACTTTCTTCTTTTTTATGTTTTAGTTTGCTATTTAAAGAACAAAGTCTTGGAAATTCCTTTTAAGAATCGGGGGTTTGGCACAGACAGCTCTTTTCCTCTACATCATTCCTACACTAACTTAACTCAGTTGCCTAAAAACAGGCCAAGAACAATAAAAAGCATCCATATAGAATGCTGATATCTGCTATCTATTAACTATCTGGAACACAGCAGTTGAAATTCACCCAATACCCTGCTGCAATCTACTTCTAAAGAAGTGCCAATGTTCAATATCTTAATTAAAATAACGGTGAAGCAACTACAGAAAGATATGGCCATCTGCTGCTCTACATACAAAACCATAAAAATTCTTTAAAATTGCAGTTGCAAATTAAAAATTTAGGGAACTCATATTAGACAGAAAACAAATCACTTAGAACAAGTCTAGAAGAATCGCAAGACTCCATTCTACTCCTCAATTCCTGAAAGAAATGCTGAACTCCTTAAATCTAAACATTTGTGAAACTGATGATTCTACTCTTCTTGCACAACTAAATGCCTTCTCTTGAAATATGCCAAATAAACTCATACTTAGATAAGAGTTTTCGCCTTGTATGCAGAAACAGACTTCCTTTAAAAAGACAGGTCAGCCTCTTATGAGTTTCTGTAAGCCCTTCACACAACAAGAAATAGGACACTGATGTCAAAAATTTAATCCTGCTAGGAAGATTTAATTTAAAGCAATAAACACCAAGAATTTCTTGTCATGATGCTGACTAAAAAAACCTGCTATGACAAGTGCATTCATACAGCGGTAATCAATTTATGAAGCTGACAAACATTAACAATTTCAGGTTCTTGAAGGCTTTATGACACTACCCTGCAGCAAACAGAATGAAGAAAATCTGAGAATCTGTGAGGCACGTTGAGGACTAACACCTTAAGTGACAGTATAATTGTTAGCATATAATACTGCTATCTAATACCTGCCAACATGCAATTACTCTTTCATTCCATAAACGAAAAGTAATGAGAAAAATGCTTAAAACTGGTTTATCTTTGCTCTTTTCCTACATACAGTAGTCATAATTGTGCAGAACACATTTAATCTTCCATTTTGTAAAAAGTGTTTGCAGGAGGAGAATTTAATCCAATTGATTTTTGTGGAGGATTTTTTCTTTCTAAGTTAGCTTTAATATGATGAAAAGGCACTATTAACTACTCATTTTTTCTGAAATTCATCCTCCACTTTTGGAAGCTCCTGATGTGGCCTGGAGCTTCTAGCAACTTTATCCAAAAGTGCTGAGAATAAAGGTAAGGTGTCTGAAAATGCTTTATTTGCTTTGAGGTTCTTCTTCAGTAGTTCACCTAACTCTCAAACACTAGAAAGAAACTCCAAAAAAAAGCTCAGTCTCCTTCCACTTTGTCTCTTTCAGGACTAACAGACAGTCAGAGGCAGACAAGACCTTCCCATCAGTCTTTTTGATATGCAACACTCAAATTTGATTTTTGATACACTGACTTGTCCCTTCTCTGCCTCTCAGGCACTGACATTACCCTTAACCTTATATATGTTTACTGCTCCTTCATTTCTCGCAATCATATGCCACTTAGCACAGCATCTGTTCCAAAGCAGTACTTTGACAGCAATGGAAATGCCAGGAGCACCAAACTCTGATACCTTCAGAGTACTTTACAGGTATTGCAAGAACTCCTTTCCTTTCTCCCCTGTTCAGACAATACCAGCAAGACCATTCTTGCTTTACTGTTCTTGTTATTTACTCTGCAGTGCAATGTTTTAGGACACAGGATGGGATGGCTGGACAACACTGGAGAAAGATTATTAGTAACCATGGAGACCTGGATGTACACATATGGACTGCCACCACCCTGTAACTCAATTTGACAAAACCAAATTGGAAACAGAGAGGGGGAAGAGAAATTGGAAGAAAACTGGGTCACAGAGAAGACTCAGAGCCATTGGTCTATTTTTATTTTATCATTTGTAACCCAATGAAGAAAACCTTCAGTGGTCTCTGTGCACCTTCATCAATGAGAACACCTGCAATATCACTTTAAATGCAGAATTGGCCCAAGACCAATTATCAGATCTGAACAAGGTGGTGAAGTCTAATGCTCTGTGTTTAGTACCAAGACCTAACAAATTCCTGTAGCTGCTCTGTATTTTCCTCTAGCTTAAATATCTTACCAATATATTGATAACTTATAGAAAATTATTTCCTGTGGAATAAAAGCTGCCCCCTTTACTTTGAGATATAAATGGAAATGTAAGAAATGTTCTATCTAGTTAACACGTACTTTTCAATAACTAGACAAATACAGGTTCACTAGAATTAAATTTTCAACTAACTCTGTAAACTAAGAAGAACTTTGCTTATCATCAATCGGTGGTGAAACAAAACCAGAAGCTGAACACAATTCTGACAACAAGATAAAATGCTGGAGAGAGCTCTTATGGCCAGGTAAGAGTATTCCACAGCTTGCAACAAGGCCACTTATCAGTTATTGAAGCATTAACTAAGGGACAAAAGACTATTCAGGCCCCTGCAAGCCCAATAAATATCTTAGGGCCCTGAATATGCAAGGGAACTTTAGCACAATAGATTTGTTCCACTTCTGTCCCTGAAATGTTCATAAACTGCTACAAAATCCCTCCCAAAGAGAAAAGTAGTAAGTGTGGCTTAGGGGTGCAATTTCTCATATATATTCAGATATCATCACAAAACTCTGATGGCATGCCAAAGAAAGCTAACAAATATCCTAGGACAGAACAGAAGATCTCAGATTTTTTTAACTTGTTTTAGATCTTATTTGGATACTACCAACACAAATATTCTGCTTTGCTTTCAGGTCCAACAGACTACAAGGTAATAAAAATAATTTTCATATTCTGACATGCCACTCAACTATCATTTGAAGTAGGGAAGGGTTCTTTCTCCCAAATTTGTCAACATCAGCAAGATTCTAGCAGCTGTAGGAGCTTTAGTGCAAAATGAGATGAAAAGGTAAAAGTATTGACTATTAGTTTTTGCACTCTTGTAACTATAGGAACAGGAAGTTCACATCTCATATACAATTCTGTTTCCTACAAGGTGTTCAGTCATCCACTGGATTACTCTGTGAAGACTTTTCCAGACTAGAGATGCAACTCAGAGCAAGGACATAAAACTGTTAAAAAAATCACAAAGGCATCTGAAAGACTTGAGAGACTCAGATTTTAACAGACTTGACTCTGACATTTCAGGATGAGACGTGAGCTAACTATAAATATGCTACACAGGTAATCGATGTCTGTCACTGAATTTATATTTCTGATATTAAAGTAAAATAAATGCATCCTTTGAGGCTCTCTTTACAAAAATTCTTGAAGAGAGATGGTAACAAGTGTGACAGTGCCTCAGAAACCAGCAATGTACATTCGAAGCATTATCACTATCCTAACTGAATTACTGGACAACACAGTGACAAAAAATTGTAAAATCCAATTTCCTTTGCTCCACTGAGATGAGAACAGGTTTTCTTCCAAGAAATTGATAACTACAGCTATAAGTTATGCTTTAGATTTCTAATGCAAGACAAAGTGTAAGATTTTTAAAACCAACAATTGAGTTATTCTCTAATAATTATTCTACAGTCCAATTCAATAGAGAAAGCACTGTTTAACTTTGTTCATAGTGGCAGTATGAAGATGCAATGGAATGTTTACTATGCAGAAGTCAGAATCTTCCTGTTTAAATACATCTTTCTCCAACAAAAAAAAATAGGTATGACTTCCGTCCTTCTGGTTTAAGCAACATGCTGTTTACTATCTGACCCACCAGAAACATTTTCACACTTGAGGTTCCGTGATTGCAGTTGACAACCTCATTATGAGAAATAATGTTTGAGAATAAAGTGAAATACAAGCAAAGAGTTGGGTTCTCATTTTGCTTGGATTTCAAGTGAAATGGCACAGCCCTACTGAAACTATAATACTTCACCTAGTTTCTCAAAAACATCTTGCACTGGAATCAAGATGAGCTTGAAGTACTATCTTAAGAAAACCAACCAACAGTGTACCTGATGCTATCTAAATGTCATGAAAACATAATTTGTCTATAAACACTGTCCTTAAAGTGATGGGGGGTGGAAGGAGGGGGCCAAGGACCATGAACTGCCTACAACAGTTGAAATTCAGAGCAACAATTAATAATCTGCAGTGCAAAAGGATCATCCACAGCAAATTACACTGACAATTTTTCTTAAAGTAATATATGAAAAACCACTTTATCTTTAGCATTGCCAGAACAGACAATCCTTGTATAATAGTATAATACTATAATAGTATAATTCAAATTACTTGAAATAAACTATGAATGTGTTCCAGTATGGAATATAAAATCAGGGAACACAGAGCTAGTTTAGAAATATGCTCAGACACTTCTGAAGAATTCACCCATTAAACATCACAGGGAAACCATTACCAAACTGAAATATTAACATGGTATTACAATGTCATTTTTAAGATAACAATATTGAACTTTTCAACAGTAGGAAGAGTTTGCATACTGTCCTGGAGTATGGCCAAGACTTTTAAGTTAGAATAACTTCACAAGTTAGAAATCAGACAAACTAGTATTTCAGCTTTACAGAAGCAAAAGTCAACTGAACTATAGGAGAAAAAAAGTTGAAAAACTGAGTGCTGACAGTGCTTGGACAGAACTCTTAGAAGGAATTAGATAAGCAATGAGCAGACAATTTTTTTTTAAATTGTAAATTGACTGGGACTTAACTAGCAAACAACATTCAGGACACTGGCATAAACCTCTGTATACAACCCACTTCACTTCTAAAGTTTTATTTTCTTATCCAGCCAATTCTAATGAATCCCTGTTCCTCCATGGATGCTTAGAATTACAGAGTGACAATAATTGGAAGGTAACAGACCAATTTTGTAATACCGTAACTGAAATAAACCAAACAATCAGAGTTCAATCTCAAACTACAGCCTATAAATGCAACATATTATTAGCAGTAACGTCAAAATCAAAACCTGAATTACAATTGCTCCCAAATTTATTAAGACTACCAGGTATCAGAAGAAAAAACACAACTTTTTCAAATAAGACATAATAAGGGGGAAAGCTTTTAAATCTGAATACAGTGATACAACAAGAGGGAGTGTCTTCATGTTAAATGAAGAGCATTGAAGGATGAAATCTTCACTGAAACAAGTGATTCTACCTTGACAGATTGGAAATGCAGAAGCTTCACTTGTTTACATAAATTTTAAAGAAATCAAATGAATTGTTCTGGCAATCCAGCTAATCTACCACAAATGTAATTCAAGCAAACAATATATTATCTGCTGCTTTCTCCTGAGGTCCCCACATTTTCAGGTATACTCACAAGTTCTGAACAATTTCAACAGGATTTTCAGTTTTGCTTTTAAAAACCAAAATTTTCTGCTAGAAACCCCTCCAAACCCTTAGCATTTCCCATGTGACACTAATACATGGATCTGCCATAGGCAAGACCACAGATTCCATGGTGCTGCTATCAACACAGATATTGAATCTGCAAGAAAATTGCCAGGACTGGAAAACACAAAGATAAATTGCCCTAAGATCATTTATTACACTTATTTAAGAATTCCACAACTTTGGGTTACCTCTGAAGCATAGCAAGACATTTGTACCTGGTTGTACTTCACTAAATGGAGCCCAAAAAGGCCCAGGTCCAGCAAGAGGTCGCTCGTTATTCCCTCCGCTGGGATGGCGGTTGTGCTTCCTCCATGTATGTGGAGAGGTTGGTGGGGATTGCTGAGGTGAAACAACTGGAGATGTGGACTCCTAAGAAAACAAAGGAATCTTTTCAGTTTTTTACTGTGTAACTAAATACATAAAAGCTTTTCTAAAACCATTATTTCTAGAAACAACCATCACTGCAGTTAAACTCTCATTTTAGAGAGTAAAAAATTTAGTATTTTTAAAAATGAGGGAACACAAGAAGACAGGTACAGTGTAACTAGGACTGAACACATTTACATCAAACAATGTAATCGAATGTATTTTTAACTTGGCGTTCTTAAAACAACAGCAATGCTGAGTTAAGTGACTTAGCTACAAAGAAAACTAGATTATAAGACTCACTTTCCCTTGTGATAAAAGTTATATTTGAAACCAGGTCTCAAATTAAATACTTACTGTGCAATTCATTATCATACCAAATGTTAATCAAATGATTTACAGCTATTTACATTCCTTTAAAACAAACCAGAATTAAGGATTGGTGAAAAAAAAATTCACCAAATAGGACATTTGATTTTTTACTATGCAAAAACATAGATTCCATTTTTAAAAAAGAATGATGCCAGCTAGGATATACTTCCCTGCTGTACAAGGTAATGTTGCCATGATGCTAAGGCTCACACTTCTCTTTAATACCATACTGTATTATACTCTTCCTAAACAGGTGGGAAAAAAGAGAATCACATGTGCAATTTCTACATGGAATCAGTTCTCATTAGACATTCAGATTACCATTTTATTTCATTTTAAATAAAACACAAAGGAAAAATAATTTATATTGTGCAAAGTATTCATGTAGTAGAAAGTAACTTCTTCCCTATAGCTTTATCTTTTGAAATCCTTGTTTTTCAGTTCTGCCAGTTTGAACTGAACTGTATGAGTGAAAACAAGTAGAAGAAAGCAAATCTTGAACTCCAAATATCCTGAAAAGTAATAACAAAGGCAAAAATCTCAGAATCTGTTTCAGCAGTACACAGAAAGTTTGGTACTCTACGTAAACAGATGTTAACATATTATCAGGTACCAACAGGCAGACTGAATGTAGGCTTCCCCAAAATTACCCAAACTAATTTATCTTGCCTAATATTCAAAAATCTTTAAGCTTTTTAAACAATATTACACCTATGAAAGTCTAAAAGCTTTTTAAAAAGTAAGAAAGTGCCATTAACAAGCTTTTCTCCAAGCAAGGTACATTCTAAAAGTGCATACATCCAAACAAAAAGGCTTTAGAATCACAATGCCTGTTAATCTACAATGTGCTGATGTAAACTTTTGCCTTTTTTTGGCCCTCTGATTTTCCTGTTCCTTGCAAAGTGAAGCCACCTTGGTTGATTCTGCAGATGAGGCATTTTCTGGAAGTTCTGACCATCAAGTCAGATTTCCTCAACTAAGTTTCTAGGCCGCATGATTTCAAACTTTTCATTCCAAGTATTTAAATCATGCTCATACATACTGGCAAAGAGTTTTACAAAATGGCTGGGAGCAATACTAGTTCACTTCAGCTTTTAACTGAGGGATCAGCTGACCGCACAGTCTGTGTTACTATTCCTCCATCAACTCAAGATACTTTTTTTTGTTGCAGCTACATGCCTTTTTGGAATTTGCCTCAAGATTTCTCCTTGTTGCGTTTAGTTGATAGATTTATTTCAATGGCAGAACATTCTTATCCTCACTGGTACATGGGGGCAAGAGGGGCAGGAGTCAGGGTTTCTGGAGTGCTACTTGCAGGCTGGAAAATGGAACTGAGGTTGAAAATAGAACAGGTGATAGGAAAACCATGACACTGCATCACTTAAACCAATGAAAAGCTTCCTTTTCCATTGGCTTTTATACATCTTTTATCAAACAAGATCTGAAGGATGTTTGAATGTTTTAGACAAAACATCATGGAGTAAACTTAGACAAAGTCTGTGCTTGGACACAGATGTTATTCATTTGATCCAGTACTCTTACGAATCAGACAGTCCAGAAAGACACAGAAGAAAACCCGAGGCAGACAAATGTGTGACAGTCTACCCAGAGGAAACTACTCACTACTTCTAGTAACTGCATGTGAACATTAAACTTGGCACACAGTCATCATGAAGCAGCCCTGCCCTAGGCCGAGGACTGTGACTCTCCAGTACGCCTCTGCCTAACAGCTGGTCTTATGCTGCTGGCACAGGATGAAATTGTAAATATGATCCTCAACTTCAATTCTTCTGTATCTTTACTTTAAATGTGCTTCATGTGATTCTGTAAAGTATGTAGTAACAGGAATCAGATCATCAGAAGCACAAACATAGGAAATAATTAACTTTGTTCTCAGTGTGCAAAACAACATTGTATCAGAACTTTGAACATTTAAAGATTTCCTACAACTGTTTTGGATCTTACAGACTCCAAAATTATTAAACAGCACAAGCATGTCACCAGCTCTGATGTTAAAAAACTTCTGGAAAGGGGACAATCCACATTTTTTGCTTTACTGTCATTATAAAGCACACATTCCCAAACCAGTTTAAACCCAATTTAGACAGCATTACTGTGGCACCATCTTTCCCTTGCGTAATCCTAATCACTCACAAATACCACTCTTGGCATTCATTTACCTAGCTTACTAGAATCTTAATACACACACAAATATGTGCATATATATCAAATGTCTGAGCCAAAATACTGATGGCTTGATGCAAGTGTAAAGAAAGAAGACAAAAGCCAAAAAAGAATCACATTTTTTTAAAGATGATTAGGATACAGAACCTAACTGCTCTTCCAAATTGTAGCATGTAAGAATAGTTTGCATTATTTAGCTCACTGGTAGCTCAGTCATTTGAAGTAACCCACCTAATCTCTTTGGGAACTTTGAAAATTTCACTCAGCATCTGCACACTGTAGTAGATGTTTATACGATCAGCTACTATTAAAATCTTATTTTTATAATTTTTTAAATATTTTAATGCAATTATATTTAAACATTTAAACTACTACCTTTCATTTTCCCTTCAAATAATTATCAATAAAAATCAAAGAAATTACAACATTCTGTATTTTACTATGTTAATCCACTTATTTTGTCTCTTTAAATGATTACATAAAATATCTAAATAAAAGCATGATGACATAAATGGTTAATGTTGTCATGTTAAATCAAACTAATGAGGACGTCTTTGTCAATAACTAATCAAATAATAAGGTTATAGCCACCAGGCAAAAATTAAGTAGTGGATCCTAATTAAGAAAAAAAAAATCACATTTAAAAACATTCAAAAAAAGCATTATTTTTGAGCTGACAGGAAGTTACTAAAAATAGCATGTTCATTTAAAAAGATGATATACGACTAAAGGAAGAGCCTTAGTCAAGTCAAACAAATTGGCGTAAGGCAACACAACAATGTGCTAAAGGGACAATACTGTCCAGAAGGATCTCTAGCTCACAAGGGCATTATAAGCAAACATGAGACAAATGAGATTATAAAACTTTTCCTCGGTCTCACACATCAAGTCAGAAGAAAACCTCCTAACGAGAATTCCAGAGGCAATGAAGCCAGACATGATAACTAAAGAGTAGCTTTAAAGGTGTTGTGATCCCTGTCCTGATACCACTCAGCCTACTTAGTCAACAATCCATCATGAAAAAAGATTTATGTAGAGATGGCAATTGCACTGCAGAACCCAGGTTTTTGTAATCAACTGGCCTTCATACCGAAGCACAAAACAGCCCAAGGTCCAGTGAGAACTTCTCTGTTTGCAGCACTACACATTTTCCAAGGTGGGATGTGTGGTTCAGCCAATTGAGGAAAATAATAACTAGGCCAGAGAGAAATGAAAAAGGGATCAATCACAGCATGAGAAATGATGTTGGGTTTTTGTGATTTCCTCAACAAAGGACCTGCACTACATTTAACCTGAAGCTGAGCATACCTCAGCAGGGTGTCATACGAGATAATTCCAACAATGTGGACATTAATAGAAGGGTCTAAGATGTAAAAGAACTGGCTAAAAGAAGGTGCAAAGATGGATTGTATTAGAATGGGAATTATAAGATTGAAGGGAAGTATCTAATAATGCTCTTGAATGATTGACTGGACTTGAGGTTGATACTTTAGGTAACTGATTATGCACACTACACAACATGCTTACAAATTGTGACAACAAATGTAAGGCAGCAGACGATGGATCCCTTTCAGGACATAGGGAATAATCAGCTATAAAATTTTAAAATGTAAAATACAGGGTTTTTTCCATAATGAATGTTAATACCAAACGCCATAGAGAGAAGACTGAATGCACAGGTCAACTATCAGACCCCTACAGTATGTCAAGTATGATAGATTTGCTTTATTCACAGCTGCCAAGGTATGCAAGGTGAGATATATCAAGCAAAACTAGGAGAGAACCCTACAAAATAGTATTAATACTGGTGAAATACCACTTGGAACAAGAAACAGAAGTGTAGCAAAAGATTTTCAATAAACGTGAATTCAAATTGGATCACAGGCAGGGAAGGATTAAGGATTACTGGTAACTACTTTATGTAATGAAACAGAGACTATAGATTGTTTTGTCAAGCAAAACAGAGCTAAAGTGGAATGCAATATTTTTCCAGAATATACTGGAATATACTACAGCAAATACTAAAGACATAGTTGTTAAACAAACTAAGGCTAAATTAAGTGTGAATTCCCACCATATTCCCATGAATATTCCTACTAAGGTCCTGGAATAGTTTCCCCCAACAAAGCCAGTGTGAAATAAAAGACTTCACAGTTTCAAGAGAGAACTCTGAACTTTTAAAAAGTTTATTCAATAAAATTTCTTATAATAATAAAAGGTTCATGTTCAATCTACAAAACAGAAGTGCACATAAACAAACTACTGGCAAAACCTTGAAATATTGAGTCACACTGGTTTTCATCCAGTTGAAAGAATTGAAGTGATCCAATTCCATCTGCTAGAGGTACCAAATTTCTTCTCCTCCTAAGGCTGCACTGACATAACACTAAATCAATACGACCTGGAGTGCCAGTAATATGCTTAATGCACCCACAGGCAGAGGAGTATCTTCTGTTGATCAACATCAGATCATTCTTAACAAAACTGAAAAAAGGAGTTGTTTTTTGGCTTTGACAGCAAAACACATCTCCAACACTGAGAACATTTAGTCACTCATGAGCTCCTTTCAGAAGACACAAAATCCTTCCTAATCTCTACATTGCTGCTTCTTCTAAGAAAGTTTTCAGTACACTAACATTTTTAGTAACATAGCTGCTACTATCAAGGTATAGATATGGATATACACTGTGGTAGCATACCTATGTCACCAAAGAGCTTGTACGGATTGTAAGCACAAGTGCTCAAATCTACTTAGCCTCTATTTTATAGGAATAAAAAATTCTGCCAGAAGGAAAAAGAAAATATTTTCACCCAGCGTTTTATCTCCACTAGGATGTGCAGTTAACATGTTATCCAGTGAGTGACAGCATCTTTTATTTCTCAGCTAGACTCCGAAAATCAGTTCTGCAGCTTCCATGACAGCTAAGGACAACTTCAGTCATCTTTTAACAATAACATCTTTTAACAATATTAAAAAGATATAAACTTCTGCTGTATTTATAAACTACAAAAGCTACCACAGAATCATTTATAGCTACTCTTTGGAAACAACCTTACTGCTATTTCCTGACTCCCTGTCTCCAAGTTAATTGAGGGAACTGCTGAAATAATGCAGTGATAAAGAAACAGTTTTAGCTAGGACATTTCAGTAGACAATATATTGAGTAAAATTCTTCTGTGTAAATTATTTGTGATTATGACATACTATACTATGCATGACAAACCTCACCAATATGGAAAGCTGCATATAAATAAACCAGTTTTTAAAGACGAAGATTAAGACACCTCATGATTTCATACAAATAATATTTCAGCCATAGCATTTTAAGAAATCAATGTATTTTCAAGTGCTTGCCACATTCTCAAAGCCACAAACAGTTTAAGAATAAACAAAACCCTAAATTTGCTAATGGAGTAGCTAACAAGTACATTATAAGCTCCATGAGTGAAATATCGAAGCTTAACTGACATATTCCTCCAGAAGGAAGAGTGATCCCTAGGAAGATGACATGCTTTGATTTATTTGTCAGACTTCATCTCTTCGAATACTCATCACTCACACACAGGTGGCATGAGAAGTCAGAACCTGAAATTATTTCTAGATTTTATAAGTCTTTATGGTATCTCCAGGTGAAGACAACTAAATCAGCAGTTTCCATGAAAATACGGATAAAAGCTGTACCCATCTTTTATAAAATAACCCAAATAGAGTATTTATATGGTTAAGTGGGAAACTTGGGATCAAGCCCCTTTCTCAGTTTATCTCTAATCTGATATCTGAATCACTAAGTATTAGATTGGGCTAAGAAGCCTGGTTGAATGGGTTCATTGTACAGTCAGGACCACAGCATCAGCCACAGAACATTCAGTTTCACAACAGGGTGCACAATTAGACAATACCTCCCTGATGCTCTAGACCATGAATACAACTTAAAACCACTGGACTCAAGGCTGAGTTGCCTGTTATATTTGTTCCAAGTCTGTTTTCTGGGCCAGATCTCTCAAAGGACTCAGGTACAGTTTCTTTATTCTGACAATCCCAGACAGAATTGTGTAAAAGACAAATACCAAGTTGCTTTAATCACCCAAGACAGAGAAATGAAATTGGGATACACATACACTTTTGTGAGTATGTGGCTTCTTTATTCTCAGCTTGAAGACCTCAAATGCCAGACTTATTTTTCTTTTTGTTATTTTAACATTAAGCCACTACAGATTCCTGTATCAAATTACAACTGTTCACTAAATAAACTCAATGATGGAAGCATATAAAACACGGTGTCAACCCAACTAAAACCTCACAATCAGATTTAGGAAATCTGCAATGTGCAAAGTGCTTGGCAGCTCTCTCAAACACACCTACTCAAACTAGACAGCAAAAAGTTATCTTGAGATCTACTGTTAGGTCTTTTTTCATTATATTCTCCCTCTTCTGTTTGAAAGAAAGGAAGTGGTAACCAGACTGATTATGGATCAGTCCTCGACTAATTTATTTTCTGTTTTACACTGGATCAGTCTGGGCTATTTCCATAGAGACTAATAAATGTTTATGAGTGATTCCTTGATTCCCACAGTGACTATGGGACATTTGCAAGTTCCTCGATTCTTTTACAAAATAAGCCCAGAAAAAAATCATGCCACGGGGAAGAAAACAGGTCATTCAATACACATACCCAGCAAAATTTAGCATTTGTACTCAGCTCTTGTTTGTAGAAAAGACAATCAGAAAGGATTTCCCCATGGAAAAAGAGCATCAAGACTGTAAATCCAAGGAATTATGTATGAGAAGGCACAGAGTTGTAAGTCTTTACAGTTTTCATTAATTCAGACATCTTGTCACTGAAGATGAAAGAAGCGGTGAACTAAAGTAATCAGTTCTCTCATTATTAAAACATAAGAAAAAGCTGTTAGAAAACTTCAGTCTGTTTTTCTGGTCCTCATTGTCTCTCCTTAACACTTAAACATGCTGAACAATAAAATGTGAGGCAGAGAAAAGCAATGGTGAAAATTTACACAATTTTTTCCTAAATACAATATTTCAGATTTGCATGTATTGAAGCATGTCGAGGGACTAGAAATTCAGTCTTCCATTGCACTCAGCAGCACTGTTTCCATGACCATGAAGCTGATGGGAACTATTTAATAAATGAGCTATTAATACCATAATGACTACAACTATATATTTGCCATCCTAACTCACACAATGGATTTTTTTCTGTCTCAATTCTTAGTCCATTACTGCCAATATTTTAAACACAGATTTTAAGACCTCATAAAAAAAAGTCTCCTACATGCAAGTATTTCAGGGGCAGATATGGTCTTTGTGTATAATATATACCAGTATAATTTTTTTAAGAAACCATATTGAAAGTAACCTAGCTTAGAAGCCCTATCAAATTGACATCTACACAGCAAAGTAGTGATTAAGAATCCCATTTAATCTTTTAAGCTAATTTACCTGTTGATCAGTTGATGAACGCTGCTGAACTGCATCATGGCTCACAGAGCCTTTTTTGACTTGTATCCTGCCAGGTGGAGGAGGAGGAATCACACCTGAATACGAAGCTGGGTTATCAGCATCTGAAGAATACAAGGCTGTGTGTCTTGACTCTTGTTCATTCTTTGACACAACAAATCTGGGAAGAGGGAGGTCCTTTACTGTTAAAAAAAATAAAGCAGGACATTTACTACACGTAGGTATGATGATTAAAAATAAAAACACTGTTCTATTTTGAAGTTAAAATTCCTCATGTGACTCAACTCTTTACACAATCACACTTCTGCTATTGTCAAGCTAACACCTGGCAGCTGGAAAAAGCAAATACCTATTCTGCATATGAATTCACAATTCTGTTACCCAAGTTCTGGCTCTGGTACACAAAGATTACTCCATCACAGCTCTGCACCAAAACAGTGCATTAAATGCAGCAGCAACCAGATAACCTGGATTTAGCTCATTTTTTGTTAGTTTTGTCAACAATTCATTACTGAAGCGTGATTTTCAAAATTTATCTATCATTTCTAGAACACATAAAGAATTTGAGTCCTCATATAGAATGGTCCATCAGCACAACAAATGCTAAAATAGTGGAGTATATTCAGCATCATCTTTTGGTCTGTTAATGTCATGTTCATATTTACAACAGATCATATAATCTCATCATATCACAGAGTGTGACTATTGATTAAACACATCTATGCATACTTTTCTACAACAAAAGCTAAATTAGCTAATTTGGAATACTGTAAATATAACTGGAAATATTTCAATGTCACCTCACTTGATATAAACAACTAAAATGCAAAGTTTCTACAAAATGCTAGGAAGCCCATTAGCTTTATGTAACATGGATCAGAGCAGCCCAACATAGAAATGAGACTAAGTAAACCTTCAATTTCCTGCTGCAAGACTTCTACCATTTTTCTCCCAACTGCAATCTTCTCAGTGCTCCACTCTGAATAAACATACATTGTGAATTTGCTGTACAGTTTACTTGGAAATTATGTCTCCAACATAAAACAAAATTACAAGCATGGCTCAAATTTAATTTCTCTTGGTGACTGCTTATGTAAATTACTTCTGGTACTGAGAATGAGTCAGTGGGACTACAACTATATTAAAATACAAGATAAAATTGCATACTGTTTATTATATGAGCATTGTACCCCATGCTGCAGCAGGAAAGCAACATAACTAAACAGCAAACCACAGCCAGCCAAAAAGTGAAAAAGCCACTGCAAACAAGTGAAAATGTGTATGTCTGCAAAACCAGGAAAATACAGACACCAGATGAACCAAATGACATAGGGGAAGTCTGTGCAATCAGCTGTGCCAGCACGAGTCACAAAATAACAGAGGACTCAAAAGAAACACAAAATACTCTACTGTCTTCTTTAAAAGCAAGACTAGATAAATATAGGTTTGTTTAGCTGTACTAAGTTCCTACGTGACTAATCTGCTATTTTTACCTCTCTCCTGACTTTTTCCAATAACACTAGAAAAATCTCATTTCAACACACAATATTTGTTACCGTTCAGAAATTCCTCAATTATATATGTGAAAGCTGTCACAAATGGAACAAACTCTTGATATTGAATATATTAAAGAGTTCTCTGTACTTTTTATGCCCATATCCTTTCTAATATTTTCTTCCACCAAAACCTGCATTCTATACTTGGAAAACAAATATTACTTTGAAATAAATACTGCTTATTCATGTCTCAATTTTTAGCTTCCTGGAAGAAAAATTTTCTGGGACAAAGGAACAACAGCTTTGGAGACTTGTTGTATAATAACTAATGCCAGTATTCTTACCCTACTGCCCATATGAGTAATCAAAAAGCACTTACAAAGCAGTTGGACCACACTTATGTTAGACTTAGTATTCAAAATTTGACTGAGTTTCCACTCAGCAACTCAGATAAAGCAAATTTCTTGTCTACTGAGAAGACACACACCAAAAAGCAACAGGAACAAGTAGGAAGGTGAAAGACATTCCCAAGACAAAAGAATGAAGAAAATTAAGAAAGTCAATGAAACAGGCATAAAATGGAGAGCTAAAAAGTAGACACCCAAAAATATAAGCTTTAACTAATTTAAAATGTCTGAAGGGGAAAGGTATACAGCTTAGTTTGAGATGGCTCTAACAGTTCACCTTCAAGACATCTTGGAGATGGAATGTGAGCAAAACTAAGTTTGCAAAGCCCAGAATCATTTTATCAGCCTGCTGTGTTTTAATTGTTGAGTTAGCTGTTACAGCAATGCTTGAATCGTTCTAGAAGCAGGAAATTCATAGATAGGTCTGGAACCACTGCAACCAAGGCAACAGACCATAGCTAAAAACAGTTAGGGTAAAAATAAACGTTCTGTCTATTGTACGTGGTGTATTTCGTAGGCTTGGAACCAGTTACAGAAAATTATTCCTCGAAGTTCAGAAATCATTACAAGTATTTCTAATATTGTCATGAATCAAGGAAATTATCAATGTGAAATTAAAGTTCCAATCGCTGTTAACTTTATAGCAACATATTTTATATTTTGAAATTAACTCTGTACCTTTATTTAATTTTTTCCTTCAAAATTCTTGTGATTTCTCTTTTTTTTTTTTTTTTTTAATAGAAAAGCTCCTTCTGGTTAAGGTACCTTGCATTCAAATACAATCAAGTTTATAAAATCCTTGTCAAAAGCCTACATACAGATTTGCCTTTCCTTTCTTCAACAGATATTTGATGAGAAATTCCACAATTGTCTGCTCAAGTTCTCATTTTATCAGTATTAAGAGTTGAAGGTTCATTTTCCAGCTTTCTGATTTTAGGGCATTCTGCTACAACTTGCTAAAGCTTTAGATTAGGGAACACATCAGGAAAACTAGGGAAATGGTTTATAAACACACAGTGGGTTATAAACAGAAAGGAACTTGAATACTAGCAAAACGTTGACTAAAACAATGCACTTTCCCAAAAAGCTACAAAACCCCATGAAAGCAGTATAAACAGTTTGTATGAGCCTAGAATAAACATAACTGTGAAAGTATACAAAGTGATTCCTTTCTTTTTTATAGCTTTGTCAAATACTTCAGTCATATCAGATTAACAGTCTCCTTAATTGATGTTTAATCTATATCCTTTAGACACAAAAACCTCCTAAGACTTTTTTTTACTAGTATATAAAAAATCATAACATTGTTCTACAGACATGAAATCTACTAGGAAAGTAACTTCAAGGTAAAACTGCTCCAAACATATTTTTAACTTGTGAGTTGTGTACTATAATGCAAGGGCTACAGTGCCTTAAGACTCATTAATTCATCTTCCTTAATCTTTTTTCATCTTACAGAAGAACAAGGACATGGATCCCCTTATGTCATTCAGAAGGCTACAGGAGAGCCTCACATCAAAGCTCTTCCTGTGGCTCTAAACCATCTTCCTAGAATAAGTCTTCATCCAGTTTCACCTATTTCACCACCCACACCACAGCTGACCTTTGAAAAGTAGGGTAACAGGTGATTTGGCTGATAACAGACTTCAAAAATCTTTTACAGGTCAGGTCTTTCACTAGGAAAAAAATCTTAAACTCATCTTCATATCTGCTCTTAGAAGGGCAAAAACTGTCAAACCAAGTGCAAAGAAATATAATGTAAGAAAAGATAATCTTCCGTTTGTCATAATCAAGGCTTCTGAAACCCAGCTGCTACAAAAGCCTGCAAATGCTGCATTCTTCTTCCCCTTCCAGTTTACATTACTCCTCTTAGTACTCTACTCAGAGGACACAGCACACAACTCACATCAGTAATCTATAGAATTGACTTGCTCCTACATAGTAGGTACAAGTTGTTCATTCGTCCCATGGTGAATGCAATAATTATTCAATGAGTAAGGTATTTCAACTCGTATTTACTGCACAGTAAGAAAACTCTGTCTCCACATTTTTAATTAGCAGCATGTATAAAGACATATCACACTGATTTACAAGGTTACTCTGTAAGAATATGTGAGCCAACTACCAGTAATTGCACTCAGCAACTCAATGCCCACCCCCTCAATCCCGTGATTTACCTGTATTTAAGCTTTCCACTCTTAGAGGGAGACCAGATTGGGCCACAGCAACAAGTTTCAAAGCAATGTAAAATTGACTTCTTCCAAAGTAACCAAGTCTTGTTGCACCACAGAGCTCCATAATCTGAAATGAAACACAGTTACTTATAGAAAGAAATTTTAAACACAACTGCTATGCAGATTTTGTACATTTCAGAGTAGCATGCCATGTTTTCAAACATACTGACTACATCCCGCTCCACGACAATGACCTGCAATCTTGTTGAAGGGCATTCCAGCTTGTGCCAGGTCACTGATAAGATATGAAGCATGACACATTCCAAATCACACTCTCTGAGTTAAATGACCCAGACTGCCTTTTTATCTACTGAGCAGTCTCATCTAGACTGCAATGTTTCAAATGAGATACAAGGATGCTCTTGGAATACCACAGTGAAACTCTTGTTGAAGTGAATGTAGATGGTATCACTGCTTCTCTCCCCTCAGCCACAGTTTCAGACAATCTGGTGGACAAGAACTCTTGGTAATCCTAAATCATGTTTTCACCTTCCTATGCCTAGAAATGGCTTCTAAACAGACTAGCTCCAGGGACCTCCTCAGGGACCAAACCGCAGCTGACCAGCATGCAGTTCCCCAAGTAAGTC
Organism: Prinia subflava; assembly: GCF_021018805.1. NCBI lineage: Eukaryota > Metazoa > Chordata > Aves > Passeriformes > Cisticolidae > Prinia > Prinia subflava. The sequence goes on along the minus strand of NC_086248.1, from coordinate 63,642,543 downwards.
TTCCTTTACATTCCTGAAGATGATTGTAGCATCTTTGTGCAGTCATTGAGAGACAACCCTGATCTTCACAACTATTCAAAGAGAAAGATGGCTTGCAACAACATTAGCTATCTCTCCAGCATGCTCAGAAAGATCTAATCCCATGGATTTGATATTTCTCTAGAGACCCATCATCTTTTTGTAATACTGCTAGTTTCTCTCCTTCAGTCTCATCTTGCGCACAGAAATCCATCAAACTTTGCCTGTGACCATCAGTGCAGAGAATCTCAGACTAATTTACATCCATGGGCATTAATTTCTGTCCTCACTCTTCCCACCTGAGCTCAGTAAGGTTCCCTTGTTGGCAAATCTGGTTTCTTGTCACATCTGCTCATTCTCCTAACTACTGGGACATAGGGAAAGCTGTCCTCAGCATTCAGAGGACACAGTTCTGAGAGCAGAGGAGCGCTATTTGCAGGCAAGTTCCAGCTGAAGAAATGAACTACATTTTCACACAGCAATAACTGAGCCACCTGATGCACAAGCTCTTAGCCTGTGTGCATCAGCACCACTGGATCAGAAAACAGACTTCAGCAACTCCAATGAATCAGATGAGTTTAGCAACTACAACTGAGCCAGATACAGTTCAACAAAAAACTGCTTGGTTATCTCCTTGCCATGCACCAGGTTTCTGGGAACCTCATGAAAATAAACTGCTGTAAAACCCACCACAGGACGGTGCAGGAAGTTGACAAACACTTAGCTCTAAAAAAGTCACAAGAGGATCAGCATGTTTAGGGCTGTACATGCAGTTCAAACCCTGCTGGACAAAAACTACTGCATTAACTCAGTTGTCTGTGCCTGCATCATACTTCCACGTTGTCCCTCAGCTCCTCTATTATTTGTATTTTCCCATTTTAATATTTTTGCAGCATGATGTCTGGAGAGAAGTCAGGGGATCATAGGATTTTCCAAACTCCATTGAATAAAAAAAAGAAAAATTAATACAGTTGAATGCAACACACTAATTTCAACAGGTTGGTTGGACTACAAAAAGTGCCACCAGGAAAGAAGTGAGAGTGTAAATTGACAGATGATAATTAAAATAAAAACTGAGGCATCGATATCTAAACCTTTACTCAGCCTAATGCCAAAAATAATTATAAATTTTTATATAAATAAAATTTATAAAAATTTAAATAAGAATTTAAATAACTAGCTTAAGCAGTGGAGATTCAAGAGACAGCTAGGAATCAAAACCACTGTGACAGCAAAAGTAATTATTTTTTAAAGCACTATATGCTGGAAGACTGATGGAACATCCACAACTTGGCTACAAGCAAAATAGAAAACGCTTGTGGATTCAGTGGCCTAGCACCGACAGGTAAGTTAACCAGACTTCCATGAGTCTCACAAAAAGAAGCAATGATAGAGGCATTTTGAGCTTATGGAATCATTAGGCACTAATTGCTTTGTGCAATTTCAAAGCCAGTGCTAAACTACAAATTACCTTTTTTTGGAGCTTGTAAGTAGTGCCAGATAGAAAAAACCTCAGTTCCAAACTAATTATCAAAACTAATTCTAAATTAATAACTAAGCTACTGTGACAGGTAAATATGAGAGAGGAAAGTCAAGCATGGACTCAAAGTAAGTATATAAATACACCAGATGTAACTATCAAGAAAAGCAAAAAGCTAAAGATACAAAAACCAAAAAAAACTCAAACAAAAAAACCCCACCCAATCCTCCCCCCACCAAAAAGAATACTCCTCTGCTGCTGAACAAGAGGTGTCAAATCCACTCATAGCCAGTTAAAGGAGTCTTCTGTTTCAAATACAGAATATAACCCAATTAGAAACACGACTGAAGATTTAGTAAAATCACTAGATGCAAACATCTAGTGTAAACTCCTCTGCTGAGTGACACCATGCCCAAACATACTCAAAACGGTGTACCTGGAAATCCCCTGAAGCAGGATTTAAACAAGAAACAGGTATTAATTTATACTGAATGGGGGAATAATAATAAAAAATTATCAAAGGATTGCTTCTCTGAGATATAGGTTTAGGGCTTTCATCTGCTTAAGAAGAGAGAGGATAAGGAATTTCCCTAAACTCTTCATGGCATGCAGAGCCATCTTCAAGACAAAATGCTTCACAATTGTTTTAATCTCCTTAGATATGAAGAACCTGAGGTCACACTATTGCCATTTACTAGAGTAAGGCAAACAACTCTGAAGCTCCAGAATTGTTGAAAGCCCTTGATACAAATGAAAACCACCAAAAAACCCCCACCAAAACCCCAAACAACCCACAAAACCACCCCTCTGTGTGAATTATTAAATTGCATGCTCAGTCATCATACTGCGAAGATGTAACAACAGCATCAGACATACCAGCAGTTGGCAGAAACCAGACATGGCTGGGAAGCAGTATGTTGTCAAATGGCACTGTGTCAAGCAGATACCTTCTAGAGCCCTTACAGGTTCCAAATAAGAGGCCCTTGAACTTGGAGAGGTTTGTGAACCTTTACAAATTCCAGGTGAAGTGGAACAAATCATTTCTCTGTCAAATGCAGTGAAACACATTACCCAGAACTAAGGAAATCTCTCTGGGAAAGTCTTCCAGAATATCACAGTCTCTGCCCCCAGGTTCTTCTACAAGGCAAATGAAGCCCATTATCTGTAAATATTATTCATGCAAAAGTACAACAGTATTTAAACAGGGATGACTTCAATGCTAAAACAATAAATGAAGCAACATGCATGCCACCTACACAGTAAAGATAAAAATATTTCATCTACTTGAAGAGAGTTGCTTAAGTACCTACTGTTCCATACCAGAGGGAGGCAAGAGGCAAGGCCTGAAGACAACTTTAGCAGGCTGGAACACACATATAACACACACGCTGTGTGCTAATGGGACGAGGAGTGAACTAACTTAGAGGAGGACCTTTTGTATCATCTCATCCAAACTAGGACATTGTTGATTAAAAAAGAAGTCTTGACACCAAGAACATAAACATGAAAATTGTTAAACGTAAAGAAACTCAGAAGCACAGAATAGCTGAGCTTGGAAAGGTCCTCTGGAGATAATTTCTCCACTCCCCCTGCTCAAAGCAGGCTCAGCAGGTTGTTTTGGAATGTGTCCAGTTGGATTTTGAGTATATACATCCAAGCAGGGAAACTACAACATCTCTAGACAACCTCTTTGAGTGATCACCTATACAGTAACAAAGTTTTCTCTTACGTTTAAATTTAACGAAGACCATGAACAATACCATGTAAATCATGCATCAGAAATAAAAAACAAGTTTTCACATTCATTACACAATATATATTTGACACAAACTTGAGTTAAACCAAATCATATGAATATACTTGTGCTTCAACATTTAGAAAATTCTTTCAAGTTTTACTGTGCATATTAACAGTAATTTTAAAATGAAAAAGTATTACATTAAAATCTAATACGATTACATTTTCATGTAATACAAGCATTACACTTAAAAAATTGTTTACTTAAGATACAAAAAAGATAAAAAATTAAATATAATAACTTGCTTCAGTTTTGTTAGTTAATAAAAATGTAACTGATAATAGACTGATTTTAATTCACTTTTTAATTTTAATTTATTTAAAATTTAAAAATATATCATAACAACATTATTTCTGTATCTCATACACAGTAGTTCATTGACAAGAATCCTAAAGCTCTCTGCCAACTGAAAATATATGACAGAATGTTTTCCAAATTAAAAGTTTAATGGAATACAACCTCAAATTGGGTTCTAGAACTGTCCCCTACAATGATGCTCTCCTGAAGTCAGGTACTCCACTCACCTCAGCTACATCAAAAATTAGTCACATCACTAATGTAATTCAGGGATGTCTAATGTAAATTGACAGATGTTTCCTAATCATTGCTATTGTAGCAGAAAAAAACCCTGACCATCCCTACACACTGAAGAACTATAAAAATCTCCTTCTCTAGTTTTTTCCTAGCTTGAATATATTTCTTTCCTCCCAATTTGTTATCTTCTAATCACATTATTCTGCGACTGCTGTTAGATCAATTCCTGTCACTTCATTTATCTCAATCTACCTCACTAATTGCTGACCACAGCCTGGCAGTTTTCCAACTACAGTCTTTCACCTATTGTCAACTGGACAAAGCAATACTGATTAGTCTGCTAATATTAGTTAAAATTTGTAACTTCTCTTCAAAAATCTCACTTGAGAGGTACTTTCACAGATGCAACAGTTGTTGCACTGTGCAACAGGAACAAGACAGAGAACTGACAAAGATCCTTCTTTTGATGAGTTATTTTTAACCAAGTCAAGTCTTTGACCCAGTTCTCCACACGGCTCCACAAAGCTTGGCACAAGATGGAACACAAATAAAAAAGCCAACTGTAGACAGATAAAAAAAAATAATGCCACTAAAAGAAACAGCCCAAGTATTGCTCTGAATTCTATGTTTCAGCATACTGCAAACATTTAAACACCTTACACCTATCCAAAGTTCATTTGCAAAATGCATCTATAAAGGATAAAGATTACTATATCTAATATACAATCAGAGTGAAGCAGAAAATGTTCATGTGATGCTGAACAGCAAGTGTAAAATTACCTCTAATATATACATTTATCTTATTAGGTACTTAGGCATTGTAGTAAATACAGTTAATCAGTTGATACTAAGAATTCTAAGGCACAGAGTGTATTTAGGACATTGCTGTTCTCTGTTGCATAACAAATAGCAAGATTTTACTGACTGTTCCATGAAGAGTCATCTCAGACAATTCCACAAACCTGGCTTTAGAACACAGGCTTTGAAAGAAATAAAACCAATAGTGCTGGAGGACTTCCAAGACAGCACATGTTCTCCGGGAGTAAACTGTTTAGAGTCTCTTACTGTCTGAGCTTCTCCTAATACTTCTCCGCCCTTGATTTTCACACTGCATAGATCCACAGTGGAAGCAGACTGCTAAAACGCCATCGGAAAGAAAAAGCTACTCATCAGCTTGGACAATTAATTCTCTATAGACACTTAGAACTCAGATTTCCCATTCCACAGGTCATTTCAGGGTCAAACATACATCTGCTTCAGTTAAATGAAATTTCAGAATTAATCACATCAGAAATAATTAGCTGCTCAAAAAGTGACCCAGTGTTCTAAGGCTCAGAGGAATTATTCTGCCCCTGTACTTTCAGATCTGTTTTACAAGCATGCCCACTCCCTGAGTACAGGTTGCCAGATTTGGAGTCGTGCTTTCACTTTGGTAATAGAAAAATAGCAAAAAGCATTGGCAGTTTAAAACTCTGATTTATGACAAATAATAAATTCTTAACAAGTGAATATGCTGAACACCACACACAAAAACTTCACAGAACTTTTATTACTGGTGGTGCTTTTTGAAAAAGTTATACTTTAGGTAATTCCTGAACTTGACCCATTCCAAAAGTGGTCTGCAACACCCCTTGTTGATCCTAGTAGCAGGTAGATTCACAGTGCATTAGTCTCATTCATTAAAAACACTTCCTAATGCAGTAGTAGCTTTTTTGATTTTTCCATTTGCAATCAGAATTTGTGGTCTTACTAACAGCTTCTGCAAAAGCTGTTACAAACTCTACACATGAATCGGACCTGCAGAGCCTCTCATGCAGAGGTCTATGGCTCTCCAGAGGTCAGCAATTCCCTTCTGATTTGGGAGTACATGGCAACCACCACCCATCAATCCACAAAGATGAGGCAGATGCACCCTACACACAGCTACAAGACCCTGACTTAGAGGGGCCACTTTTCCAAATACCTAGAGTAACAGACTGCCCTACTTCACTACAACTCAATGAAAATATTGTCATATACCCTCAAAACCAGGGCAGAATAAAGAATTGTGCACACTTCTGATATGTTCAGTAGCACCAACAAAGGAAAATACACATAGCCGGATGAACACACACTCAGAAAGTAACTACCATCCTCCCAAGTAAAAAGTCACACCTGGAAGACCTCAAGACAGAGTTGCTCTTTGCCTGTATTAAGACTTTCTCTATTACTGTTTTTTGGCAGAGTAGATGTTCATGAGAAAGACACTTTACAAGCAGAAAAGGTAATAAAGCAGCCAGAAAAACTGGAAATTTAAAAAAAAATCTGAAGCAGCAAAAGACAGCCTGAGGAACTACAAAAACCATTTCTCATTTTTGATGCATAAAGAGAGGCTCTTTTAAAGTGAGATACTTCATGTACCTGTGTTCTGTTACTGTGTAATTTTATATTACTGCTTAACCTAAATAGCTCCTCCCTCCTCTGCTCTCAGCTGCACTTCACCATTCCTGAGCAGTAACTGCTGCTTATCTATCTGGTCACACAATGTGATTACTCCACTCAGTAAGCCAACAAAAAGTTACTGTGTTAGTTATTTTCTCTTTTATTAAACTGGATCTGTCTACTGTACAACCAACAAATGACTCAGCAGAGCTTCAGAAGTTATTTACTCAGAGGCTTTATTTACAGTAGAAAAAGTACAAGTTTTTATGAACAAACTGCAATGAATCTTATAGCATACACCTCTCACTGGTCAACAGAACTTGTTTTTCGGTTTTCAGTTTATATTTTTGACAAGCAAAGCCTGAAGCAGAAATGGCAAACAAGCCCCAGCTGGCACACACGGAACAACATTCTTCCTCTGTAATCTTTTGAGGCACTTGGTCTTATTCTTGCAATAATTAAAAGTCCAACTGAATGCTTATGAAAATGAACCAAGTTTGCCCTAACTTTATGTGTTGTTCGCTTGTTGAAGTTTGTGTGAGTAAATAACTTCTGAATCTCTACCGATCTTCAAAATGTAATTTATCTCCTTTAGCATAAACAAATGAAAGGAATTAGTTGCATATAATTATTAAGAAAGCATCTAGCTTCAGTAGGCACTGGAGAGATACTTCACAGATATTCTAATTGTGGATACTCCTACCATGCAGCATTAAGTCGAATATTTTTCCCGTAATACTAAAAGCTGAAGAGAGGAGCACTTATACAGACATTTTCATTCTTTTCAGACCTTCTCTATAATTGAAGCATTCCAATGATTGATATTCTCTCCTAATGATTATTTTCTTTCTTTTTCAGTTTTAATATTTTCCCCACACTCATCTTCCATTATTATGCCAGAACAATACTAGCAGAGAAAAACCCCAAAGAATGAGCACAAGCTTCTGGTGTTTTTGCTCATGTAAAACAAAGATTAAGGCATTCTCTGATCCCAGATTTAGTGGTCATGCTGTGGCCTGGACAAATAGGACTGTCCTGATCTGCTCCTGTTATTCCTGAGCACATCCATGTAAGTTTACCTGATGCTACTGTGTCCACTACTTTATACTCCTTTCCCATCCCAGTCTTTTTTCCTCTGAGCACTGTTAATTAGTTACTTAGCTTTGCACTGCCCTCGTTCTCCCACTGAGGCTAAGATGCATTAATGATGTGTCTATCAAAGTTTAAACAAATCTTGGTTAAAGTTCTAAAATCTGCACACTTACAGAGCTACACTTGAGACTCCATTGTTAACATTAGCTCTTAAATTATTTAAGATGCTTCAAATCAGAAAAAACAAGTCATTCACACTATTGTAATAATAACAACAGACTTTTCTACAAAATTCCCAACTACTAGTCTGCAGCAGGAGTATGTCAGCACCTAATGCTAAATTTTACACAGCTTAGTCCTGGCCCTTTTATGGGATTAAAGGTGAAAGATATATTTAAAACTGAGCCTGCTCATAGCTCTGTTACCATACTTCAGAAGCATTTTAGACATCAGAAGTCAATAATTCCAGAAATTCAGGTAAGACTGTCATCTTTTTGAAGTCTTTTAAGCTCTCAAAACACAGTTCCTATACACAGTCAGACATGCCTAAGTTATGTTGTATTTTTTTATAACAAGTGTAGGGATAATTTAACTCTTCAGACACTAACCCCAGGTGGAAAAACAAACAAGTCATGAACATGATTTCCAACTTGGTACATTAATTTAGAAAGAATTACATTGCTGGCTTAAGAATATCTTTATGGTCAACAGAAATGCTAAAGGAAAGAGAATAAGAAGGAAATCTTACATTAATCATTATTGGAACTCCAGTGAGAAAAATCTGATAGTCAACATAATTTTCCCACACTCTCACTTCTGACTTCAAACTCATTTAAACAAACAGCAGAACTCTCAATATGACATCTAGGAATTCTACAAGAAAGACTAACCTAAAACAGCAAATATTTATGACCAAGTAGGTAGAATTGTGTCTGCAAGGACTGTTATTTTGAAAGCTAGAAAATACAATTGAAAAGTCACAGAGACTGCCAGCAAAGTCCTATAATTTCACAGTATCTGCAGTAACATTTACTGAAGATTAGACTAAGATGAAAGCATGTTTGCCATTTTTCACAGTCAGTGAAGTACTTAAAACTTGTAACACAAAAGAATCACTTTAACCAGTGAAAGATCAAATTTACAATCCATAATTTCGTACAGCAAACTTGATTCTAAGACAGCTGCATTTGCCAAAGACTCTGATATTTCCGATTCTAGAATTCTATCCAGCTATGTCAGAAAGGATATTAATCACCCCTGCTGTCATCTGACAGCATGTTTAAAAAGAAAAGAATAAACTGTTTTCAAACTAAGCTGAGCTGTGATACTTGAAATTATCTGAGTGCTGTGCTGGCATACAGAATTGTGAAGGAATTATTTACTATGTAAGTGACTGTACAGTACGAAAACCAATTTCAAAGGCTCAAAACCAATTACACCAAGAAATACACTAAAAACAAACATAAGTCTAATAGTCTTAATCTAAAGCCCTAAAGGTTCGCCATTAACTTCCTGCCTTTTGTTTCAAAAAACAATGATTGTTCTCTTCCTAAATGCTGCTGAGATATTAGACCACTCCAAGTAATTGACTGTAAAAAGAAATTAATTTTCAGCCCACTATAGTCTCTGTGAAAGTAACACCACTTAAATAAACATTTTACCAAAATTCTGCAGAGATTCAAAGCATAATTCACAGGATAAACAGCAGATTAAAAGCCATTCCTGGCACTAACAGATAGTACACCCTTATGTATCTTATCAATACAGGGAATCAAAGCTAACCTACTGCTCAGCTGAAAGCAGAACACTCTATTACAGTGACATTTGGAGGGAAAAAGTAGGTGAATCACAAATCAGACCCAGGCACTTACAACAGGTTTTTAACAACTCTTGTTTACTAAATGAAGTCTGGGATACAGCATAATATATGCATGCAAACAGCTTTTATATGAAAATATATAAACATGTAAAAATTATATGTAAATTAGATAACATTATAATCATAAGTCTACAGATCCATAGATTTTATGGTGTTTAGGCTAAAAAATTACTACATATTAGTAAGAAAATTGCTATAGTTAGAGGTAGCTACACTGGAAGAATACCTTGATAATGACCTGTTGTGAATATTGCTTCAGAAGAAATCTTAACTGATTTTAAGTCTTTTATCTGTAACATTTTAATATAAGATTTAACATTAAAAAAAGAAATGAAACCAAAATTAAAACAACAACAACAAAAAATACCCACCAAAATGTATGAGTTGGATTAAATAAAGTGATTTTTTTTCATTTGGGCTTGTTACAGACTAGTTATAGGTCACTATTAGAGAAGAAAGCTTAGAAAGCCTTTTATACAGCATACATTTTTAAAGATCTAAAAGTGCTATTATTTTAAACATATTCCAAATTCATATGACTGAAAGGAAGGCATGAAATTTGCCATATATAAGGAATTCTAGTTTCTTACCCCATCAGTTCTGAAAGAATAATAAATTCAGCAAATTAACCAGAAGGAGCGAGTCTTCTGCATGTCTCTACCACACAGACAATCCTAAGCATGCCCTGGCTCAGCTTCCATTCAAAGCTGGCATTTAGGAGACTCTACTAATTTGCCAAACAGGTAGTCTTTCTGTAGGGAAAGTCACTGAAACAGAAACCGCAACAACACAATAACTGCGAACAAGCTGTTATTTTCTTAGAACCCTTTCTTTCTCCATCCATTTTCCAACAAAGTAGCCGACATTTTAAATCAAGCACCTGCAATTTCATTTTGATTGTAATTCCATTTATAATTGTGCTGTCAGCAGATGGGCTCTGGTATTTGAGAAAACCACCACTGCATCTTCTGTTCCCTCTATCTGCCAAGAACTCCCACCCCAGGAACAACAGAAGGCAGCTATGCCTGCATCTCAGAGTCTGGACTTTTCAATGAAGCAGCTGCATCACAGGTACACACTTCCTTACAACTTCTTATGTGAGGGCAGCAAACTCTGACAGAGAGCTGAGGTAGACAACCAGAGCATAATTTTTTCCATCAATGAAACAACAACAAGCAAAACTAATCTGACTTTAAAGACTCCTTAAAAAATAAACAAAAAGCTTGAAGGTGACTAACAAGAGCAAAAATTGGTTTACACAAGGTTTTTACTGGACTAATGGAAGCCTACTGTAATTGAAGTAACTGGGCATAATTGTTTGATTCATCTGACAAAGACTTTCTAACACTAAATTACAAGTCAGGTAACGCTGCTGTGCAATGCCAGCACTGAAGATGACATTTTTTGAGAAAATACATGCCAATACTCACATATTTGTAGTTTTATAGTAATGTTGTATTTTAAAGCAAGATGCTTTGACTCATTAATTTCAGGTGAGTATCATATGCACCAGTGACTTGCTTCTTGTCTGGTGAAGTTTCTGTGACTCATAATCAAGAGTACAAATTCACAAAACATTCTGTGATGAATTCACCTAAGTAAGAATTCTACAAATCAAACAAATGGAAAAGCTACTATATTCATCCCATGCACAAGTAATGAGTTTCAGAACACATTTTTTGGCTAACTGTAGCTTTTATAAGCCATTTCCCCACCACTGCAGAGGCACCAAAACCTGATTTTATTAGCATACATACGTGAGCGTTTTAGGTCAGATATGAAACATGCCTTTGAAGCCAATTTCCTGGAGCACACTCCTCCATGCAGTCACTCCAGAAGGGGCAACTACGTTTCTTTTGTATCAAGCTAAACTCGAAGATACACCCCAGGACGGCACATAATGAATCCCAGCTAACATTCAGTGCACAGGACCAGGCTGGAACTCCAGCAAGGGGAGCTCCTGAAGTGCTTAAATACGGGCAATGACAGCTCCTCAGGATCACTCGTGTTGTGTCACACAGCTTGCACACACAAACACCAACGCACATGCAACTGAGCCACAAGCTGAGGCAAGTGACAATTACATTTGATAAAACCTAACTTTCGGCTGAACAAGCTCCCTGGACCAGCTCACTGTCTGTTCAAAGGAAAGTCAGAGCCACCTCCATCTTCCAGTGGCTTAAGCTAACACAAACCCCATGCCAGGTCAGAGCTAAAATATCCAATTGCTCTAGAACAAAGAAAGTTCTCTACTTCCTCTCTGTCAAAGAGTTTTCCTGCCTCCTTTCTTGTGCTAGCATTGACATTCATTCAACCCCACTGTCACTTGATACAGAGTTGTAAGCAACAAAAAGCTGTGATTAATTTTCTGCCTACATAGCCACTGATGCCAGCATACAACAGCATTGGACAGGCACAAGTGTCTTTCCAAGGTAGAACACACGGCTGAGGGAAGACAGGAGCACCTTCCTCAGCGCCAACTCACCATTAGATTTTTGTCTGCTGCAGTGAGAAACCACACCCTGTGAGAGTGATCTGAAGACTCATAACTGTTGTGAAGTAGCTGGACCTCTTACTCTAACACACGTACTTTTATTCACTCTTTTATGCAAGTCTTCTACCTTAATGCTCATTTCAGAGATGTGCATAAGGAGAAGAAACGTGGGTTAATAGAGACCGGTGTTCTGCCACATGCATCTCTGGTGTGGTATTTTTATTTTGATAATAAAGTTGTTCTTTTGTAGATGTGTACAAAATCGAGATCTAGGTTTTCTTTCCCAGGACACTTGGTATACAACATCCCTAACTGTTTCAGTCTTCTATATGTTCTTTTATATATTCTCAGTCTTATATATATCCCCACTAAACAGGCAACTGACAGTATCCCTCAGAGGGAGAAATGAAACTGATTAGAAACTATGAGACAAACACACGTATTAGCTTTTGCTCCTGTGACACAGATCTCTCACAAGCACACAACTCTTTGCAAAAAAGGCTGCACATATATCCAGCCCTTAGACAACAAACTTCAAGTAAAACACATTAGGAGTCTAAAAATGCAACTGTCAGACATTTTCATTTCCAATGGAATCAGTTCTGAACTATTCAAAGGTACCTACCAACCTGTAGTATTGAAAAGGAAAAACTCCAAAGTAATTCCTTAGGACTACTTGGTCCCCTTGAGCTTGAAGAGCAACAACTTTACGCTGTTTTGCACACCTACAAATGCACTTAGCACTCATGTGACCAGTACTACACTTGCATTCCAGGATTATGTAAGGATTGGGTAACTGAATCAAGTTCACTTCCCTACAAGCATCAGGTGCTTCAAAGGAACAGGTAAAAACACAGTACCCATGTGGTCAAAAGAAAATTCCATCTCCCTCACAGGGTTTCTTTATTTCTTAAGCTATTTCATCTTGAGGTTTAAGTTACACAGTCTCAGTTTCCAAAGCATCAAACGCAATTTTCCGTTGAAGAACCCAAATACAATACATTCATGCCTGTGTTAACCTGGGATAGGAGCCATACCTAAAGAAGAACACAAAATAACTAGACAACCAAATTCTTTTTGAAGTACAAGGTACTTCACAGGTGACCAACTGTGATTGCACAAGATACTCATAACGGGTCAAACTGCTAAGGGCATTTCAACTTTCTTTGTACTATTTACAGTCTCATTCCTCAGGCAATCTAATATCTTGTTTGCCATTTTAACTGCAAGGTTCTCCTTGAGATCACTACAGTGATAAGCCAGGTCTGCTTCTTGAGTTAATTTATTTAGAACCCATGGAATGACGCCGGAGTAGTCTGTCTTCTTCAGATGCAGTCCCCTTTGCAGGAAAATATCTATCCTCCTCTGCAAAAGATAAGGATACAATCTGTGGACACTTGTTTTCAAAATTCCAGGTCTTTCCAAGTTCTTGCACTAAATTCCTGCATAAAATAAAAGCTGTAGCACTGGTTTACTATACACTGATTCAGACAAGTTTTATGTAAAAGAAGTTTCTAAATACAGTAAAGATGTAAACATTCACTTTCCATGGGATGATTTTTTTGAAACTGCTTGGCCACACACAAAAAGCAGCAGTGGGTGGCCCTTAAGAAACCTTACTCATAATACTGAGCATGCAGACTCTCCTATCATTAAGTCCAGTCTAGCAAGTCATCAAATAAGAGATTACTGGTTTTACAAGGAAGAACCATTTCTTATTCAGCCCTCTTCCACTTCACTGTGTCTTAAACTCATTTCAACTAACCAAGCTGGGAAGCCCAAAACACACCAACAGCAACCCTAGTGAGTAAGTGTTCTCCTGGCACTGAATTTCAGTACCCTGCAATTTGTGTTTCTAGCAACAGTGAGTTTAATACTTTGTTAAAAGGGCTGCTTATCTCACTAGGCTGAGGATGAAACCGCATAAAAGGCAGCACGGCTTTCCAAATACAGCTTTACCCACAGCAGCTTAAAAGACTACGTAAACTTTAAAGCACTGAACAATGACACAGGGAACTGCAGAAGCAGCAAACTATTACAAATAGCCGTTCATAAGAATGGTTCACTGGGAATACGTTCCTCAAATAATCACATACGTACAGCAAAGCAGACCTTCCCTTTCCTGTGCACGTAGCTCTGCAATACTGCTACCTGTTTCAGACATAGCCTGGCCAAGGAAGTGCTAAAACAGTGCACATACATACTGCAAGTATGGACCCGCGTCAGTCCTAACACAGCATTTTTCGTTGTTAGAAACATTTGGCTGACTACAGGTAAGTTAATTCCTGCCGGCAAGCGATGCTCAAAAAAGACTGCATGGCTTAGATGAAGTGAACCAGTGTCAGTCGCTCCCAAAGATACAAAACCAGATTTCCTTCTGAGCTGCTCTTCATGAACAGATCGTGGGGGCAAATCTCACTCGTGCCCCCAATACCCTCCGGGGTTCTCACGCTGTGGATGGCCTCTGTCGGCACGGAATATTTTCCTACCAGTTGCCAGCAGAGACGCCACCAGCCCCTCCCCAGCCCTGCAGTCGGAGGTGGACAAGGGGAGGGGGGCTGGCACAGGTCGCACACCTCGCTGTGCCCCGGCCCTTCCCTTGCAGCCGGAGGGGCTCAGGGGCCGGTCAGACAGCAGCCGCGTCCAGTGCTGGGCTCCTCAGTACGAGAATGACAAGGAGCTAACAGAGAGGTCCAGCAGAGGGACACAAAGGTGACCAGGGGTCTGGAGCTCTCTGATCAGGACAGACTGACGGAGCTGGGACTAGTCTACAGAAGACTGAGTGAAGATCTCATTAATGCACATAAATATCTCAAAGGGGATGGTGCTAGACTCTTTTCAGTGGTGCCCAGCGACAGGATGAGGAGCAATAGCCATAAACTAAATCACAGTAAGTTTCACCTCAACATGAGCAATAGCCTCCCTACACTGGGGATGGCAGAGCTCTGGAAGAGGCTGCCCAGGGAGGTCGTGGAGCCTCTCTCTGGAGACACTCAAACCCCACCTGGACGCGTTCCTGTGTCACCTGCTCTAGGTGACCCCGCCTCGGCACGGGGTCGTACGAGATGATCTCCACAGGTCCCTTCTAACCCCGAAGATTCTGCGATCCCCGAGTCCCCGCCGGCGGGACGACCGAAAGGCTGCGGGCCGGCCGGAGGGGAAGGGCCGGGCCGGGGCCATCTCGGCACGGCGGGGCGGTGCCCGGGCCCGCCGACCCCCGGGGGCTCGGCGGCGGCGGCCGTACCTGCATGACCACGTCGTTGGGCAGCTGCGCGGCGCGGAAGAGCTCCAGGACGCGCCCGTGGGACGCCACCTTCTTGGTGCTCTCGGTGTCGCAGTAGGAGAAGAGGTCGCAGTAGTAGCGCTGCTCCGCCTCGCTCAGCGTCACCCCCTCCATCTTCTAACGCCGCGGACCATCCGCATCCGGCGGCGGGGCCGGGGGAGGCGGCGCTGGGGGGCACACACGGGACACACGCGCCGCCGCCGGCCGCGCGCGGGCGGCTGCTCGCACCTTCCCCCCGCCGCCCGCCCACGCGGCCGCGCGCCTGCGCGCCGCCCCCGCGCCTGCGCGCGCCGCCGCCCGGAAGGGGAGGCGTGGGGAGCGCCCGGCGCCGCGGGCGGCCCGCCCCCTCCGCGCCGGCGGCGGCGGCGGCGGAAGCAGCGCCGGGCCAGGGGCGGGGCCAGCGGGGAGAAGGCCCCGCGGCGCTGCCCGTCGCCCCCGCCCCGCCCCGCGGGGCCGGCGCCATCCGCGGCGCCCTGGGGGCGGGAGGACAGCGGCGGCGGCGGTAGTCGGCCCCGGCCCGGCCGTGTGCTGCAGCGCCCCCTGTGGGTGCGGGGGCGCGGGGAGGGCGGCGGTCCCGCAGGCCCCGGTACGGGGGCGTCTCGCTCTCTGGCTCGGCCGGGACTGCACAGGCCCCCGGGGAAGCTGCCCAATAAATCAGGGGATGCTCAGCTGCCCGACCGTCCTGGCCGTCCCGGCTTTAGTGGGTCGTGTGAAAGGCTGGGGCAGTGCCGAGGGGCTTACCGAGCCTGCCTTCTCACAATCACAGAATTAATTAAGTTGGAAAAGACCTCTGAAATCATCGAGTGCAACCTATGACTGAACACCACCCTGTGAACCAGACCATGGCACTCAGTGCCACGTCCAGGCTTTCCTTACATAGCTCCAGGGACAGTGATGCCAGCACTTCCACGGGCAGCCTATCCCAAAGTCTGATCACCTTTTCTGTGGAGAAATCCCTCCTAATGTCCATTCTGAATCTTCACTGGTGCAGCTTGAAACAATGTTCTTTTTCTCCTGTCACTGGTTGGGAGAAGAGAAAAGCCACACCTACCTACACCCTTCTTTCAGGGAGTTGTAGAGAGTGATAAGGTCTGCCCTGAGCCTCCTCCAGCCTAAATACCCCCAGCTCTCCCAGTTGCTCCTCCTGCCCATCTCTGGACTTGCTCCAGCACCTCAATGTCTGTCCTGAATTGAAGGGCCCAGAGCTTGGGCAGAGGACTCGAGGTATGGCATCACCAGTGCTGAGTACTGGCTGAGTAGTCACTTCTGTGGGACTTGGGGCGTTTGACATCATGCCCAGTGCAGCTTCTGCTGATAACTGGTGAAGGAGGCCTATTATGCCATATAGGCCCAGCTATAAGTGGTTGCCTTGCTCTGTATGCTTCCTCTTTCCACCATCACTACTGTATGCATCAACACCACATTTTACACAATAAATGGCCTGGATAATAGCTCCATACATCACCTTGCAAAGAAGAATAGGCAAGAGCTCATCTGTGTTCATATCAGGAGCTCTTGCTCCGTATGTCTCTCTTGGCTGTGCATTTCCTTGGGTAGAATCGTAGAATGG